>NC_138981.1:61155181-61769250 GCF_964341445.2 Mesoplodon mirus
ATACTTTATACATTAGCCTGAATGTGTCCTTTTTATTTAATCATTATCTTGGAGTTCATTTCACAATGACCAAGCCTCTATTGATAAGCATTTAGATTGTTTCTAAATCTTTACAAAGCTACTCCTTGAGAACTCTTTCACTATTCTTGCAGTGTCCTGCTCGCCAGAAGAGAAATTCTTCTTTTTAAAAAATTTTTTTTAATTAAAAAAACATTTATTTATTTATTTGGCTGCACTGGGTCTTAGCTGTGGCACGTGGGAATCTTCATTGCAGCATGCAGCATCTTTAGTTGCTTTTTAGTTGCCAGTATGCGGGATCTAGTTCCCTGACCAGGGATCAAACCCGGGCCCCCTACATTGGGAGCAAGGAGTCTTAACCACTGGACCACCAGGCAAGTCCCTTCTTCTTTTAAAAAAATCTCAATTCCTTTATATTCTTTTTTATTAAAAATTGCATTTACTGTGATTTTGTTTTCTAATCTCAAAGGTACTACTTTTCATTTGTAGAAAACTTGGAAGACATAAAAAAGCACACAGGAAAAAAATCACTCATTTCTAATGACAGTTATTTTAATGAATGTCCTCTAGTATTTTTTTCTACTCACCTATCTGTACTTTATTTTTATTTATTATTATTTTTAAATTTTATTTATTTATTTTTATTTTTATTTTTGGCTGTGTTGGGTCTTCGTTGCTGTGTGCGGGCTTTCTCTGATTGCGGCATGAGGGGACTACTCTTCGTTGTGGTGCACGGGCTTCTCATTGCAGTGGCTTCTCTTGTGGAGCACGGGCTCTAGGTGTGCGGGCTTCAGTAGTTGTGGCACACGGGCTCAGTAGTTGTGGCATGTGAGCTCTATAGCACAGGCTCAGTAGTTGTGGTGCACAGTCTTTGTTGCTGTGTGCGGGCTTTCTCTGGTTGTGGTGAGTGGGGGCTACTCTTCGTTGTGGAGCACGGGCTTCTCACTGCAGTGGCTTCTCTTGTTGTGGAGCACGGGCTCTAGGCATGTGGACTTCAGTAGTTGTGGCATGTGGGTTCATTAGTTGTGGCACATGAGCTCTAGAGTGCAGGCTCGGTAGTTGTGGCACATGGGCTTAGTTACTCCGCAGCATGTGGGATCTTCCCGGGCCAGGGCTCGAACCCACGTCCCCTGCATTGGCAGGCAGATTCTTAACCACTGTGCCACCAGGGAAGCCCCATATCTGTACTTTATAAAAGGTCTATTCTTATATTTGAGGGGAAAATATGTGATAAAAAATAGTAAAGAAGAATAATAGCTTGCCATGTTTTAGTCACTAAAGCACCTTAAATTTAATGCACACAACAACCTTATGAGGTATGTACTATTCTCCTCATTTTACAAACAGGGAAACCGAGGCACAAAGAACTATCCAGAGTCACACAGCTTAGGAAGTAATAGAGCTGGGATTTGAGCCTAGATCCATTGGACCCCAGGTCATACTCTTACTCACTGTATCCTATTGCCTCTGCCAGTCTGCAGTGTCTAGAAAAATTGAAGATAGATAGATCCTATGACCCAGCAATTCCATTTGCAATTCTGTGCTCTACAGAAACTTGCCCATGTGCCCAAGGAGACAAGTATAAGAATGGTCACTGCAATTGGCTGAATACAGTGGCAAAAAATCAGGACTGATTCAAAATGTCCATTCAGATGTGAATGGATAAATTAAACAGAAGAGCCATACAATGAGATACTATAGAGCAGTTAAATGGACTGAACTAGATCTATGTGAATAGATCTCAAAAAAACATTGAATGAAAAAAGCAGGCTGCAAAATGATACGCACGTTATGGTACCTTTTGTGTAAAAAAACCCAAACATACCACTCATCAACCCCTCCCTTCCCCTGATACCATATCTTATTTCTGATTACTGTGAAAATGGACTGGAAAGATACACATCAAATTCATGATGATAGATGCCTTTGGGGAGTTGGAAGTAGAATAGGACTGGGATGAGGGTCACAGAATATTCAACTTATCTGTAATTATTTTTAAGAAAAGACATACAACTAAGATAAAATCTTAGGCAATTTCATTTCTGAATGGTGGGAGTATGTGCATTTGTTATATTCTTCTCTGCTACCATACTGTATTTAAAAATAATATTAGCTAATGTTTACTGAGCCCTTACTATGTACCAGGTATAGTTCTAAGTGTTTCACATGGGTTGGTTCATTATATCCTTACAAACACCCTATGAAGTAGGTACTATATTAGCTCCATTTTACAGATGAGGAAATTGAGGCACAGAGAGATTAAATAACTTCCTCAGGTCACACAGTAAGTGGTGGGTATATCTGGCTCCAGGAACCATGCTTTTACCCTATTATCACCTTTACCCTTCTAAGAATTCTCAAAATCTAAAAAAAAAGCACAAAATCAAGTTCCTAAATGCTGAAGGAATGCAAAGTGGGGGAATAAACACAACTGTGCCGTTGTTACCTTGCCTGCCACCTTCTGTTTGTATGTGCTATCTCAGTCTGGGGGAGGGTGGTGAGGGCTTCACTCTAGCACTAGCTCAGAGTAGAAAGGCAGGGACCTCTTTCTCACGAGGGAATCAAAACCAAAAATTCCACTCGGCCTCAAAACCAAAACTAAAATAACCAAAATATCGGGCAGAGCAAAATGAGATAGGCCAGTTGGGGGCATTACAGGGCACACACTCAATTTGAGCCTGTGTGTGAACTAGAGTTCACAGGAGTTAGCTAAGCCTAGTTTCTAGACTACAAAATGTTGGGCAGGGAGGAGATGGCAGCTAAGTAGGGTAGAAAAATGAGACTGGGAGGAAAGAGGAAAACCCTTTGGCTTCTTCCTACGGCAGAAGAAAGCAGCCATCTGGTGCTTGAGCAGTGGGGTAGTAGGAAAAAGGGGAAGGATGGAGGGGGTGGGGGGGTGTTTCTCTAGCTCTCTTCCTGCTGTAGCCTCTGGTTTTAGTAGAGAAATCCCCTTACTTCCTGGTGTAAGGGGAAGCAGCTCCCAGGCTCCAACTAAATAATAGGTAAGGAAACAGTGGAGTGGGAGGAGATGAAGACTGCCCTGCTGGCAAGAGAGTCTGAAGAGCAGCAGTGAACAACCCAAAACACTGGGAGGCTGTGCAGTGCAGTGGGGAAGAACTTAGACTCCAGAGCCAGCCTGCCTGGGTCTGAATCCTGGATCTGCCACTTATTCATTCTGCCAACTTTGGCAAGCCACCTGTGAAATGGGGCTATAATAGAATTGTTGACACTACAGATGTGTGAATGCATCTAAAGCACTTAGAACAGTGCCAGGCACATAGTAACCACCCTATGAGTGTTTGCTATTATTATTATCATCATTATATATGAGTACCTACTTGTTTCCAGGCACTGTGGTAGGAATTGCGGATGGAGAGAAGCATCACAGTTTTTGATGTCTTTTTGAAAAAGATACAGTTTTTGCCCTTGCATTTAATTTAGTTGGAGGAAACAGCTGAGTAAATGAATTACAATGCAATATGATAAGGTCTCAGATAACTACAGATCTTCCTCAACTTACGATGGGGTTACGTCCTGATAAATCCATTGTAAGTGGAAAATACCTTAAGTTGAAAATGCATTTAATACACCTACTGAACATAGCTTAGCCTTGCCTACCTTAACCATGCTCAGAACACTTACATTAACCTACAGTTGGGCAAAATCATCTAACGCAAAGTATATTTTATAATAAAGTGTTAAATATCTCATGTAATTTATTGAATACTATACTGAAAAACAGAATGGGTGCATAGGTACAGAATGGTTATAAGTGTGTCAGTTGTTTACTCTTGTGATCGCATGGCTGACTGGGAGCTGTGGCTTGCTGCCACTGACCAGCATCACAAGAGACTATTGCACCGCATGTTGCTAGCGTGGGAAAAGATCAAAATTCAAAATTTGAAGTATGGTTTCTACTGATTGTGTATCATCTTCACACCATAATAAAGTTGAAAAATTGTAAGTTGAACCATCGTAAGTCAGGGACTGTTAGTATGTGTCAGGTGCTATAGGATCCCAGAGAAAGAAGTGATTGACTATGGAGGGGAGGGATGGCCTGAGAGGACTTCACAGACAAATGACATGGGAGTTGGAGCTTGAAGGAAGAGTAGGATTTTATCAGGCAGTCACGGGGGAGGAGGGATATTCCTGGTATAGGAATATCTCGGTCAAAGGCATGGCTGGAACCATGGTTCAGGGCGGTGGGAAAAACAGATTAGGGTACAATCTAGAAGGATCCTGTGTACTCTACTAAAGAGAATTTTGGACGTGTAAACTCTGGAAGGGTGAGGGTATGTGTGTGTGTGTGTATTTGAAACAGGGGGATAACATGATTAAAGTTGCATTGCTCAAAAATAACTGATATGGGAGATTGGTTCAAGATGGTAGAGTAGAAGGACGCGCACTCACTTCCTCTTGCAAGAGCACCAGAATGACAACTAACTGTTGAACAGTCATCGACAGGAAGACAATGAAACTCACCAAAAAAGATACCCCACATCCAAAGGCAAAGGAGAAGCCACAATGAGATGGTAGGAGGGGCGCAATCACAATAAAATCAAATCCCATAACTGCTGGGTGGGTGACTCACAAGCTGGAGAACACTTATACCACAGAAGTCCACCCACTCAAGTGAAGGTTCTGAGCCCCACGTCAGGCTTCCCAACCTGGGGATCCGGCAACAGGAAGAGGAATTCCTAGAGAATCAGACTTTGAAGGCTAGTGGGATTTGACTGCAGGACTTTGACAAGACTGGGGAAAACAGAGACTCCACTCTTGGAGGGCACACACAAAGTAGAGTGAGCATCGAGACCCAGGGGAAGGAGCAGTGACACCAAAGGAAACTGAACCAGACCTACCTGCTAGTGTTGGAGGGTCTGCTGCAGAGGCGGGAGGTGGCTGTGGCTCACCATGGGGACAAGGACACTGGCAGCAGAAGTTCTGAGAAGTACTCCTTAGTGTGAGCCCTCCTAGAATCCGCCATTAGCCCCACCAAAGAGCCAGGTAGGCTCCAGTGTTGGGTCACCTCAGGCCAAACAACCAACAGGGAGGGAACCCAGCCCCACGCATCAGCAGGCAAGCAGATTAAAGTTTTACTGAACTCTGCCCACCAGAGCAACAGTCAGCTCTACCCACCACCAGTCCCTCCTATCAGGAAGCTTGCACAAGCCTCTTAGATAGCCTCGTCCACCAGAGGGCAGACAGCAGAAGCAAGAAGAACTACACTTCTGCAACCTGTGGAAGGAAAACCACATTCACAGAAAGAAAGACAAAATGAAAAGGCAGAGGACTTTGTACCAGATGAAGGAACAAGATAAAACCCCAGAAAAACAACTAAATGAAGTGGAGATAGGCAACCTTCAGAAAAAGAATTCAGAATAGTGATAGTGAAGATGATCCAGGACCTCGGAAAAAGAATGGAGGCAAAGACTGAGAAGATGCAAGAAATGTTTCATAAAGCCTTAGAAGAATTAAAGGACAAACACCTAGAAGAATTAAAGAACAAAGAGAAATGACCAATACAGTAACTGAAATGAAAACTACACTAGAAGAAATCAACAGCAGAATAACTGAGGCAGAAGAAAGGATAAGTGACCTGGAAGACAGAATGGTGGAATTCACTGCTGTGGAACAGAATAAAGAAAAAAGAATGAAAAGAAATGAAGACAGCCTAAGAGACCTCTGGGACAACATTAAACGCAACAACATTCACATTATAGGGGTCCCAGAAGGAGAAGAGAGAGAGAAAGGACCTGAGAAAATATGTGAAGAGAGTATAGTTGAAAACTTCCCTAACAAGGGAAGGGAAATAGCCATCCAAGTCCAGGAAGCACAGAGAGTCCCAGGCCGGCTAGACCCAAGGAGAAACACAGAGACACGTAGTAATCAAACTGACAAAAATTAAACACAAAGAAAAATTATTGAAAGTACCACGGGAAAAATGACAAATAACATACAAGGGAACTCCCATAAGGTTAACAGCTGATTTCTCAGCAGAAACTAACTCTACAAGCCAGAAGGGAGTGGCATGATATATTTAAAGTAATGAAAGGGAAGAACCTACAACCAAGATTACTCTACCCGGCAAGGACCTCATTCAGATTCGATGGAGAAATCAAAAGCTTTACAAACAAGCAAAAGCTAAGAGAATTCACTACGACCAAACGAGCTCTACAACAAATGCTAGGAACTTCTCTAAGTGGGAAACACAAGAGAAGAAAAGGACCTACAAAAACAAACCCATAACAATTAAGAAAATTGTAATAGGAACATACATATCGATAATTACCTTAAACGTGAATGGATTTAATTCTCCAACCAAAAGATACAGGCTCGCTGAATGGATACAAAAACAAGACCCATATATATGCTGTCTACAACAGGCCCGTTTCACACCTAGGGACACATACAGACTGAAAGGGAGGGGATGGAAAAAGATATTCCATGCAAATGGAAATCAAAAGAAAGCTGGAGTAGCACTACTCATACCAGATAAAATAGACTTTAAAATAAAGAATGTTACAAGAGACAAGGAAGGACACTACATAGTGATCAAGGGATCAATCCAAGAAGAACATATAACAATTATAAATATATATGCACCCAACATAGGAGCACTTCCATACATAAGGCAACTGCTAACAGCTATAAAAGAGGAAACCAACAGTAACACAATAATAGTGGGGGACTTTAACACCTCACTGAGACCAATGGACAGATCATCCAAACAGAAAATTAATAAGGAAACATAAGCTTTAAATGACACAATAGACCAGATAGATTTAATTGATATTTATAGGACATTCCATCCAAAAACAGCAGATTACACTTTCTTCTCAAGTGCACACGGAACATTCTCCAGGATAGATCACATCTTGGGCCACAAATCAAGCCTCAGTAAATTTAATAAAACTGAAATCATATCAATCATCTTTTCCGACCACAAAGTTATGAGATTAGAAATCAATTACACAGAAAAGAATGTAAAAAACACAAACACATGGAGGCTAAACAATACCTTACTAAATAACCAAGAGATCACTGAAGAAATCAAAGAGGAAATAAAAAAAAAACCTAGAGGAAAATTACAACAAAAACACGACGATCCAAAACCTATGGGGTGCAGCAAAAGCAGTTCTAAGAGGGAAGTTTATAGCAATACAAGCTTATCTCAAGAAACAAGAAAAATCCCAAATAAACAATCTAACTTTACACCTAAAGGAACTAGAGAAAGAGAACAAACAAAACCCAAAGTTAGTAGAAGGAAAGAAATCATGAAGTAGAAACGAAAAAAACAATAGCAAAGATCAATCAAACTAAAATCTGGTTCTTTGAGAAGATAAACAAAATTGATAAACCTTTAGCCAGACTCATCAAGAAAAAGAGGGAGAGGACTCAAATCAATAAAATTAGAAATGAAAAAGAGGAAGTTACAATGGACACCGCAGAAAAACAAAGCATCACAAGAGACTACTACAAGCAACTGTATGCCAGTAAAATAGATAACCCGGAAGAAATGGACAAATTCTTAGAAATGTATAACCTTCCAAGACTGAACCAGGAAGAAATAGAAAATACGAACAGACGAATCACAAGTAATGAAATTGGAACTGTGATTTAAAATCTTCCAACAAACAAAAGTTCAGGACCAGATGGCTTCACAGGTGAATTCTATCAAACATTCAGAGAAGAGCTAACACCCATCCTTCTCAAACTCTTCCAAAAAAATTCAGAGGAAGGAACACTCCTAAACTCATTCTATGAGGCCACAATTACCCTGATACCAAAACCAGACAAAGATACTACAAAAAAAAGAAAACTGCAGGCCAATATCACTGATGAATATAGGTGCAAAAATCCTCAACAAAATACTAGCAAACAGAATCCAACAGCACATTGCAAGGATCATACACCATGATCAAGTGGGATTTATCCCAGGGAGCAGGTATTCTTCAATATATGCAAATCAATCAATGTGATACACCATATTAACAAACTGAAGAATAAAAACCATATGACCGGGCTTCCCTGGTGGCGCAGTGGTTGGGAGTCCGCCTGCCGATGCAGGGGACGTGGGTTCGTGCCCCGGTCTGGGAAGATCCCACATGCCGTGGAGCGGCTGGGCCCGTGAGCCATGGCCGGTGAGCCTGTGCGTCCGGAGCCTGTGCTCCGCCAATGGGAGAGGCCACAGCAGTGGAAGGCCCAAGTAATGCAAAAAAAACCCCAAAACAAAACATATGATCATCTCAGTAGATGCAGAAAAAGCTTCTGACAAAATTCAACACCCATTTATGATAAAAACTCTCCAGAAAGTGGGCATAGAGGGTACCTACCTCAACATAATAAAGGCCATATATGACAAACCCACTGCAAACATCTTTCTCAATGATGAAAAACTGAAAGCATTTCCTCTAAGATCAGGAACAAAACAAGGATGTCCACTCTCACCACTATTATTCAACATAGTTTTGGAGGTCCTAGCCACGGCAATCAGAGAAGAAAAAGAAATAAAAGGAATACAAATTGGAAAAGAAGAAGTAAAACGGTCACTGTTTGCAGTTGACATGATACGATACATAGAGAATCCTAAAGATGCCACCAGAAAACTACTAGAGCTAATCAATGAATTTGTTGAAGTTGCAGGATACAAAATTAATGCACAGAAATCTCTTGCATTCCTATACACTAATGATGAAAAATCTGAAAGAGATATTAAGGAAACACTCCCATTTACCATTGCAACAAAAAGAATAAAATACCTAGGAATAAACCTACCTAGGGAGACAAAAGACCTGTATGCAGAAAACTATAAGACACTGATGAAGGAAATTAAAGATGATACCAAGAGATGGAGAGATAAACCATGTTCTTGGATTGGAAGAATGGATATTGTGAAAATGACTCTACTACCCAAAGCAATCTACAGATTCAATGCAATCCCTGTCAAATTACCAGTGGCATTTTTTACAGTACTAAAACAAAAAAATCTTAAAATTTTTATGGAGACACAAAAGACCCCAAATAGCCAAAGCAGTCTTGAGGGAAAAAAATGGAGCTGGAGGTATCAGACTCCCTGACTTCAGACTATACTACAAAGCTACAGTAATCAAGACAATATGGTACTGGCACAAAAACAGAAATATAGATCAGTAGAACAGGATGGAAATCCCAGAGATAAACCCACACCTATGGTCAACTAATCTGTAACAAAGGAGGCAAGGGTATACAATGGAGAAAAGACGGCCTCTTCAATAAGTGGTGCTGGGAAAACTGGACAGCTACATGTAAAAGAATGAAGTTAGGACACTCCCTAACACCATACACAAAAATAAACTCAAAGTGGATTAGAGAGCTAAATGTAAGACTGGACACTATAAAACTCTTAGAGGAAAACATAGGAAGAACACTCTGACGTAAATCACAGCAAGATCTTTTTTGATTCACCTCCTAGAGTAATGGAAATAAAAGCAAAAATAGACAAATGGGGCCTAATGAAACTTGAAAGCTTTTGCAAAGCAAAGGAAACTACAAACAAGATGAAAGGACAACCCTCAGAATGGGAGAAAATATTTGCAAATGAATCAACGGAGAAAGGATTAATCTCCAAAATATATAAACAGCTCATGCAGCTCAATATTAAAAAAACAAATAACCCAATCAAAAAATGGGCAGAAGGCTGAAATAGACACTTCTCCAAAGAAGAGATACAGATGGCCAAGAAGCCCATGAAAAGCTGCTCAACATCACTAATTCTTAGAGAAATGCAAATCAAAACTACAATGAGGTATCACCTCACACCAGTTAGAATGGGCATCATCAGAAAACCTACAAACAACAAATGCTGGAGAGGGTGTGGAGAAAAGGGAACCCTCCTGCACTGTTGGTGGGCATGTAAATTGATACAGCCACTATAGAGAACAGTATGGAGGTTCCCTAAAAAACTAAAAATAGAATTACCATATGACCCAGCAATCCCACTACTGGGCATATACCCAGAGAAAACCAGAATTCAAAAAGACACATACACACCAGTGTTCATTGTGGCACTATTTACAATAGCCAGGTCATGGAAGCAACCTAAATGCCCATCGACAGACGAATGGATAAAGAAGTTTTGTTACGTATATACAATGGAATGTTACTCAGCCATAAAAAGGAACGAAATTGAGTCATTTGTTGAGACGTGGATGGATCTAGAGACTGTCATACAGAGTGAAGTAAGTCAGAAAGAGAAAAACAAATATTGTATATTAACGCATATATATGGAACCTAGAATATTAGTACAGATGAACCGGTTTGCAGGGCAGAAATAGAGACACAGATGTAGAGAACAAACGTGTGGTCGCCAAGGGTGGAATGTGGCAGGGGGGTGGTGGTGGTGGTGGGATGAATTGGGAGATTAGGATTGACATATATACACTAATATGTATAAAATAGATAACTAATAAGAACCTGCTGTATAAAAAAAATAAAGAAAATAAAATTCAAAAATAAAAAAAAACTGATATGAAACACATACACATAACACATTGCTACAGGCTAAATTCAACATGTTTTGAATCCTTAACCTTTAATGTGACAATATGTAGAATAAGGAAATAATTAAGGTTATAGGGGTAAGGCCCTGATCCCATAGGATTAGTGCCCTTATAAGTAAAGACATCAGAGCTCGATCCCATTCCCCCTCTCCCTCCCGCATTCCCCCTCTCTTTTCCTCTCTTTCCTTCTCCCTCTCCTTGTTCCTTTCCCCTCTTTGTGCATGTACTGAGGAAAGGCTATGTGTGGACACAGCAAGAAAGTGGCTGTCCACAAGCCAGGAAGAAAGTTCTTTCCAGGAACTGACCCTGCTGGACTTTGATCTGGGACAACTAGCCTCCAGAACTGTGAGAAAATAAATTTCTATTGTTTAAGGTACCCAGTCTGTGGGATTTTGTTATAGCAGCCAGAGAAGACTAATACATACATGTGCACATCTTGGTTTTCCCTTGCTTAAGACACTTCAACAGCTGCCCATTACTTGGTGCTCTGAAGTCTTAAGTCTTTGCCATGGCCTACAAGGTCCTATAATCACCAGTTCCATGACTATCTCTCCAACTTCACCTACTCTCCCTGGACTCCCAAGCTCTGGCCTTACTGTCTCTCATTCAGTTCTTCAAAGAAGCACTGCTCTGTTCTCTCCTAGGGCCTTCACACAGGGTGTTTCCTCTGCCAGGAAAGCTCTTCTTCGAAGATCTTGCCTTGTTGCCTCTACTTGGTCTTCAGAGTTCAGCTTTAATCTCATTGCAGCGAATCTGATGCTTCCCAAGATTAGAGAACCTTTTCATGTCATATGCTCTCAACTTCCTCTACTTCTACTTGGTAGCACTCATCTCAGTTGGATTTAAATGATTAATTTGGTAAGTGAGTTTTAAATGTTGTCCCCATGGCTGAAATGTAAGCACCTAAAGGCAGGACTCACACCAAGCTTCTTAAGCACTGGATTCCCGAGTGTGTAGCACAGAGTAATCATGCTACTTGTTGAATGAATGAATGAGTGAATGAGACTATTGCAATAGTACAGGCAGGAGTTGATATGGGTACAAACCATAGCAGTGACACTACAGTGACTAGGATACACCTTGTTTAAAAAAAGCCTTAATGACTACACTATGCAGTAACATTTTAAAATGTTAGTAGTGTTAGTAAAAATTTTAATTAAACAAAGAGAAGTCATGCCCTCATGGTTATAACACTTAGTGCTATAGACTGAACCATGTCCCTCCCAAATTCATATGTTGAAGTCCTAATCCCCTTGCGTGACTGTACTTGGAGATGGAGTCTTTGGCAGATAATTAGGTTTATATGAGGTCATGAAGGTGGAGCCCTCATGATGGGATTAGTGCCCTTATAAGAAGAGACACCAGCGAGCTTACTCTCTCTCCCTCCCATGTGAGGACACAGAGAGAAGGCAGCCATCTATGAATCAGGAAGACAGCCCTCATCAGAAACCTACCATGCTGGCATCTTGATCTTGGACTTCTAGCCTCTAGACTGTGAGAAAATAATTTCTGTTGTTTAAGCTACCCAGTCTATGGTATTGTTATGGCAATCCAAGCTGACTGATACACTTAATTTTGGCTATAGTACTGGCCCTTATTTATATGCCATCTTAAGCAATTTTTCTCTAATTGTTTGTTGGGTATAGCTTCTGTCTCCCCACTAGGCTGTAACTTCCTATAAGTCATAGATCATGTCTTTTAAATCACCAGAAGCACCTACAACCAAGTTGGGCACGTGGTGGTAGTCAAAAAATCCTTATAGAAGGATACAACTGCACAAGGAGAGACGCTGAGTGTTCATAGCTAGAAAAGGACACTGAGATTCTGGAATTAGTGTCAGCTTTGTCACAGATGTCCTAAGTGTCTCTAAACAAATTAGCATATTTCTTCCTTTCTATCCATTTGCTTCTTCAGCTGTGGTGTTTCTTCCTTCCCTTATGGAGTTTTGGTGAGACTTAAATATAAGCCAGTATTTTCAGACCCTTTGTAAGGAAGCGGAGAGACTAGGTTTCTGAGTCAGAAAAACTTGGGTTCAAAATCTAGTTTCCTCATTTACTAACATGGATTGGAGCACCAACCTTGTGTGAGATGCTTCATACACATGGACTCCTTCAGTCTTCACAATCACATTGCATAGTGCGTATGAGAAAACTGAGCTTCTGAGACACTGGGTAAATTACCCAGGTCCCATTGCTAGTTAGAGGATCAGAATCCCAAACTGGCTCAAAAGCCCACATTCTTTCTACCATACTACAGGCTCCAAAAGAGGATAAAGGTTAACGTCTAGAAAGAATAACCTCCTACACTGAATTTCATGACTCCATTCATCAGGGACAAAAGTTCTTGCTTTTCTTTGGGAAAACAGGAAGCTGCCACCTTAATATTGAAGTAATGTAGTAAGGCCAGTTGGAATCAGATTTTCAAAAGGACTATGACCCAAAAGAGAATACGAGCCATTTCACTAGGCTTAGGGTGCCATGGGGGCAGGGATGTGGTTGTCTTATTTACTTCTGTATTCTTAGAACCCAGCACTGTGCCTGGCTCTAGGAAGCACTCAATGACTATTTGTGGAAAGTATTTACCTAGTGCAATGGAGGGGCTGAAAGAGAGTACATTCTGTGGCCTGGTATTGTGGCTTCTAGAAAGGTGTAGCTATAGAGATTAGGCCTGAAAGAGCCAGTCACATGGCTGCTAAGGCTTGGAACTGAAGTATTTTTCTCATACATTTTAGATTCACAATGAAACAAGATTCCCTGGTGGGAATTTTCCCAAAGACTGGATCCAGACACCCAATAAAAGGGTTACAAGTGTACTTGCATATAATTTGCAAATGGTTTATGTCTAACTTCATTCTCTGTCATCTATTCCCTGGTGATTTTCAAGGCAAAATTTTATTGCTATCCTAAAGATTATTGCATAATTTATAAAAATAATAAAAATTTATCTTCTCTTTCTTAAGCAAAAAAGAATAGACAGTACCACGTTACGCTGTCAAGGCTGTTCAGTGCAGACAAGCCACATCTTTATTACTGCCATATAAAGTGTTTGATCAATCATGTTTAGGTTCTATTATAAAATTTAAAATGTGAGGTGTACCTGTCCATATTAGTTATTATCACTACTGTTCCTTGTATAGCAATATCCTATGTCATCAACACGAGCACTGCCCCATTCAAAAGGCCTTTTGGGGGGATTTCAATTAGATAGAGGCCCTCCAAGTAGACTGTGTTACTGAGGTTTCAAAGCAAGGGCAGTTTTCCCTACCGCTCACCAACACAATTAAGGTTCAGTTGCAGAGACATACTTCTCAAGGGTAGAGGAGGCTGAGGTGACAGAGAGCAGAACTATGAACATCCATTCCTAAGTCACAGGCAGAAGTTTTGCTCTGTAAGCTGATCCTTGATAGTAATTTATAAATGGAAAGAGATATGGGATTTATCATTCAGTAAGCATTTATTGAGGGCCTGCTATGTGCAAGATACTACATAAGCATCACAGCTTAATAAGGAGAACTTTCAAATCTATCAGGTCTTTTCTTGTCATTACCTTAAAATATCATGTCCTGTATTTAAAAATGGTGATGTAATCATGAGAAAAAAATCCAAGCTCAACATTAGTACAACTTACATTTGCCCTCTCAAGTGATGATAAAAAGAACTGTCTAATGTGCTTTAACGAGCTTTTGCACATGCTGTTCCCTCTGCTTGGAATTCTCTTTCCCCCTCTCCTGTCTGCCTGGTGAAATCCTACCCATCCTTCAGGATATCAGCTGAAATATCATCTCCTTGGTGAGCCGCTCTGATGCCCTCCTGAGAGAATCATTCCTTTCTCTACACTCACAAAGCTCCTTGCATAGAACTTCTCTCATACTCCATTGTAATTTTTTCTTTCTCACACTGTACTCTGAGCTCCATAAGCTAGGGAACACCTCTGATTCATCTTGGTATCCTCAGCACAACGCCTGCATATAGTAGTCAGTAAATGATTGATGAAATTCCCTGACCACTTTGGAAAATAAATCTAGTAACACTTTACAGAGAGTGTTACAGAAACCTAACAAGGCTTTGCACATAGTATGTGCTTAATGAAGGTTTGCTGACATTGAATGTAGTACAAATGGTGCTTCTCTTAGGTCAAGGCTATAGACAGCAATTCTTGCTTGCCCCGTTATGGCGCCACACAGCAGGCACAAGCCCTTCACAGACAGACATCCTTGTGATGTTCCAGTCACTGAATGGTACATGTGCCCCAAACCATCACCCCCACTGGCTTTCCAGAGGGCATGAAATGGTCCATTATTAGTTACTTCTTGGGGTTAAGGCATTTGCTACAGAAGTTCCCTGCTGGATTGCTTTCAGACAGAGGAAAAATTCATCAGAAGCCACCTGAAAGATTTTGCACCTTTTAGAAGACCTGTAGATCATTCATGCCCCTCTCCTTCTAACTACAATTTGCAGTCCAGAGAAAATTCAGAACACAGGAAAAGGTCCTTAAAGAGTCGAGATCTCACACAGCTTAAATTGTACCTTATAATCACAGTAGACAATCCCTGTCAGCTTAGAGTTATAAATTTTGCTGTTTACAAAGTCCTGTGAGGCACAAATCTAAAGAAGGTAAAAAACCACAAAAACAGAGTCAACATTATTAACCTTTTTTGTATCAAAGCACTAAAAATGTCTAAACTTTGGCTTTTAATCATAGCCATTTGCAAAATCCTACTAATTTTTCTCTGGTTGTTGGGGAATAAAACCCTTTTTCTGTTTCTGATGACAGTTGTGTAGAAGGAAACTCACTTTATAGCTTGCAAATTCTACTTTCATTGGAAATACACCTATCTTGTAGACCTTTAGTATATAATCACCAAAAATCAATACTATATATATATATTTTTTGGTCAATACAGGCACAAAATGGTCAATCACTCCTGTGTTACCTAGAAACCAGTTAGGCCAACTCCACATTTTCTGAGCATTCTAGTTAAGAGTAACTGAGGGGACTTCCCTGGCATCCCAGTGGTTAGGACTCTGTGCTTCCACTGCAGGGGGCATGGGTTCCACCCCTGGTCAGGGAACTAAGATACTGCATGCCACACGGCCTGGCTAAAAAAAAAAAAAAAAAAAAAAAATTGAGATCACCTTTCCCTAATTTTGAAAATCAGGAGGTTTTCTGAGTCATCGATTACTTAGGGAGTTCTTATTCAGCGTTGGTAGTTGAACATATTAAGTAGAAGGCCAAAGCTAAACTCTGTTGTATTTAACTGGAACAAAGACCAGTCTTGCTTTCAAATCATTGTTAGCACTGTTTGAACAGTAAAATAATCAAAAGCCCAGAGATAAGCCAAGTTTCTCAGCATAATCCTCTTCCACGTCTGTTAGCTTGGGGAGGGATGGGTGAGGGACGGACAATGCCAACACAAATGGAAGTGTACGGTGAAGAAAGAAAAGGAGGGCCAGAACAGTGGGTGAAAAGTTAACTTACTTCACTTAGACCACCATATGAAAACCAGATGTGTCGAAAATGTTGGATGAGAAAAACTGGTGTTACTGATATAGCGTGAACAAACCCTTTGTGCTTTCCTCCCAACACAGTATCATTACAGGGTGCCAGAGGTGTCATTTTATTTCATTTCACATGTAGCACATTCTCAACAAGTTAAACCGTTTCTAATCTTGTGTAATTAGATAGGTCTCGCTACATCCCTCAGTTGAAGGATTTTATAGGCTGCCTTGTTCTGTCTCCTTTTTGTGACAGCTTCTTTGGGGCTGGAAACTAACATTTGCTAACATTTCTTCCCTTCTGGCACCTGTCAGCTGGATGGGCTCTGGGAAAAGGAGGATGGGGAGGGAAGGAATGCAACGTCCCTCCCCCCCCCACACACCACTGCCCTGGTATTAGAGCCATCTTTGTCTCTACGTAGGGATTACTCTGTTCTGGAAAGTGCTGTTAAGTACACACTCAAAATAAACAATGGGCAGATGGGTGAATGGAATGATAAAGTTCTTGTTTTTTAATTTAATTTTATTACAATTTTCAAGTTCCTTTGTTTACTAAATATAGAGTCTGGGTGAGGTTCTAGCCAGAGATGGAAGTCCTTTAATACAGTCCAAGGAGCCACCAGTCCATGAAGTGGATGGGCCTTGGCTCTTTGATCTTACCATCTGGTCACTGTGGGCAGAGCCTCCCACTGGAGACAGCGACCATGGCACGACTGCCTTCTCTCCACCTCACAGCAAAGTCGTGAGGAGTCATCAGATATTTGACATTGGAATCAAAGGCTATACGAACACCAGGGCTTTTACTTCAATGCAGGAGTAATAACAGCATATTGAAATTGAGAGTTTTTCCTTCAAGAAGCTTTAAAGCTATCTCCCCACCAAAAGCTTTCTTAGGGTCATTCCTTGACCATTCTATGACGTCTTTGTGAGGCTGCTGGCTGGCAAATGCTCTCCATGTGTAGACTAGGAAATCCAGAATTAAGGCCGATTTATGCTTCTATGCCTTGGGACTTGTGCATGATTGATTATATGCAGGGCCTGACCTCTCACCACAAAATTCTGTGGTTTTTGTCCAATAATGAGAAAAGACAACTGAAGGAGTGCAGTATACAACAGAATGGGTGAGTGACAGGGCCACCTGACGTCCCCTGGTACTTTA
The DNA here is from genome assembly GCF_964341445.2 of Mesoplodon mirus. NCBI lineage: Eukaryota > Metazoa > Chordata > Mammalia > Artiodactyla > Ziphiidae > Mesoplodon > Mesoplodon mirus. The sequence continues at coordinate 61,172,393 of NC_138981.1, forward strand.
CAGTTTATAAATCGCTTTCAGAGTGGTCCTTTCATGGAGAGGCAGTGTACACTCCTATTTCACCAAAGCAACTGGACTGCAGAAATAAGAGCCAGGGTGCTGGCACAGTCCTGGAGGCCCTGGATTTCTCACGCTGGGGGTGGGGCAGTGTGTGGGTAAGCACTTCGCCTTCCAGGAATAGTACGGCTCTGAGACTCCTCTGTAGACTGACTGGAACGGAGATTAAGCCCAGGGTTCTCTTTGCATTCCATTTAGCAGTTTGCTCATGCTTTCACTACAGATCAGCCTCAAGAATTCTTCTGCCAGCTGAGAATCTGAAATGTTGCCTTGGCTGTAAAACAGTATCTTATTTATTCACATAAATCCCCTCCCCCTCTTGTCCATGATTATTTTCACCCTAAAATGGAAAGGGGGGTAAATTATGTGAGCATTTGGGTACTGGACTGCAGCCACCCTTGGCAATCTTTGTTAATCTTTGAGATTCTCACCAGCATTGACTAAAGAACAGTGACTCACCCAGAGTAACACATAGTCTGTCTTTCCTTTAGAAAAGCAGTTCCTCAAAAGTGCTGCTAAGAAAACAAAACAAAAACACTACAGTTCAAGGGAAAGAAAAAAGCGCTAAGAGCAAAAGATGGCTTTAAACAAGCCTAGAAGATTTTAAAGGAGGGGAAGGTGATTATCTACAAGGGATGGAAAAGTGGCTTGTACATTTTCAATTTCTTTTCCAGTTCCAAGTTTGAGACCTAAACATCCTTTGTCTAGGGGAAGTTATGACAGGAGGACGTTAGGTCCCCTTAGCCCCAGCTCACTACTTGAAACTTCCCAGTAGCTCGGGGAGGCTTGCTGCTCAGCAGCCCTGGCCAGAGGGGTGGAAGGGAGACAAACAGCAGGAAGGAATAAAAGTAAGAAGCAGCTGGCACAAATGCGGCCGAGCCCTCCCCTCATTCTAGCCAGTTGTATAGACAGCTGTCTCTTTAATTTAACCCTTAGTCCAACCCCCAAATGACAAAGCTCATTTTACTCATACAAGTCTCTTCTGGTAGAGATGGTGGTTGGTTTAAGACGAGGAAAAATGTAGAGGTAAGGGAGGTTAAGTGGGGAAAACTTGACAAAGACAAAGACGGGAGTTTTTTCCCCCCTCAAAACATGCATGTGGGGAAGAACGCCAAAGGAAGGCTGTGAACGAAGAGACAGAAACCTCTGTTGTCAAAGGCAGTCTGGAGGAGGGAGGACAGGCTTGCACAGGCTTGGGGACAGTTTTGCTTCTACTTCTATTTATATTCTCAAGGCTAATTGTGTAAATGGGAGTTTCTTACTCCAGAATGGCCATTTGTAGCTGCACGTGGGTTTGTTTTTCCACACTACCAGACAGCCAACTCAGCACTAGTCAGCAGCTCTGATCAATAGAGAGGAGCTTAATTATTCACCAATCTGGAGACTAGGAGTGTAAATGTGCAAACGTGTTCCCCTCCAGTGGCCTTAGAAGTGGAATCCTTGGGTGTTCGGGCTGGAAGCAACTTTATAAAGTATGTTCCAGTTAAACCCCGAAGAAGACTGTGGAGGAATTGGAGCCTGGAGAAGGGAAGTGAATTGCCCAGGGTCACACGAGCCATTGAAAGCAGCCTGACCTCTCTCTACTGGCTCCATGTTTCCTGTCCGCTCTCCCACCCCCACCTTCAGAGACCCTCAAATGTATCTGCCTTGGCAAAGTCTGTGTGTTTTCCCCCTGGCTGTTTCAATTGCTATCCCATGACAATGTTGGCAGGCCCGGTGACTGAGCACAGCCTTGATCATGAGAGAGGGAGTGCTTATTCCTGTACTCCTGACCCAGCTGGGAAAGGGCCATCCTGCCATTTGCAGCCTACCTTTGGCTCCAACGCCCGCAGGACGAGGAGACTGGGGAGCACTGTGCCCCCAAAGGCAACACTGCTGCTGTAAACAGAGGCAACTGCTTAAAAGAGTTTTTTCTCTTCTGCAGCTTGTAGCCTGAAAGTTTCAGAAGGAGCGGGAGAATCCCCTCCTTCTCCATCCTTCATTTAAAGAAATGATGCAATTGATATATACACAAAATGCTTAACATATGTAAATCATATTTGTATGTAATTTCTACCTGAAATATACTTAATATATAAGTCATGAAGCATAATAATAGAATCAACACCTGTGAGCCCACCATCTGCCTTAACAGAACATTACCAGCGCCACTGCGGCTCCCTGCAGGCTCCTCTGCAGGCCACCACCCTGCCTTCTCTCAGAGGTACCCACGATCATGAACTTAAGTCACTCCCTTGCATTTCTTCATCGTCTTCCTACATATACGGGTATCCCTAAGCAACAAACTCTTTAGTTTTGCTTGGTTTCAAACTAAATATTGGTATCATGCTAAATTTTTTTGCAATTTGTTTTTACTCAGAATCGTGTCTGAGAACCTCTCCCATGGTTATCTGCAGTGCTGTTTTATTCCTTTTCATTGCTGCCTAGTATTTCACCATTAAGTCTACTACAAGAGAGACACGCTACTGTTGATGAACATCTGTTGTTTCTAGTTTTTTTTTTTCCTATTCTAAACATTGCTATAAACTTTCTTTACAGTACACTTGCCCAAGTTTCTCTAAGGTCTGTTTCTAGGAGTGGAATCAGTCAGTTGTAAAGTGCACACATGTTCAAATTTGTTAGATAATGCCAAATTGTTTCCCGAATCAGTCTTTCAATACACACTCCCACCAGAAGTGTAAGTGTTCCACATCCTCACTAACTGCTCCACATCCTCACTAACACTTAGGATTATTTAACTTACATCATTTTTTGCAATCTTATGGATTAAAATGGAATTTCGTGATGTTGTTCTTTTTTGGTCATTCCTTGTTTTTTTTTTTATTGAAGTATAGTTGACTTACAATGTTGTGTTAATTCCTTGTGGTTTTATTTTGCATTTCCCTGATTACTAATGAGGTTGAGCACATTTTCATGTCTCTTGGCATTCAGATATCCTCCTCTGTGAAAGGCTTGTTTATATCTTTTGCTCATTTTTCTTCCAGAATTTCTTTCTTATGTATTGGTATATGAAATTTGTATATTTCAAATACTAATACATTGTCAGTTATATGAGCGCTAAATATGGTGTTCCATTTTGTGCCTTTTCACTTTCTGGGATTTTTTGGTGAAAAGAGGCACTTCATTTTAATGCCATTGAATTTATTACTTTCTCCCTTTATGGTTGGTGCTTTTTGTATTTCTTTAAAGAAATTCTCCTCTATCCCAATATCACAGAGAATTTCTCATGTTTCTTTGTGACCAAGAAACATTGGCACTTATTCTTTATGTGGGGCTGGCTCTTACATCTTTGTGACCAAGAAACATGGGCACTTATTCTTTATGTGGGGCTGGCTCTTACATTGCAGGACACTTTAGCATCCCTGGACCCTGGGTACCAAATGCCTTTAGCACTATTCCTGTCATTATAACAATCCCAAACACTCTCATACATTTTCAAATGTTCCCTGGGTGGAGGTACTACCAATTGAGAACCTCTGAATTATATTTTCTTCTAAAAGTTTAAAGTATTTAGTATACCCAGAATTGATTTTTGTGTTTGATGTGAGATGAGAATCTAATTTTATTATTTCTTTATGGTTAACCAATTTTCCCAACACTAGTTATTATAGAATTAATCATTTCCCCCACTGATCTGCAATGCTACCTGTCATACATCAAATTTTCAAACAGGTGTAAGTCTATTTTTGAGTTTTTTATTCTGTTCCATTGGCCTACTTGTCAAACCTCTGTGCCAGTATTACACTCTTAAGTACTATAGCTGTATGATAAATCTTAATATCTGATAGAGTAAGTTTTTCTACCTTGCTCTTCAAGAATGCCTTGGGTTTTCTTTGCACTCCCATATAAATTGTAGAACCAACTTGTCACATTCCATGAAAAACCCTATTGGGATTTTGATTGGAATTATACTATGATTGATTCAGGGAAAAGGATATCTTTACAATATTGAGTACCCCTACCTGTACAGAACATGGCTCTCTATTTCAATAAAATTTTATAATTTCCTCCATAGAGGATCTCTGACACATCTTTTGTTAGATTTTCTACATAGATACCTTATATTTTTATTGCTACAGTATCTTTTTTAAAATTGCATTTTTGATTCTTGTTGTTGGTTTATAGAAGTGATTTATCTCCTTATATTCTCTCTTAAATGTATTCCAATCAGACTTTTTCACTTAGCTACATCAAAATTGTTCCTGGCAAGGTCACCCATGACTACACAGTTACTAAGTCCAATGGTCACATCTCAGTCCTCATCTCACTTGATTTCTCAGCAGCATATGACATAGTTGGTCACTCCCTCCTCCTCAAAACACTTCTTCACTTGGCTTCCAGGACAGCACACACTTTTGATTTTCCTCTTACCTCACTGGTTATTCCCTCTCAGTCTTCTTTGCTGGTTCTTCCTCATTTCCCCAACATTTTAATGTTGGACTGTTCCAGGGGCCAGTCCTTAGACCTCTTCTCTTCTCTAGCTATCCACACTCCCTTGGTGATCACATCCATTCTCATGGTTTTAAATTCTATCCATATGCTAACACCCTATTTTGCAATGCTAGTTCAACTCACTCTCTGGAGCTATCATTCATATGTGTGTGTGTGTGTGTGTGTGTAAGGAAGGAATATATATATTCCTTCCTCCTGCTTGACATCTCCAACTCAACATGTCCAAACTGAACTCTTACTACCCGAAACTGAACTTCCCATAGTCTCTCTCTCAGTTGCTCACTCCATCATTCCAGTTGCTCAGAGCAAAATCTTTGAGCCCTTGCTTTCTCTCACAGCACACACAATAAGTCAGAAAATCCTCCTCTACCTTAAAAATATATACAGATTCTTATCACTTCGCACAATCTACACTGATACCACACTAGTTCAAACCACCATTATCTCTTTAAGAAACAGCTTTATTGAGATGTAATCTACATACCATACAATTTAACTATTCATAGTATATAATTCAATATATTTTAGTATATTCATGAGTGGTGTGACCATCACTACAATCTACTTTTATAATATTTTTTGTTCCCCCTAAAAGAAACCAGTACTCATTAGCAGTCATTCTCCATCCCCTCACCTCATGTTGCCCTAGGCAACCACTAATCTACTTTTTGTCTCTATACATTTGACTATTCTGGACATTTCATATGAATGGAATCATAGAATTTGTGGTCTTCAGGTATTTCATTCCTCTTTATTGACAAATAATATTCCATTGTATGAATATACAACAGTTTATTTATATATTGATCAGTTGATGGACATCTGGGTTGTCTCTACTTTTTGGGCCAATATGAACAATGCTATGAACATTTGTGTACAAGTTTTTGTGTGGACATATGTTTTCATTGGGTGTACAGTAGTGGAATTGCTGAGTCATAATGTAACTCTATGTTTTAGCTTTTGAAGAACTACCAGCCTGTCTTCCAAAACAGCTGTACCATTTTACATTCCCACTAGTAGGTAGTGTGTGAGGGTTCCATTTCTCCACATCTTGCCACCACTTATTGTTATCTGTCATTTTGACTCTAGCCATCCTAGTGAGTGGGAAATTGTTATCTCATTGTGTTTCTGATTTACATTTCCATGACGACTAATATTGTTGGACATCTTTCCACGTCCTTGTTGGTTATTTGTATATCTTCTTTGGAGAAATGTTTATTCAGATCCTCTGCCTATTTTTAAATTGAGTTATTTGCCTTTTATTATTGAGTTGTAAGAGTTCTTTATATATTCTAGATACAAGTCCCATATCAGATATATGATTTGCAAATATTTTCTCTACTTCTATGTACTGTCTTTCCACTTACTTGAAGATATCGCTTGTAGCAGAAAGGAATTTCAATGAATTCCAATGTATGTATTTAATTTTGATGAAGTCCAATTTATCTATTTTTTTTCCTTTTGTTGCTTATGTTCTTGGTGTTGTACCTAAGGAACCATTGCCTAATACAAGGTCATGAAGATTTACATCAACGTTTTCTATGAGTTTTATAGTTTTAGCACTAAATTTAGGTCTTTGATGTGTTTTAAGTTAATTTTTATACATGTTGTTAGCTAGAGGCCCAACTTCATTCTTTTGCATGTAGACAACCATTTCTGAAAAGACTATTCTTTCCCCACTGAATTTTCTTGGCACCCTTGCCAAAAATCAATTGACCATATAAATATGAGGGTTCATTTCTGGACTCTCAATTCTATTCCATTGATCTATATCTCTACCCTATCTCTATCTCTATCTCTATCTATATCTCTATCTATATCTCTACCCTTCAATACCACACTGTTTTGATTAGTTTCGCTTTGTAAAAAGTTTTGAAATCTGAAGTAATTATGACCTCATAAAATTGTTAGGAAATGTTCCCTTATTTTCTATTTTTTGGAAGAGTTTGGAAGGATTGCTTTCGATTCTTCTTTAAACATTTGGTAGAATTTACCAGTGAAGCCATCTGGTCCTGGACCTCTCTTTGGTGGGAAGTTTTTGATTACTAATCCAATCTGTTTAATTGATACAGGTCTATGCAGATTTTCTATTTCTTCTTGAATCTTAAGTTTTGGCAGTTTGTGCCTTTCTAGGAATTTTCCTATTTCATCTACATTATATAATTTGCTGGCATAAAATTATTCATAGTATTCCTCTTATAACCCTTTTTTAAGATAGTTACAAATTTTTTTTTCCTGCAGTGAGGACTTTTAAGACCTACTTTCTTAGCAACTTTCAAATATGCAATACAGTGTTATTAATTATAGTCACCATGCTATACTTTACATCCTCATGACTTATTTTATAACTGGAAATTTGTACTTTTTCACTCTCCTCACCCACTTCATCTATACCAATCCCCCAGCCCTCTCCTCTGGCAAGCAGCAATTTGTTCTCTGTATCTATGAGCTTGGTTATTTTTTGTTTGTTTTTGTTTTTTTAGATTCCACATATGAGATCACGTGATATTTGTCTTTCTCTGACTTATTTCACTTAGCACAATGCCCTCCAGGCCCGTCCAGGGTGTCACAAATGGCAAGATTTCCTGCTCTTTATGGTGGAATAGTACTCCATTGTATACACAGTCAGCCCTCTGTATCACTGGGTTCCACATCCACAGATTCAACCAACCATGGATCAAAAATAGTAGAAATATTTTTATTCCATAAAGTTCCAAAAAGCAGAACTTGAATTTGCTGCATGCTGGCAACTATTTACATAGCATTGACACTGTATTAGGTATTACAAGTAATCTAAAAATGATTTAAAGTACACAGAAGGATGTTCATAGGTTTTATGCAAATATTATGCCTTTGTATATAAGGGATTAGAGCATTCGTGGATTTTTGTACCTGTGGGGTGTCCTGGAACCAATCCCCTAAGGAGACTGAGGGATGACTGTATATACCACATCTTCATCCACTGATGAACACTTGGGTTGTTTCTGTATCTTGGCTATTGTAAATAATGCTGCAGTGAACATGGGGGTGTATATATCTTTCTGAATTAGTGTTTTCATTGTTTTTTTGGTGAATACCCAGAAGTGGAATTGTTGGATCATATGGTAGCTCTATTTTTAATTTCTTGAGGAATCTCCATAATGGCTTTCCATAATGGCTGCACCAATTTACAATCCAACCAACAGTGTACAAGTGTTCCCTTTTCTTTACATCCTCTCCAACATTTGTCTTTTTGGTACTAGCCATTCTAACAGGTGTGAGATGATATCTCATTGTGGTTTTGATTTGCATTTCCCTGATGATTAGTGATGTTGGGCAACTTTTCTTGTATCTGTTGGCCATCTGTATGTCTTCTTTGAAAAAATGTCTGTTCAGGTCCTCTGCCCATTTTTAAATTGGATTTTATTATTTTGTTATTGAGTTGTAGTATAATCCTTTTTATTTCTGTAAAATTGGTAGTAATGCTTCCACTTTCATTTCTGATTTTAGTTATTTGAGTCTTGCCTCTTTTCTCTTAGTCATTTTAGCTAAAAGTTTGTCAATTTTGTTGACATTTTCAAAAAACAAGTTTTGGTTTCATTGATTTTCTATTTTTTTTCATTTATTCCCTCTCTAATCTTTGTTATTTCCTTCCTTATCCTTGCTTTGGATTTACTTAGCTCTTCTTTCTCAGATTTCATAAGATGAAAGGTTGGGTATTGAGTTGAGATCTTTCTTTTTAACATAGGTGTTTATAGCCACAAATTTCCTTCTGAGCACTGCTTTAGCTACATCTCATACATTTTGGTATGTTGTTTCTTCATTTTCCTTCATCGCAAATTATTTTCTATTTTCCTTTTTTAATATAAAATTTTTCTTTTGGCTGCGTTGGGTTTTTGTTGCTGTGCATGGGCTTCCTCTAGTTGCGGCGAGTGGGGGCTACTCTTTGATGCGGTGCACAGGCTTCTCATTGTGGTGGCTTCTCTTGCTGCACAGCACAGGCTCTAGGCACATGGGCTTCAGTAGTTGTGGTGTGCAGGCTCAGTAGTTGTGGCTCATGGGCTCTAGAGTGCAGGCTCAGTAGTTATGGCGCACGGGCTTAGTTGCTCCACAGCATGTGGGATCTTCCTGGACCAGGGATTGAACCTGTGTCCCCTGAATTGGCACATGGATTCTCAACCACTGCGCCACCAGGGAAGTCCCTCCCTTGTGGTTTTTTCTATGACCCACTGGTCATTTTAGGAGTGTGCTTTTTAATTTCCACATATTTGTGAATTTCCCAAATTTCCCTGTTACTGATTTCTACGTTCATCTCATTGTGGTCAGAAAACATACTTTGTATGATTTCACTCCTTCTACGCTCTATGGCCTAGACTATGGTCTATTCTGGAGACTGTTCCATGTGCATGTGAGAAGAATGTTTATCCTGTTGTTTTCCAGTGGAGTGTTTCATAAATCTATGTCAGGTCTAGTTTAGGTCAAGTCTTCTATTCCCTTGATCTTCTGCCTAGTTGTTCTATCCATTATGGAAAGTGGGCACTGAATTCTCAAACTATTATTGTTCGTCTATTTCTCTCTTCTACTCTGTCCAGTCTGTCAATTATTGTTCCATGTATTTTGGGACTCTGTTGTTAGGTACATATACATTTATAATTGTATCTTCCTGATGGATTGACCCTTCTATCATTATGAAATGTCCCTATTCATCTCTAGTAATTTTTTTTGTTATAAAGTCTGTATATTTTTTTCCTTTTTTTTTTTGGCCACGTTGTGTGGCATGGGGGATCTTAGTTCCTTGACCAGGGATTGAACCCATGCCCCCTGCAGTGGAAGCATGGACTCCTAACCACTGGACAGCCAGGGAATTCCCTATAAAGTCTATATTTTGATATTAGTTTACCCACTCCAGCTTTTTAGGGTTGTTGTTTGCATGGAATATCATTTTTGATTCTTTTACTTTCAACGTATTTGTGCCTTTGGATGAAAAGTGTGCCTCCTGTAGACAGCATATTGTTGGACCTTGTCTTTTTTTAAAATCCAGTCTGATAATATCTTTCTTTCGATTGGATTGTTTAATTCAGTCACATTTATTGTTATTATTTATATGCTTGGATTTACATCACCATTTTGGTTTTTGTTTTCTATATGTCACATGTCTTTATTTATTATCTTCCTTAGTATTAGGTGGATATTTTCTCATGTAACATTTTAATTCCTTTCATAATTTTTAAAATTATTTATTTTTGAGTTATTTTCATTGTGGTTTTTCTAGGGCTTATAATATACATCTTATTAGAATCTACTTCAGATTTATACTGACTTAGTTCTAGTGAAATATAGACAGTTTATATAGCTTCATTGCCTCCCCCTTTTTGATATTATTGTCATACATACATATATATTTATATATGTAATAGATCCAACAATATATGGCTGTAATTATTACTTTCTATAATTTTATATCTTTTAAAAAGGCTGAGAGGAGTTACCTGATGGCCTAGTGGTTAGGATTTGGCTCTTACACTGCGGAGGCCCAGATCTGATCCCTGGTCAGGGAACCATCCCTCATGCTTCACAGTGCAGCCAAAATACAATAAATAAATAAACGAATAAATAAATAAATAAAGATTGAGAGAAGAGAATAAATATATATTTATAGTGTTCACTAACATTCTTACTCTTCTGGTTCTTTCCATTTCTTTCTGTGGATTGGAATTACCATTATTGTCATTTCCTTATTTCAGTACAGCTTTCTTCCCATTCCCTTCCGTTGTGCTGTTATTGTCAAATATGTTATGTTTCTATATATTATAGTCCCAACAATACAATCATATTCATATTGTTTTATGTAATTGATTTTTAAATCAGTCAAGAGGGGAAATGGGAAGAAATATGCAATTATACTGTCTTTTCTAATTACCCACATAATTACCTTCACAAGCACTCCTTGTTTTTCATGTGCATTCAAATTACTGTCTGACATCACATGCTTCCAGCCTGAAGAACCTCACTTAGTATTTCTTTTAAGAAAGGTATCCGGGCTTCCCTGGTGGCGCAGTGGTTGAGAATCTGCCTGCCAATGCAGGGGACACGGGTTCGAGCCCTGGTCTGGGAAGATCCTACATGCCACAGAGCAACTGGGCCCGTGAGCCACAATTACTGAGCCTGTGCATCTGGATCCTGTGCTCCAAAACAAGAGAGGCTGCGATAGTGAGAGGCCCGTGCACCGCGATGAAGAGTGGCCCCCGCTTGCCACAACTAGAGAAAGCCCTTGCACAGAAACAAAGACCCAACACAGCCAAAAAAATAAAAATATACATAAAAAAGGTATCCTATTCCCGTCTTACCCCTAGGTTCTTCATGACCTTATTTTTTTTCCCCTTAGATTCCATATATATGTGTTAGCATATGGTATTTGTTTTTCTCTTTCTGACTTACTTCACTCTGTGTGACAGACTCTAGGTCCATCCACCTCACTAGAGAATGGAGTTGAGGATATGGGGAGGGGGAAGGGTAAGCTGTGACAAAGTGAGAGAGTGGCATGGACATATATACACCACCAAACGTAAAATAGATAGCTAGTGGGAAGCAGCTGCATGGCACAGGGAGATCAGCTCGGTGCTTTGTGACCACCTAGAGGGGTGGGCTGGGGAGTGTGGGAGGGAGGGAGACGGAGACGCAAGAGGGAAGAGATATGGGAACATATGTATATGTATAACTGATTCACTTTGTTATAAAGCAGAAAGTAACACACCATTGTAAAGCAATTATACTCCAATAAAGATGTTAAAAAAATAATAATATACTAAGTCAAAAAAAAAAAAGAAAGGTATCGTAGCAATGAATTCTCTGGGTTTTTTTTCATCTAGGAATGTCTTTAATTCACCTTCAGTTTTGCTAGATATATGATTCTTGGTGTTTTTTTTTTAAACTGTCAGTAGTTTGACTATATCATCCTTCTTGACTCCATTGCTTCTGATGGGAAGTCAGCTGTTAATCTTATGGGGGTTCCCCTGTATGTGATGTGTTTTTTTTCTCTTCCTGTTTTCAAGATTTTCTTTTTGTTTTTCAACATTTTACTATGATGATACTGGGTATGATCTCTTTGGTTTTACTTAGAATTAATTGAGTTTCTTGGGTGTGTAAAGTTTTTTTTTATCAAATTTGAGAAATCTTGGAATTCCCTGGTGGTCCAGTGGTTAGGACTCTGTGGTTTCACTGCTAGGGCCCAGGTTTGATCCTTGGTCAGGGAACTAAGATCCTGTGAGCTGTGCAGGCAGTGTGGCCAAAAAAAGGAAAAAAAAAAGGAGAAAATAAGAAATTTGAAAAGTTTTCAGCAATTTTTTTGAATATTTTTTCTGTCCTTTTAATGCTCTCCTCTCTTTTTAGTACTCCGATTATGCATATACTGATGCACTTATTTATATCCCACATTTCGCTGAGGCTCTGTTCATCTTCAGTTTTTCTCTCTGTTCTTCAGATTGCATAATATCTATTGTTATATACTCAAGTGGACTGATTCTTTCTTCTGCCAACTCAAATCTACTGTAGAGCCCCCCTAGCAAATTTTTCATTTGTTACTATACTTTTCAACTCCAGAATATACATTTGGTTCTTTTTTATAATTTCCATTTCTTTCCTTCTTTTTTAAAAAAATAAATTTATTTATTTTATTTTTGGCTGCATTGGTTCTTTGTTACTGTGTGTGGGCTTTCTCTAGCTGCAGTGAGCGGGGGCCACTCTTTGTTGTGGTGTATGAGCTTCTCATTGTGGTGGCTTTTCTTGTTGCGGAACACAGGCTCTAGGTGCACAGGCTTCAGTAGTTGTGGCTCGTGGGTTCTAGAGCACAGGTCAGTAGTTGTGGCGCATGGACTTAGTTGCTCCGCGGCATGTGGGATCTTCCTGGACCAGGGCTTGAACCTGTGTCCCCTGCATTGGCAGGCAGATTCTTAACCACTGTGCCACCAGGGAAGCCCTAATTTCCATTTCTTTATTGATAATTTATATTTATTGAGACATTGCCATCACACATTCCTTTACTTCTTTTAAGCATAGCTACCTTTAGTTCTTTGAGCATACTTATAACAATTGTTTTGAAATCTCTGTCTGCTACATCCTCCACTTGAGCCTCTTTAAAGAGAGTATTTTTATTGCTTTTCTTTTCTTTTTTTTTTTCCTTCTTTGTATGGGTCATATTTTCCTGTTTTATGGAGGAGGGGCAGGAAAAAATTACTTTTCTCATAATTTTTTTGTTGAAATCTGGACATTGTAGACAATATATGGTAGGAACTATGGGATACTGATTCCCCACCCCACCCCAGGCTGGTGGCTTTTAATTTCTTGGTTATTTGTTTGATAACTTGAATGAACATTGTAAAGTTTATCCTCCCTATAGTGTAAAGCTAGATGTCCCTGCTCTAATTTTTTCCCCTTGTTTTAAATTTCTTTGCTTGACTACCTAGGGGTTACTCCTGGGTTGGCACAAGCCATTTATTGTCAAGGTTGTGCTTAAGCCTCCCAAGTCAGTTAGATTTTTAACCTTTATTGTTGGATATCTTTGTGGTTTGGAGGCTACTATCACAGTTCAGGGTTTATATTGGGTTGGCCAAAAAGTTTTGCCCAGGTTAGAGTGGGAGCTGGGTGGAGGAAAAGAGATCTGGTTTTCTTGACCATGCCTGCTTGGACTTGAGCTTCTGCAACATGGAGCTGGGAGAGATGAAAAATTCTAGCAGCCTGCCCTTCCCTTGGTGAAATCATAACCCCAGACTGGGTACTGCAGGGGGAAGGAACCTTCATCCTCTTGGCTGCATCTGCCCAGAGTAGTGAGTTTGGGGTAGAGATTCTGCAAAGCAGAGGTGGGGTGGGGGGAGTTGTGATAAGGGAGTGAGTCATGGCTCAAATGCCATACATAGACTCTTGCTATTCTTGGCTTTGGTGATCTTCTCTACTTTGTTTTATATTTTAATAATTTTTGCTTTTGTGTCTATTATTTCCTTCCTTCTGCTTTCTTTGGATTTATTCTATTGTTTATTATCTAACTTCTTAAGTTGAATGCTTAGCTCATTAACTTTCAGCCTTTCTTCCTTTTTTTTTTGGCTGCACTGAACGGCTTGTGGGATCTCAGTTCCCCGACCAGGGATCGAACCTCGGCCATGGCAGTGAAAGCCTGGCCACCAGAGAACTCCTTCTTTCTTTTTAATATACTCTCCTAAGGCTATAAACAGCCCTGTAACCACCACTTTAGGTGCAACATACAAGCTCATTTCTAAATATTTTCTAATTTCCATTAAGATTTCTTCTTTGACCCAAAGAGTTATTTAAAAGTGTTTTTAAATTTCCAAAACTGTATTTTAGGAAAAAGACTATATATTTGGATTTATTTATATTGTCTTATTTTATTCCATGAGTTCCATTTTTGCTGTGTTTTTTCCTCTTTTGAATCAATTGATTTTTTTCTTGTTCCACTTTTCTACTTCTGTTACTTTGGAAGATATTCATTCTTTTTCTCTTCTTTTAGTGGCTATCTTTGAAATTCTAACATGCTTACTTAATTCAATAAAACCTAGAGTTAATTAACATATGTACCCTCTTCTTGAAGGGACCCCTAGAATGTTTTGACTCTAATCCTCAACAACATGAGTTGCTATTGTGAAGCCTTTAAATTCTGTGTTTTTTGTCTTCTTTTAATCCCACAAATTATAAATTACTAATATTACCCACATGTTTAACTTTTGTTTTCTACTTAAAGTTCTTTTGTATATCTCGGAACTTCTTTTTTGGATAATTTTCCTTATTCAGTGACAAATGGTGGTAAACGCTTTAAAATTTTTTTATATTAAAATGCCTTTATGTGGGCTTCCCTGGTGGTGCAGTGGTTGAGAGTCCGCCTGCCGATGCAGGGGACACGGGTTCGTGCCCCGGTCTGGGAGGATCCCACATGCCGTGGAGCGGCTGGGCCCGTGAGCCATGGCCGCTGAGCCTGCGCGTCCGGAGCCTGTGCTCCGCAACGGGAGAGGCCACAACAGTGAGAGGCCCGCGTACCGCAAAAAAAAAAAAAAAAAAAAAGCCTTTATGTTGCCTTTATTCTCTGAAGACAGTTTCACAGTATATATAATTTTTTTTTGGCTCTTTTCAGTTTATTGCATGAAGGAGTTACACTAGTCCAAGTTAAAAGCAGACCCCAAATTGTTGCATTATACAAGCTGTGAGGTTTTTAAACTTGTGACAAGGGACAGAAGGAAAATTCTGCTCATTGCAAGGAAATCCTCACATAAGCTTCAGTGAGCCAGAAGCATTTAAAACCCATGAACCTTCAGCTGATTGTCCTTAGCCAGTCCAATCTCTAGTGTTGGTCACCCTGTAGCTGAATTACTTCTCCATATTCTGGATGCTCAAGTACAAAACCATTGCAGGCAAATTTCTTCTTAAACGCCTTCACTAGTTTCTTTTTATCGTAATCATCAGGGACCCCTTGGACAGTAGTAAGGGTCTTCCTGCCATTTCTCTGTTGAATTCTTATGTGGATATAATCCTCAGTGCCAGCAGGAAGCAGATCATCACCCTTACTTGCATCAGCAAAGGGGTCGAAAGAGTGGAGGTTCTGGATAGCGGACATACGATATGATTCCTTTTCCTCGGTGGAAATGGCCTGCAGAAGGTGGCGGCTGGAGAAGGTGGGTGGGGGGGACAGAGCATCAGGAAGTGAGGGGGCTCGAGGGGGAGGCTGCTGAGTCCTCAGTGGCGGCTCAGTGAGTGGGCCACATTATATATAATTTTAAGATGAAAATTATTTTCTCTAAGCACTTTGAACATTATATTCTAATATGGCTTCCAATGTTGCTGTTGAGAAGTCACCTATTGGTCTAATTGTTGTTCTTTTGTATGTGATCAGTCTTTTCCTTCTAGCTTGTTTTAAGATCCTATCTTTGTCTCTGGTGTTCTGCAGTTAACTGTGATGCATGTAGGTATTAATTTCTTTTTATTTATCTTGCCTGGAATTTCTTAGTTTTCCTGAACCTGCAGATTTTTGTTTTTTTCAAAATTCTGGAAAATTTCCAGCTATGATAAATCTGAATGGTTCTCCCCCTTTTCTATTATTTCTTTGTAGAATTCTAAAGAGATTAATATTGGGTCTTTTTGCTTTATCCTCCATATCTCTTAAGCACTCGTATTTTCCATCTCTTTGTACCTCTTTTTTGAATTTTGTGTTTTTCAGATGTATTTTCCAGTTTCATAATTTCTCTTCAACTGATGTGTAAAACTTCATCAATGTTTTTAATAACAATTATTATATTTTTCACTTCTAGGTATTCTATTTAGTTCTTTTTCAAACCTAGCAGGTCATTTTTTTTAACATCTTTATTGGAGTGTAATTGCTTTACAATGGTGTGTTAGTTTCTGCTTTATAACAAAGTGAATCAGTTATACATATACATATATCCCCATATCTCTTCCCTCTTGTGTCTCCCTCCCTCCCACCCTCCCTATCCCACCCCTCTAGGTGGTCACAAAGCACCGAGCTGATCTCCCTGTGCTATGCGGTAGCAGGTCATTTTTGATAGTCTCTTGCTCTTTGCTCTTTACTTTTTTATTTCCTTAAATGTATTTAACATATCTATTTAATATCCTATATATGATAATATAAATATCTAAAATCTTTGTGGGTCTAGTTATGTTTTACTTTTTTATTTCCCTGTTGACTGCTTCCTCCTGGAAGTTGGTTTTCTTGTGTAAATTGTGACTTTCGATTGTGAAGGACTTTGTTAGAACTCTCTGTGGGATTTCCATGTGGCCCGAGAGTAACAGTGTTCTCCCATGAAAGCTTTCAATTTGATTTTCCCTGGTATTTGAGGCATCACAAACCTAGGTCCACTTTAAATTAAAAATCATGGCCTGTGGTTTTTTGTGCCATTCACATAATATATATTCAATCTCCAGACCAGGTGTCATAAAATCTCAGGGAGGTATTTTTTAAAAAAGTTCTACTCAAAGTTAAAACTTAGACAAAAAATTTTCCTTACTTCCCCCCAGCTGCAGGCCTCTGTTGTCCAATACTGTAACCACTTAGCCACATGTGGCTATTAAATGTAAATTAGTGAAAATAAAATAAAATAAAATGAAATGAAAAATGTAGTTCCTCCATCTCACTAGCCACATTTCAAGTGCTCAATAACCACATGTGGCTAGTGGGTACCGTATTGGGCAGTGCAGATATAGAACATTTCCATCATTATGAAAGTTTTATTGGATAGTGCTGCTCTAGAACATTTGAATCTACACATGTCTCCAGGGTGTGTGGTGTCTTCAGAACTAGGTTACACCTTTGAACAAACCCTTGTCAATCTGTGTCTTAGTCTGTATGCTTGCTCCCTGAAGATGTCCAAGGCCTAATACCCAGAATCTGTGAATATGCTAACTTGCATGGCAAAAGGGACTTTGCAGACATGATTAACGATCTTGAGATGGGGAGATTATCCTGGATTATATGGGTGAACTCAATGTAATTACAAGGATCTTCATAAGGGAAATAGGAAAGCAGGAAATACACAGTCAGAGAGGTGATGTGGTGACAGAAGCAGAGGTTGGAGTGATGTACTTTGAAGATGGAGGAAAGAACCATGAACCAAGGCATGCAGGAGACCTCTAGAAGCTGGAAAAGGCAACGAAACAGATTCTTCCCTAGAACCTCCAGAAGGAATATAGTCCTGTGACCCATTTTAGACTTTTTTTTTTTTTTTTTGCGGTACGCAGACCTCTCACTGCTGTGGCGTCTCCCGTGTGGAGCACAGGCTCTGGACGCGCAGGCTCAGCGGCCATGGCTCACGGGCCTAGCCGCTCCACGGCATGTGGGGTCTTCCCGGACCAGGGCACAAACCCGTGTCCCCTGCATCGGTAGGCGGACTCTCAACCACTGCGCCACCAGGGAAGCCCCATTTTAGACTTTTAACCTCCAGAACTGTATGAGAATAAATTTGTGCTGTTTTAAGCCACTAAGTTCGTGGTAATTTGCTACAGTAGCAATAAGTTATACAAACTATGAAAGGGGCCAGTTAAGAAAGGCTTTATATACCAGAAATGTGTGGCTGCCAAATGGCATTAAGTTATTCTTATATCTCCTCATTTCCCCTTCCTATATTTCTATTTGGCTGTGAGGGTACAAGGCCCATGCAAACAGAGATTTTAGAAGGGAGACTGATGCAGGAACTTATACTCTCATCCATTTATTCAACAAATATAAATATATACTGAGTGTTTATCATGCTCCAAGCACTGTTTTAGGTGCTTGACATATATTAGTGAATAAAAGAAAAAAACCTCTGCCCTCAAGAAGCTTACATTCTAGAGGAGAGACAGAGTTGATAAACAATAAACATAAAACATAAGTAAATTACACTGTATGTTAGCAGATGATTAGTGCTATTGGTGAAAAAAAGTGTGAGTGGTCAGGGAGGGGGGATGGGCAACTATAGTATTAAATATGGTGGTCAGGGTAAGTCTCATTGAAAAAGTTGCAACTGAGCAAAGACTTGAAGGAGTTAGTCATGTGAACATCCACAGTAAAGCATTCTAAGCAGAGGAAACATCCAGTGCAAAATATTGAAGTGGAAGTGTGCCTTGTGCCTGATACCTTCTAAGAACAGCAAGTAGGACAGTATGGTGGAGGACAGAGTGGTAGGAATGAGGTCAGAGAGGTGATAGAGGGCAGATCATGCTGGGTCTTGTAGGCTACTGCAAGGACATAAGCTTCATACTGAGGAGGACCCCTGATTTTTAGGGTAGACAAGTGTACAATTAGCATAACACTCAGAATACACAGGAAGAGATATAGTGCTTAGAGAATGGATGAATTTTTAGATGCTGTGAGTGGCGAGCTTTCTTCTGAGCACCACACTTCTGTACCCATTTGCTTCCTGGACTTTTCTACTTGTATGTTGATTGGTGACTCAAACTCAAATTGCTCCAAATAAACTCCTGATCTTCCATCTTAAACCCTTTCCTCCTCTTCTGTTCTCTATCCCACTTAATGGTAACCTGTTAGAAATCTTGGAGTCATCTCCTGATTCTGCTTTTTCCCACTCCACTATGTCCAATCAGACTCCCAACCCTGTCAGTCTTAGTGTAGATATGTCCTCTTCTCTGTTCCCTCTGCCTTCACCTTGGTTGAAGCCTTCATCTCTCATGGGACCTCTGTAGTCACCTCCATGGTTCTATAACCTGTGTACCAACTGTAGCTGCCACAGTTCCAAAACTGATCATGCCTCTCTCTCTCTCTCTTTTTTTTTTTTTTTTTTTTTTTTTTTTGTGGTACATGGGCCTCTCACTGTTGTGGCCTCTCCCGTTGCAGAGCACAGGCTCCAGACACGCAGGCTTAGCGGCCATGGCTCACGGGCCCAGCCGCTCCACAGCATGTGGGATCTTACCGGACCGGGGCATGAACCCATGTCCCCTGCATTGGCAGGTGGACTCTCAACCACTGTGCCACCAGGGAAGCCCGCCACTCCCTCTTTTAAAGATCTCTCCTGAGGACTTCCCTGGTGGTGTAGTGGTTAAGAATCTGCCTGCCAATGCAGGGGACATGGGATTAAGCCCTGGTCCGGGAAGATCCCACATGCTGCAGAGCAACTAAGCCCATGTGCCACAACTACTGAGCCTGCGCTCTAGAGCCCACGAGCCACAACTACAGAAGCCCGTGTGCTTAGAGCCTGTGCTCTGAAACAAGAGGAGCCACCACAATGAGAAGCCCGTGCATCACAATGAAGAGTAGCCCCCACTCACTGCAACTAGAGAAAGCCTGCATGCAGCAACGAAGACCCAACACAGCCAAAAAATAAATTAAAAAAAAAAAAGATCTCTCCTGGCTCCTACTGCTTGTAGAATCTTGTCCCAATCTCTCCTTCTATTCTCATTTTCCAATATGCTTTTCTATGTGTCCCATACTCCAGCCATACTGAACCTCTCACTATAATCCCAGCATATTCCTCCCTATCACAAGTATATATATACCTGAAAAAGCAGTACCTGCTAGTTATTATGATTATCAAATAACAACAGATTCTTTCTTCCAGGAATGCCCTTACTCTCTCTCTTCACCTGCAAAAATACTTATATACCTTTCTACTCAATTCAAATGCCACCTCCTCTGTGAAGCTTTTCTTGTTTCCCTCAGTAGGGTTTGTTGCTACTTCCTGTGTGTAGCTCCAGCATTCTGTATCTATAGCCCCTGGGCCACTAATACAACACATTGTGATTATTTGATTACACATCTGCCTCCCCCAACAGACTGAAAGCTCCTTGAGGGCAGGTACCATCTCTACTGATTTTTTCATGCCTAGTAGCTAGTAGTGTCTGGCCCAAAGGAGGTACTCAATTATTATTTGGTGAAATAAACAATGAATGACTGAAATGATTCAGGAAAAATCTATGACTTGCTAGTCAAGAAGAAAGAGCAAAAGAGGGGAATTTCATACACAAAGCAGCTGGCCTAATAGCTCAGAGCTGGGAGGGGTAGCCACAAAAAGGCTAAAATTGAAGATGTGGGCTGGGTTATAATGGGAGATGAGAGCAAACAGGAAGGGTTGGGTGGACCTAACTGGGGAAGTGCTGTGAAGCCACTGCCCAAAGTCTGGATTTTCATTTGAATGAGTAGGGAGTTGCTGGAGAGTTATTAGAGACACGGTTGAAGCGAAGCCATGAAAAATGACCTGCACTGCAAGGCTAGAAGGAGGCAGCAAGGCCAGCCAGAAGGCAGTCACAATAACCCAGAGCAGAACGGGCATGGCAAGTGCAGGCAGGAGATTCAGGGGGCACAGAAAAGGAGGGGGCTGGATTTGGTGAATGATTGCATTTGGGAGAAGACACATAGGTAGTGAGAATTGCTGAAGATTACGAAAAGCAGAGTAGTGCAGAGAAAGAACACGAGACCAGCAGTTAGGAAATCAGGGGTCAGTTACAGCACAAAAATTATTCCCTATCAACTTAGTCTTCCTGTGCCTTACCTTCCTAAACAGTAAAACAAAGAGGTTCCCCATTCAAATTATCAGCAAATCCAGAATCCTTCAATTCTACTTCAAAAATATCTCTTGAATCACACCATCTTCACTGCCACCACCCTAGTCCAGGCCCCAGCAGTCCTCAGCTGGACCAGTGTATTAGCCTGGACAGTGGTCTCTGCACCCTCTCTTGTCCCCACACTATGTGGTCTCCACACAACAGTCAGCACCATCTTCTAAAAATGTCAATTCGCTTACGTTACTCCTCTGCTTAAAAACTCTTTGACCCCCACTACAATTAGAGTCAGATTACACTCCTTACCTCAGCCTACAAGTCTCCTACATAGCATGGCTCCTGCCTGCCTCTCTGACCTCATCCCACCCCCGTCACCTCACTCAATACACCCCGGTCGCACAACCTTTCTGCTTTTTCTTGAGCATATCCAGCTCTTTCCTACCTTTTCACATGCTATCCCCTGGAATGCAGTTTTGTCTGTCTGGGTTCTTCATAGCTTTGGTACTTCAGACCCAGATTTGATCCCCTCAGAGAGGTCAGTCCTGATCTCGGTATCGTCTGTTTATTTCCTTAGCACTTATCACAATCTGTAATTATTTTATTATTTGTTTACTGCTGATCTCCCAGGAGATTACAAGTTCTGAAAGGTAGGGCCCCTCTGTCTACTTCACTGTGCATTTGTGAGTGAGTGAATGAGCGAATGAATGAATGAAAGGGGTGATGGAAGCAGAGTTCACCAAAAATGGAGTTGTGAAGAAAAATGGAGGAAAAGATTTTGAAAAGAGTTCCATAGAATCTTGAGGATAGCATAACTAGTTTCACCCAGCTCGTAGTATAAACTATTAAAAGGAATCGAGACAGGAGACAGAGGGCTCAGGCAAAAAATCATGGAGAATCACAGAAGCTGCAGCTAATGGAACTCAATTCAAATTACCAGAAATTTGTTGAGTACTTACTATGTGCCAGACTCTACGCTGGGCCTCACTGTGAGGCATATAAAGATGAGTGAGTGGACACTTCAAGTGTTTATATTCAGGAGGCCAGAAATAGGAGAGAAGGAAGTGCAAGTGATGATAAAAGGCAGAATTTAATCAAAGGGCACTGGGGCTCAGAAGAAGGGGCTCAGGGAAGGCTTCAGAGAAAGTTACTCTGACACTGACGTCAGTAAGTTCCAGTCTACAATGAAATACGAGCAGATGCTTCTCTCTGCTCTTCCCCACAAAATACTTCTGAAAAGTAGGATGGAAAGCAAAATATTTTTCAAGATGACTTTTGAGGCACTGTGTTAGTGGGGAAACAACTATGTGAGGAGTTTTGGCCCTACCACTCACTATTTGGGAGACCTTGGACAATTTGCTTATTTCTTTTTCCTAACTATTATTGAGGGCCTGTGCTAGGCACTTTCATATATACTATTTTATTGAATCATTTATCTTTTCTAAGCTTCAGGTTTCTCCATTCCCTTTGAACTTTAGCAGACTAGATTTCTGGTTCCCAAACAGTTGGTGCTGGGTACAGACCTGCAGGTATTCCTTTGTGCCTTCAGGTAGCACCCACACTTTTGCACTAAAGCAACAGACTGGCTTTTGGTAGTATCCTAAAGGCACTAGAGTGCACTTTGGCTATTTGGCAGATGGGGAAAAAGATGAAAAAGTTTAAGAAGTGAAGCATAAGTTTCTTTGTGGCACTGTTGGATGAGCACATTTCGAAGTGGTAAACAATGGGGCCTGCTTGCCATGGTAACCCGTTGTATATTGGGAAACGGAGATATTAAGGTGTCAAGAAATGACCACCCTAAAATGTTACTAATGTTAAGGTAAACTGTAATGTCAGAAATTGTAACATGATTGTCTCCAGGTAATGCTGTAAAGACAGGTACTTAGATGACTGGCAAAGTAAGATGGGTGAACAAGAGAAAATCTGTCAGTGCATCTCCAGGAATGACCATGGAGAGGACTGTCTATTTTCAGACAATGGCATCTTTGCTTCTGTAGACAGAACTATTCCTAGTATGGAGAAGGGCAATTTCTCAGGTACCTAGGCTTGATTAAAAGAAGAACAAAACTCTGGAGACTATCCAATTCCTTTTGTTCTAATTAGGTGTTTGCTGAGCAGCTTTATGGTGTATAACTGGTTTCTTGACTGGGACGACCCACCAGCCAGGAGGGCCTTTATGCTGTTGATGAAAGTCTTGTCTTGCCTAATATACTGCTCATTATAAATGACCACCTTGAGGTCTGCTTTATAAATCAGTCTCTGTGGCTTTGGCAGCATGATTCATTCCCCAGAGACTTAATCATCACGTGACTGAAAATGGGAGAGAAATGTGAGGTGGAAAAACTACAGAGCAGACCGGCTGGAGTATCCTCAAGTGCTCCTCTCCTATGAGGTCTGGCCTGAAGCAGCCAGTGGTTTTACCTATTAAATTACAGCAATAATCATCTCTTACACTTGTTCAGTGCTTTTAGCTTTCAAAGCATTTTCATATATATATATATAATCTAATTTAATTATTTCATCTATTATACCTTCTTTAGCTCATACTGTTTGCAAAAATACATTTGTAGAGCAGTGGCAAAGACACCAAAAGAAGCAGTAATATTGTCAACACCTTGAAAAAAAATCTGTCTATGATGGAACCTTGGCAAAATAAATCAAACTAAAGAAATAAGTGTAGTCAGAGTCTAGGCTGCAGTAAGGTGACCCGGGAATTTGCAGATAGGCTCAGAATGATTCTGAGAGTGAAATAACACAAAGACATGGTTGTAGATGTGTTGCTGATGGAGACTTGGGAAATATCCAAGTGTAATCAAGGTGATCAGGGCATATCTGCAAGACTGGAATGTACTCGAAGAAAGCTGCAATCTAATCAGTTTTACTGTAAACTGTCTGAAGAATAATGTGCTACAGAAAGGTGGTGTACGAGTTATTTGGAAAAGAGGGATTAGAGAGTGAAGATATGTTACTGTTTGTCCAGCACCCCCCACTCCTCACTATGCAGAGGGACAGGAAGGGATGGGAGAGGGAAGTGTGTACATTTGTGCAGTGGCTGGAGAGCAGAGGGAGCTGGGTAGACCACATATATGACAGACACACATATTGCGGTCCCTAAGGATGTAGACTCAATTATGAAACAGTCACTTCCTTCACTCTGATTCCATGCTCATCAAGTAACCTTCTGACTTACTAATTCAGTTTCCTACATCCCTTGATCCTGGGAAGAAATGCCCTTGGAGTAGATAAGACTATTGTGGTTACCCAACACGTACATCTTCTACTGTAAATTAATATAATTGCAATATATTTTATATGTCTCTTCCCCAATTTTTTTATTTTGAAAAATTTCAAATCTACAGAGAAGCTGCAAAAACAGTAAAATAGATTTCTACTTTTTCTTAAACTAAATTTACCAATTTGCTGATGGAAGTTCAACGGCTCCAGCACTATTTATTGAAAAGGCTGTCTTTCCTCCATTGAATTGCTTTTGGACCTTAGTCAAAAATCAGTTGGCTGTATTTGTGCGGGTCTGTTTCTGGGATCTCTATTCTGTTCTTTGATGTGTTTATTCCTTTGCCAATACCACACAGTCTTGATTACTGTACCTATATATTAAGTCTTAAAATTGGTAAAGTGATTCCTCCCACTTCATCTTTCTTTTATAAAATTGTTTTAGCTAGTCTATTTCCTTTGTTTTTCCATATAAAATTTATAATAATCTTGTCTATATTTTCAAAAAACATACTGGAATTTTGATAGGAATTATTTTAAACTTGTACATAAATCTGGAAAGAATTGATGTCTTTACTACGTGGAGTCTTCTAATCCATGAACACGGTATGTCTTTGCATGAATTTAGATCTTTGATTTCTTTCATCAGGGTTTTGCAGTTTTAACATACAAGCCTGGTATACATATATATATATATATATATATATATATATATTTTTTTTTTTTTTTTTTTTTTTTTTTGCGGTACACGGGCCTCTCACTGTTGTGGTCTCTCCCGTTGCGGAGCACAGGCTGCGGATGCACAGACTCAGCGGGCATGGCTCACGGGCCCAGCCGCTCCGCGGCATGTGGTATCTTCCTAGACCGGGGCATGAACCCGTGTCCCCTGCATCGGCAGGCAGACTCTCAACCACTGCACCACCAGGGAAGCCCTGGTATATTTTTTGTTAGATTTACACCTAAGTATTTCATTTTTTAAAAGCTGATTATAAATTGCATTGTATTTTAAATTTTGGTTTCCATGTGCTCATGGATAGTACATAGAAATACAATTGATTTTTGTATGTCAATCTTGTATCCTGAGACCTTGTTGAAAACATTTATTAGTTCTAGGAGGTTTTTGTAGATTCCTTGGGATTGTATTGTAGATAATAATGTCATTTGCAAATAGGGACAGTTTTATTTTTTCCTTTTTGTTTTATATGCTCCTCAGATGCTGCTTGCTATGTCTTTCAGCTATGGAATGCACAGAGCAGAGATACTGGTCTGTAGTTTTCCTTTTTTTGTACTGTCTTTGTCTGGTTTTGGTATCAGGATAACACTGGTTTAATGAAATGAGTTGTGAAGTGTTTCTTCCTCTTCTATTTTCTGGAAAGATTGTATAGATTTGGTCTGAATTCTTCTTTAAACATTTGGTAGAATCCTCCAGTGAAACCATCTAGGCCTGGAGAGTTCTTTTTTGGGAGTTTTCAAATACAAATTCAATTTCCTTAATAGTTATAGGTTATTCAAATAATTTCATATTTGGCGAGTTGCAGTAGTATGTGGTTTTTGAGGAAGCAGTTCATTTTATTTAACTTGTCAAGTTTATGTGTGTAGAGATGTTAGATGTATTCTGTTATTACCCTTTTGATGTCTGTAGGGTTTGTGGTGATACCCCACTTCACTCTTGATTTTGGCAATTTATGTCTTCTCCGTTTTTAAATTTGTCAGTCCTGCTAGAGATTTGTCAATTTTACTGACGTTTTCAGAGAACCACCTTTCTGTTTCATTTTCTATATTGTTTTCAGTTTCATTTAGTTTGCTCTCCCTAGTATGTTAAGGTGGCAACTTAAATTACTGATTTGAGATTATCCTTTTTTTTTTTAAAGATTTGGTGCTGTAAATTCCCCTCTCAGCACTGATTTAGCTGTGTCCCACAAATTTTGATACGTTGTATTTTCATTTTAAATCATTTAAATGTAATTTTTGATTCTCCATGAAATTTGCTTTTTGACAAATGGATTATTCAGAAGTGTGTTCTTTAAGTATCTAAATGTTTGTATATTATCCTATTATCTTTTATTAATTTGTTTGATTCTATTTTGGTCAGAAAATATACCCTGTTTGATTTCCTTCTTTTAAATTTGCTGAGATTTCTTTTGTGGTCCATGATATGGTCTATCTTTATTTTTAAAATTTTAATATCATTGTGATAAAGTATATAAAACATAAAATATGTCATTGCAACCATTTTAAGTATAATATCCAGGGTATTAAGTACAATCACAATATTGTGCAATCATCACCACTATCTATTCTAAAACTTTTCTATCACCCCAAATAGAAATTCTGTACTCATTAAGCAATAACTCCCCATTTCCCCTTCCCCCAATCCCTGGTAACTTCTAACCTACTTTCTGTCTATATGAATTTGCCTATTGTAGATATTTTGTGTAAGTGGAACTATATAATATTTTTCCTATTGTGTCTGGGTTATTTCACTTGGCATAATGCTTTCAAGGTTCATCCATGTCGTAGCTTATATCAAAACATCATTTCTTTTTATGGCCGAATAGTATTCCATTGTATGTATATACCACATTTTGTTTATCCACTCACCTACTGATGGACATTTAAGTTATTTCACCTTTTGCCTATTGTGTATAATGATACAGTAAACAATGAATACAAGCATCTGTTTAAGTCCCTGCTTTCAGTTCTTTTGGGTATATAACTTGGAGTGAAACTGCTGGGTCATATGGTAATTCTTTTTTTTTTTTTTTTTTTTTTGCGATATGTGGGCCTCTCACTGTTGTGGCCTCTCCCACTGCAGAGCACAGGCTCCGGATGCGCAGGCTCAGCGGCCATGGCTCACGGGCCCAGCCGCTCCGCGGCATGTGGGATCTCCCTGGACCGGGGAACGAACCTGTGTCCCCTGCATCAGCAGGCGGATTCCCAACCACTGCGCCACCAGGGAAGCCCATATGGTAATTCTATACTGAACTTTTTGAGGAACCACCAAACTGTTATCCACAGTGGCTGTGCCATTTTACATTCCCAGTGGCAATTTACAAGAGTTCCAATTTCTCCACATCCCCAGTAACACCTGCTATTTTCATTTTAAAAACTATACTTATCCCAGTAGGTATAAAGTGGTTTCTCATTGAGGTTTTGATTTGCAGTTCCCTAATAACTAATGATGTTGAGCATCTTTTCATGTGCTCATTGGCCATTTGTAAATCTTCTCTGGAGAAATGTCTATTTAATTCCTTTGCCAATTTTTTTTAACATCTTTATTGGAGTATAATTGCTTTACGATGGTGTGTTAGTTTCTGCTTTACAACAAAGAGAATCAGCTATACATATACATATATCCCCATATCTCCTCCCTCTTGCATCTCCTTCCCTCCCACCCTCCCTATCCCACCCATCTAGGTGGTCACAAAGCACCGAGCTGATCTCCCTGTGCTATGCGGCTGCTTCCCACTAGTTATCTATTTTAAATTTGGTAGTATATATAAGTCCATGCCACTCTCTCACTTCGCCCCAGCTTACCCTTCCCACTCCCCATGTCCTCAAGTCCATTCTCTACATCTGTGTCTTCATTCCTGTCCTGCCCCTAGGTTCTTTAGAACCATTTTATTTCTTGGATTCCATATATATGTGCTAGCATATGGTATTTGTCTTTCTCTTTCTGACTTACTTCACTCTGTATGACAGACTCTAGGTCCACCTAACTCAATACAAATGACTCAATTTCATTTCTTTTTATGGCTGAGTAATATTCCATTGTATATATGTGCCACATCTTCTTTATCCATTCATCTGTCAGTGGACACTTAGGCTGTTTCCATGTCCTGGTTACTGTAAAAAGAGCTGCAGTGAACACTGTGGTACATGCCTCTTTTTGAATTATGGTTTTCTCAGGGTATATGCCCAGTAGTGGGATTGCTGGTTCGTATGGTAGTTCTATTTTTAGTTTTTTAAGGAACCTCCATACTGTTCTCCATAGTGGCTGTATCAATTTACATTCCCACCAACAGTGCAAGAGGGTTTCCTTTTCTCCTCACCCTCTCCAGCATTTATTGTTTACAGATTTTTTGATGATGGCCATTATGATTGGTGTGAGGTGATACCTCACTGTAGTTTTGACTTGCATTTCTCTAATGATTAGTGATGTTGAACATTCTTTCATGTGTTTGTTGGCTACCTGTATATCTTCTTTGGAGAAATGTCTATTTAGGTCTTCTGCCCATTTTTGAATTGGGTTGTTTGTTTTTTTGATATTGAGCTGCATGAGCTGCTTATAAATTTTGGAGATTAATCCTTTGTCAGTTGCTTCATCTGAAAATATTTTCTCCCATTCTGAGGGTTGCCTTTTCGTCTTTTTTATGGTTTTCTTTGCTGTGCAAAAGGTGTTAAGTTTCATTAGGTCCCATTTGTTTATTTTTGTTTTATTTCCATTTCTCTAGGAGGTGGGTCAAGAAGGATCTTGCTGTGATTTATGTCATAGAGTGTTCTGCCTATGTTTTCCTCTAAGAGTTTTATACTTTCGGCCCTACCTTTAGGTCTTTACTCCATTTTCAGTTTATTTTTGTGTATGGTGTTAGGGAGTGTTCTAATTTCATTCTTTTACATGTAGTGGTCCAGTTTTCCCATCACCACTTATTGAAGAGGCTGTCTTTTCTCCATTGTATATTCTGGCCTCCTTTATCAAAAATAAGGTGACCATATGTGCATGGGTTTATCTCTGGTCTTTCTATCCTGTTCCATTGATCTATATTTCTGTTTTTGTGCCAGTACTATACTGTCTTGATTACTGTAGCTTTGTAGTAGAGTCTGAAGTCAGGGAGCCTGATTCTTCCAGCTCCATTTTTCTTTCTCAAGATTGCTTTGGCTATTCGGGGTCTTTTGTGTTTCCATACAAATTGTGAAATTTTTTGTTCTATTTCTGTGAAAAATGCCAGTGGTAGTTTGATAGGGATTGCATTGAATCTGTAGATTGCTTTGGGTAGTAGTGTCATTTTCACAATGTTGATTCTTCCAATCCAAGAACATGGTATATCTCTTGATCTGTTTGTATCATCTTTAATTTCTTTCATCAGTGTCTTAGTTTTCTGCATACAGGTCTTTTGTCTCCTTAGGTAGGTTTATTCCTAGGTATTTTCTTCTCTTTGTTGCAATGGTATATGGGAGTGTTTCCTTAATTTCTCTTTCAGATTTTTCATCATTAGTGTATAGGAATGCAAGAGATTTCTGTGCATTGCCAATTTTTTTTTTTTAGGCAGACACACGCAAAAGGGAGGGGATATGGGAACATATGTATATGTATAACTGATTAAATTTGTTATAAAGCAAAAAAAAAAATTAAAAAAAAATCAATTATACATGCCTTACTATACTAATATATTATGCATACTAGAAAACATGCAGAAAGTTTAGAATTTTAAGACATGGGGAAAAGATGAGAAAAAAAAAAGTTTTATTTCACTAACCTCAGGTCAAATTTCCACAGCTGTTTTCTGTTCAATTTTCTATCTTTGCTTGGCTTACCAAAATGGTAGTACCAAAAGATTTGTGGGGTAGGGAGAAGAGGCCATTTTAAGAAGCACTGCATTTACTCATCTTCCACAAGGCAACAGAGTTGGACATCTGATTGTTCAACAAAACAAAGCTTTAACAGCATCCAGGAGGGCAGGCAGGCAAACCAGGCTGTAGACACTCTTCCATTTGTCAAAATCAGACCACAGAAAACCTACTCCACACATACCTAAAAGGTTATCACCATTCATCTTTTCTTTTTCTGCTGCTGCAACATTTTTCTTCTTTTAATTATCATATCATGTAGTTTCTCAAGTCCTTCCTTCAGTCCATCGCCTATGATTGCACAGGTGGGCTGCAAATGCCAGGGAGTTGATGAGCTCAGTTCACCCATTGCTAACAATTTCTCAATTTCTGAGCGAGACAATGAGTTCCTCAGGTCTTGTTTGTTAGCAACTATAAGCACAGGAACTCCCTGATTTTCTGATATCCTAGTTATTTTATGAAGTTCAGTTTCGGCTTCTTCCATCCTTTCAACATCAACAGAGTCCACAACAAACACAATGCCATCTGTGTATCTGGTATATGACTTCCACAGTGGCCTTAATTTCTCCTGACCACCTACATCCCAGAAGTGAAAAGTGACTTTTAGAATTTCCCAAGTTTACCTTAATTTTTTCCATGTTAAATCCTTTGGTAGGTATGGTATTTACAAATTCATTGAACTGCAGCCTGTATAACACAGTTGTCTTTCCAGCAGAGTCCAAACCCATAATGACAATGTGGAAGGACTGAAATGAAGGCAGGCTGGACAGGATCGAAGTCTGGTCTGACAGTCCATTCCCCATTTCCAGCTGCAAAGAAGTGTTCCAAACTGAAAGGCTTTCTTCTTACTCCTTGAGAACTTTTCTTCCTAGGGAATCCAGCTACCAGACTCCCAAATTGGGGCCTGGATCCAAATGAGAAAGCACTGGTAGGCTTTTCTACGCGGGGGCAGAGAAGCACCCCACCACCACTCAGCTTAGCTCTCCACGCAGCTCTGGCGGTCGCCTCACTAGAAACCGTGGCTCCAGACTACGACCACGCCCACTCCACATGGCCCACCCCTGAGCCCAAATCCTGCGTCAGAGCGTCCATGCCACACACGCCCCCATGCCCTAATTGATGAGAGTAACTGCCGCTCCCAGCACGGCGGAGCCAGGCTTTCCCTCAGTCCACAGGCACCACCTGTTACTCTCAAGTTAGAAAAGAGGGCGCCTGTGGAGGGAGCCAAGCGACCCCTGCGGGGGAAGGGGAGCCTCGGCCGGTCAGTCAGGTCCCAGCCAGCTGTCTCGCTCCACCCACCCGGGTGCACCTGCAGTGCGGACGCGTCAAGGTTCTCACATCCAGCCCGCGGTCACCGCCGGCCCGTTAACCTTTGTCCACTGGCCAGAGGGTACTCCCTGCGGCTGCGCCGGCCCACAGGAGTGAATGATCCGACCTGCAGCAGCCGCCAGGGCAGGCCCACTGTTCCCGCAGCACGATCCCTTCACCTCGCCGCTCCTCACCCAGCCTGCCAATTTTTAAAATGGGTTATTTGTCTTCTTGTTGAGCTTAGGAGTTCTTTATATATTATGAATATTAAATCCTTAGTAGATGATTTGCAAATATTTTCTCCCATTCTATAGATTTTCTTTTCACTTTCTTGATAATGTACTTTGATCCACAATAGTTCTAAATTTTGATAAGTCAGATTCATCTATTTTTTCTCTTGTTGTCGTGTCTAAGAATCCACTGCCAGTTCCAAGGTCATGAAGATTTATGTTTTGTTTTCTTCAAGAATTTTATGGTTTTAGGTCTTATATTTATATTGGTGATCTATTTTGAGTTAATTTTTGTATATGGTGTGTGGTAGGGAGTCCAACTTCATTATCTTGCATGTGGATATCCAGTTGTCCAAGCACCATTTGCTGAAGAGATAATTCTTTCCCCATTAAATGAATTTGGCACCTTTGTTGAAAATCAATTGGCCATAGATGTATGGGTTTATTTCTGGACTTACAGTTCTATATTATTGGTCTATATGTCTGTTCTTCTGCCAACACCACACTGTTTTGATTACTGTAGCATTGTCGTAAGTTTTGAAATTGGGAAATGAGTCCTCTAACTTTGTTCTTTTTCAAGATTGTTTTGGTTATTTGGGGCTTCTTGAAATTCCATATGAATTTGATTGGCCTTTTCATTTCTGAAAAAAAAGGCTGTTGGGATTTTGATAGGCATTACAGTGAATCTATAGGCTGCTTTGGGCAGTACTGACATATTAACAATATTATGTCTTATAATCCATGAATACAGGATGCTGTTCCATTTATTTAGGTCTTCTTTAATATCCTTCAGCAAATATTTTGTAGTTTTCAGTGTACCAGTCTTTCACCTCCTTGGTAAAATTTATTCTTGGGTACTTTATTCTTTGTGGTGCTATATGGAATTGCTTTCTTAAAAACTTTTGGATTGTTTATTGCTGGTGTATAAAAACACATTTGATTTTGTGTGTGTATTGTAACCGGCAAAATTGCTGAGTTTGTTCATTAGCTCTAGTAGCTTTCATGTGGATTCTTTGGAATCTTCTATATGTATGATCATGTCATCTGTGAATAGGGAGAGTTTTATTACTTGCATTCCAATCTTAATGCCTTTTATTTCCTTTTTTCTTGTCTAATTGCTCTGGCTAGAAATTCTACTATAACATATAATAACAGTGGTAAAAGTGGGTGTCTTGTCTTAATTCCTGATCTTAGAGGGAAAGTGTTCATCTTTTACCATTGACTATGTTAGCTGTAGGTTTTTCGTAAATGCCTTTTATCATGTAGAGGAGTTTCTGTTTATTCCTGGCATTCTGAATGCTTTTATCATAAGTGGGTGTTGGATTTTGTCAAATGCCTTTTCTGCATCAATTGAGATGATCATGTAGCTTTCCCCCTTTGTTATATTAATGTGATGTATTAGACTGATTGATTTTCTTACGTTGAACCATCCTTGCATATCTGGGTTAAATTCCCCTTGGTCATTTTAATATACAGTTGAATTCAGTTTCCTAGTATTTTGTTAAAGGATTTTTGCATCTATAATCATAAGATATTTGGGGCTGTTATTTTCTTTTCTTGTTAGGTCTTTATCTGGCTTTGGTATCAGGGCAATGGTGGCCTCCTAGCATGAGTTGGGAAGTGTTCAGTCTTATTCAGTTATCTGGAAGAATTTGAGGCAAATTGGTATCAATTCTTTAAATGTTTTGTAAAACTTATCAGTGAAGCCATCTGGTTGTGACTTTTCTTTTTTGGGAGGTTCTTCATTACTAATTCAATTTAAATATTTTACTTGTTACAGATCTATTGAGATGCTATATTTCTTCTTGAATCAGTTCTGGTAACTTTTTTATTTCTAGAATTTGTCCATGTCATCTAGGCTATCTAATTTGTTAGCATACAATTGTTAGTTGCATTCTCTTATAATCTTAAAAAAAATCTCTGTAAGTTTGGCAGTAATGTCCTTTATTTATTTACTTACGTACGTATTTATTTATTCATTCATTCATTCATTCATGGCTGCACTGGGTCTTAGTTGCCTCATGTGGGATCTTTTGTTGAGGCATGTGGGCTCTTTGTTGTTGTATACGGGCTTCTCTCTAGTTGTGGCGTGTGGGCTCCAGAGTGTGTGGGTTCTGTAGTTGCGGCATGTGGGCTCTCTAGCTGTGGTACATGGGCTCAGTAGTTGTGGTGCTTGGGCCTAGTTGCCCCACAGCCTGTGAGATCTTAGTTCCCTGACCAGGGATTGAACCTGCGTCCCCTGCATTGTAAGGCAGATTCTTAACCACTGGACCACCAGGGAAGTCCCAATGTCCTTCCATTGACTTCGGAATTTAGTTATTTGTGTCTTCTCTCTCTCTCTCTCTTTTTTCTTTATCAGTGTAGCTAAAGGTTTGTCAATTTTGTTGCTCTTTTTTTTTTAAAAAAAGAATTACTCATTTATTTATTTTTGGCTGCGTTGCTGTGCGTGGGCTTTCTCTAATTGTAGTGAACGGGGGCTACTCTTTGTTGCAGTGTGTGGGCTTCTCATTGTGGTGGCTTCTCTTGCTGCACAGCACGGGCTCTAGGTGCACGGGCTTCAGTAGTTGTGGCACATGGGCTCAGTAGTTATGGCTCGTGGGCTCTAGAGCACAGGCTCAGTAGTTGTGGCGCATGGGCTTTGCTGCTCTGAGGCATGTGGGATCTTCCCGTACCAGGGTTTGAACCCATGTCCCCTGCATTGGCAGGCGGATTCTCAACCACTGCACCACCAGGGAAGTCACTGTTCCTCTTTTCAAAGAACCAACTTTTGGGTTTGTTCATTCTCTGTACTGTTTTTCTATTCACTATTTCATTTATCTCTATTCTAATCTGTGTTGTTTCCTTTCTTCTGCTAGCTTTGGATTTAGTTATCTCTTCTTTTTCTAGTTCTTCAAGATGTAAAAGTAGTTTATTGATTTGAGATCTTCTTTTTAATGTAGGCATTTACAGGTATAAATTTCTCTCTGATTATGGCTCTTGCTGCATCTCATGAGTTTTATATGTTGCATTTTCATTTTTGTTCATTGCAAAGTATTTTCTCATTTCCACTGTGTTTTCTTCTTTGATCCATTAGTTGTTTTAAGAGTGTGTTGCTTAATTTCCACATATTTTTGAACTTCTCACTTTCCCCTCTGTTGTTGTTTTTTTAGCTTTATTCCATTGTGGTTAGAAAAGACAGTTTGAATGATTTCAATCCTCTTAAATGTATCGAAACTTGTTTTGTGGCCTAACATATGGTCAATCCTGGGGAATGTTCTATGTCCACTTGAAAAGAATGTGCATTCTGCTGTTGTTGGGGGGAATGTTCTCTCTACGTATCTTTCTGGTCTAATTGGTTTATAATGCTATTCAAGTTCTCTATTTCCTTATTGCCCTTATGTCTAGATGTTCTAACTATTATTGAAAGTGGTATTTGAAGTCTCCAACTATTACAGTAGAACTGTCTATTTTTCTTCTCAATTCTGTAAATGTTTGCTTTCTACGCTTTGGGGCTCTGTTGTATAGTATAAATAGGTTTATAATTGTTATATATCCCTGATGAATTGATCCTTTTATCAATATATAATGTCTTTGTCTCTTGTAACACTTTTTGATGTAAAGTCTATTTTGTCTGATATTAGTATAACCCAACCTCAGCTCTTTTTGGTTACCATTTGCATGGAATATTTTTTTCCATCCTTTCTTTCACTTTCAACCTACTTATTTCTTTGGATCTAAAGTAAATTTCTCATAGACAGCATACAGTTGTACCATGGTTTCTTTTTTTAATTCACCCTGCCCAATCTCTGCCTTTAATTGGACACTTTAATTAATTTACATTTAATGTGTTTACTAATAAGGAAGGCTTTCTGCCATTTCTTATACTATATTTGTCCCTCATTTATTACATTAATGTCTTCTTTTGTATTTAGTTGATTATTTGTAGTGAACCTTTTTTATTCTCTTCTCATTTCGATTTGTACATTCAAAGAACATTTATCTTGTAGTTATCATGGGAATTACATTTAACATCCTAAATTTATTATAATATAGTTTGAATTGATACCAACTTAACTTCAATGGCATATAAAAACTCTGCTATTATTCAGTTCCATCCCCTTCCTTATGTTGTTGTTGTCACAAATTACATCTTTAGATATTGTGTGCCCAATAACAGATTTATAATTATTTTTATGCATTTGTTTTTTATGTCATGTAGGAAAGAAAGAGTGGAGTTACAAACCAAAAGTGCAATACTAGCTTTTATGTTTGCCCATGTAGTTCTCTTTACCAGAGAACTTTATTTCTTCATATAGCTTCACGTTATTGTCTAGTGTCCTTTCATTTCAACTTGAAGGACTTCTTTTTGCCCCATTTTTTCTCAGGTAGGTCTAGTGTTAACAAACTCCCTCAACTTTTATTTATCTGGGAATGTCTTAATTTCTCCCTCAATTTTGAAGAATAATTTTGCTGAATATAGAATTCTTAGTTGACAATTTTTTTCTTTCAGTGCTTTAAATATGTCATCCAACCACCTTCTGGCCTCCATGGTCTCTGATGAGAAATCAGCTTTTAATCTTATTGAGGATCATTTGTATGTGACTAGTTGCTTCTCTTTTGATGCTTTCAAGATTCTCTGTTTGTTTGTCTTTCAAGAGTTTGATTGTAATGAGTGTTGGTGTGGATCTCTTTGCATCTATCCTCCTTGAAATTCATTGAGCTTCTTGGATGTGTAGATAATGTCGTTCATCAAATTTGGGGAGCTTTTGGCCTTTATTTCTTTAAACATTCTTTCTGACTTTCTCTCTTTTTCTTCTGGGACTCCCATAATGGTGTCCCATGGGTCCCTTAGGCTCTGTTCTCCTTTCTTCATTCTTTTTTCTTTCTGTCCCTTGGACTGGGTAATTTCAATCATCCTATATTCAAGTTCACTGATCTTGTGCCTGAAGCTTCTAGTGAATTGCTAGCATTTTGACAGAGATTTCCTTGAATGTTAGGAGTTTTTTAAAATGACAAAAAACACCTCTTCCAGTCTTGAAGGTCCTCTCAGGTCTTTTCAGAGCATGCTATGTGCCCTGGGCATTTCCCCATATACACAGGTGCTTTTGACTGCCTTCATTTTCCAAAGAAACACTCTCTCTGGCTTTTCCTCCCAGGCCTTAGGTTGTCTATTTTATGTCTAAACGGCAATCTTTTTTTTTTTTTTGTGGTATGTGGGCCTCTCACTGTTGTGGCCTCTCCCGCTGTGGAGCATAGGCTCCGGACGTGCAGGCTCAGTGGCCATGGCCCATGGGCCCAGCCGCTCAGCGGCATGTGGGATCCTCCCGGACTGGGGCACGAACCCATGTCCCCTGCATCGGCAGGTGGACTCTCAACCACTGCACCACCAGGGAAGCCCCTAAACTGCAATCTTTTGCCTCAGGAATCTGTGGGTTGTTCATCTACATTACGATGTTTTCAAGCAATGCTCACCACTTTTATGACCTAGTTGAGTTTCAAGTTAGGTGTAAAAGAGATGAGTACCTTGCATCTGTCATCCAGGTAGCCTCTGACAGGTTAGAATAAATCTACACAGTAATTTTCAAATGAGGTCTACTCTCTTCCCTCTTGAACCATGGTCCAGGGTTCTACACTAGGAACATATTTTCGAGAGTGCTGCCCAGTTGGGATGGGAGTAGGACAAGGGCAAGTAAAAATGCCATAAAGCTCTCCTATCATTAAAAAGCTAGGTATCTTCTTACTTGTACCATGAACTGTTATTTTCCTTTAACAGTTTATCCCAGGGGGCATTGCATTTGAACTAGGATTACACGGTACACCTTGATATGACCCTTAACTTTTATTTATTTCATTTGTATTTTGATCAAAGTAATAGTTTAATAACATGCACATAGTTTATAAAGTCAAACATTACCTAAGTCTTACGATGACACACAGCAGTTCTCTAACTTATCCCTTCACATTTCCAATTTCTACTTCTAACAAACAGCCACATTTCATTCTTTTAGTCACTTCTAGTACTTCCCTGTATATATTCAAATAAAATGAGAAGATTGGTAGTTGTTTTTCAATGTTTGATATGCTCTACTGACTTCCTTCTATGGAAGATTATAAATGAGTCCTACTACTATCTCCCACATCCATCTATACACACATTTCACCTTGTCTAACACTCCACATTTAATTATCCCAGAATTGTTGGCCAAATTAACATTCAGTGTTTAAAGTTATGGTGACAACAAATACTGTTCACAGCTGAGCCAGCTGCTATATAGTATGGCTACTTTTCCTTCCTTGGAATTTTTTTTCCTGGAATTAATAATTACCTCACCTTATATATGTTGTTTAGCTTTCTATGTACTTATCATTAATGCATATCAATTCCTATGTATTTATCACTAACTCATGCCACACTCTTTGACAAAACTGTAATATTCTTCTCAGTATTGTCAACCACACCAGGCAATCTGTGAATTCCATCTTCTCCTCAGAACCTTTCCCTTGAAGCTCTCCAATTTGGACAGTTTGATTTCTAGGCCTCTGTACAGCTGGTATATGGGACCTTCTCCTCACTATCATCCTGAGAAATCCCTGCTGTTCTCTCCTGCATTGGATCTTGTTTCCTGGATCATATGTCTTCTGCTTTCTGGATTTACTGCCCTCATTTTGTTGGGTACCTACTCCAAGATTCCTGAACTTGCATGCCTGAAAATGTCTGTATTCTATCCTTGTAATTGTTTGGTAGTTTGGCTGCATATAGAATTCAAGGCCCAATGTCTTCAAGCTTTCACTATTGTTAATAAGAAGTCCAAAGCCATTCTGATTTTAGAACCTTTCTGTGTGACCCAAAATTTTTCTCCCTAAAACCTTTATAGCTTTTAGAATAACTTCTTTTCCCCTTTGCTCTAAAGTTGTATGATATGACTTGAGGTCTGTTTTTCCTTTATGGTGCTGGGCAACCAGTGGGCCCTGTCAGTCTGGAAATTTATGTCCTTAGGTTTGGGGGAGATTTTCTT
The DNA here is from genome assembly GCF_964341445.2 of Mesoplodon mirus. Taxonomy (NCBI): domain Eukaryota; kingdom Metazoa; phylum Chordata; class Mammalia; order Artiodactyla; family Ziphiidae; genus Mesoplodon; species Mesoplodon mirus. The sequence continues at coordinate 61,210,215 of NC_138981.1, forward strand.
TTATTATTTCTTTGATAATTTCCTCTCTTTAATTTTCTTCTCAGGAATTATTTTTATTGGATGTTGGACCTCATGGATTAATTGTTTAATTTTCTTATTATTCTCTTTTCCGTTTCTCATTTCTCTACCTATTAATTGTTTTCTTAGAGATTTCTTCAACTATATCTTCCAACACCTTGTTGAAAAAAATTTTTTAAACCACTTTAGTCATTTCTAAGTGTTCAGTTCAGTGGCATTAAGTACATTCACAAAACTGCAACCATCATCACTATGCATTTGCAGAACTTTTTAACCATCTTAAACATAAGCTACAAACCCAGTAAACAATAACTCCCTATTCTTCCCTCCCCCAATCTCTGGTAAACTCTAAATCTACTTTCTGTCTCTATGAATTTGCCTATTTGAAGTACCTCATATAAGTGGAATCATACATTGTTTGCATTTTTGTGTCTGGCTTATTTCACTTAGCATACTGTTTTGAAGGTTTATCCATATTGTAGTATGTATTAGAATTCCATTCCTTTTAAAGGCTGAGTAATATTCCATTGTATGTAAATACCATATTTGTTCTTCCATTCATCTTTATTTTATTTTTTTTTCTGCTTCATAACAAATTTAATCAGTTATACATATGTTCCCATATCCCCTCCCTTTTGCGTCTCCCTCCCATCCTCCCTATCCCACCCCTCCAGGCGGTCACAAAGCACCGAGCTGATCTCCCTGTGCTATGCGGCTGCTTCCCACTATCTATCTACCTTACGTTTGGTACTGTATATATGTCCATGCCTCTCTTTCGCTTTGTCACAGCTTACCCTTCCCCCTCCCCATATCCTCAAGTCCATTCTCAAGTAGGTCTGTGTCTTTATTCCCGTTTTACCCCTAGGTTCTTCATGACATTTTTTTTTAAATTCCATATATATGTGTTAGCATACGGTATTTGTCTTTCACTTTCTGACTTACTTCACTCTGTATGACAGATTCTAGGTCTATCCACCTCATTACAAATAGCTCAGTTTCGTTTCTTTTTATGGCTGAGTAATATTCCATTGTATATATGTGCCACATCTTCTTTATCCATTCATCCAATGATGGACACTTAGGTTGTTTCCAGCTCCGGGCTATTGTGAATAGAGCTGCAATGAACATTTTGGTACATGTCTCTTTTTGAATTATGGTTTTCTCAGGGTATATGCCTAGTAGTGGGATTGCTGGGTCATATGGTAGTTCTATTTGTAGTTTTTTAAGGAACCTCCATACTGTTCTCCATAGTGGCTGGACCAATTCACATTCCCACCAGCAGTGCAAGAGTGTGCCCTTTTCTCCACACCCTCTCCAGCATTTATTGTTTCTAGATTTCTTGATGATGGCCATTCTGACTGGTGTGAGATGATATCTCATTGTAGTTTTGATTTGCATTTCTCTAATGATTAATGATGTTGAGCATTCTTTCATGTGTTTGTTGGCAGTCTGTATATCTTCTTTGGAGAAATGCCTATTTAAGTCTTCTGCCCATTTTTGGATTGGGTTGTTTGTTTTTTTGCTATTGAGCTGCATGAGCTGTTTATAAATTTTGGAGATTAATCCTTTGTCAGTTGCTTCATTTGCAAATATTTTCTCCCATTCTGAGGGTTGTCTTTTCGTCTTGTTTATGGTTTCCTTTGCTGTGCAAAAGCTTTGAAGTTTCATTAGGTCCCATTTGTTTATCTTTGTTTTTATTTCCATTTCTCTAGGAGGTGGGTCCAAAAGGATCTTGCTGTGATTTATGTCATAGAGTGTTCTGCCTATGTTTTCCTCTAAGAGTTTGATAGTTTCTGGCCTTACATTTAGGTCTTTAATCCATTTTGAGCTTATTTTTGTGTATGGTGTTAGGGAATGATCTAATCTCAAACTTTTACATGTCCCTGTCCAGTTTTCCCAGCACCACTTATTGAAGAGGCTGTCCTTTCTCCACTGTACATTCCTGCCTCCTTTATCAAAGATAAGTTGGCCATATGTGCGTGGGTTTATCTCTGGGCTTTCTATCCTGATCCACTGATCTATCTTTCTGTTTTTATGCCAGTACCACACTGTCTTAATTACTGTAGCTTTGTAGTATAGTCTGAAGTCAGGGAGCCTGATTCCTCCAGCTCCGTTTTTCGTTCTCAAGATTGCTTTGGCTATTCGGGGTCTTTTGTTTTTCCAAACAAATTTTGAAATTTTTTGTTCTAGTTCTGTGAAAAATGCCAGTGGTAGTTTGATAGGGATTGCACTGAATCTGTAGATTGCTTTGGGTAGTAGAGTCATTTTCACAATATTGATTCTTCCAATCCAGGAGCATGGTATATCTCTCCATCTATTTGTATCATCTTTAATTTCTTTCATCAGTGTCTTATAATTTTCTGCATACAGGTCTTTTGTCTCCTTAGGTAGGTTTATTCCTAGATATTTTATTCTTTTCGTTGCAATGGTAAATGGGAGTGTTTTCTTGATTTCATTTTCAGATTTTTCATCATTAGTGTACAGGAATACCAGAGATTTCTGTACATTAATTTTGTATCCTGGTACTTTACCAAATTCATTGATTAGCTCTAGTAGTTTTTCGGTAGCATCTTTAGGATTCTCTATGTATAGTATCATGTCATCTGCAAACAGTGACAGCTTTACTTCTTCTTTTCCAATTTGGATTCCTTTTATTTCCTTTTCTTCTCTGATTGCTGTGGCTAAAACTTCCAAAACTAAGTTGAATAAGAGTGGTGAGAGTGGGCAGCCTTGTCTTGTTCCTGATCTTAGTGGAAATGGTTTCAGTTTTTCACCATTGAGGACAATGTTGGCTGTGGGTTTGTCATATATGGCCTTTATTATGTTGAGGAAAGTTCCCTCTATGCCTACTTTCTGCAGGGTTTTTATCATAAATGGGTGTTGAATTTTGTCGAAAGCTTTCTCTGCATCTATTGAGATTATCATATGGTTTTTCTCCTTCAACTTGTTAATATGGTGTATCACATTGATTGATTTGCGTATATTGAAGAATCCTTGCATTCCTGGAATAAACCCCACGTGATCATGGTGTATGATCCTTTTAATGTGCTGTTGGATTCTGTTTGCTAGTATTTTGTTGAGGATTTTTGCATCTATGTTCATCAGTGATATTGGCCTGTAGTTTTCTTTCTTTGTGACATCCTTGCCTGGTTTTGGTATCAAGGTGATGGTAGCCTCGTAGAATGAGTTTGGGAGTGTTCCTTCCTCTGATATTGTTTGGAAGAGTTTGAGAAGGATGGGTGTTAGCTCTTCTCTAAATGTTTGATAGAATTCGCCTGTGAAGCCATCTGGTCCTGGGCTTTTGTTTGATGGAAGATTTTTAATCACAGTTTCAATTTCAGTGCTTGTGATTGGTCTATTCATATTTTCTATTTCTTCCTGAGTCAGTCTTGGCAGGTTGTGCATTTCTAAGAATTTGTCCATTTCTTCCAGGTTGTCCATTTTATTGGCATAGAGTTGCTTATAGTAATCTCTCATGATCTTTTGTATTTCTGCAGTGTCAGTTGTTACTTCTCCTTTTTCATTTCTAATTCTATTGATTTGAGTCTTCTCCCTTCTTTTCTTGATGAGTCTGGCTACTGGTTTGTCAATTTTGTTTATCTTCTCAAAGAACCAGCTTTTAGTTTGGTTGATCTTTGCTATCGTTTCCTTCATTTCTTTTTCATTTATTTCTGATCTGATCTTTATGATTTCTTTCCTTCTGCTAACTTTGGGGGTTTTTTGTTCTTCTTTCTCTAATTGCTTTCGGTGCAGGGTCAGGTTGTTTAATCGAAATGTTTCCTGTTTCTTAAGGTGGGATTGTATTGCTATAAACTTCCCCCTTAGAACTGCTTTTGCTGCATCCCATAGGTTTTGGGTCGTCGTGTCTCCATTGTCATTTGTTTCTAGGTATTTTTTAATTTCCTTTTTGATTTCTTCAGTGATCACTTCGTTATTAAGTAGTGTATTGTTTAGCCTCCATGTGTTTGTATTTTTTACAGCTCTTTTCCTGTAATTGATGTCTAGTCTCATAGCATTGTGGTCAGAAAAGATACTTGATACAATTTCAATTTTCTTAAATTTACCAAGGCTTGATTTGTGATCCAAGATATGATCTATTCCATTCATCTTTTGATGTATATTTGGGTTGTTCCCACCTTTTGGCTTTTTAAAATAATGCTGTAATTACACTGATATACAAGTGTCTGCTTTCAATTCTTTGGGGAATATACCTAGTGGAAGAATTGCTGGGTCATATGGTAATTCTGTGTTTAACTTTTGGGGGAACTGTCAAGCTGTTTTCCACAGTAGCTGCACAATTTTACATTCCCACCAATAAGGCACAAGGGTTCCAATTTTTCCATGTCCTTACCAACACTTGTTATTTTCCATTTAAAAAATAATATCCATCTTAACGGGTATGAAGTGGTAACTCACTGTGGTTTCTTACCATTGTAAAGTTGACTTTTCCTTGATTTGGCATTTGCTTGATTGCTATAAACCTTTGACTGTTTTCCAGAGTTTTGACAAGTTGTTTCTGACAGTTTCTGTTTGTTTTTCTATGCTTCTGTGGAGTGATGGCAGCTCGGCATTGCCTACTCCATCATTTTTATATGGTATATCTTGGTATATGTTCTATAGGTGCTTGAGAAGAATGTATATTCTGCTGTTATTGGGTGAAGTGTTCTATAAATGTCAGTTAGATCCTCTTGGTTGATGGTTGTGTTGAGTTCTTCTTTATCTTTCCTGATTTCCTGTCTAGTTGTTGTATCACACCCATAACAGGAACAGATAAAACTAACTTCTTCCTCCCAATGAAGGTAAGATAACTTAAGGTAGCTTAGGGAAGAATATAAGCGAGAGTTTCCATGACTTTCCAAGAGCCTGATGTCTTTCAATTGCAGGTCTGCCTCTGCTGCTTCATCTCCCACTATTTCCTCAGATGCCCTACATACACAGTAAACTATTTATAGTTCCCCAAGACCATGTGTTCTTTTACCTTTCTCTGGCTTGTACATGCAATCACTTTTCCTGAAATGTCCTCCCCCTTGAGTATCTTTAAAGATTCAGCTCATATATTACCTCCCTTATGAAGCTTTTGCTGATCAGTTAGAGCAACTTGAATATATCTTTCTTTGGATGCTAATTTACGATGAAGCTAATCATAAATCTTCAAAGTCCCTCACTTGGACAGACCCCTTCCAAGGTCCTGGGAGGAGCCCTAACATTATTTTACAAGGGTATATATATATATGTATACCCTTGTAAAATAATATATATATTATATTATATATATATATATATATATAATCTAATTTGCAAAGTAAGATATTTAACCATATTCAGTTAAGACTTTTCTCCAGTCTGACTTTTCCTCCATCAGACATCCCCCTTGTGTTGGGTGGCACTGGAGTGTCTAAGAGGAAATTGAGTTGTGGATAGATTTAGTTTGGGTTTAATGGGATATATTTATGTGGTTTGCAATGACTTATGTGTATAGTTAATTTATTGCTAATGGTGTAGGAATGGCTTCAGGAACGCTCCCATAACCTGATGTCTTGACTCACCCAGCATCTTTACACAAAACAGCGAGAGCCAGAGGTATTACAGCCATATGAATGTATCCTATAGTGCCCTGTCTCAGACATGTTGGGGAGCAGAGGAGAAAGAAAGCTTGAAATGTAGAAAGTCCAAAGTTAGTCTGTGGAAAATTCTTCTAATCATCACATTTAAATTTTAAGTGAAGGATTTTTTTTTTTTTTTTTTTTTTTTTTGTGGTACACGGTCCTCTCACTGTTGTGGCCTCTCCTGTTGCGGAACATAGGCTCCGGACGTGCAGGCTCAGCGGCCATGGCTCACGGGCCCAGCCGCTCCGCAGCACGTGGGATCTTCCCAGACCGGGGCACAAACCCGTGTCCCCTGCATCGGCAGGCGGACTCTCAACCACTGCGCCACCAGGAAAGCCCCAGGATTTGTATTTTTAATGATGCTTAGTCAAAATGAAAGTTTCCTCCTTTCAAAACTATAGTCAATTCAGCATGTACAACTATAAATAAATCATAATACTTTTTTCATGGAAATTGTACAAAATAGAATTTATCAAAATTCCTGTTTTTTTTTTTTTTTTAGAATTTTTTTTTTTTTTTTTGGCTGCACCACATGTGTTATGGGATCTTAGTTCCCTGACCAGGGATTGAAACTGGGCCCCTGGCAGTGAAAGCATAGAGTTCTAACCACTGGACTGCCAGAGAATTCCCAAAATTTCCATTTTTGAAGAACCCAAACCTCCTAGCAGTATTACAAACAGCAAGTACAGCTGTGTGTACAGTCACATATTTTATGCATCTCATCTGCTATGTACTGAATTGTGTCACCCCGACTCCCCCAACTTCATATGCTGAAGCCCTAACACCCAATGTGTCTGTATTTGGAGACAGGGCATTTAGAAGGTTATTAAGGTTAAATGAGGTCATAAGTGTGGGGCCCTGATATTCTTGGACTGGTGGCTTTATAAGAAGCAATGACTGAATCTTAAAAGAAACCAATCCACTCGTTTCAAAATGGGGTAAGAGGGGTCTATTCTCTTGCCCAAGTATCTTTGCAGATTTTCCCTTACTCTCCTCTACTACTCACTCACTAGTTGTGTGACCTTGGGACCTACCAGCTAACTCTTTAAGACATAGTTTTCTCTTCTATAATGTAGATAAATACCTCACAAGGTTGTTGTGAAGGTTAAATGAAATAAGGCCTGTGAAAGCATCTATCACAGTACTTGGCATACAGTAGGTGCTCAATTAATGTTAGTTTTCTTTCTTTTATGCTTCTTTTCAGTGAGGTCTGCTCATTCTCTTTAAAGAAGCAGAGTCTCTTCATCTTCCTGGGCTCTCATCCCTCTGTAGTATTCCTCTGAGGAGAAATTGTTTTCTTCATTATCTTGGAAGAAACTCTATCTCCTTATGGGGATACTCATCCTCCCCTGGAATTTTTTCCTGGTTATAAAAAAGTCCTAAAGTTTACAAGGCCAATGTGTGATCTAGCAGGAAATGTAGACATTTTTCATGTTAATAGTAAAAGGACAAGGAGACCGTTTCCAATTTGTACAGACATTTTGTTACTGTGGCATGTGCTTAGAGCAGAAGCAAGAAAACAGCAATTAATTGAAGGTCTCTACAATGCAGAGTTTTAACTAATTCATGTGATTTTATTAAATGGTGCAATTTGAAGAGGTATTAGGCATAAAGCAGTTGGTAAATTCCCAGTGCCTGAGTCTACTCCCTACCATGCTCCTCATGGGGCTAGGCAGAGATGCTAGCTCCATGTCACTGCCAGCAAGTCTCATTTCAGAAGGTCTACTTCCTGCAGGTGCATGCCAGGGAAGTAACTGTGGGATATTATCCCAGAAAGGGAGAGTTGGTGGTTGCAAAGGTCAGGAGAGAGCGTGATGCAGCCAAATGCTTTTGGATCCATTAAGTCAGCACAGCTGCCACATTGGCTGCCAATTCTATTCAGAAGTGGGCAAAATTCAGGTTGGAAAATTGCTTCATGTGGTATGCTCGTGTGTGGATTGGAGCAAATGAAGATTAGAGTGGGCAATAGGGACTCATATAGTAAGCAGTTAAGAACTGAAGGTGAAAGCAAGTGAGAGAAGGTGGCCGTTCCCTGTCACTGTCCTCTCCTGCTGCCGCAGCTGCCAGCACCCCCTTTGCCCAGGTGCAGAGGGGAGGGCTTGGAGGATCTTTATTTCTGTTGCTTCCATTTCAGCAATAGTTGGCAGCTCTATCCATTGTAGGGATTAGCTCCTCAAAGTTGTTGTGAACATATTAAGGAAATATTCTTGGTTTATAAAAACCAAGAAAAATTGCATACAGCTAGAATGCAATTTCCAGAAATGGACTTCTTTCCTCTTTTTAGATGTAAATTATCTTTGTCTATTTGTATCTTTTTTTCTTTCCCCTCAATTTTTTTTGGCCACTCCATGCAGCTTGTGGGATCTAAGTTCCCCGACCAGGGACTGAACCCGGGCCACCTGCAGTGGAAGCGTGGAGTCCTAACCACTGGATGGTCAGGGAATTCCCCCGTCTTTCCCCTCAATGTTAGAGAAAGGATTATTTTGTATCCTGTTTAGGAGTAAACCCCTAACCTGGGCTCCAGATTTTACCTCCCCTGGAACCTTAAACTCTTAATTACTGCCTTTCCTCTCAATCGTCTTAAATGCCTCTCACTTCATTCCATACTTCTCCTCAGTAACAGACCCCCACCAGTCATTTTCCTTAAACAAACACCTTCTCCTGAAACTGTTGCCCCTTGGAACACTGTCTAGGAAAATAAAAGCAAAAGCTTCTCAGCTGTTCGCCCTTAAAGAGTCATCTCCCCATTTCCTGCTACTTTCTTTCAAGCTACATTAGAACTAAAAATTGGGCTGAACAGCTTTGCAAGGAAGCCTTCCCTCATTCCATTAGGCACTATTAGTCACACCTGCAATGCATTCCCACAGCACTGTGTTCATCCTGCTATTATTGTACTTGGCAACTAGAACTGTAATTTATCTGTTTACACTGTATTGTTATTTACCTCCTTGTATTTGTGTCACTTTTGCTAATCCATAAGTCCCTAAAAGGAAGTGAAGTGACCTTTATCTTGGTGTCCCCAGAAAAGAATGTTTCATAATTGGTGCCCAGTAAGTGTTGAGTGGGAGACATGGTGGGGGGTGTGCTAACAGCTATCAGACCATGACCATGTGCCAGTTTTTCTGTGAGACAGGGGTCATTATACTTTCTTTACACATAAGAAAATTGAAGTTTATAGGGTTCAAGGAGCTTGCCTAAAGTCATATAGCTATTCAATATTAGAGCTGTAATTCAAATTCCAGTATGTCTGATTTTAAAATCTATGCCCTTTCTATCATGTTGCCTCCAATATCTTACACTGAGTCCAAGTTCTGGTCCTACCAGTTCTCTTGTGTCTTCACCCCACTCTCTGCTTTCTGACCTCACAAAGACACCCCAGTGCCCTGATCCCTATTTTCTCCTGGTTTGCCTGCCCCCTTTTGACCCCACATCCAGCCTAGACCACATGACTATACTCTTGAGCCCTCTTTCACCATCACCTTCAACCTCTGTCCCTTTGCCCCATCTGCCTGGAATAATCGTCACTCCAGGTCAGCCCCTGCAATGTGCCTTCTCTGTTCTGCCACTACTGCAGAAAACTGCACCAAGGGACAGACTGGTATCACCAATCTACGGTTTCCAACTGCACACACACTTTGTGGGCTTCTTCATGATCCTTTCACTCATCTCTGGTGAGCTTCTTCTCCTATTCTTCTCAATTACTGTTCCAACATTTACCACTTTCCCTAACCCCGCTATGGACATCTTATCTCTTCGTTCTTGAACATTTAGGACAGTTCTGTGGTTTTGCTATCATACAAAAAAGCTAAGGTGAGCATCCTTGTACATATTTATTTTTTCACTTGAGATTTTTGTCTTAAATGGCAAGCTTCTTGAAAGAGTTAGCCCTACCCATTGCTGTCATTTCATTTCCTTTACCTTCTATTCACCACTCAACCTACAGTTGTCTGGCCTCTATCCCTTCCACTCACTGACTCTCTTCTTCTTTTTTTTTTTTTTTTTTGGTTGCCCCATGCGGCATGTGGGATCTTAGTTTCCTGACCGCGGATCGAACCTGGGCCCTCTGCAGTGGAAGTGTGGAGTCTTAACCATTGGGCCACGAGGGAAGTCCCCTGACATTTTCTTTTTTTTTTTTTTTTTTGCGGTACGTGGGCCTCTCACTGTTGTGGCCTCTCCCGTTGCGGAGCACAGGCTCCGGACGCGCAGGCCCAGCGGCCATGGCTCACGGGCCCAGCCGCTCCGCGGCATGTGGGATCTTCCCGGACCGGGGCACGAACTGTGTCCCCTGCATCGGCAGGTGGACCCCCAACCACTGCACCACCAGGGAAGCCCTGACATTTTCTTTTTAATTGAAGTATAGTTGATTTACAATGCTGTGTCAGTTTCAGCTGTACAGCAAAGTGATTCAGTTATACATACATACATATATATATTCAGATTCTTTTCCATTATAGGTTATTACAAGATATTGAATATAGTTCCCTGTGTTATATAGTAAGTCCTTGTTGTTTATCTATTTTATATACCTGTTTGTATACGTTAATCCCAAACTCCTCTAATTTATCCCCCCCCTTTCCCCTTTGGTAACCATAGTTTATTTTCTCTGTCTGTGAGTCTGTTTCTGTTTTGTGTAAGTTCATTTGTATCATTTTTTTTAGATTCCACATATAATTGATGTTTTTCTCATCGAAGTAACCAGTAGCCTCCATTTTGCCAAATTCTACTTCATACTTGTAAGTCTATAGCTTATTGGACCTCTCAGCTATATCCGACACATCTGAGAATTCTCTTCATCTTAATCTTTCAACTTCTGTTTTCTGTAATCCTACTCTGCTTTTCTTCCTAATAAGTATTAGCTAATAATTACTGTGTGTTCATCAGGCACTATTCTAAGGGCCTTACATTAATTACATGTACATTTAATCCTCAAACAATTGAGGCTTAGAGGTGAAGTAACTTGCCCAAAGTCACACAGCTGGTATGTGGCAGAGCCTAGAGGATAAAAAATCATACAGACTGGATCCAGAGTCCATGATTTTAATCACTGTGCTATACTGCTTATCCTTAACATACTTTTTCAGTCTCCTTTGTGAGCTCATTTTTACTGGTCTTTTAAACACTGAAATTCTTCAAGATCCCCTCCTTGGCTCTATGGTCTCCTTCTTACACACTCTCCACAGGTAATCTATTTACTCTCATGGTTTGAATCACATGCTCTTGATACTCAGATCTATATCCAGTTGAATATATCCCCTGAACTTCAGACTCTTAAATCCAACTGCATCTTGGTCAGATCCACTTGGGTGTTCTATTGGCACCTGGTACTCAACGTAAAAACTGGCTCACTTGTAGTGCTCCTCCTCCTGTATTCATCATGCAGTAACGTCATCCAGTCATCAAAACCACGGTGACATGCTAGATTTCTCCTTCTCCTTTACCTTCAGAATCCAATTAATCACCAAGTTGTGCTAATTCTGTCTCCTAAAAATTTTAAAAATCTTTCCCTTGTCTTCATCCCTACTTTAAACTCTCTTCATCACTTGCCTGACATATTGCAACAGTCTCCAGCCTGGCCTCTCTTAAATCTATCCTGAATCATCTCAGCAAACCACAGATCTGACCATGTCACTGCCCTTCCATGACTCAGTACTGCCTGTTGGCAGTACCTGTTGGTACATTCTCAGTTCTTCAGCATGACACAGCTTTCTGTGGTTAAAAGCATGCGCTCTGGAGTTAAACTGCCTGCTTTGAATCTCAGCTCTGATGGTGTGCCACGTTGGGCAAGGTACCCAATCTCCTTCTGTCTCAGTTTCCATGTTGGTATTATAATTGTGAGAATTACATGACATATCCATGTAAGGCACTTAGAACACTGCCTGGCATATAATAAGTGCGCAATAACTGTTTGCTACTGTCAACGTTATTATCTAGTCTCATCTCCTCTCATTCTTTGCCTTCAAGCTTATGTTCTGGTAATACTGCACTGTTTATAATTCCCTAAAGGCATCATGCTGTTTCACGGCTGTGTGCCTTTCTACTGCTGTTTCCTTAACCTTCTATACTTTCACACACTTATCTGCCTGGCTAATCCTCGGCTCAGTCCTTAGCCAGACATCATCTTCAGGATATCTTCCCTGACTCCCATGCTCCTGCCACAGTCTGAGTAATTTGCTTTCTTCTGTGACCTTATAGACTCTGTACATGCCTCTAACAGCATTAAACACAGCGAATTAAAGTTGCCTATGTATGTCTGTCTCCCCTGCTGGACTGTAAGCTCTTTGAGCAAAGGGATACGTCTTTTACTTCTTTGTACCTTCAGCACTTAGCATTGTGCCCATATAGTAGGTGCTTGTTGAACTGAACTGCCTCCCTTTACATGGAAAAGTTAGGTATCCGCATTTGCGGCTCACCTGACAAGGAAAAGAATGTCTCTCTCATTTGCCAAGCTGGTCTTTCCCATTTCAATACATTCCACCACTGAAATGTTTGAGTCAGAAACTTTGATTCCTCCGTTTCCCTCACCCTCACCCTGACATATTATGTCAGTTCTATCTCCAAAATATGTCATTATTCTCATTTCCACTGCTACCACCACCATCTCTCAACTGGCACCTGGCCTCCTAACTGGTCTCTATACTTCCATTCACACCACCCACCCTCCATTCCACACCGCAGCCAGAGTCGTTTTAAAATGTACATCAAATCATGGTACCTCTCCTAGTTAAAAGCCTTCAGTGGCTTCTCACTCTATTAAGAATGTGATCCAACTCTTCACCATGGGCTACAGAGCCCTGCAGGGTCTGGCCCCTTGCCCCTTACTCACTAGCACTAGTCATAGTAGCCTTCTTCCAATACCCAGAACACACCAAGCTCTTTCTTGCTTCAGGGTCTTTCCACATGGTTGCCTACTCTGCCTGGAACATTTGCCCTCTAATTGATTTTTTTTGAACCTGGCTGGCACTTCTCACCCTTTGAGTTCTAGCCTAAAATATCACATCTTTAGAGGGTCTTTCCCAGTGAGCCTATCTAAGTCCCTCTGTTAGTCACTACTTCTGCATTTTGTGTGCTTCCATCATGGCTCTTACCACAGTTTATAAATATCTTCACTTATTTTTTACTTGCCCTGTAGTCTGTCTTCCTCACCAGGTTGCACACTCCGTGATGCAGTGACCATATCTACACTGGTGACCACTGTAGCCCCAGCACCTGGCACAGTGTCTGGCACCTTTTTAGCATTCAATAAGTATTCCTTGAATGACTGAGTGACTTGATAAGTCAATCATTCAATCAGTAAAGCAGGGCGGCTATGTGAAGTTTCCTTTTGGTCTCTTCTGTAAGAAAAACTTTACAACTTCAGGTAGCAATTTAACTGGTGAGATGAATCATCTTGCTTAACCCAGTTGAGAAGTATTGTAGGAGATCTTAATCAAGCAAGAAAAGGAAATACTTTTTAAAAGTCTGGATGTTAGGCCCTTTATGCTTGTGAGTGACTCAGGAGTGACGACTATAATTACTACAAACCAGCAGTTCTCAACAGGGGGTGATTTTGCCTCTTCCCAGGGGACATTTGTTAATGTCTAGGTACATTCTTGGTTGTCAAAACTGGGAGATGCAGGGAGTGTGCTCCTGGCATCTAGTGAGTAGAGGGCGGGGGTGCTGCTCAGCATCCTATAACACATAGGACAGCACCCCAACACCCCCCAACAAAGAATTATACCACCAGAAAGGTTAATAGTGCCAAGGCTCAAAAACCAAAAGAGAAACAGGACTAATATCTACTTTGTGAAACATAATAGAATGGTCAAATATAGGTGGTTAGTGTTCTAGAGGATTAGTAAAACTCAATAATTGAAGCATTAATAAGCTCTCTTGTTTCCTAAGATTTATTTCTGTTCTTTAGAGTGGGTTTCTGTTTGTTTGTTTTAAGCAAAGAGTCCATTGACGGGCTTTAGGAAATTTTGGAATGTTCTGTAATTGTATCCAAAATTGTGTAGTTGTAAGCATTTATATGGGAGGAGGGGCCGTCAGATTCTCAAAGGGGTCCATGACCACCAAAAGATTAAAAAGCAACTGTATGGAAAGACCTTTGTGTTACCTGGACTGTATTTTAAAAAGTCATTTTTTTGTGGAATATAGGTTCTGCAAAATGCTTGGGAATATGCATCCTGGAGGGGTGTTTTAGAGCTGCCTTGGGAGGCAGGCAAGTGTGAAGGAAGCTCAGCCTACTTTCTTCCTAGCTTGGGGGCAATACAGGTTTCACTGGGCTGTTAGGAGACCATGTGAGGGAACCATGTTAGTGCTCAACAAATCTTAGTTTTCTTTCTTCCTTTCTCATTACTGTGAGGATTGAATAAAATAATGCTTTGAGAACTAAATGAAATAATGCATGTGGCATGTTGTGTGGTCAGAAGTAGATGTTTAATAAATGCTTATTTTTCTCCCATGTATTGTTTATACTAAAACCCTGGGTCTTATTCTTGAAAGTAAAGGAGGATAAGCCCCAAATTCAAAAAATTTGAGTTTCAATCTTGGCTCTGATGTTTCATTAGCTGATCCTAGCCAAGTTAGTTGGTGAGTCTTATTTTTCTCATAGGGGGATAATGCTTACCTCCCAGGGTTGCTAAGAGACATAAATGAGATAATTTATGTAAAGGACCTTGCATATGGATATACTTACATGGGATATAATTGGTGCTTAATAAATGTTAAGTTCTTTTCTCATTCAAAAGTTCCTAGATTCTACCTCTATGAAGCTTTTCTGCAATAGGACAGTTTGCTGAATGCCTGGTACTATAACCTCATCTAAATATAAAACTCAAATATAAAATTTCTAGTATTTGTATTTACTCTTACTCACATTTGTTCATATAAAATGATAATATTTCATTTAAATATGTTTTAGATATTTTGTTCTATGAGCTCCGTGTCAGCAAGGGCTGTTAGGCTAAATCCGCATAGCATCCAATACGGCAGTACCATGTTCAGTTTTTTTTAATGTTTAAGCACTTACTGGGTACCAAATTCTCAGCATTGAGGGATTAAGAAGAAACATGTCCCTAGTCGTAAGGAGTTTTACCAATATTTCTGACATTAACAATAATATCTAAAATTTAATTTATATTATTTATATATTATATATTAGTAATATATTTACATATTTTATTTATATATGCCAGCCATTGTTCTAATCCCCGTTTTATAGGTGAGGAAACTGAGGCACAGACAGGTTAAATAATTTGCTCAACTTGTCTAGTGTATATTGTTACTATGATCACTTCATGGAGCTGGTCAATGAAATTAGGTCTGTCTGATAAATATGTTTATTTAATTTTTATGTTTTAATTTCAGTAATTTACTTACATTTTTAAAGAAGTCATACATACATGGTAAAAACTTCAAAAGGTACCAAAAGGTATACAATGAAAAGTAAGTTCTGACTTCTGTATTCTGGTAATGATAGAGTAGCTTCTATCAGAGTAACAACCATGATAAGTTGAAGGTAGTAGAGAACATCCAAAACCAGGTAGAAACTAGAGGAAATTCAACCCTTGAAAGAAGGGAACTATGCTGGGTAAGGCTCATTAGTTATATATATTTTACCATTAGTGGTATATGGTAGAGCTCAAGAAGAAAGCTGCAGGCTTATTAGAGTACAGAGTTCAGAGTTCCCAGAGTCTCATAATATAAGATCCAAAATCTCCAGGTTCAAATAAAAACTCACTCATCATACCAAGAATCAGGAAAATCTCAACTTGAATGAGAAAAGACAATCAACAAATGTTAACACCAAGATGACACATGTTAGAATTACCTGATAAGGATTTTAAGGTAGTCATCATAACAATGTTTCAGAAGCAATTAGAAGCATTCAGAAGCATGCCAGAAACAAAGTGAAAAAATAGAAAGTATCAACAAGGAGACATAAAGAATGGACATTTTAGAACTGAAAAATACAATAACCAAAACAAAAAAACTTACTGATGGGCTTAATAGGAAAATGGAGGTGACAGAGAAAAGAATCAGTGAATTTGAAAGTAGAGCAATAGAAATTACCCAATCTGAATAATAGAGAGAGAGAATAGACCGAAAAATAATGAACAGAGACTTAGGGTCCTGTTGGACAAGACAAAAGATCAAACATTTGTGTCATCAGAGCCCCAGGAGGTGAAGATAAATAAGATGGAATTTTAAAAATATTCAAAGAAATAATGGCTAAAACATCCCCAAGTTGGGTGAAAGATATAATCCTACAGGTTCAAGAAGCTGAATGAACCTAAACAGGAAAAACCCAAAGAAATCCACTACAAATAACATTATAATCAAATATCCGAAAAATAAAGACAAAAAAGCAAAACCAAAACCTTGAAAGCAGATAGAGAGAAATGATGCATCACTTTACATTTCCACCATTATGGAAACAATGATTTGAATGACAGTGGGTTTCTCATCAGAAACCATGGAAGCCAGAAGAAAAAGGCACATTTTTTAAGTGCTGAAAGAAAATAACTGCCAACTCCGAATTCTATACTTGGTGAAAATATCCTTCAGGAGTGAAAGACAAATCAGGACATTCTCAGATGAAGGAAAACAAAAAGAATTTATCTTCATCTGACATACCCTAAGAGAATGGGCAAAGGAAGTTCTCCAAACAGAAAGGAAGTGATAAAAGAAGAAATCTTAGAGCATCAAGAAGGAAGGGAGGACAACAGAAAGAGTAAAAATATGGGTAAATAGAGCAGAGTTTCATTGTCCTCTTGAGTTTTAAAAATTATGTTTGATTGTTGAAACAAAAACTATAACATTGTCTGATGTGGTTCTCAATGCATATAGAGGAAAAATTAAAGATATATTAGAGAGGAAGGTAAAGGGAAATAAAGGCAGCTAAGGCTTCTATAGCTCACTCAAAGTAGCAAAATGTTGATACCAATAGACTGTGATAAGTTACATATATATAATTTAATACCTAAAGCAATCACTAAAAAATCTATATGAAACACTGAAAAACACTATAGATAGATAAAAGTGACATTCTTAAAAAATGTTCAAGTAATCCACAGGGAGGCAGGAGGAAAACAGGGAACAAACAGAAAACAAACAATAAACTGGCAGACTTAAGCCCTAACTTATCAATAACTACATTAAAGGCAAATGGTCTAAACACACCAATTAAAAGACTGAGATTGGCCAAATGGATTAAAAACATGACCCAATAATAGCCTGTCTACAAGAGAGTCACTTTAAATATAATGATATAGAGAAGTTGAAATAATAAAAGTGATGGAAAAAGATATACTGTGTAAACAGTAATAAAAAGGAAGCACAAATGTCAGTTTCTTAAATAAGCAAACCTATACACACCATATGATCCAGCAATTGCATTCCTGGGCATTAATCCCAGAGATATGGAAAATTACATTCAAACAAAAACTATACATTAATGCTTAATTTTAACAGCCATAAATTGGAAACAACTCAAATGTTCTTCAGTGAATAAATGGTTAAACAACTATGGTATATCTATACCATGGAATATTATTTAGCAATAAAAGGGAATGAATTATTTATTTATGAAACAATTTGGACAGATCTCAAGGGATTACACTGAGTGAAAAAGCCAATCTCAAGAGGTCACATACTACATAATTCCATTTATATCACATTCTCTAAATGAAAAAAAACTGTCGACATGAAGAACAGATTAGTGGCTTCCAGGGATTAGAAATGGGGTGGGGGAAGAGAAGAAGGCAGCAGCGGTTATAAAAGAGTAGCACAAGGCATGAGTCTTTGTAGTGATGGAAAAGTTTTGTATCCTGACTGTGGTAGTGGTTACATCAATCTATATACGTGATAAAACTGCATAGGACTAAATACACACACACATACACACATACACACTCTCTCTCTCTGTCTCTCTCTCCCTCTCTCTCTCACACACTCACACACACACAAGTGAGTGCATGTAAAACTGGTCAAATCTGAATAAGGTCTGTGTATTGTACCAATGTCAATTTCCTGGTTTTGATAGTGTGCCACAGTTATATATTACCATTGGGAGAAACTGAGTGAAGGGTACATGGGACCTCGCTGTACTATTTTTTGCAACTGTCTCTGGATCTAAAACATTTCAAAGTGAAGAAGTTTGAAAAAATCCTTGGGTGAGATGGAATAAAAAATTCATTGGATGGGATTAATAGCAGATTGAATACTAAAGAAGAAAGAATTAGTAACCTGAAGATAGATCAATGGAAATCAAGCAAAGTGAAGCATAGAGAAAAAATATTGGAAGAAAAATGAGAGTTTCAGTGACTTGTAGGACACTATCAATCAATCCAACACATGTGTAACTGGTGTCCCAGAAAGACAGGAGAAAGAGAACAGGGGGAAAAAAGTGAAGTACCAGCTGATAATTTCCCAAATTATATCCAAAACTGCAACCCACAGATCCAGGAACTCAGGGAATCCCAAACAGGGTAAATACAAAGAAAAGTACAGTAAGGCACATGGTCAAAGTTCTGAAAACCAAAGATAAATTTATAAAGGCAGCCAAAGAAATAAGACATATTATACACAGGGAAACAATGATAAGACTGACCTTCCCTCAGAAATAATGGAGGCCAGAAGAAAATAAAAACTGTCAATGTAGAATTTTATATCCAGCAAAACTATTCTTCAAAAATGAAGGCAGAAAAAAAATTGAAGAGCAGATAATTAAAGGGCTTCCACTTCTGGCTGTGAGGGGAAAGAAGATGTGGATTATTTTCTCTTTGGAAACAACTGGAAAATTGACAAAATATATGAAACATTTATTTTCAGACACTGGACAAGAATCAACACAAGACAGTGATCTGAGAGAAAAGGGATACAAATGAGGTGAGCCCTACCATCACCCCAGCTTTCTGCCTGGAGGTAATCCCCGGACTGCAGAACAGGATTGCAATCCTAGCAATCTCCAAGTAGAGAAGACAGAAACTGGAGTTCTGAAAGGCCAGGGCAATTAGAAATTGTGAGAATGGAGCTAAGCCAAAAAAAGAGTAATAGAAGTATGCATAGAGGTCCCCTTGAGTCTCTTGATGAATACCAATCTGAACATGTACAGAGCAAAACTTCACAAAGACAGTCTAGAAAAACTTCCAGGGAAACAATTACTGAGAAGTTGTAAGATGAACACTTCTTAGAGTTCACACAGGACCAAAGTGGAGAGACCTCACTGAATACATGGGGCATAAGTAGAAACGTCAGAGCAGTGCCTTCAAAATGGGCTAAATTAGCCCTAGAGTAAAGGCTACTCAAGATTTACTCTAAATATGCTTAAAAACAAATCTTGAAAGGGTCAAATTGATCCACAATAACTTATCCACTTATCTGATATCCACAATATCAGAAAAAAGTACAGTCCTCTCTAAATCAATACAAAAAAATCCAGCACTCAACAATGCAAAATTCATGATGTTGGATATTGAATTAAAAAATTACTAAACATACCAGGAAGCAGGAAAATGTGATCTATAACCCAGAGAAAATCAGTCAACAGAAACAGACTCAGGAACGACAGAGATAATGGAATTCTAGACAAGCACCTTAAAACAGCTATTATAAATATGCTCCATATGTTCAAGGATGTAAAGAAAATAGGAACACAATAAGAGAAATGGAAAGATGTTTTTCTTGGTTAGCTTTTTAAAAAGATTTAATTTCTTTGGAAAGTATTTTTAAAAATAGAAATTATAGAGATGAAAAGTCAAATATTTGAAAGAAAATTTCACTGGATGGGATTAACAGCAGTTACATACTGCAGAACAAAAAATCAATAAACTTGAAGGCAAAGCAACAGAAACTCCTCAAAATGAATAGTAAAGAGAAAAAAAAGACTGAAAAAAAGGGGGTTGCATGGACTTCTCTGGTGGTGCAGTGGTTGGGAATCCGCCTGCCAATGCAGGGGACACAGGTTTGATCCCTGGTCTGGGAAGATCCCACATGCCATGGAGCAACTAAGCCCATGTGCCACAACTACTGAGTCTACGTCTAGAGCCCGCAAGCCACAACTACTGAGCCCACGTGCCACAACTACTGAAGCCCGTGAGCCTAGAGCCTGTGCTCTGCAACGAGAAGCCACCACAATAAGCCCGTGCACTGCAACGAAGAGTAGCCCCTGCTCACCACAACTAGAGAAAGCCCGTGCGCAGCAATGAAGACCCAACACAGCCAAAAATAAATAAATTAAATAAATAAAAATTTAAAAATTAAAAAAATAAAAAAATTTTAAAAAGGGGGTTGCAGTGACCTCTGGGACAATAGAACTGATCTATCAGGTTTAATTGGAGTCCCAGAAGTAGAAGAGAAAAAGAAAGGACAGAAAATAAATAATGGCTGAAATACTTCTAAATTTGATGAAAACTATAAACCCTCAGATCCTAGAAGCTCAATGAATACCAAAAC
Organism: Mesoplodon mirus; assembly: GCF_964341445.2. NCBI lineage: Eukaryota > Metazoa > Chordata > Mammalia > Artiodactyla > Ziphiidae > Mesoplodon > Mesoplodon mirus. The sequence continues at coordinate 61,230,275 of NC_138981.1, forward strand.
AGGATAAACACAAAGAAAACCACACCAGGACAAACTAATCAAGCTGCTGAAAACTAGTCACAAAGAAAAAAGTTAAAAGCAGCCAGAGGTGGGGGGGAAAGGCATATATTATACAAAGGAATAAAGCTAAGAATGATTGCAGACTTCTCATGAGGAGATGTGCAAGCAAGAAGACAACGGAGTGATATCTTCAAAGTTCTGAAGGAAAAAAAATTATCAACTTAGAACTCTATATCTAGTGAAAATATCCTTCAAAAATTAAGACAAAGTAAAGACTTTTCAAACAAAAGCCAAGAGATATTGTCGCTAGCAGACCTATACCATGAGAAAACTTAAGTTGTTTTAGTTAAGTTCTTAAGTTCTTTAAAAGAATGTAACTTTTACCAGGTGGAAACCTGGACCTACACAAAGGATTGAAAAATGCTGGAAAGTGTAAATATAAAAGATCTTTTCTTACTCATCTTTAAATTTCTTTAAATGATAATTTAGGGCAGTGTTGAGAGAGGCAGGTCCAGTGGTGGCTGTATATGTGCTGATTGCAAAGGAGTGCCACTGAAGACCATGGAGCAGTGAGGAAGGCTGTCAGCCTGGTGGCAGAGTAAGTGGAGCAACACAGTCCAGTCAAAAGGTGGCACAGCCTAGCTGCGGATATAGGAGGTGTGGTCCAGAGCTGCTAGTAGGTGCATTCTAGCCTGAGCATTGCATCCCTTGGCTGGTATGAGTAGTTATCTAGTCTCCCTGCATCTCCTGCTGGGGTCCATACAGCAGGTGCCCCTACTATGAGATCACTTGCCTCATTGGGCTCTGGGTCTTTTCTTCCATCCCTTCATTTAAGCTTCTCAGTTCTCCCCTCTGAAGTACTGGCACCATGACCAGTACCTGGACTCCCTAACCACAAGAAGGACATGGAAAATGTACTCTTAGTCATACCTGCTATAATCTCTGTAACTATTTTTATTTAGTAAACCACTATTTTGAAATCCCAGAATTTTACTTCCACCTAGATAGAACACAACAAGAATATAGATTGTTGGCTTAATAAAGGAGATTAGAAGACTTGATTTCTCAAACCCAAGCTGCAATAACTATGTTTGAAGATGCTTAAAAAGATGAAACTGCAGTATTGGTGAGGGCTCTGACTCATGGAAGGAAGACATTTACTTCATAAACACGGGGTGAAATTGTAAGTAATGAATGAAAACATGATTACAATTATCTTTATATATGTCATTAATTTACCTTGCAGTGTCTTAGCCACAGAACACTTTCATATAGTTTCAAAATAATTCATTATTTAAGTTGTGGCATCATTTTCAGACCATTCATAGTGAAAGGGAAAGAAATGGAATATTTTAAGTGTAGACATGATGAGCTTATTAAAAACCAAAAATTGTTTGTTAGAGCTTTTCAAACTAGAAATGAAAAAGCCACTGAAGCATCTTATGCATAAATTATTGCACTGCATGGGCTGGAGAAATGCACATAATAGCTTAGAGACCAGTGAAGCCTTAGACAGTTGACATTGCTCAATGCCCACTGGATGAAAAGTCAATGGCACAGTAACTTATTTATTTAAACATTTAGCTCTGAACATGGAGATTTAGTTATTTTTTCTTTTACTTTTTATTGTGTTGCTTATTTTCTTAATATTGCATTTGAGAGTTACTTATGTATTCTGGATATATCTCCTTTTTATTGGATTATTATTTGTAAGTATTTTACCCCAGTCTGTGCCTGTCCTTTCATTCTCTTAACATTAATTTCCATCTCCATTTGTTCATTGCTAGTATATAGAAATATAGTTGATTTTTTTTTTTGTGGTATGCGGGCCTCTCACTGTTGTGACCTCTCCTGTTGTGGAGCACAGGCTCCGGGTGCGCAGGCCTAGCAGCCATGGCTCATGGGCCTAGCCACTCCGTGGTATGTGGGATCTTCCCAGACTGGGGCACAAATCCATGTCCCCTGCATCGGCAGGCGGACTCTCAACCACTGCGCCACCAGGGAAGCCCTATAGTTGATTTTTATGTATTGATCTTATATCCTTCAACTGTGCTAAATCCATCTTTTGATTTAGTATTTTCTTCTTATATGACATTTTCTCCCATAGGTGGCATGTTTACAATATTGAATCTCTACTCCATTTATATAGTATCTCTCAATTTATTTAGATCTTCTATGATTTCTTTCATTAGTTTTCAGGGAAAGACTTAATTATTATCTCATTTGTGGAACTGTACTTTCACCTTAAAAACAGACAAGTCTATAAATGTGGCTAGACTTACTGTTCTGCTTGTAGTCATATGGTATCAGCACTAATCTCTGAAGAAGACCTTTTTTATGTGAATGGTTAGCAACAATCACAAGTGGTACTAAAATACTGAAAGTGCTGAATAACTTGTTTCAATCTCATCGTTTATCCTGGAGCAACTTATATACTTTATATTATATATTTATGTATATATATGTTTATGGTATATATTTTTGGTTATGGTATATATATACATATATATATATATATATATATGAATATAAAATATGGTTTATGCCAGAGCAACTATATTCGTATGAATGTGCAAAAGCAATGGTGGGTAAAACTGCTGGAACCATGGTATATAAATTAAGGGAGTAGTACCAAAGTATACCAGCATTTACTGTATTCTTTGTTGCCGTGTACACACAGTAAAAAGAAAAAATCCCATTTCACTGAAGAATGGCTTTGGCGAAGCACTAAAAATTATCAAATCTTGATCCTGGATTTAATATTCTGTGTGACAAAATAGGAAGTTGTCTTGAGGAAAAGCATATCTGTGATTAAGTTGTGACCTAAACAGCTACTTTTCATGGAATACCATTTTTGTGAGGAAGAATAACTAATGGAGAAACCATGATTAAATACTCGGATGTTTGGCAGATATGTTCTCAAAAATGAAGTGAGCCTACCAATTTAGGTTAAATATCAATAACTGACACTATTCGTTGCCAATGATAATATACACTTTGGTTTTTTTGGCCATGTCACACAGGATGTGGGATCTTAGTTCCCCGACCAGGGATCGAACCTGTGCGCCCTGCAGTGAAGTGTGGAGTCTTAACCACTGGACTGCCAGGGAAGTCCCTCACACGTTTTAAAATGAAAATCAGAATTTTGAAAAACTTCACTCTGCCACTATAAGCTTGACAGTTTCCCAAAACTTAAGCTTTGTTCCAATGAAATCAGCATTCATATCAGTTTAATGTGATTTCTGGTACTGCATAAAGTGTTTCAACATTTGTAATGTTTGTATAACTTAGTGAACCGATATTTTCCAAATAATCAATATGAATAAGATGGGTCAAATATCCCTTCAGAGTACAAGATGATCAATGAATTTTAATGTAACAGTACATACAAAGTTCACTGATACGTTTTCAGATTCCACACAGCATTAACCTTTAAGAAACTACCATTTGTAGAGTTTTTGTGTAGTATCAAAGAAGAATATCCATAACGACCTGTAAAGGTTATTAACATACACTTCCCTTTTCCATCTACAGATCTATGTGAAGTTGGATTTTCTCCATATACATTAACAAAAATAATATCAAAACACATTGAATGTAGAAGCAGGTATGAGAAGTCAGCTGTCATCTATTAAGCCAGATGTTATAGAGTTGTGCAAAAATGTATAGCATTACCATTCTTCTCATGAGATTTCTTTTCGTCTTGGAAAATACAGTTTTTTAAAAAAATTACAACATGTTATTTGTGCTAACATGCACAGGCAATATTAGTCTTATTTTAAATGAATTAATAAATATTTTAAAAGTTTAAAATATATAATTGACAGTTTAAAAGATAATAACAATGTATCATGGGGTTTATACATATGCAAAAGTAAAATATATGACTACAATAGCACATGGAAGTAAAAGGGAAAAATGGAAGAATACTGTCACAAGGGTGCTATATTACACATGAAGTAGTGTAATATTATTTGAAGGTAGACTATGATAAGTTGAAAATGCATACTGTAAGCCCCAGAGCAACCACAAAAAATTAAAACAGAGTTATAGCTAATAAGCAAATACAGAAAATAAATGGAATCCTTAAAAAATTCATTCAATTCAAAAGAAGGCAGGAAAATAGAAAGTAAGAAATAAACAACAGAGGGGACAAATAGAAAACAAATAGGAAGATGGACTTAAACCTGAAGGTATAAATAATTAATCTAAAGATAAGTGGTCTGGGCATGCCAACTAAAAGGCAGAGATTGTCAGGCTGGACAAGAAAATCATGACCCAACTATATGCTGTATACAAGAAATCCATTGTAAATATGAAGACATAAACAGCTTAAAAGTAAAAGGACAGAAAAAGATATACCATACAAATAATAATCATAATGAAGCATGTACAACCATATTAAAATCAGACAATGTAGACTTTAGAACAAGGAATATTACCAGAAATAAAGATGGATATTTCTTAATAATAAAGGGGTCAATTCATCAAGAAGATATAACAACCCTAAGTGTGTATACATCTAATAACAAAGCTTCAAAAATACATAAAGCCAAAACAGACACAACTAAAAGGAAAAATAGCCAAGTCCAAAATCATGGTTGAGATTTCAACTCTCTCAGTAACTGACAGAACAAGCAGACAAAATATCAGTAGGGATATAGATGACATAGTACTCTCAACCAACCTGACCTAATTGATAATGACAGAAAATGCTATCCAGCAACAGCAAAGTACACATTCTTTACAAATTACGTGACACATTCACCAAGACAGATCATATGCTGGACCATAAAACAAATTGCAATAAATATAAAAGGACTAAAATCATGCAAAGTATGTTCTCTGAGCACAACAAAATTAAAGTTAATATAAATAGAAAAATATCTGGAAAGTCCTCAAATATTTGGAAATAAATTTTTAAAAACCCACACTTATAAATAACACATCAAAGAAGAAAATTAGAAACTATTTTGAACCAAATGGAAATGAAGAGAATATAAAAATTTGTGGGATGCAGCTAAAGCAGTGTTTAGATGCAAATTTGCAGCATAAAATACTTATATTAAAAAAGAAGAAAGGCTTGAAATCAATGAACTAAGTTTCTATCATAAGAAACTAGAAAAAGAACTAAAAATCAATGCAAAATAAGTAGAAGGAAGGACAACAAAGATATGAGCAGAAATAATGAAATAGAAAAGAGAAAAATAAAGTCAATAAAACTAAAGCTAGTTCTCTGAAAAAAATACAGTTCACTAAATCTGTTAAACCATAAGCTAAAATGATCAAGGAAAAAGGGAAGAAATTAGCAATACTAGGAATTAAAGAGGGGACATCACTATAGCTCCTATAGACCTATAGACTTTAAAAGAACAATAAGGGAAAATTATGAGTGAATAAGCAAATTCCTTGAAGACAAATTATCAACATGGAAGCAAGAAGAAATAGAGAATCTGACTTGCCATGTAACTATTAAAGAAATAGAATTCATAATTTAAAACCTTCCCACAAACAAAACTCCAGGCTCAAATATTTTCACTAACAAATTCTATCAAACATTTAAGTAAGATACAGTATCAATTTTACATAAACTCTTTCAGAAAACAGTGGACTTGGGGATACTGCTCAAGTCATTTTATAAGATCAGCATAGCCCTGATATCAAAACCAGACAAAGATATTACAAGAAAAGAAAAAAAAAAAAAAAAGAGGTCAATGTCCCTCATTAGCATAGACACAAAAATCCTTGACAAAATTTCAACAAACTGAATCCAGCAATATATAAAAAGGGTAATATACCATGACAAAGTAGGGTTTATCTCAGGAATGTTAGGTTAGTTTAACATAAAAAAAGCAACAGTGAATGCAATTTACTGTATTAACAGAATAAGAGGACACCATATGACCATTTCAATAGATGAAGAAAAAGCATTTGACAAAATTCAACACTCATTTGTGAGGAAAATTCTCAGGAAATTAGGAATAGAAAGGAACTCCCTCAACCTAATAAAGGATATTAAAAAAAAAATCCCTACCACTAACTTCACACTTCATAGTGAAAGATTAAGTGCTTTCCCCCACTGATCGGGAACAAGACAAAGATGTTGATTCTTACCACTTCTAATCAACATTGCATTGGAGGTCCCAACCAGTGTAATAAAGCAAGAAAAAGAAATAAAAGGCATGAAGATTGTAAAGGAATAAGTAAAAGTCTCTTTATTCACAGATGACATGTTGGTATACATGGAACATGCTAAAGAATCTACAAAAAAGTTACTAGAGCTAATGTTTAGCAATGTTACATTATTCAAGATAAATATAAAAAAATCAATTGTACTTGTATTTCTATATTCTGGCAACAAACAATTAGAAATTGAATTTTAAAATACCATTTATAACAACATCAAAGTCATGAAATATTTAGGGATAAATTTAACAAAATTTGTGTAAGACCTGTTCACTGAAAAGTATAAATTAAAAATTGAAATTAAAGACTTAAGTAAATGGAAAGAGATAGCAAATTCATGTACTGAAAGAGTAAATATTAAGATATTATTTTGCCCCAACGTCAATCTATGAATTCACTGAAACCTATAGACTGCAATGCAAGACTGTTTTACATTAGTAACATACACTTGTATATAAATCAACTTAATTCTCTTCAGTGGCTATATATATTCCCTCATATGAATGAGGCATAACTTGTCTAACCAGTCCATCAAAAGGAGTCTATTTAAATAAATATTTTTTGTTCACTAAATTTTGTTTAAAGATCTACTTTATGATTCAGGTATGTACACATACCTGATATATCTGTATACATATACATATAAATGAATATAACTGTCTATAATATAATTGTCTTACTCTATCCTAGATTATAGGATCCAAATAGTATTACTGGATTACACAACATTCTTATATAATAGTCCATAAGCCTTATTACACGTAGTGGGTGATTTGCTAAATTAGCCACATACTGGTCTTTTTATGGGACCCCATGTCACCTTTGGGCTTTCCCTATGGTAGAGATACTTGGGCCAGTCATATGGGCAGGGTCCATTCCTCTCACCTTCCCCGCTGGGCCCAACTCTTCTTCCAGTGGGATTGCCTCCTTATTCCATGCCTGGCTGGCCAACCTGGCTCCCCGATTCCTGGGCTGGAACTAACTCCTTGATCAATGGCTTTAGGGCATTATTGGTTTTGTATCTCATGAGGGTTATGACTGAAATTTCACCACTAATCACTTCCAATACTTGCCTTCCCAACTCTCTTCCTTTCATTGGTGATCTAGTGTTTTCCCATGGATACATCTATTTCCTACTGGGATAGGTGGTACTTCTTGCAAAGAATGGGTAGTTGCTACTGGGGTTAAATAGTTTCCAGAAAAAAGGCTAGATGATGCTTCCAATTCTTCCATCTTAAAAATATAAGTTTTCCTGTATGAATGTTGAGACACTTATTATTCAAACACTCATTGATTCAATTGTTCATTCAATGAATGAACACCAACTTGGTGGGTGTTAACACTCTGATGAGCACTAAAGGGGAATGCAGACAACCGAAACCACAGATGACCAAAGGAATGGTACAGACTTGAGCGTGATAGGAGTGTCCTTGAACCTCTTAACAGGTTTGACTTTCTCAGCTCTCTCCCTTTTGCAATCTATCTTCCATGCTCTATCAAATGAGCTTTCTAAAGACCAAAGCTCATCTGTTTTCACAGAAGAAAGTGTAAGCTCTTTAGTGCATCATTCAAGGCTCTTCATAATCTGGCTCCAATTTCCATTCAAGCCTTAATCCTTCTCTCTCTCTCTCATAAACCCTGTGTTCCACTATATCAAACTTCTCCCTGGTCCCATGAGGCACCAGGTCCCTTCCAATTTCTATTCCTTCTGCCCAGAATTCCCTTCTATCTTCTTCACCTGGCAAACTCCCAGTCAACCTCCAATATTCAATTTAAAGTCTTGGTGAAACATTTCCTCTACGCTCCTCATCTGTCCTGGGTTAAGCACATTGTTCTGTCCCCTCTATTAGATGATGAGATTTTTTAGGGCACTGGGCTTATCTTGTTAGTCTTTGTATCCCTGTATCAGGTCTGAATAGGGCCTGGCAAGTAGTATGGGCCCAATGAATATTTGGTAAAGGAATGAAAAGAACAAATGAACGTGAAGGAAGAGCTCAAAGGGCCTTGGTATATTTAGGTAAGGGATTTTTAAAGGCATAGGGCTTTAAGCTGGACTGAGGAAGATCATAGAGAGGTGGGGAAAGGGCATCTGGAGGAGGAGGATTATTATCCTAGGAGACAGAAGAACAAAAGCCGAGACTGAGAGGGAAGACAGTGAGGGGGTTAGCCAGCAGACTGTGGCTGCCTGCTGCACTGTCCTGACCTTTTCACCGATTAGATTTCTCAATTACATTTTCAGCTCATGGAGGGCAGGGTATTTTGTGCACTCCTTTATATCCCCTTTATATCTGAGGCACATCTCCATAGCCATTTTTCCTATAGTCTTGTGGTTCTTATTCTGTTGTGTAATATATTTATTTGTGTATTTACATATCTCCCCAGTACTCATAACCCCCTTTATCCCAGGCTGTTTGAGGTAGGGGATGAGGTCTTAGTGTCTTTGTATCTTCCAAGACAACTAGCATAGTGCCTGGCACACAACGGGTGCTCAGTAAATATTTTTTGAGCCACCATTTGTTGATCTGATTATAGAGGACTGCAAGGATATTTGTGTGTAACTGTGTATTGTGGCACAAAACTTATATATGCCTTTACACTGTGTGGGCTATTTTTGGCAATTTTCATTAAAATGTTATCTTATTGTACCTGGAAGACTGTCATTTCAATTTTCTTCTTTGTTCCCTCTTGGATGACTCACATCTCTTATACCAGAAGGATATGACAGAAGGGATTCGAAAGGGTTTGGACAAATTTATGAATGACGAAGTCATAAATGTCTGGGTATCAGAAGTTGTTAGGTGCATACAAAGGGGAAGGAGAAAACTTGCATTTCAAAAATGCCTGTTGTGTGCCAAGAACTGTGGCACCTGACGTACATTATATCCCATTTAAACCGGCAGGCTATATCAGTATAAAGACAGGACATGTCTATCTAGAAGGCCAAGTCCACAACCAGCCAGGCATCTCCAGGTACCAGAGGCAGTATTCACCTTTATTAAAATTTTATCAACCTTTTAAGATAGATGAATCTACAGATTTGCATTGTTTCCTAGGAACGGAACACTCATTCTCAATTCAGGCTTCTACATCTTAAAACTACTTTTTGATATAACTTGATCAGTTTTTAAAGTCTCAGCGCTTTAAATTGCAATGCAATCTGAGATATTCCCGCGGCAATAACAGCGATTAAATTTGTTCACAAATGTAATTTGTTCGCTTACCTTTATATTTCATAAAGCTTCCAAATACTGAATAAAGGTAAGTCAAGTCAAGAAAAGAGACTTCTATTAACCTTGACACCAGCAAATTGTCTCAAATTATAGAGTGCCTTCTATTTGTATTCTAGACACATTGAGTGGTTTTTCTGAGATACATATTATACCTCACCTATGGTTAGAAGAAAATTGGAAGGAGAGTAGTTTAAGTTGTTTCTAGTTTTTAAAAAATAATAGTAACTTGTAAAAGCATAATGCTCCCAAGTGTACAGCTTCTGCATCGAGCAGGAATCAAAATGTTATAACCCAAGTACCATATCGACTCCTTGGGAGATGGCTTGAGAAGGTGGGGCTGCAGCCACTGATTCATTATTATAAGTCACAGTCTAAAGCCTGCAGCTACACATCCTGATCTGTGATAACATGCTTCCTGCCAGGTGTCAGGGTGGGTGGGAAGAGAAGGGGTACACCTTCAGATAAAGGGGATCATCAGCACACTCACAGCTCTCAGAGAGCTTTCTATGACACCTGTTTTGAGAAAACTAGAACAGACATCTATGCCTTGGAAAACATAAAGCCCATCTCATATGACTAAAGAAAATGGCAAAGGTTCAAATGGCATGTTTCACATTTTGGATGGTCCTGCCCCAACTTTTGTGCTCCACTAATCGCTGGAAAAATACCAGACCTGTCTTGGTGGTGATTGTGTGTTTTTTTAAATTTTACATCAGCCAAAGAAAATTGGGAGACCAGGACTACCACCAAAGAACAGAGGTTTGACATACCACCAATAGGACTTTTTAAAGATAGAGGAGAACCCAGCTTCTACATTTAAAAAAAATTGCCCCTTCTTTTTTGAGTCTAGGGGATGAAAATATGCACATATTCCAAAGAGTTCTTTGTGTGAACAGGTGACCCCTTCCCACAGTCTCTGTAATTAATTGAGAAATTAAAGTTGGTTGGCCTTTGAGATCTCTTGTAAAAAAAGGCAGAAGGTCTTGGATATTTTGGAACAAGAGTCCACTATTCTGCCAAGACAGTGTGTTATTGTTATTGGAGTGTCTCTCAACAAAACGGTATTGAGTGGTGAGGACGTGATTTTGATTAGGTGGAATGACTCAGCTCTTCCCCTTAAAGAAGAGAGGACTTGTCAGAGCCTTACTTACCTCATGATCTGGGATCTCAGAGGATAGTGTTTTCCCTAGGATGACCCCGGTCAAGTATGTCCAGCATCGAGCCGTGTTGGCAAGGTTATAGCCTCCTGTCTCCATCAAGAATTGTGAAGTTAGGAAAGAATAGTCACAGAACAGCAGGAGAGGGAAGGGGGGTAAGGAAGGAGAGAAAAATGTTTTAACAAAAGGGCTAGAAAGATAATTCTAACTTGCAGAATTTCACCTAAACATCTCTTTATGATATTTTTGAACCACTTAGTAGGCAGTCTTTAGTGAACCAGTCAGACCATGCACAACGTGGAACTGGGAAGTCCAAGGCCTACAAAGATTAAAAAGGCCCTCATCTCTGAACAAATATGCACCCAAGGACTCCAAGGTCCTCAATTCCACCAAGAGTCATTGGTAAGACTGAGATCCCTGGAACCCAGATCTTTTGAGGTGACCTACTCAAAGTGAAGGTTTCTGTGATGAATTTTGTAACAATTCTATAAAATGACTGCTAGATGTGACTTGTATATTAAAGCCATTGGCAGATATAGCCCTGGAAACCTCCAGGAAAGAGAAAAGGAAAATGCTGACAGAAACAGACTTCTTTCTTTTCATTTCAGCATTCCTTTTCTCCACAAAATACAGGTCTAGTGGCAGAGATCAAAGAGAATGAGATGAGAAAGGGACTGCTGATTGACGCTCTGACTCACCTCGTCAGGTCCTGTCACAGTCACCCAGCAGCCATATTATACTGGCTAATAATCAGCATATTTTTGTGCTGAATAGATGTGTTCTGCCATGCAAGCACTAGAACATTTCGTCTTTAACTAAATTCCAAGAGTGTAAGGATAAAATGGAAAGATTTCCTAACCTCAGTGCAGCCTGAGGGAAATAGAATCTGGTCTATTTTAGGTAGGGTGACCATATCATTTATCATCCACAATGGTACACTTTTAAGAGTAAAAAAGGGACACTATTAATAATTACACTGGAATAACATGTATAGATTGAGACATATGGTGCCCTTTTCTTAAGCCTTTCTATTCCTTGAAAGGTCAGGGATGCTGGGGCTTCTGCAATGTGTCTTTTTGGCCTCAATGGGATCCACTGAAGTTTGGGCACGTGGCCATCTCTGCCAATTGTCTACGTGTTACTGGGGGTTGAGAATTGAAGTGAAATAGTGCAGGTATTACTTTAAACACTCCTGACATGGAAAATCTGAATTTATCAGATCAAATTATTGGGTATGATTATTTGATTTCAAAAAGAGTCCCCATAGGTTTTAAGTAGCAAGCTCTCTCTGGCATACATACAGTATGATTTGATTTGCAAAAATTCCATTTATGCACAGGTATTTTCAGGAATACACATATTGCATAAGAAGAGTTATATATTCAAAAGCCAAGACTTGGGGCTGAGAAAGCAAAGAGGCTTTGAAAGTGCTAAGTAAAGGCTGTAGCCTCAAACAAAAGTCAGATTCACACAGATGTATACTGAGGAAAGGGCTTTTCTGCTTTGCCCTGGCCCTACCTGTGTCATAATCACTGTCTTTAGTGCAGTCAAGGAAAGTAATATGTCTGCGGCACCTATCAATTTTATCTTTTCCTTGAGTTGAAGTTAATACATTTCTCGCCAGCTTTTCATAAGAGGTTGTCTCTTGTAAGCACCTTTAATTTTGATCCCTCTAGGGTTTGAGGCTACCCAAGGACCAGGCTTGTGTATTTGTGTTGAATGCTCACTCATTTTCCTAAGGCCTTCCTACAATCTCCTCTAATTTGGTTTTTACAACAGTTTGACAAACAACAAACTATTAGCGCTTCCATAATACATACATTTTAAGCTCAATCTGCTTGACCATGTTATTTTAACACACCAGCCCATTCATCTAATGTAATAAAGATTGTGCCAGATAGACAGAAGATTCTAAGCAAGGCACCTACAAAGGTAGTTGAGGTTTGTGAAAGGTTCCTTTCACAAATGTGTAAATGCTTCTATTGAATACACCCAGCTTTCTGATGGTTAAGTAATACAAAACATCAGTACACACTGAAGGCAAAAATGCCCAAGAGACACTTTAGATCTCTCAATTTTGCTTTACTGTAACAAATCCATGCTTTTTTAGTGGGGGAGAAGTTGTTCTTGAATTCAGCTTAGATATTCAATTAATTCATGTGTTTACTACTTATATGTGAGTAGGGTTAGAATTTTAGTGGTATGCTTCCAAAAGATAATGATTAGAACTGGGACTCAAAGGCTATATACTGAGAAGATGGATCAAAGTCCACTGGGGTTAACATTCTCTATTCTTAATAAGATCTGATGTCACCTTTAACCAAAGCACCTTTGCTTCAGGAATGGAAACTTAGACTTCAGAGTGCCAAGGAGTCAATGCACATGCCAGGCTGAGGAGGAGTGTGTCAGAGTACTTCCTTATGCTGAACTGTGAAGGTGGCAGGTTCATTGACTCAGGCTTCTGGACCATGGGCATGTTGGTATTATCCAATCTAAGAAAGCCAAGTTTTCCTCAGTGTCAATGGACAAAACATGGGGGAAGGTCAACAAATTCTCCTGGTGACCTTCCTTTGTACTCACCTCCTCCCAAAATGAGCGTTGCCAATTGCCACTGAAGGATGTACTTAAGACACTTGCCAATTCCCACTGGAGTCATGTTAAAGGAGCACATGGGATCCCCAGCTATTGTATCAGCTCCCAGCTGTAAGACCACTGCTTTGGGATTAAAGGCTATGTACACCTCCTTTAGTACACTGGAAAAGAAAAAGGAGACAAAATGTCAGAAAAAGATAGGGCGGTTTGGTCTAAGGGTGGTTGTGGAGGGTAGTGGGAGGTACAGTTGAATCAGCAAATAGTGAAGGGAAAAAAATCCAACTTGTCACACTCATCAAACTTTCTATCTAAAAAGGGGTAAATCAGACTGCATGTAAATTGTAGCTCAAAAAACCTGACTTACAAAAAAATTTCCCCCTACCTCCATCCTCACCAAGGACCAAATTTGCTTTTCTGTTTTAGAACTCAGACTTCCTTTAAATATTAATATCAGGGCTTCCCTGGTGGCGCAGTGGTTGAGAGTCCGCCTGCCGATGCAGGGGACACGGGTTCGTGCCCCGGTCTGGGAAGATCCCACATGCCGCGGAGCGGCTGGGCCCATGAGCCATGGCCGCTGAGCCTGCACGTCCGGAGCCTGTGCTCCGCAACGGGAGAGGCCGCAACAGTGAGAGGCCTGCGTACCACAAAAAAAAGAAAAAAAAATTCATATCAATTTAACTTCAACAGCCATAGGACTGGTTTAGTACACATTTACTCCATTTTATAATCTGTGAAAACAGGACAATACACTGAATTAAGGATTATTTCTGATAAGTTAAGATTGTCAGCATACTTGGAGTTTACCACCTAGTTATCAATGAGGGTTGGTGAAGAGAATTAAACGCTTTGAAAGCATAGATGTTATCAGCTTACTTTGTATTAGGCTAAAAGACTTCTGGGTTATGAAGTGCAGCCCTCCCAAACTTGTATGTAACCAGGGTATTATAGGGAAGGGGACCATAATAACTGATCCAAAATTATAAATCTGAAAGCACTCTAAAGAACAAATTGTAGTGGGTAATAATGAGCATAATTTTGGGTAGAATCATTCAATGTTATCAAATCAACCTAAGAGCTTTTCCTGACAGAAGCCTTAGAGATGAAAAGGAAGTTGTTATTGTGACAGATGACCTTAGGCAAGTTTCTAGTATTATCATTAATTGAATGTTGACAATGTCCAGGATGCATTCCTAGGAGTTATAAGGTCCCTGCTCTCAAGGGGCTTACAATCTAGCTCCCAGACAAAACATATACCAGTCCTCGAGGGCCTGAGTAACTCTTACAGAGACATATAAACAAGTGCAAATTAACATACTTCAGAGTTGAGAAAATGCAGAGTCAAAAAGTGATAAAAAATGTTTGGGGTTAATGACCCTTTCATAATCAACATGTCAAATTATACCAGTTCAGCAAAAATAGAAAAATTCCAGATCCTTCTGAAACTGCAAAAGGAATGCAGGGATATGAAATGCTGTCCTCCGAAATTCATATGTAACCAGGGTATTGAAACTACTGAAAAGTGCTCAGTTGCAGAGGCATTCTTTGACTCAAAAGACCGTTTTGTTTTGATTTCTCATCTACACAGACAAATATTCAGTGATTGTGGAGATCATAAGAATACTATAAAACTTATGACATATGATCTTTAATACAGGAATACTCAGGCCTATTCTCTCTTTCATGTGCTTATCTCCTGGGTGCGGAGGGAAGATAAGCCACCTGAATAGTTAGCCAACATTTATTGAGCAGCTACACGTAAAGAGCACCCTATTAGTTGCTGCTGGGAGACACAGAGGAAGGTGTGATTTCTGTTTTAAAAAGGTTTACAGCTTAACGGGGAGGAGGGGGAGGCAAGCAAGACTAACGATTTTTCATTTTCATTCTTTCCCTCACTTTGCACACATTTACTGAGTGCCCTCTGTGTGTCCAGTATGTAACTGTATCAGATGCTGCAGGCAAAAAAAAATGACGAATATGGCACAGCTCTTATCTTCACGTAGCTCAGAACAGAGGGGAAGACTCGGACTATATCAATAAATAATTAAAACACAATGATAAATGAAATATCAGTGATGGCACAGAAGAGGAAGTAGAGTAACTCTTGTCAGGTTTTAAAAGATGAGAAGTACAATGAGCCACCTATCAAAGTGGCTAAAATGAAAAACAGTGAAAATATAAATTGCTGGTGAGGATGTGGAGAAACTAGATCATACAGACCTTTTGGGTGGGAATATAGAATGGTATAGCCGCTCTGAAAAATAATTTGGCAGTTCCTGTCAAAACTAAAAATGGACTTGGCATACAATCTAAAAATTGCACTCTTGGGCATTTATTCCAGAGAAGTTAAGACTTATTTTCATATAGGAACTTGTACATGAACGTTCATAGCAGCTTTATTTTTAACAACCCAAACTGGAAACAACTCAGATGTACTTCAACAAGTGAATGGTTAAACAAATTGCAGTACACCCATACCATTGGAATACTGCTAATCAATAAAAAGAAATAAACTCTTGATACATGCAAAAAACTTGGATGGATCTCAAGAGAATGACGCTGGGTGAATAAGGCCAATCTCAAAATCTGTACTGCATGATTCCACTTATATACCATTGGTGAAACAATTAGAGAGATGGAGAAGAGATTAGTAGTTGCCAGGGGTTAGGGATGAGTGTGGCTATAAAAGGGTAGCATGAGAGAGCCTTGTGGTGATGGTACAGTTCTGTACCTTGACTGTGCTGGTGGTTGTGGTTATGCAAAGCTATGCACACACACACACACACACACACACACACACGAGTGCATGTATAACTGGTGAAGACTGAATAAGCTCTATAGACTGTACCAATGTCAACTTCTTGATTTTGATGTTATACTATAATTGTACAAGATGGCAACACTGGAGGAGGCTGTAGGAAGAAGAGACTTCCCCGTACATTTCATTACAACTTTCTGTGAATGTATGATTATCTTGAAATAAAAAGTGAAAAAAAAAGATTAGGAGAAGTTTACAGGCACATGGGGGTGAAGGTATGCGAACTGGAAGCAGGGAGGGTTGTGGGGGTTATGGGTAAGGGACTAGGTTTACAGAAGGACCTGCACACACCAGAGCATGAAGGCTTGGAGCAGGGAGTGGTGGGATTGAGGCTGGTGAAGTAAACGTGGGTTAGAGCACAAAGGGCCAGATAAGCCAGGCAGTTTGGACTTTTACTTAAAGGCTATGAAATGTCTCTAAATCATACCAATGTTTTCCTTAGGTCAGTCTCCCAAGGCAATAGAAATAAAAGCAAAAATAAACAAATGGGACTGAATCAAACTTAATAAGCCTTTATACAGCAAAGGAAACCATAAGCAAAACGAAAAGACGACCTACAGAATGGGAGAAAATATTTGCAAACGATGGACGGACAAGGGCTTAATTTCCAAAATATACAAACAGCTCATATAGTTTAATATCAAAAAACCCAAACAACTCAATCAAAAAATGGGCAGAAGACCGAAATAGACATTTCTCCAAAGAAAACATACAGATGGCCAAGAGGCACATGAAAAGATGCTCAACATCACTAATTACTACAGAAATGCAAATCAAAACTGCCTCGCACTGGTCAGAATGGCCATTAAAAAGTCTACAAATAACAAATGCTAGAGAGGGTGTGGAAGAAAGGGAACCCTCCTACACTGTTGGTGGGAATGTAAATTGGTGCAGCCACTGTGGAGAACACTATGGACGTTCCTTAAAAAACTAAAAATAGAGCTACCATACGACCTAGCAATCCCACTCCTGGGCATATATACAGAGAAAACTCTAATTCGAAAAGATACATGCATTCCCAATGTTCACAGCCAATACACGGAAACAACCTTAATGTCCATTGACAGATGAATGGTAAAGAAGACATGGTATGTATGTATGTATATATGTATGTGTGTGTGTGTGTATGTGTATATATATATATAACTGGAATACTACTCAGCCATAAGAAAGAATGAAATCATGCCATTTGCAGCAACATGGATGGACCTAGAGATTATCATACTAAGTGAAGTAAGTCAGACAGAGAAAGGCAAATATCATATAATATCAGTTATATGTGGAATCTAAAATATGACACAAATGAATTTATGTACAAAACAGTAATAGACTCACAGACATAGAAAACTTACAGTTACCAAAAGGGAAAGGGAGATGGGGAAGGATAAATTAGGAGTTTGGGATTAGCAGGTACACACTACTATATATAAAACAGATAAACAGCAAGGTCCTACTGTATAGCACAGGGAACTATATCCAATATCCTGTAATAAACCGTAATGGAAAAGAATATGAAAAATAATCTATGAATATATAAATCACTTTGCTGTACATCAGAAACTAACACAACATTGTAAATCAACTATACTTCAATAGAAAAGAATTCATTAAAGGGTATGAAATGTCTCAAACATGTGTGTGCATGTACGTGTACACCGCATGCACAAGGCATGATTAAACTTACATTTTGAAAAGACCCTCTGATTACAGCATAGGATACAGTGAAGGTTATCATGAGTTTGTTTGTTTTTTTTTTTGCGGTACGTGGGCCTCTCACTGTTGTGGCCTCTCCCGTTGCGGAGCACAGGCTCTGGACGCGCAGGCTCAGCAGCCATGGCTCACGGGCCCAGTCGCTCTGCGGCATGTGGGATCTTCCCAGACCGGGGCACAAATCCGTGTCCCCTGCATCGGCAGGCGGACTCTCAACCACTGTGCCACCAGGGAAGCCCATCAAGAGGTTTTTTGCAACCATCCAGGCCAGTGGCAGCAAGGGTCGGGAGGAAGAGATGGATTTGGGAGATATTCCTATGGTGGAATTGATAGGGCAATACACACTGACACACAAGAAAAGCATATACATATGACAGTCATGAATATTTGGTACTGGGAGGGAGGAAAGGATAAAGGAAGGCAGGTGTCTCTGGGAGAGTTGTTTTAATGATAACCAGGAAGGGAAAATTAGTCCTCAGGGAGTTCTGATGAAGAGGGCTTCAGATGGGTAGAGAAAAGGGTAATTAGAAGCTTTGAAAAAGGTAGGGTATTTTGTACACAGTGTAATTTGGCAGTTCCTTTGCTTCACCTCCAATTGGTAAACAACTACATTTCTTGCAGCATCTAGTCTGATTTTTTAAAAATACAAATATAATGAGTACATTCTTCATGCTCATGCTAAAAAGTCAAACATAAAAGTCTATCAAATAAATGGGAAAAAAATCTCCTTTTCTCCATCTCTACTCCCTCTCCAGAGGTAACTCCTGATTCATTACACATAGTTTCAATCAGCTCAGTCAACGATGAGAAACAGTTTGAGGTGTATCTTTCAAGATCAAACTTTTTCTGCCTCATGCTTGAGTGAGCTGGTTGAAGCTATGTCTAATAAATGCCTTCTTTTACCTCTTTTCTTTACCTGAAAATGTCTTCCCTCATATTCCTTCTCTTCCTTGAGGCTAATTTCACCAGCTGGGCACTAGATTCTCTTTCCTGTTGCTCTAAGGGCCATGTATCACCAATGAGCTCTTTCTTACATCTTTAGTCTCTGTCTTCCTACTGATTCAGTTCCTTTAGGTTACAAGTTGTCCATCTCTTCGTCCCCTTTTCAACACTGCCAAATTTGTCTACTTATTGGCCACCTCTACATACTTCTTGCAATCCAGTTTTTGATCTCACTGCTCTCCTGAAACTGCTTTCTTGAAGGGAGAGAGACCTCTGTGTCATGATATCCAAAAGCCTTTTCTCTGTTATTTTTATCAATTTCTCAGAAGCAACTGACAGTGGATACTACTCAGAAATCTGAAGCTGGTCATCATCAATGGCTACGGCTCCATTAAAAAATCTTTTCAAAAAATATTTTTTTAAAAAACAACTTTATCAATCTTCACATACCATACAATTCCCCCATTTAAAGTGTACAATTCAACAGCTTTTAGTATACTCACATAGTTGTGCAACCATCACCACAATGAATTTTAGAACATTTTTTTTTTACTGCATCACGTGGTTTGTGGGATCTTAGTTCCCCAACCAGGGATTGAACCTGGGTCCTCGGCAGTGAGAGCACGGAGTCCTAACCACTGGACAACCAGGGAATTCCCTAGAACATTTTCATCATCCCCAAAAGAAACATTGTACCCAATAGCAGTTACTACCTATTCCCACCACTCTTCAACCTCCAGCCCTTGGCAACCACTAACCTACTTTCTGTCTCTATGGACTTGTCTAATTTTGACCTTTCATATAAATGGAATTATATAATATGCAGTCTTTTGTGACTGGCTTCTTTCATTTCATTTAGCATAATGTTTTCAAGGTTCATCCATGTAGTAGTACCTCATTCCTTTTTATGGCCAAATAATACTCCATTGTTTGTATATACCACATTTTCTTTATCTATTCTCCATTCCTCTGTTGATGGACATTTGGGTTATTTCTATAATTTTTGGCTAATATGAGAAATGCTACCGTGGACATGTTTTCATTTTTCTAATATACCTAGCAGTAGAATTGCTGGGTCATATGGTAACTCTCTGTTTAAACTTTTTTTTTTTTTTTTTTGCGGTACATGGGCCTCTCACTGTTGTGGCCTCTCCCGTTGCGGAGCACAGGCTCCGGACATGCAGGCTCAGCGGCCATGGCTCACCGGCCCAGCCGCTCAGTGGCATGTGGGATCTTCCCGGACCGGGTCACGAACCCGTGTCCCCTGCGTCAGCAGGTGGACTCTCAACCACTGTGCCACCAGGGAAGCCCTCTGTTTAACCTTTTGAGGGAACTGCCTGACCGTTTTCCACAGGGGCTGCACCATTTTACATTCCCCCCAGCAATGTGTAACAGATCATGGTTCCAATTCTTCTTCCACATCTTCACCAACACTTATTATTTTCTGTTTTTTTAAAAATTATTATATCCATCCTAGTGGGTATAAAGTGGTATCTCATTGTGGTTTTGATTTGCATTTCACTGATGACTAATGATGTTGAGTATCTTTTCATGTGCTTTTTGGCCATTTGTATATCTTCTTTAGAGCAAGGTCTATGCCCATTTTTAAAATGAGTCATTTTTCTTTTTAATATTGATTTGTAAGTGTTGATATATTATAAATACAAGTCCCTTATCAGATACATGACTTGCAAAAATTTTCTCCCATTCTATGGGTTGTCTTTCATTTTCTTGATAGTGTCCTTTGAAGCACAAAAGTTGTAAATTTTGATGCAATCCAAGTTATTTATATTTATTCTGTTGCTTGTGCTTTTGGTGTCATGTCTAAGAGAGCAATATCTAATTCAAGGCCATGAACATTTACATCTATGTTTTCTTTTAAGCGTTTTATAGTTTAAGCTCTTACATTTAGACCGTTTAGGCTATTTGGACTTAACTTTTGTATATGGTGTGAGGTATGGGTCCAAAACCACTTTTTTTTTTGCACAAGATCCCGTTGTCCCAGCACCATTTGTTGAAAAGACTATTCTTTCCCCATTGAATTGTCTTGGCACTCTTTGAGTAAAATGAATTGACTGTACATATTTCTGGACTCTGAACTTTATTCCATTGCTCTATATGTCTAGCCTCATTGCCAGCGCCACACTGTCTTGATTACAGTAGCTTTGTAGTAAGTTTTAAAGCTGGGAAGTGCTCCAACCTTGTTCTTCCTTTTCAAGATTTTTTTTGGTTATTCCGGATTGAATTTCTGTATAAATTTTAGGATCAGCTTGTCAATTTCTACAAAGTCATCTGTGATTTACAGCTCCATTTTGACCGTGCTGAACCTATCATCTTACCTCTTCTATTCTTTGTCTCTGCTAACGATACCCCATCCTTTCAGCAATCTGTGTTCAAAACTCTGAGGCTCTTTGTGATTCCTCCCTTTCCCTGCTCCTCTTCAGTTACCGGACTTGCACCAATCCCTCTCTTATTCTGTCCTTTCCACTCTCATGCTCTCATGGCAGTACTCTAATCTAGCACTTATGACCTTCTTGTGGATTACACCAATAGCTTCCTAATTAATTTCTCTGCCTGAAGTCTTTTACCTCTCTAATCCAACACCCCCCCACACACACACACACCGCCATCAGATTAATTTTCCTTAGGGAAGGTTTTGATCAAGTCACTTCCTTACTCAAAAATGTTCAATATCTCTCCATTGTCTTTAGATGATGCTTAAAATTCTTAGCTTATGATTCAAAGTCCTTCATGATATGATTCCAGCCTACCTTTTGACTCTTATTTGCTAATAACTCCTTAACCTACGTTATTCTGTAGGTAAACTGAACTGTCCATGGTTCACCCCACTCACCTTGCACTTTCTTTTTGTCATGCACTTCCTTGTGCCTGAAAGTCACCTTTCTACATGTCTACATCATATCTATTTTTTAAAGGCTTATTCAAATTCCATCTCCTTCATGAATAAAAAATGATAATAATAATACCAGCTAATATGTATCAAGTACTTTATTAAAAACTGAGCACTGTTCTTTGCACTTTATATGTATTAGCTCATGTGACTCTCATAACAATTTATAAAATAGGTGTTATCATTAATCCTATTCTATAATGGGGAAACAGCAGCATAGAGAGGTTAAGAAATCTGTACAAGATCACACAGCTATTAAGTGGCAAGCTGGCTTTTGAACCCGGGGCTCCTGGCACCAGTCCATGTTCTAAATCACCACAATATACCTGCTTCCATGATTTACCGTGCATCAGGTGCTTGTTCCAGCCACTTCACACATTATTTTGTATAACAGCAGTAGCAGGCACTGCATTATTATTTTTCGAGTGTTAACCTTAGCTCTAATTATACTATACCCTCATTCTAAAACCTTCGGCAGTTCCCCAAATGCTTGCAGAACATGGTACAAATTTTCATTGCCAAGAATTCTAGGTCCTGCGTGAGGTGATTCCCACCCACTTTTCCAATCTCCTTTGCAAATTGTTCTTCTCATGCACTTCACAGTCCAGACAAACTAAACCATTGCTATTCTCTGTACAGAGCTCAGCCTTTCTGACTTTGATCTTGCTGTACCCTCTGCATAGAGCATCTTCCTCTGCAATCTCATACATTTAAACTTGACCTAGATTTCATAAACACATACACATTTACACACTTTGTAAAGATATAGTAATTAGTTACCCTTTAGAAGCCAGATCAAATGTTACCTCCTCAATTAAGCTCTTTTCTGAAGTACCTTCTCCCTTTGAGTGCCCACAGCATTTTATCTCTTATGGTCCTTATAACTTTCCATGTTTCATTTTATTAGACTGTGTATGAATGTGAATATATATCTCTCTGTGTATCTATAATTTAAAAATTTCCACCAGCTTCCTTGAGGGTAGACTTAATACTTTATACATAGGAGGCATTCAATAAATAGTTATTAAATGAATAAATGAATGAAATATCATTCCAGATTGCTTTTGGGAAAGCTTCCCTAACCACTGTAACAGTACTATCTGCTACACTGCAATCATTAATTTTAGGTTTTGGGAAAGTATAAAATCGCTTACCCAGAAAGGAGGGGGAGGACAGGCATCTCATTATACTACATTAGTAACTTCCCTATAAACACATAAGATATTCATTTGAAATGCAATTTTCTTGATGAGAAACCAGATCCCTCAGTATTGAGCAGTCTGCTCTTCAGACAAGGCTATGCAAATGAGGACGAGAGGCTGTGGCAGCTGTTTCTACAGGCATTGATTTGGGAAAGGTGATTGGTGCTGGAGGTGGATAAAAGCCAGGGGTGATGACGTTAATGATGCTTTTAGATAAAAGGAAAAGCCCAAGAACCAAATTGTAGCATTATCCCCTTTTCTTTTATTCCATCAGGGTAGACCACAGCTTCTATGGTGTACCCTTGGGATCATTCACTGGTGCCACTTTACCTCTAATACCAGTGGTGGAACCTGGTTTTGTTTTGTTTGTTTGTTTTTAAATACATAAAGTTCTAAAAGATTCCTCTCAGGGAAATGGAATGCCAGAAAGATGGTGTGACAATTATCCTTAATCAATGTTGGTGATAGATTTGGTAACCCAAACTTGCCCCTCTATAGCCAGACCTCTGATTGGTGCATGCTCCTAGCAGGTTTGTCTCCTAACTGCTCCCTTGCAAATCAGCCTAGACAAGCCTTATCATCTTTGTATTTTCCAACAAGCACCCTCAGCACCCTCTAGAGACTTCCTCAACAGAGATTAAAGAAATGAGGAATTCAAAGTTGAAAAACCAAGAAGGGCAGGAAATGGAGAGAAGAGAGAAATACTTGCTACTAACACTGTGAGCTTCCAAAGTCAACGTGAGAAAATTTATTGCCAACAGCCAAACCCTTTCTATGATAAACATTTTAAACCTATTGCATTGTATGGGATTCAGAGGGGGGGATTGCTTTAAGGACCCAAAGATGGCTAATCAGTCCCAAATGGGAGCTTGTCAACTTTTCACAGGTATTGTCTTCTCTAAATTCCCTCAGTCATATCTCAACTCAGGTACTGCTGACTCATTCTGCAAAAACTCAACCTGCGGGGGATGCAGCATATGGTAAATGCCTCGGGGATTCCTGTATATCTATTACAAATGGTTCAGGGATGCAGGGAACTGGGATGGGGGGGCTCCCTGAGGTGAGGATGATGTGTCATTTTGTTTGGGGCCATGGGTGCCTCTTGGACATATCCAGAAGACATTTAATTTCCTATAAGTCTCTCTTTCTGCTTTTAGCATCAGACAAGGTGTACTGATTCCATTAACATCTTTAGGATAAAACAAAACAAAACACCCAAAGCTATAAAAGAAAAACAAACCAACCTCAAACCTCTGAACCCCCAACCTTCCCAAACAATCCTCAGATCGCTTTTGCTGTTTTATTTTTTAAGATGTAGTTTCTTAACATTTTACAGGGGCATCTTTTCTCTCATTGCTGAGTCCATTATACAGAAACACAGATTCTAATTGGCATCCCTTTCTAACATGCTTTGTAGTAAGTAATTCCACTCATCAATTATATGTCACCTTGGCAACAAAAAGGGCTGTGCACTATTTTTAGTTTATTATTACTTATCTCTTTACCTCTTTGAAGTAAACCATTCTCATTCACACAGGGGAAAATGAGTCATCTAGAATTAAAGGGCTGTACCAGCGGCCTAGAGTGAATCGTTGGAGCTAGAATTAGAACACTAATTCTAATTCAAATCTAGTGCTCTTTTCACTAAACCCCAGTGCTCTTTGGCTCTCCACATTCTGAAAGGCCCAAGGCCCTAGGAAGCAGAATATATATTATCTGCGCAGGGGGTGGGGTAGGTGGAGAGGCAGGCTGGTTTGGAGAGCTAAACTGAAACAAACAAACCAAACCAAAACCAAACCAAAAAACCCCAAAATGGAAGAGGGCTTAAAGAATATGAATCCTAAGTCTAGCTATACTAATGACTCTTTATTTGACCTGGCGTAGGTCATTTTACTGCTCTGTAACCACCAGGACCACTCACACAAGCACAGATTACATTCTGCTACGCATCACATTATTTGGGCATGTCTCATCCATCGCCCCCCCCCCACTTTTTCATCCATCCCCTTTGCAGCCTCCACAGCATGGAGTTCAGGGAGAACACTGCACTTGGGGGTCAGACAAAGTTGGATCCAGTGCTTGCAATAGCAACTTGGACAAATCACTTCTCTGAACCGTCTCTGTAAAACAAGAATATTCTCTCCCTCACAGGGTTATTATGAGGATTAAATGATATAACACTTGCAAAAGTCTTCTCCCAGCACCAGGCACATGGTAAGCACTCCCTAATGTTGAATGAATAAATGAATGGCCTTAAGTCAGGCCCTTTGAGTGCTATGTTAATTCCTTCAGCCCACTAGGATACTGTTGAGTTCAGCACAGCACACCATAGCAGTGACTTCCTGAATGGTACTCTAATGTTCCCCAAAGGCAGAGAGAAATTTCATAGTGTCACTGCCTGGTTATACCTGTTCTGGGAATACAGTAATTCCTTTTCCAGTGCTGCCAATCTATTACCTTTCACCAAACACAAAATTCACTTTAAGAAGGGGCAGAAACACAAGTGCCTTTCTGTTAGATAGAGGTTGGGAGAATATATTATTAAAATTGAAACCGACTTCTCTGATTTCTTAGCAAAAAATCAGATTGGAAGCCAAACAGCTATTTGGCCTTTGCAGACCCTGGATAGTGATGCCCTTGGGGGAAAGGAGAGAGTTGGAGTCATTCCAAACTGTAGTTACAACATTTGTGTGTATATTTACTGCTTGTGCTTATGCTCTCTGCACTTAGTTTTTACTCTCTAAGCCTTGAAGAATTCACAATTTACCTAGAGCACAGTTTTAATACATACGGGTAGAAATATAGGCCTATATCTCTGTTTCTCATTTCCTAATCATATTTTCTACACTCCCTATATACCTGATACTTCTTCTTTTTCAATTCACTTGCTCTGATTTTTGAACTTAGGTAGACAATAATGAGTTGTTAACAATAAACATGCCCCTAGCCCTTCCCTCACCCTTCTTTACCCAGGAGGGCCTCCCTAAGATTCAAAGCCGAAATCCTGCCATATAGTTAGCACCTGGTGCAGCTCATCAAAATATAATATCCTTTCCCCGATGATTGGAAATCTCTGCCGTGCCGTCACACAATGAGGTGTGCAAGAAAAGAGTTCGGGGATTGATTTTCATCATTAGCTTGATATTGCACGGTTTTTGTGGGACTTAAAAATAAATGTATTTTTATTACTTTTAAGTACTGCACATAGACTAACTCCAACTCATCATATTTTAGCAGTTATTTTTCTGGGGCAGGATGTATTTTAAACATGCCTATGTTAGAGTGTCTGGTGGATCATTTAGGATCAGTGTCCTGTTGCTTGATGAAATCCAGATCACTCCAATGAAATCCAGATGGGGAAACTGGGTCTCTGGCAACGGCTGCCAGATCTTCTCCATATGAAATCTCTCTAGTCTGTATGCAAATTCAAAACTCCATATCCTGGAAATCCCAAACCAATCAAGTGGCGCTCCGCTTCTTAGTTACTGGACTAAACATAGGGAAGCGATTCATTCTTCCCTGAGGAAATAAGCATGTCTTACATACATCTATCTTGGCACAAAAAGGGCTGGCTAAGCAAATTAATAGTGTAAACAGGACTGTGCTGGGGAATGTTTGTCCTACTTAAGAGAATAAACTTTTTATGCACTTTGTGCACATCCACTTATATACAAATAATTGATATGCTAATTACAAATGATTCTTAAAGCCCTTTCCCTGAGGTACTGTATGATGCTGTTAGTCTAGTTTGAATTACTAGCATGTCCAGTGCTTGAAAATAATAAAAACGTATTTAAAAATATTCCATAATTCAGACTGGCTTTCCTCTTATTAGGCTGAGTTAGTGAGACTTGCCTATAATTAAATAGGATAGATGTTTTTCTACTTTCATCCCTAATATATTTAAGGTGGTCCCCCTACCACCCTGCCCCAACCCCAGCATCCCTCACCTTCCTCTGCAGGATTCTCCTGCCCAGGGCGAGCATATAAACCCCTTTGCATCCAGCTCACTCCTCAGCAGCACTTGCACGGTCTCTAGGCAAATGCACATACCCTTTCGCTTTTTAACGTGTTAGCTGGTTATTTGATATGGCTTTCTTTGAGGTGTCTTTTCTTTGGTCCCGCTTTAAGTACCAGTGGGTATGGCTCTTTCCTGATGGTGCAGTGGGTAACAGCGCATGGAGAGCAAAGCCCGGCCAGACTTAGCATTGGGCCTTTTTGTCAGGTGGGGGACATCAGATTTAACTAAATCTCTGTACAGCCCATGTCAACAGGATACAACAAAGCAGGCAGCTCATCAGTGCCAGCAGCTGCCGGGTGAATGACAGTGTCAGGCACAGTCACTCAGAGCTGTAACATGTGAGAGTGGAGCGTAAAGGGCAGTTTTGTTAGGCTAGAGCGAGGGGACAGCAGTGATGAAAGAACACGAGAGGGGAGAGAATTAGGATGGGGGAGGGGGTACATGGTGGAGAGCAGCTAAGAGGAGTAATATGAATTTTGATGTTAGAATGTCCCACCAAGCACAGACATTCAAATTTAGGATTCTTTTCAGGGCAGCCCTACGTTAGAGGGTGTAATTCTCAAATTTTCCATTTATGAGCCAGGTCTTCCTGCCTCTGGGTAGTTTCAGAGCATGTTCTAGCCTCAGAACCTATTACTGCTGTGGAAGAAGAATCAGGTCACTTTCTCCAGGGGGCAGGGATAATTCAGCACTGAGAAGAGAGCAGAGAAGGTACACATCACAGTGACAGAACAAACCCACCGAATTCCAGGAGATGGTCCTCCTGGACTTACATAAAAAAAATAAATCGCCTAGGAAGACTGCTAGGGGTAGGGGCTGTCATGGTGTCAGGGCTACTTGGTGCAGGAGTTTAGGAACTGGTCATGAAAGCCACTGATCGAGCGAGGAAGAAGGATATAAGAACGTCCTTCTCAGCTGCATAGCACAGGGAGATCAGCTCTGTGCTTTGTGACCACCTAGAGGGCTGGGATATGGAGCGTGGGAGGGAGGGAGGGAGACGCAAGAGGGAAGAGATATGGGGACATATGTATATGTATAACTGATTCACTTTGTTATAAAGCAGAAACTAACACACCATTGTAAAGCAATTATACTCCAATAAAGATGTTAAAAAAAACTGTCTTTCTAACCACCTGGATATAAAGCTCAAAGGATCAGGTGAGGGAAAAAAAACAGTTCTCCACTGCCACCCTAACCAAGTACGGGGGACAAGGCGGGCTCACTGATGGAGGGTTCAGGACAACACAGATAATTAAGCACAGTAGCCCCCCCTCCAAATTATCCTATACTCTTAGGCACTTAATGTCTTTTGAATTTAATATTATATTTTAAAAGACACATCAAATTAGGAACATTAAATGAATGGCCGGCTTTGGTCTCATTTCCACCTGTGCCTAATGTTAACAGTGAATTTAATTAGTGTCTGAGTCATCCATTTTCCAGAAACAACAGGCAATTTGCATCTGCCATACCACACAGAGGCAGAATAGAAGTTTATCAAACAGAACAAAAGCATTGACTACCAAATATCTTACTTATGGAGGGCTGAGTTCAACGTTCCAGGCTCATACAAGGAAGTAGCAGCTTCCATGACCTTTATCACTGGGCCATAGTGACCTAGTAATGATCAAGGTGGTATAGGTGTGACCTGACTGAAGAGAGGTAATTTTGTAAAGAATTTTCACCAGCTCTCAGAGTGTAATGAAAATGGGGATGAAGATGGAAGTAAGGCTATATAATTTTTTGATCTGAAATGCAAATTTCTAGAGAGTTCTTCCCTTCTCATCAGATGAAAGAGAATTTTGAAAACATTTGTGTTGCTTAAAATATTTATGTATGATTATATGTTCTTATAGGTTTTGCCACATCACCAAGCTCAAAGGAGTAGGCTATAATTGTTGGGTTCTCTTTCACTGAGGATCTATCTACCTGCTTCTAAAACTGAATGATAAGGAATCTGGAGTCCCAAGTGGAAGATAAATTCAAGATGACATCATTATAATGAAAGAAAAACCTATCATCATTAAAACATCTCTTCTTTAAATATAACATTAAAAGTCAATAGGGAAAGAAAACATTTCACTTAAATATCCTTTAGTGATGTCCCTTGGTTCTCATTTTATTCCATTGGTATTGGATGAACAAATTATAGCATGGATGGAGAATCTCTACCCTATATGTAGATATGGCCTTCTGCTAGGACCAAGAGATGATATAAATCATGCCTACAGTTGCAAAAATGCATAATGTTAAAAGTCTTTAGCAATACTAGTCCCCCAAAAAACACATGAAAAGAATTGTGTGAGGAGACCTCTATATAATGACATGTGACATTATTCACTTTCTAAAGAAGGAAGTCAGGATTTTCCCCGTTGAAAATAAAGGAAAAAGCAGATTTACAGAATCTCCACGTTTCCAAACTTTAATCAGAAATTTAAAACCTAAGAAGTAAATCTCACAATATTTATTCTTGTTTTTGATGCATAAAATTACAAATTAAATCCTTAGGATTAAGAGGTTTTTTTTTTTAATTGGCAAAAATCTAAGTTGTACTTTCACAAACATAAGCACAATGGATTGTGTATACTACAGATCTTGTGGTTCATTTGCATAATCTTAAATGGTTTCTTTTTTTAGGACTTTTCTGCAATCCCCGGAGATAAAAATTTCCAAGAAGTCTTGGGGGGTGGTATTTTTTCCTTGTGAAAACATTTCATACTTCCATGGGATACTCTGGGGACAATGTAGCCAATGGTTAATGCTAGCTGTGTGAGCTTAAACAAATCAACATTTCTAAGCTCCAGTTTTCTCATTTATAAGATGGGAATAAGAATACCTACCTTTGCAGGTATTATAGATTGTATATTGTTATAAGTATCAAATGGAAAAAAATCAAATAAATGATTAGTACAATTCCTGGCACAGGCAAGTCCTCCCTAGGAGCTAAGCTCCAGGGTGTGGGAGCCTCATCTGTTTTGTTTACCACCACCAGTACCTACGTACAGGGCAGGCATGAAGCAGACACTCAATAAATATTTGTTGAGTGAATGAATAAAATAGTGTCATTATACTAAAATATAAACAAATCTCCTATGTTGTTGTATTTTGCTCCCCTTTTATTCTTGTTAATTAATGTTTTAAAAATCCTATAAGGTGACTTGAGGCACTTGATTCTTTTGTAGGAAGGTCAGAGTGGCTTCAGAGAGGTGAATTTTGGCCCCAGACCCATAAGGAATGAATCCTGTGCTTAAAACACTACTGACTTGTATTTCAGGGGCCATGTCAGGCTCTAAGGAAAATTCTCACACAATAAATATAAAACACAGAGACACTATATGGTTTTTTTTCTCTTCCTCATTGAATAGCAGCAGAGCTCAGTATAGATGGAAGAAGGAATTCCCCACAGGAATAAAAGCTTGGGTTTAAATGAGCTATTCCTTTAATGAGCTTGCTGTTGTCCTAGAGAACAAGTTCTTTCTGAGTAGGCTATCCTGGTTATCCCAAGCACAGTAGAATTAACATTTGAAAAAAACAGTTGAAGAGCTATAAAAAATTATTTAAAATAGAAAAGTATAATATTTCTCTCATAAAAGAAAGGAGGCAAAAATATTATTTTTTGTTGTTGTTGCTTCTTTTAGCTTCTGGAGTCCCTGAAGTTTTCTTTAGGTCAATGGTCTTTGATGGCAAAAAAAGGTTTCTTTTAATTTTTAGTTACAGAATATAAGCCAGAGGACTCAAGGTAAGCAGGCCAAATACAGAAAGATTCTTATTTTAATAACTACTACTGTGAACCCCAGTTCACTAGAATAAGATTATTTCTTTGGTTGGACTGATAGTTCTTACTAGCAAAGTTTTGCATATGTGGATATAAAGACTACTATTGATTGAGAAGCCCTGCTTAATAGGGCCTTTCATAAGTCTTATTCATTGAGAAGTCTGTTTAACAATGTGTTTTCCTTTTGGTGAAATATTTATGCAGTGTCTGTACTTAATTATTTTACAAAGTTGAATAGCTGAATATTCTTAACAAAATGTGAGGTTTTTTTCCCCAAAATATTGTGTCAACTTTAGTATGCTTTGTATCCATACATACTATAAGTACCATATGTATAGCTTTCCTATGAGATATATCCTAATAACTGGACATTTAGTAAAGAATGCTTTCTGGCTGTTAGGGCTGTAAAATGATAGGTAGGATACAAACTAAGAAGTTTGGACACAACTCTGAAATTCTTCTTCAAGTTACGCATATGTCATGACAGTTCACAGTGGTCAAGTAGTTTGGTCATCCTGCAAGATTTAAGGGTTCAGAGAGGTACCTCTCTTGAACCAACTGCAAGAAGTACTGGTTATTTGTCCTTTTCTCCTAGACTCCTTAACTATAAATGTTCCCAAAGTCACCAACACAGCCTTCTGGGTAGTAGCTTAAACATTATTAAGATTATCTCATATTGCATTCAAATACTATTAGAGAGCAAACAGGTTAAACAAAGGCAGAGCAGTATTTTCTCTTTCAGATGACAGAGCCTGGGAATTAGCAAACGGTCCTTTTGGCAAAACAGCTTTCCTCTCCCATCAAACTTTGCCTGTATATAAATTATGGGAAGCTTTTGGGAATTGTAACCCTTGCCTTTCTAAATTAGAATGGAATGACCTAGGGAGCTCTCACTGTGAAATTGTCTTTTTCATAAAATGGAACTTGGGGTGCTGAAAACCTTCAGGTTAAGATTCCATATCCAGTCTATTAAAAAGGAAACCCTAAGACATTTTTTTAAATAAAGAGAGTATATTCAACCTTAAGGTGAAACCATTAAGTTCCTGCCTAGCTGGCAAAGTCAAAAAAGGCTACAGCAGAGGAGAAAGACATAAAGAAAAAAAGGAAGAAAAGAAGGAAGGAAGGGAAAGAAAAAGGGCTCCTGAATCCCACAGGGAGATGTAGTTCAGGAGCAAACTAGTGGAAAACGAAAATTAGAGCATCTTGTAAGTGAACCAGCAATAAGAGGTCCTTTATTTATCACAGGTAAGAAGTGAGCCAGAAAACTAGTGGGCTCATGGAACAAAAAGGATGAAAAAGAGATTGCAGATGAACTGAATGACCTTTTTACACGAGTGAGCTATTTCTGTCTACTCTGTCTTTTGAGGTAGGCAGATGAGCCAGATGTCATAATGGTAAATGAACAAGACATTCTGGTTCCAAGCAACAAACTAGAAATAGTCAAAAACATAATGACTGGGACTAAGCAATACAGTTACTAGGGCTGACCCTCTGCAAAACTATTTAGGTGGCAAAGATTGTTTTGTTGTTTGTGCCCCTTTCCCATTACTGCTCCTCTGAATGCTCAGGGTGCTCACGCTCTAACCCTTTCAAAATCTGCTGTCAAGAAAAGCTCTGTGGAACCGTAAATCCATGGCAGAGTTAGGGTAAGGAGGAGAGGTTCCATTTTAAGGCCTATTTCTAATTGTAGAATAAAAGTATGTTTCCTGTTAAAGGAATTTCAGATATTAGTCCAACAGATGGGAGAGATGTTTGGGTCAGGAAGCCTTCTTGGCACCCTTGGAATCAGAGCTGTCTTCATGTAACACCCTGACCACATGACTTCTGAAAGAAGTCAAAGGGAAGAATGATTGTCCCTCTGAAAGAAGTCAAAGGGAAAAATGATTGTCCCTCTAATCAAAACCTGGAGCCTGTTATTCTGGGTGATCGCTGTGAGGTTTGCCGGTGTGGCCCCAAAGGTAAAACGGGCCCTGGGAACTATAAACTGATGAGTGTCTGGTACTCTGGTAGGCAAGCTAGAAGAATCTTTAATAAACGCTGGCTACCTGAACACTGGGGTGGAGGCGGCAACATGGTTTCTGTAAAGGGAAATCATGTGTGATCCTCCACGGAGCTTTTCCTCGGGGCTAAACTCACTTTTTAAATGTTTAATTAAGTTTGATACCAAGGCTGTTTTTAAACATGAAATTCTATGGGATTACAATTTTTAAAAATCATGTAGTAGGAACTGGTTTAGAGAGAGAAAGGAAATTTAGGGGAGAAACAGACATTTTTTCTGACTGAAGAAGGGTAAGTAGTAGACTGGCTTGGGGGTGGGCACTGGGAAATCCTCAAGTCTACAGATGATACTCAGCTTTTCCGGGCAGTGAAATGCCAAGGTGATGGGGAGAAAGGAAGACCTCAGGAGGTTTTATGACTGGCAGATGAGCTTCAATAGGGGCACATGTAAGGTAATCCACTTAGGGAAGGCCAGAGATTACAAACTACACTTGCAGGATGATGAGTGCTGACCTTTCAATTAAGGCCCAGGAAAAAGCTCTAGGAAACCCCGTGGACAGAGCACTGAAGAGAACAACCTATTTTCCTGATATGGCAAAAAATAAAAAGGCAACAAAATGTTGGGCACTGTCAATAAGGGGATTAAAAGAAAAACAAAATAATTCTCCTTTTACATAGAACTACAGGACATTTTTGGTAAAGTTACGTAAGCAGCTCTGATCTGCACATATCAAGAAGGACAGAACAGAGCCCATGAGGAACAAAGAAGGGCAATTAAAACCATCAATGGCAGGCTCAAAAAAAAAAAAAAAAAAGAAAGAAAGAAAAAGAGGCCTTTTCAGTCTGACAATGCAGAGGTAGCCAGGGGACATGATCAAAATATGAAGAGGCTAGGGCTGCTGCTGATGACCCAGCTTGCCAAAACTCTTGAGCTAAGAGGCACCTTTGAAGCATAAAGTTTTTATTTTTGAATACTTCTACTTTGTTTATACAACTGCCAGTGATGACGGCCAGTGCAGGCTCCTTTGGGAAGTCCCTGTTTCCACCAGAAGGTTGGGAGAAATCTGAGCCGAGTTGGAGAGGGATCAAAAGCACCTCAATCCCCTCAACCTTAAGTAATGTTGACTTGCTGACTTCTAGTCAGACTCACTTTCTCTACTGCCAATGTCAGCAGTGAATTTGTACCTGACCAATCTCAATTTTCACAAATATGAGTTTAGCCACCCTCTTCCCCATTCCGTAGGGCTTTTCAGCCCCAATGGTCTGATCTACACAGTGGCACCAAACTGTCTGCCTACAAGTGGCTGTAATTTAATCCTTAACCATAGCGCAAAAAGAACAGATTTCTGACTCCAATTTTAATACAACAGATAGAACTCAAGAACTCGTAATAAAGAACTCTCTAACATTCACACCAGTGGATGGAAGCAGATCTCTATAACGGAAAACTGAAACTGACCCTCCCAGGCTAATGAAATCATATTATATGCAGGTTTTAGCTAAGAAACTAGTAGACAAGGGATTCCCCAGGACAGCCGAGAAGCTCTGCTCTTGGGAAGGCCTTAATCATATAGAGTGGCAGGTAAGATCAAACTGAGAGTGTGGCTCTGGTCCAAACACTCTGCTCTCCCAGACAGGGGATGGTTACCTGATCAAATAAGCATAGTGGGCAGTGTACAAAAGCTACGTGAGTATACAAGTAGCTTTAAATTTTTTTTTCAAATGGTTCTTTGAAAACAAGAATTCTGTGGGATTGGGGGCCATTGCATCCTACAGAAAAGTAATGCACTTGTTACTGGCTCAGCACTGCAGCTATACCTTTCGCAGATGTGGTAATACTTCTCATCCTGTATGCCATCCTGAATGGGCACATTTACACTGTAGTACCGTCCCTTCCCTAGGCCGACATCAGACACATCACCTGTTCCTGTCAAAGAAAGGAACACGGAGAACAGTTTTAAGAACATGAGAATTAGAAAACTTGAAGGCTTCTCTGATAGGAATTCAGAAAATCAAAAGGTCAATTAGCAGAATAATCTTGAATGAATGACGGTTTCTAAGGGAATGAAATTAAAAAAAAATAACTGTTGTAAACAGTGTTCGGGAAGTAGGAAAACTGTAAGAAAATGGGAAAACCTTAGTCTCCATCTTGCTGGATCAAATGAACAAAAAAAATAGAGATTAACTTCTTCACTAGATTTTTCATACGTCTTAGATTGACATAATACTAATATATCATCGCACTTATCAGGATGTTGAGGGTTACACAGGCTACCTGATAGTACAGTAAACGTAAGTGAGCTGTCTACTGACAGTCCATGAAAATCATCTGGAAAAAGCAGCAGCATTACATTCCTTTCATCGTTGTCACCTGAAATGACCTGTGTTAAAGGTTTTGCATGGAGTAGCACCAATACGGCATTCACAGCATGCAGCTATCGAAATACAAGATATAAGAAATGTATAGAACTGCAGTATTTATTCCTCAAATGTAATACTGAGCACACAGATCACTTGCCTGGGAAAAATCCTGGGGAGAATTTGTGCAGGGACACCGTCATGACTTTGGAGGTGAAACTGAAGGCATCTTCTACACCTACCAGAGAAAGAAATGGCAGAAGAATCACTTCATATATGCAACTCTCTGTTTTCAACAACTGAAACTCTAGAAAGCAGCTGTGGGAAGGAAGAGAGAGGAGAAGGTAGCAATAATAAAGCTAGCAAGCTGAGGAATA
The DNA here is from genome assembly GCF_964341445.2 of Mesoplodon mirus. Lineage (NCBI taxonomy): Eukaryota > Metazoa > Chordata > Mammalia > Artiodactyla > Ziphiidae > Mesoplodon > Mesoplodon mirus. Next base: position 61,265,549 of record NC_138981.1, read on the forward strand.
AAAGTAACAAAACTCTGGTCTTGGATCTCTGTCATTACAAGATGAGGTAGAACTCTGGCCTCAAGCGAAGTTTGGGGTTCCTTTTCAAATTCACTCAAATTAAAGCTGGACATTTCCAAGCAATGGGGATGTGCAGGCTCTCTTTGACAACCTGTTCTAAAAGGTGGGGAAGGGCTGGAGCTCATAATTGAGGCATTGTCAACAGAGATGCATAAAGGAAACTGGCACCATCTTGGAAGTTTTATATTTTGTTTCAGTGGTTCTAAGTTGGGATTTTTTTCAAAGAAGTACAATGTGGCAACCCTTTGAAAAACATGACCAGTACGAACATTAGGCATTACATAGTGAAAACCTAATTATAAAACGCCTCTCTATAATACAGATTTGGTTATAAATGCAGTTCACCCAAAGTTCCGTGTGTACTAAGTAACTTATAGTACATGTTTCTGGCTAAAACATGGAAGTAGCCCTTAATAGCAGCTTGAATGACAGCTTTTTAAAGCCTGGAGAAAGATAGGAGGAAAAACTTCTAGAAAGGAGTCTCCTTTCCATCTTAACAGTCAGAAAATGAAGAGAGGCCTGGGAGATAGAAGATGTCTCTAACAAGCCACTACTTATTCAGATAAACATGCTGCCCACCTCTACACTTTTCCTCCCAGAACCACATACTTGTCATACTGTATTCAGATAATCCATTTGTAAAATGGAAGAACTCTTAGAAAATTCATGTATTACCCTCTTTGATACTTTGAATAAAGAAATTGTCTCTGTTTACTTAATGCTTTCAGTCTTCATTAGAGGCCAACAGAGACCTTAAAAAAATATTGACTCTATTTGTATATCACAGGTATGTTTGAATTTCCCAAGCCTTATGTTTTGCCCTGGGGAGGCAGTTAAAACCAGTTAAAGGCTCCAGGCACAAGGCATTAAGTAAACAAAATAAAACAAAAGAAAATAAATTAAAATAGCATTTTAACTTAGAAATGGAAGTATAAACAAGGATAATTCATGAAAATCCTGATTATTTATCCATCCAGAAAGGTGGTACCAATTTATACTTCTCTCAATGGTGTGTAAGAGTTCCCGTTTTCTGACATCATGACTGACACTGGGTATCATTATTCTTTTTAATCTTAGGCAGAAAGAACCATCTTGTTCTAATTTGCATTTCTCTGAGTATTACGGTGTTGAGCACCTTTTCATATGTTTAGTAGCCATTTGTATCACTTCTCATGGGAAATGCCATTAGGTGTTGTTAGAAAATCATACTTTAAGAAAGGACATAGACAGAGAGGAGGGTATGGGGCTCGCTGTGAAAGGGAAGAGTGGTTAGGTAGCTGAAAGAAGGTAAAGATGGGGTAGGGGTGCTGCTGAGGCCACCGCAGGATGCTAGTTATGGAATCATGAGAGATTTAAAATAAACCAAATGTGTAAGAGTTTGGAGGTGGGGCAGGGGTCACTGGAAGGGAGGTGCTGAAGAGGGGAAATAAACCGAAATGAAACACACCATAAAAGTTGGCTAAAACAGGAAACTCTAAATGATACAGAAATAACATTGCAAATGGAAAGCATGGTTTCAGGTGACAGTCTTATTTCATTCTTACATGGTTCAATAGACTTGATTTTATTCTTTTTTTTTTTTTTTTTTTGCGGTACGCGGGCCTCTCCCGTTGTGGAGCACAGGCTCCGGACACGCAGGCTCAGCGGCCATGGCTCACGGGCCCAGCCGCTCCGCGGCCCGTGGGATCCTCCCGGACCGGGGCACGAACTCGTGTCCCCTGCATCGGCAGGCGGACTCTCAACCACTGCGCCACCAGGGAAGCCCTGATTCTATTCTTGAACTCTGATACTAAGAGTTTGAATTTCATAATCACTCATTCATTCAACAAATATTTTACTGAACCACTACTATAGGCATAGGTCTGTTTGTTCCTGCCACTGCATAGGGCAGAAAGAAGTAAATAACTCGATCTCTGCTCTGGAGGAACTGAAAGTTTCTATGGGAGGAGAAGCCATATACACATTAAAGAATTCGCTCACAATATAAGACAATATATAATTAAATATCAAATCAGTGATAGAAACAATACAGGACAATACAGTGAACAGGGGGAGAGACCACTTGGGCTGGAGTGGTCAGGACAGATCTGCTACCGACTTGAGCTCTTGGGTAGAACCTGAAGATGCAAGAGGGGAAAAGAATACAAAACTAAGTTAGGAAAAAGTACCGCAAAGTCAGGGAGGAGGGAACAGTGAGACATGTCTGGGCATCATTGAATAGAGTAGCCTGGACAGCAAGTAGTGAGAGAGAAGGCTGGAGAGAGGAGGTGAGGCCTCTTTGAGGCAGGCCTTGAAAGACAGGGCAAATAATGTGGAGTTTACCTTGAAGACCACTGGTTTTCAAAGTGTAGCCTGTGGAACAACTGGGGTGATATTAATATGGAGGTTTCCAGATTCCATACCAGACCTACTAAATCTGAATATCTGGTGGATGTGGCCCAGGAATCTGCATTTTAAAACAAGCTCTCCCTGCCGCCAGGTCATCCTGATCAACATTCAAGTTTGAGAACCATTGCTATAGGCCGAGGTTTAGCAAACCAAGTGGCTACATAGTAAATATTTTAGGCTTTGAAAACTACATGTTTTTTTTTTTTTTTTTTTTTTTTTTTCGCAGTACGCGGGCCTCTCACTGTTGTGGCCTCTCCCGTTGCAGAGCACAGGCTCCGGACGCGCAGGCTCAGCGGCCATGGCTCACGGGCCCAGCCGCTCCGCGGCATGTGGGATCTTCCCAGACCAGGGCACAAACCCGTGTCCCCTGCATCGGCAGGCGGACTCTCAACCACTGCGCCACCAGGGAAGCCCAACTACATGGTTTTTATTGCGTTTTTTTCTGCTCTACAACCTTGTAAAATGTAAAAAACCATTCTTAGCTCTTTGGTCATACAAAAACAAGCCACTGGCCAAATGTTACCCTTGTTATAGGCAATAAGAGCCTCTGAAGGGTTTTGAGCAAGGCTGGATTTCGCATTGGCTGAGTATTCAGATATTCATTGGACATGGTTCTCAAAGTAGTGTGTTGGTTGTTTTAACCCTTCTCACTTCTCTCCATTACCTTTAATTTTCTGTCACCATTCCATGGAAGCGTCCATCTAGCTGAACTCCCTGGGAGGTCTCCCCCACAATTTCTTCCTTTTTCTGTTTTGGCAGCAGAGCTGACCCTAGCTTCCATCACATACTATTCTTTTCATCTCTTACGCCTTGGTTTTGTTAGTTTGTCTCAAAAGATCCCTGGAAACAGGGAAGCAGGAATCACTGATGCGGGGGCAGGGAGGGAATATCCTTAACTAATTTGACTGGATAAATGTCCTAGATCGACGGAAATATGTGTCATACACAGGCTATAGTAAAGAAACAGAATGAGGGTAACTGTCACTGCAGCTCTACGTTCTAGATGAAAAGTACACAGGAGGGCTGAATACATCCTTTTAGTGAAGTCTTCTAAGAGAGGATTAATGGGGTTAAGGCAAATTGTTAAGAGTCTGCTGCTATTAAAAGTTAGAGAAGGTGCCCTGAGTTTGTGCAGGACTAAATATTTTAGCAATACAAAGCAAGTAGCACAGATTCTGATCACTGCATGAGCTGGTATCCCTATTGGTGAAAAATTCAGAATGTTAGTCTACCATGCACCTCTTCTATTTTAAGAGAAGCATCAGGACTCTCAGCTCTGACTGCAGATTTCATTTAGAACCTATGGAAGTGGCCTGAGGGAGGTTACTAAGCACTGGAGTAAACACTAGGAAATCTTACCCTGATTTCCACTTCTTAAAGTTCTCTACTGGAGAGCTTTGCTACTGGAGGAGAGGGGAGGAGAAATTACAAGAATCTGGTATTTTAAAGCAGCTTGGTCAGCACAGGAGGCATTGCATCCGTTAAAAGAATCTTTACCTACTTGAGGATTCTGGATTAGGAAAATTTCAATTGCAAGAGGCATTTCTCCTGTTACCAGTTGCCTAGAAGCAGCTTTACTGATAAAAAACCTGCAGTCCTAGCAGCGAAGCACCTTTGAAAGTGAAGGGCTTACCATCTCCGTGGTGCAGATCCAAATCCACATAGAGAATACGGTCAAATTTCCGTCGTAATCGTAATATTCCCAGGACAGCATCATTGAGATAACAAAAACCAGATGCTTCATCTCTGCAAGAAAACAAGTCGCTACAGCCAACAGCCACAAGCAATCCAAGGGAGTCTTTATAGCCAAGGATCTAACCCTTGAGATCTATTCCCTTACAGTTTCCCCTTCTTTTAAGAAAAACAAAAATCTACCTAAGAACATTATATGGTAAATGGCCCAGAATGATCAGGGAATGAAGTGTTTTGGTAAAGTAAATATTCAGGTTGATTGGTAATATTTTCTATTCGGGATCCCTGATTTTCAAAGATTTAAAATATCATAACTATATCGAACAAAACAGAACCTTTCTCTAACGATTCAGAAATCATTTTTAAAAACTGTAGTATCCTGGGGTCATCATGATGAACACTGATGACTACTTACAGGAGTTTAAGAAAGCTAGAATCTAGAAAGGGCTTTAAAGACTATCTTGCTCAGCCATATGTAGAAGATGTTGGTGACTTGATTTCTCCATACAGACCCTATGACATAACTTAGAAATTTTTTTTTTGACTAAATCTTGGCACTTGTTGCTCATAAAAGCTGAGTGTAGAATGTACAAATGCATGACCTTCTGGGCAGTGCAGTGTGGTTGCCTTTCCGTATATGTAATTATTACAATGGTGATTGAAGCAGCCTCTTCTAAAGTTATTTTGTCTCCTTCACTAAAGTTGTCTTCACTGACTTCACTGGTATCCTTTACCGTTTTTGCTATCAGTGATACTGTGTCACTTTACACTCTTGTCAACATTAACCTAGTCTTTTATTGCGCTTCCATTAAGCCTTGTTGAGTAGATGTAAAAGAACATTATCATCAAACGTGTTATAATTTGTTTTTAAGCCCTCATCCTAAATGCTTCAGGTTCTTTTGCTTCCACAGACACTTTGAACATTCAGCCCATTTTTTCCTACATTCTCCCTGATATTTTATTTGAAACAGAATTCTAGGCATGAGCATCATTTAAAATGGCATCTTTGTTACTATGAGATTGCAAGGTCTTTTTATTGCCTACACAATGCATAAACTCCTTCATGAAATCTCTTCCATAATATTTCATATTCTGAACAATGCCCTGGTTCACAGGCTGAGTCAATGAGACAGGTACACCAGACAGCAGGAAGTTGGTAAAAATACCAGTAGACACAGACTTTGCTCATGAAGGTGAACTCAGTGATCAACTAAGCAAAAGAATAGGTTGGCATTATGTATGCAAGCAGAAAGAAACCAGTTAGAGAAAAAGGTCTGTCCAGCCCTGAATTCTCTGTAAACAAGAGTTAAATATGTAACTTTAAAAGTTCTTAGATTCTTATTTCCAATTATGAAAAGCTTAAAATTTATATATCTACTTACTATCTTAGCACATCAAAAAAGAGATAATGTCTTTCTACTGAAGTCAATAACTTTTGGGTAGTTGGGATGGAACACTGTTAGGCAAAAAGAGGAGGGCATTGGGGAAGAGGAGGAATACAAATCAATATAAGACATACTTCCTTCCCTCAGAGAGCCTACAATTAAGTTAGGGAACCAAGTCATAAGCACAGAAAAACAAAAGCAAAAAACAAACAAAAAAGGCAAGCAAAAATAGTATGGCATACAAAAGAGAATACAGAGAAATTCCATAGACAAAATTGACAAAGCAGAGTCATGTCACTGACAGTATTGAACTCTGAGCCCCACGCTTCTAGAAATCAGCATTGGTAGCAAACTCCTCACCCTTTTGTGTTCTGAGAAACAGTTAACTGCAAAAGACCACATTGCCCTGGCATATTCCAGAAAGAACTATTTTCAGGGGGGACCTTCAAGATGGCAGAGGAATAAGATGTGGAGATCACTTTCCTCCCCACAAATACATCAAAAATACATCTACATGTGGAACAACTCCGACAGAACACTTACTGAATGCTGGCAGAAGACCTCAGACTGCCCAAAAGGCAAGAAACTCCCCATGTACCTGGGTAGGGCAAAAGAAAAAAGAGAGACAAAAGAATAGGGATGGGACCTGCATCAGTGGGAGGGAGCTGTGAAGGAGGAAATGTTTCCACACATTAGGGAGACCCTTCACTGGAGGAGACAGGGGGTAGGCGGCAGGGGGGAAGCTTCAGAGCCACGGAGGAGAGAGCAACAGGGGTGCAGAGGGCAAAGTGGAGAGATTCCCGCACAGAGGATCGGTGCCGACCAGCACTCACCAGCCTGAGAGGCTTGTCTGCTCACTGCTGTGGCGGGTGGGGGTTGGGAGCTGAGGCTCAGCCTTCAGAGTTCAGATCCCAGGGAGAGGACTGGGGTTTGCTGCATGAACACAGCCTGAAGGGGGCTAGTGCACCACAGATAGCTGGGAGGGAGTCCGGGGAAAAAGTCTGGACCTGCCTAAGAGGCAAGAGACCACTGTTTCAGGGTGTGTGAGGAGAAGGGATTCCTTTCCTGTCTGCCCACAGAAGGCAGAGCACCGCTTAAACGAGCTCCAGTGATGGGTGTGAGCCACGGCTATCAGCTGGGACCCCAGAGACGGGCATGAAATGCTAATGCTGCTGCTGCAGCCACCAAGAATCCTGTGTGCAAGCACAGGTCACTACCCACAACACTGCCGCTGCCCCGCAAGCCTGTGCAGCCCACCAATGCCAGGGTCCCATGATCCAAGGACAACTTCCCCGGGACAACACATGGCACACCTCAGGCAGCTGCAACGTCATGCTGGCCTCTGCCACCGCAGGCTCGGCCGGCATTCCAATTATAACTATCATTCCAATTATAACTATCCTACCCCTCCCTCCCCCCGGCCTGAATGAACAAGAGCCCCCTAATCAGCCACTGCGTTAACCCCATCCTGTCTGGGTGGGAACAGATGCCTGAGGGCGGCCTACATGCAGAGATGGGGCCAAAACCAAAGCTGAACCCCAGGAGCTGTGTGAACAAAGAAGAGAAATGGAAATTTCTCTGTGCAGCCTCAGGAGCAGTGGATTAAATCCCCACAATCAACTTGATTTACCGTGCATCTGTCGAATACCTGAATTGACAACGAATCATCCCAAAATTGAGGCGGTGGACTTTGGGAGAAACTGTAGACTTGGGGTTTGCTGTCTGTGACTGATTTGTTTCTGATTTTTATGTTGATCTTAGTTTAGTTTTTAGCACTTGTTATTATTGGTGGATTTCTTTATTGGTTTGGTTGCTCTCTTCTTTTTTATTATTATTATAATTTTTATTTAAATAATTTAAAAAATTTATCATTATTATTTTTTCTTTCTTTTTTTCTCTCTTTTCTTCTGAGTCATGTGGCTGATAGGGTCCTGGTACTCTGGCCTGGTGTCAGACCTGAGCCTCTGAGGTGGGAGAGCTGAGTTCAGGACACTGGACCACCAGAGACCTCCTGGGTGCATGTAATATCAATTGGTGAGAGCTCTTACAGAGATCTCCATCTCAGTGCTAAGACCCAGCACCACCCAACGGCCAGCAAGCTCCAGTGCTGGATGCCCCACTCCAAACAACTAGCAAGACAGGAACACAACCCCACCCATTAGCAGAGAGGCTGCCTAAAATCATAATAAGTTCACAGACAACCCAAAACACACCACCGGACATGTCCCTGCCCACCAGTAAGACAAGATCCAGCCCCACCCACCAGAACAAAGGCACCAGTAGCCTCTACCAGGAAACCTACACTAGCCACTGAACAAACCTCACCCACTGTGGGCAGACACCAAAAACAACGGGAACTACAAACTTGCAGCCTACGAAAAGGAGACCACAAACACAGTAAGTTAAACAAAATAAGAAGACAGAGAAATATGCAGCAGATGAAGGAGCAAGGTAAAAACCCACCAGACCAAACAAATGAAAAGGAAATAGGCAGTCTACCTGAAAAAGAATTCAGAGTAATGATAGTAAAGATGATCCAAAATCTTGGAAATAGAATGCAGAAAATATAAGAAACGTTTAACAAGGACCTAGAAGAACTAAAGAGCAAACAAACAATGGTGAACAACACAATAAATGAAACTTAAAATTCTCTAGCAGGAATCAATAGCAGAAAAACTGAGGTAGAAGAGTGGATAAGTGACCTGGACGATAAAATAGTGGAAATAACTACTGCAGAACAGAATAAAGAAAAAAGAACGAAAAGAATTGAAGACAGTCTCAGAGAACTCTGGAACAACATTAAACGCACCAACATTCGAATTATAGGGGTCCCAGAAGAAGAGAAAAAGAAAGGGTCTGAGAAAATATTTGAAGAGATTATAGTTGAAAATTTCCCTAACGTGGGAAAGGAAATAGTCAATCAAGCCCAGGAAGCACAGAGAGTCCCATACAGGATAAATCCAAGGAGAAATGCACCAAGACACATATTAATCAAACTATCAAAAATTAAATACAAAGAAAAAATATTATCAAAGCAGCAAGGGAAAAGCAACATATAACATAAAAGTGAACCCCTATAAGGTCAACAGCGGATCTCTCAGCAGAAACTCTGCAAGCCAGAAGGGACTGGCAGGACATATTTAAAGTGATGAAGGAGAAAAACCTACAACCAAGATTACTCTACCCAGCAAAGATCTCATTCAGATTTGCTGGAGAAATTAAAATCTTCACAGACAAGCAAAAGCTAAGAGAATTCAGCACCACCAAACCAGCTTTATAACAAATGCTAAAGGAACTTCTCTAGGCAGGAAACACGAGAGAAGGAAAAGACCTACAATAACAAACCCAAAGCAATTAAGAAAATGGTAATAGGAGCATACGTATCAATAATTACCTTAAAGGTAAGTGGACTAAATGCTCCAACCAAAAGACACAGACTGGCTGAATGGATACAAAAACAGGACCCATATATATGCTGTCTACAAGAGACCCATTGCAGACCTAGGGACACACACAGACTGAAAGTGAGGGGATGGAAAAACATATTCCATGAAAATGAAAGCAAAAGAAAGCTGGAGTAGCAATTCTCATATCAGAAAAAATAGACTTTAAAATAAAGACTATTACAAGAGACAGAGAAGGACACTACATAAAGATCAAGGGATCAATCCAAAAAGAAGATATAAGAACTGTAAATATTTATGCACCCAACATAGGAGCACCTCATACATACGGCAAATGCTAACAGCCATAAAAGGGGAAATAACGGTAACAAAATCATAGTAGGGGACTTCAACACCCCACTTTCACCAATGGACAGATCATCCAAAATGAAAATAAATACGGAAACACAGGCATTAAGTGACACATTAAACAAGATGGACTTAACTGATATTTATACGACATTCCATCCCAAAACAACAGAATACACATTCTTCTCAAGTGCTCATGAAACATTCTCCAGGATAGATCATATCTTGGCTCACAAATCAAGCCTTGGTAAATTTAAGAAAATTGAAATCGTATCAAGTATCTATTCTGACCACAACGCTATGAGACTAGATATCAATTACAGGAAAAAAAACGTAAAAAATACAAACACAGGGAGGCTAAACCGTACGTTACTAAATAACCAAGAGATCACTGAAGAAATCAAAGAGGATATTAAAAAATACCTAGAAACAAATGACAATGAAAACACGATGACCCAAAACCTAGGGGATGCAGCAAAAGCAGTTCTAAGAGGGAAGCTTATAGTAATACACTCTTACCTCAAGAAACAAGAAATATCTCAAATAAACAACCTAACCTTACACCTAAATCAATTAGACAAATAAGAACAAAAAAGCCCCAAAGTTAGCAGAAGGAAAGAAATCATAAAGATCAGATCATAAATAAATGAAAAAGAAATTAAGGAAACAATAGCAAAGATCAATAAAACTATAAGATGGCTCTTTGAGAAGATAAACAAAATTGATAAACCATTAGTCAGCCTCATCAAGAAAAAAAGGGAGAAGACTCAAATCAATAGAATTAGGAATGAAAAAGGAGAAGTAACAAGTGACACTGCAGAAATACAAAGGATCATGAGAGACTACTACAAGCAACTCTATGCCAATAAAATGGACAACCTGGAAGAAAAGGACAAATTCTTAGAAAAGCACAACCTTCCGAGACTGAACCAGGAAGAAGAAGAAAATATAAACAGACCAATCACAAGCACTGAAATTGAAACTGTGATTAAAAATCTCCCAACAAACAAAAGCCCAGGACCAGATGGCTTCACAGGCGACTTCCATCAAGCATTTAGAGAAGAGCTATAAATTATCTTTCTCAAACTCTTCCAAAATACAGCAGAGGAAGGAACACTCCCAAACTCACTCTACGAGGCCACCATCACCCTGATACCAAAAGCAGAGAAAGATGTCAAAAAAAGAAAACTACAGGCCAATATCACTGATTAACAGAGATGCAAAAATCCTCAACAAAATACTAGCAAACAGAATCCAACAGCACATTAAAAGGATCATACACCATGATCAAGTGGGGTTTATCCCAGGAATGCAAGGATTCTTCAATATAGGCAAATCAATCAATCTGATACACCATATTAAAAAACAGAAGGATAAAAACCATATGATGATCTCAAGAGATGCAGAAAAAGCTTTAGACAAAATTCAACACCAATTTATGATAGAAACCCTCCAGAAAGTAGGCATAGAGGGAACCTACCTCAACATAATAAAGGCCATATATGACAACCCCACAGCCAACATCATTCTCAATGCTGAAAAACTGAAACCATTTCCTCTAAGATCAAGAACAAGACAAGGTTGCCCATTCTCACCCTATTATTCAACATAGTCTTGGACGACTTAGCCACAGCAATCAGAGAATGAAAAGAAATGAAAGGAAATCAAATTGGCAAAGAAGAAGTAAAACTGTCACTGTTTGCAGATGCCATGATACTGTACATAGAGAATCCTAAAGATACTACTGGAAGAACTATTAGAGCTAATCAATGAATTTGATAAAGCAGCAGGATACAAAATTAATGCACAGGAACCTCTTGCATTTGTACACAATAATGATGACAAATCTGAATGCAAAATTAAGGAAACACTCCCATTTTACCACTGCAACAAAAAGAATAAAATACCTGGCATAAAACTACCTAAGGAGACAAAAGACCTGTATGCAGAAAACTGTGAGACACTGATGAAAGAAGTTAAAGACGATAGAAACAGATGTAGAGATATACCATGTTCTTGGATTGGAACAATCAACACTGTGTAAATGACTGTACTACCCCAAGCAATCTACAGATTCAATGCAACCCCTATCAAACTACCAGTGGCATCTTTCACAGAACTAGAACAAAAAATTTCACAATTTGTATGGAAACACAAGAGACCCCGAATAGCCAAAGCAATCTTGAGAACGAAAAACAGAGCTGGAGGAATCAGGCTCCTGGACTTCACACTATATTACAAACCTACAGTAGGCAAAACAGTACGGTACTGGCACAGAAACAGAAATATAGTGGAACAGGATAGAAAGCCCAGAGATAAACCCATGCACATATGGTCACCTTATTTTTGATAAAGGAGGCCAGAATATACAATGGAGAAAAGACAGCCTCTTCAATAAGTGGTGCTGGGAAAACTGGACAGCTACATGTAAAAGAATGAAATTAGAACACTCCCTAACACCATACACAAATATAAACTCAAAATGGATTAAAGACCTAAATGTAAGGCCGGACACTATAAAACTCTTAGAGGAAAACATAGGCACAACACTCTATGACATAAATCACAGGAAGATCCTTTTTGACCTACCTCCTAGGGAAATGGAAATAAAAACAAAAATAAACAAATGGGACATAATGAAACTTAAAAGCTTTTAGGCAGCAAAGGAAACCATAAAGATGACGAAAAGACAACCCTCAAAATGGGAGAGGATAGTTGCAAATGAAGCAACTGACAAAGGATTAATCTCCAAAATATACAAGCAGATCATGCACCTCAATATCAAAACAATGAACAATCCAATCGAAAAATGGGCAGAAGACCCAAATAGACATTTCTCCAAAGAAGATACACAGATTGTCAACAAACACATGAAAGGATGCTCAAGATCACTAATCATTAGAGAACTGCAAATCAAAACTACAATGAGGTATCACCTCACACCAGTCAGAATGGCTATCATTGAAAAAATCTACAAACTATAAATGCTGGAGAGGGTGTGGAGCAAAGGGAACCCTCCTGTACTGTCGGTGGGAATGTAAATTGATACAGCCACTATGGAGAACAGTATGGAGGTTCCTTAAAAAATTAAAAATTGAACTGTCATACAACACAGCAATCCCACTCCTGGGCATATACCCTGAGAAACCACAATTCAGAAAGAGTCATGTACCACAGTGTTCATTGCAGCACTATTTACAGTAGCCAGGACATTGAAGCAACCTAAGTGTCCATCAACAGATCAATAGATAAAGAAGATGTGGCACATATATACAATGGAATATTACTCAGCCATTATAAAGAAACGAAATTGAGTTATTTGTAGTGGGGTGGATGGACCTAGAGTCTGTCATACAGAGTGAAGTATGTCAGAAGGAGAAAAACAAATACCATATGCTAACACATATATATGGAATCTAAAAAAGAAAAAAAAATGGTTCTGATGAACCCAGTGGCAGGACAGGAATAAAGACACAGACAAAGAGAATGGACTTGAAGACACGGGGAGGGGGAAGGGTAAGCTGGGACGAAGTGAGAGAGTGGCATGGACTTATATACATTACCAAATGTAAAATAGATAGGTAGTAGATAACAGCTGCTTGCACAGGGAGAAGAGCTGAGTGCTTTGCGACCACCTAGAGGGGTGGGATAGGGAGGGTGGGAGGGAGATGCAAGAGGGAGGAGATATGGGGACATATGCATACATATAGCTGATTCACTTTGTTATACAGCAGAAACTAACACAACATTGTAAAGCAATTACAGTCCAATAAAGATGTTTAAAAAAAAAGGGAACCATTTTCATGTTTCCCCATGACGCCCATTAGAGTCACAGATGACTCTCTTGTTTACCTGACTCTACAAAACTCCTGGCCCCCCTTTCTTTTCTTTGAGATGTTCCTTATTGATGAACGTTTCCCCTATGACAATAGACTGAATAATAATAATGATGATGACGTCTGTAATTCAGAAAGGCTTTGTCAGTGTGTAATATTCTCCTAATATTTTCTTAAAAGAGCTCTATTTTCATTGGTTTATAGAAATAAGTAAGTGCTTAGATAAATAGAATATTCCTAAAATTCCCAGAAAATAAGGAAATTGAACTTTCAAGACCTTTAATGTGCTAAAAAATAATTCTTATGAAAACAAGCTCAAATGTTTTAAGAATTTAAGTTTGTATAATTTATGTAAATCTTTGGGAAACAAGACTAATTTAATAATTTTGGTTTACTAAAATCAGCTCTGTTTTTTTTTTATCAGTGTTAAGTATAATATACTTGAAGATTTTTATTGTACTTGGGTATATTCTTCCTAAATTTGTACAGGTTTACCGATTGAATGAGCTAATATTACTTCTACTAAATGTTTGAGATTATGACAAATGTAAATTTGTTAACCAAATTGAGTCATTATCCCGACAAACTTTATTTCAACAGTAATTATGTTTTGTAGTACGTCAGCTTGAAGATAATTTATAAGATCTTTAGGTAAAATAAAATTTAAAAAAAGATCTTTAGGTAACTGAAGACTTTGGGCTGATACTAAATTGAGTTACTTAATGGGTATTCATCATTAGGTACCTCGATCATTTCTAGGTAAGAGAATGCATTAATTACTAAGCATAATTTTAGGGTTTATATACTTTTTTTTTTTTTTTTTTTTTTTTTTTGCGGTATGCGGGCCTCTCACTGTTGTGGCCTCCCCCGCTGCGGAGCACAGGCTCCGGACGCGCAGGCCCAGCGGCCATGGCTCACGGGCCCAGCCGCTCCGCGGCATATGGGATCCTCCCAGACCGGGGCACGAACCCGTATCCCCTGCATCGGCAGGCGGACTCTCAACCACTGCGCCACCAGGGAGGCCCGGGTTTATATACTTTTGCTTCTTATTTTTACACGCTACAGAGAGGCTATATGTATTTGGGTCTGTTAATGAACATGTTCTTTTTTGCCAGTTTGAGAAGTTGTACTATAAGGGATGTGTATGGATATAGAAAGTTTTTTTTTTTTTTGAAAATCAAACTGCCAAGATTTATTTAATTGTTTCTTTCACAGAAAATACAAGTATGTAATGTAGATACTGACGTGTAAAATAAAGTACAAGGATCAGGAAGACAAATGAAGTGAACATTACTCCTGCTTCAACACTGAACTGCTACCTGATTTCACTTGCAGCATGAATCACATGGTTATATACATTATATATTGGAAAAATTAAAGGCAATATTCATTTAGATTTACCAAAACACCAGAGAGCCTCTGAAATCCAAAGGGGATTTTATTTGTTGGGGTCAAAGTTAGCTAAGGTTTGATGGGCTTATTTACAAGATTTCCAAAAAGAATTTTAGTATCAAATATTACAGCGATGCAAAACTAGATTTTGATTTTCTCTCTGCTAAAATGACAAATTTTTTGGATTGACTTCCTTCTTTTAATAACAGGTTGTAAAGGTTTTGTTTTTTTGTCTAAGTAATCTTCCTCGATAACAAAGATTCTGTGTCTTATCAGAATAGCCTTCTATGGTTTATGTTGTCTTTATTACGTCCTTGATTATTTAAGAAAGCAAAGTCTTCTCACTTACGAGAGATGAGATTCTTTATAATCATATTACCTCCTATGCTCACTTCTAAAATCTTTTATTGTCATTGAGAACCAAGTATTGTTTTTCAGTAATCCATTATCCTATGTTAATCAAGTCCAGAGGCCCTCTGTGGAATCACAAAGAATTTGTTCTTTTACTTTAGAAAATAATAGGTGCTAGAAATATTTAGGTTTATTTGATACATTACTATTGATGACATGCATGAGAAGAGTTGCCAAACCAGAAGAGATGCTTAGCCTTTCATAAGTTAAATTGGTATAGGCAAAATGTTATTAATATAAATATGTGAGGAATTGTATGCTGTATAGGAAGTTCCTAGAGATTCATTAATGCCCTCACTGGCCATTATATGTTTTATTTGTCAGAGTCCCTGTGCCTGAGCCCTCCAGGATTTGGAAACTCTTACCTTATTTTTATTTTCACAGCAATATAATTACCTGCATAGGTTCAATGAGAATCTGTCTGTCCTACTTGTTATCAGGACATGACTGGAAGCATTGGTTATGTAACCAGGGCCTTGCCTGGAATGTCATATTTGTGAAAGACGCTTGTTGAACCGGATTTAATCTGACACTTTAAATGAACTAAGGTTGACTTTATTGAGCCAACACATACAAAACTCTCTTGGGAAATCTAGCCTGGTACCTGGCTTATAGGGTTCCCAGCCTTACAAGTGAGTAAGGAAGGTTACTTCCTGGCAGGCTCTGGAACCTTAGAATATTTGTGGGAACGTAAGAAGAGAGAAATTCTTCCAAATTTATAGGTACTGCAGGTAAACTCTTTTCAGTTTGGCTTCCTAGCCTTAATAGGCTTTTAAATTTTCAAAATGAGATTTCTTATGAAAAATTCCAACAAAGCAAGCTTAAGGTGTATATGGTAAATTACCATTTTTGCTGCACCTATATAAGTGATCAGACTAAATCTAATAAGGCCTAATTTTTATTTTAAATATTTTTTTAATTGAGGCAAAAGTCACATAATATAAAAATAACAGCTTTAAAGCATACAATTCAGTGGCATTTAGTACATTGCTAACATTGTACAATCTCCACCTCAATCTACTCCCAAAACATTTTCACACCTCAGAAAGAAAACCCTGCACTAATCAAACAGTTGTTCCCCAATTCTTCCCTCCCCCTAGTCCCTGACAACCACCAATCTGCATTCTGTCTCTACAGATTTACCTATTCTGGATATTACATATAAGTGGCATCAAAGAATAATATGTGATCTTCTGTCTGCTTTTTTTTTTAACATCTTTATTGGAGTATAATTGCTTTACAATGGTGTGTTAGTTTCTGCTTTATAACAAAGTGAATCAGCTATACATATACATATATCCCCATATCTCCTCCCTCTTGTGTCTCCCTCCCACCCTCGCTATCCCACCCCTCTAGGTGGTCACAAAGCACCGGGCTGATTTCCCTGTGCTACGTGGCTGCTTCCCACTAGCTATCTGTTTTACATTTGGTAGTGTGTATATGTCCATGCCACTCTCTCACTTCGTCCCAGCTTCCCCTTCCCCTTCCCCGTGTCCTCAAGTCCATTCTCTACATCTGCGTCTTTATTCCTGTCCTGCCCCTAGGTTCTTCAGAACCATTTTTTTTTCTTTTTTTTAGAAAATAAGATGACCATATGCACATGGGTTTATCTCTGGGCTTTCTATCCTGTTCCACTGATCTATACTTCTGCTTTTGTGCCAGTACCATACTATCTTGATTACTGTAGGTTTGGAGTATAGTGTGAAGTCTGGGAGCCTGATTCCTCCAGTTCTGTTTTTCTTTCTCAAGTTTGCTTTGGCTATTCCAGGTCTTTTGTGTTTCCATACAAATTGTGAAATTTTTTGTTCTAGTTCTGTGAAAAATGCCATTGGTAGTTTGATAGGGATTGCACTGAGTTTGTAGATTGCTTTGAGTAGTACAGTCATTTTCACAATGTTGATTCTTCCAATCCAAGAACATGGTATATCTCTCCATCTGTTTGTATCATGTTTAATTTCTTTCATCAGTGTCTTATATTTTTTTGCACACAGGTCTTTTGTCTCCTTAGGTAGGTTTATTCCTAGGTATTTTATTCTTTTTGTTGCAATGGTAAATGGGAGTGTTTCCTTAATTTCTCTTTCAGGTTGTCTGCTTTTTTTACTTAGCATGTGTTTGAGGTTCATCCATGTCATAGCAATCATCAGTACTTCACTCCTTTTTATGAGTAATATTCCATTGTATGCATATACCACTTTTGTTTATACATTCATCTGTTGATGGAAATTTGGGTTGTTTCCACCATTTGACTATTGTGAATATTGCTGCTTTGAACATTTGTGTACAAGTATTTTTCTGAGTACCTGTTTTTAATCCTTTTGTACACATACATAGGAGTGGAATTGCTAGGACATATGGTAATTCTATGTTTAACTTTTGAGGAATAACCAAGCCGTTTTCTACAGGGGCTGCATTTTATATTCTAACTAGCAATGCATAAGGGTTTTAATTTCTCCACATCCTCACCAGTACTTGTTATTTTCTGTTGTTGCTGTTTTTTTTTTTAATGTAGCCATCCTAGTGGGCATGAAGTGGTGTCTCACTGTGGATTTGATTTACATTTCCCTGATGACTGATGATGTCAAACATTGTTTTGTGTGCTTATTAGCCGTTTGATGTCTTCTTTGCAGACATGTCTATTCAAGTCCTTTGCCAATTTTTACAGTGGGTTGTTTGTCTTTTTGTTGTTGAGTTGTATGAGTTCTTTATATCCTGGATACCAGACTCTCATCAGATATATGATTTGTAAATATTTTCCTTCATTCTGTAGTTTGTCTTTTTACTTTCTTGATGATGTCCTTTGAGGCACAAAAGTTTTAAATTTTTACCACGTCCAATTAATCTATTTTTTTCTTTTGTTGCTTGTGGGATCAGTCTTATTTTGAGTTTAAGAATAATCTTTCTTTGAGATTATCTTTGATCAAAAGAAGGTGACTGTATAGAGAAATTTTTTGTTTCATAGGAAAACTCTGCCTCATCTATAGCACAACATACCAGGGTATCAGAATCTAGTTATTGTCTTTGAACAATTTTGCGTCTCTTTATAAACTGTAGGCTGATGAGTACGCAAACTTTGTCTTCTGTGGTACAGATATAATCGACTTCCATCCCTGTGTGGAAAAACCAGTTTTGGTACTTATTTGGAAATTGGACTGGACCCTATAACCCTGCCCAAATTGTTGATGCTTACCAACTTTTCAATTTTTCCAGTTTTCTTCAATATCTGGCTAATATCCTCAAAACTAACTTTTCCAAATTTTCTTCCTGCTGCCTAACTTGGAGACACCAAGAACTAAAACCTGACTGCCCAAATCCCTATTGGGACCCTATGTTTCCTTATAGCTTGCTCTCTTCTCTGGGATATGAAGCAGCCCTGCAAACTAAAGCCCCATGACTTGATATAAACCTGGAAGAACTCATCACTGCAGCAGACCATGCATGACTGGAATTCTTGAACAAGCTGCTGGACCACTAAGGAAGTCTGGAGAAATGTTCAGGTCATACACATCCTTATATGAGAGGTAACCTAGACTTTGGACATTGTCACCAAGAGCACTTATATCCTAGTTCCATAAATGGTGCTGCAAAATGCATTTTCCTCCACTTAAGTCTTAGAATCCACTTGACTGGTTACCTTCATGGTCCAATTCTTGGCTCCTTACTATAATATAATCTCTTTCATTACTATTTCTTGTTTTTCAGTTTATTCTTCCCCCTTTTAAGATGCCTGATCTCCAAGACCATAAAACAACTGATTTTTGCCACGACCTCTCAACAGATGGTTTTATAGGAATAACACCAAGAGTCCTCACGAGACTATTTCTTAGACGCTTGTTCACCCTACTCAGGTGGCTTATGATTGCCTCTGAATTATTTGGTGATGGATGATGTTTATCTTAAACAAAAGGAGGAAATTACAATGTTGAAGTTTATCTGAGTCCTGTTCTCCCCAGAAAGCAGTGATGGTTAAGAACCCCCACCCCTACTCTTGTTTTCCAGGAAAAGGCTAACTGCAAGGGACCATCCTACCCTGGCCTATTATTCTGAGATAAGACCTGTCTCCATCCTTCCTAATGATTCCTATAAGACTTGCAGATGACTCCCTTATTTACCTGCCTCTATAAAACCCCAGGCCCCCTTCCTTACTCATTAATCAATGTGCTCCCTCTTCCAATAGCTGGATAAAATCACTTCCTCAAGTACCTTTTGTCTTTCACGTCACCAACACAAATGTATTCAGAGGATAGACCAGGTTCAACAAACACATTTCTGAAAACTTTGAGAAATGTGTCTGCAGCTTTGTGGTGAGGCGATTTTTTTCTCTTTACCAGAAACATCTAGCTTCTTATTGCCCTGGTGAACTGTAAACCACAAAGTCAATCTTTAAGAAAAAGCACAGGGGGCTTCCCTGGTGGCGCAGTGGTTAAGAATCCGCCTGCCAATGCAGGGGACACGGGTTTGAGCCCTGGTCCAGGAAGATCCCACATGCCGCAGAGCAACTAAGCTCGTGTGCCACAACTACTGAGCCCACGTGCCGCAACTACTGAAGCCCATGCGCCTAGAGCCCGTGCTCTGCAACAAGAGAAGCCACTGAAACGAGAAGCCCGTGCACCGCAACGAAGAGTAGCCCCTGCTCGCCACAACCAGAGAAAGCCCGCGCGCAGCAACAAAGACCCAACTCAGCCAAAATAAATAAATAAATTAATTTATTTAAAAAAAAAAAAGAAAGAAAAAGCACAGGGCTCAGTCAACTGCATTTGCTAATATGCATTTGCTGTTTTCATGTCCATGAGGCCAGAAATCAGGGATTCTTTGATCATGACATCAATATATTTATGTAAAACATCAGGTGGCTACCTCACCCGGGCAGAGCCAGATACCTGCACTATTCAAAACAGCTTAATTGTTACTGGCAAAGATTTTGCAACAGTCATCTCCCAGTCCTGGTATCAAAAGTCAGCAATATAGATTTTCAGTGTTTCCTTATTTGAACCTTCCTAAGACTTGCTCAGATATCTATTTTCTCATTTAGTGTTAGCATAACTCTTAAAATTCTTTCCCTTCATTATAGCTATTTTGGAACCCGCTGGTAGTATAGTTTGACTTTTCTCTCTTGTTGGCATATAATAAAAATAATAGCCAACATTTACTGAGCGCTTACCCTGTGCCAGGAACTATACTAGGTGCTTTCATTATGTTAACTCAATCAATTTTCTCAATAACCTTGTGAGGTAGGTACTATTATTATTTCCATTTTACAAATGAGGAAACTAAAATACAGAGAGATTAAGTAACTTGTCCGAGGTCATACGGTTAGGAAGCGGCTGATCTTGAATTTGAATTTAGGCAGCCTTGGGCTCCTCAGCCCACAAGCTTAATCAGTTTGCTAAACAGTTTTGATATCATTCTATCAACATCTATTGCTTATCCTCTTTCTCGTAATTTCCTCTACTTCTCCTTCATGTCTATTCCCCTTTCACCATTTCAAATTTTTTTATATCTTTACTAGGGTATAATTGCTTTACAATGTTGTGTTAGTTTCTGCTGTAAAATAAAGTGAATCAGCTGTATGTATACATCTATCCCCATATCCCCTCCCTCTTGTGTCTCCCTCCCACCCTCCCTATCCCACCCCTCTAGGTCGTCACAAAGCATAGAGCTGATCTCCATGTGCTATGCAGCAGCTTCCCGCTAGACAATCATTTTACATTTGGTAGTGTATATATGTCAATGCTACTCTCTCACTTCGTCCCAACTTCCCCTTCGCCGCCTGTATCCTCAAGTCCATTCTCTACGTCTGCATCTTTATTCCTGTCCTGCCACTAGGTTCATCTGTTTTTTTTTTTTTAGATTCCATATATGTGTGTTAGTATACAGTATTTGTTTTTCTCTTTCTGACTTAGTTCACTCAGTATGACAGACTCTAGGTCCATCCACCTCATTACAAATAACTCAATTTCGTTTCTTTTTATGGCTGAGTAATATTCCATTGTATATATGTGCCACATCTTCTTTATCCATTCATCTGTTGATGGACATTCAGGTTGCTTCCATGTCCTTACCATTTCAATTTTGTAACGTTGGTGAAATGAGTCTATTTTGTCAGTTTTCTCCTACCTCTTTACTTGTCTTTCCTAATTTACCACTTCACTACTTTTTCTGGTGGCTTCTATCCCCTTTGCCATTTTCTGATTTGGATTTAAGAACTTTTTGGTTAAAAAATGAACCATAGGGCTTCCCTGGTTGGCGCAGTGGTTGAGAGTCCGCCTGCCGATGCAGGGGACACAGGTTTGTGCCCCGGCCCGGGAAGATCCCACATGCTGCGGAGCGGCTGGGCCCGTGAGCCATGGCCGCTGAGCCTGTGCGTCCGGAGCCTGTGCTCCTCAACGGGAGAGGCCACAACAGTGAGAGGCCCGCGTACCGCAAAAACAAAAAAAAAAACAACAAAAAAAACCCATGACAGATCCTTCTAGGAGCAACTTTTCTCTCCAGATGTTTCCTACAATAACTCAGCAAACTTTAATCATTTCAACTTTCAGGTTATTTGGAGTTGGGATAAATGAATTTTTAAACACCACCCCCCCTAAAAGGCAAATAAATGACCCAGGGTCAAATTTGCACAAATTGACTTTGCGGTGGTCCTTTCCTCTATAAACCCAATTTAGCTACTAAGCTAGCAACTTTGGATTTAGAATTTATACAGGAATATGTGTGAAAAAGGATTAGGTCAAGAAGGCCCTACTTGTTAACAGAAACAAATCCATTAACTGTGTGACAAAACCGAAAATGTTATCCAGGAAATAAATGTGACAGCAACATAATTCTACACAGTTCTCACTCTCTACACACCATTTGGCATGATAAGCAGTCACTACTGAAGACAAATGAAGGCTTGGGAGAGTAGAAATAGGTAATATTTGTCTGAAACCGAATCAAGAAAACTGAATATGAATTCATTATGTTGAAAAGTGCCAGAAGGCCACTTTTAGAATCCACAGACCATATTTCCCTTTGGATAATTATACAGTCCAAGGTAAACTAACAGAAAAAGGGCAAAGCAGTTCGATTAACCACCAAGAATCTTAGGTAGTTTATAAACAGAACCTAACATTTGCACTACAGAAGAATCAAAGTGGTGAGTGGGTCCCTGAAAATTGCTGTAAGATTAACTCAGCTAGGGAATAAATTGAATAGACAGGTCACGATGAACTAAATTCACTTGTTGTTTCCTTTGGACATACAAGGTCTCATTTCTCTGGATCTAAGCTTCTTTAGCACATTTTTCTCAGATGACACAGGTGGAATTTTCCTGCTCTAAGATACGTTTTTATTCAGTAAAGTATAGATTAGCAAATCAAAGTCTTCACTTGGCTAGTGAATTTTTCTTTCATATAGTTTGCTTTTAGGGAAGGAAGTAAATGAGAAGAAGCCAAACAAGTTTCCAAAAGCAATTTCCCAGCGTGTACCCCAGGTTCAGCCCAGATTTCGTCAATATCTGCTACCTCCAATGATCTTAGCCAATTAGAATCTAGGGCATAGAAACACCGGGTTAACTCTAAGTGATAGCAGTAAGATTCAACCAGCTCCAGTCTACTGTGCTTACTAAGGCAGAAATATATAGATAAAGTTTTTAAAGAGGTTAAAGAATATGTATAAAACAACAAAAAAAGTGTGGTGTAACTGTTTCCTGAACCAGAAAATTTAATTAACCAGAATATTCCCTCCCTGAGCATTCTGGTTAATCAAAAACATCACTTTTTACTTTAAACTCTCATTTAATGAACTTAAAAACCTCAATGGTTTAGACATCAATACTGGGTTGAGGAATTAAATGTGCTCTCTTCCTCCACAAGAAAAATAACATTTTAGGTATAATTGATGGAAATCGTGCCTGTTCAACCTTTTCTAGTTAAATAGAAAAAACACAAAAGCACTGGCAAAGCAGCTGGCCCACGCTTAATATATATGTATTTGTATTTCTGCACCTGGTCCTGGCACACAAGACGAGTATCTTAAGAGCCAAAGAATTTATGTGCTTGCATCCCCAGCCTACGTAATAGACCCCATTAAATTGGCTGGAGTTTATATTAGGTGTGGATAGGAGGAAATGCCATTGTGTTCAGTGAACTGATCACAACCTCTGTCGAACCAGGAGAGAGAGGAGGGTGCTTGCTTTAAAATTGCAGGGAATGCTTTCAGGCTCTCTGGCTTCTGCTGATGCAAATCTAGGGTAATTTTTGACATACAAGAAAAAATATGGATGTTCCTCAAATATCCTTTTGGCCATCGGATGAAGCCCCTGCACAAAATTTGACCATGTATTACCGACACTGTTTAAAACTTGGATTAAAAACATCTAGAGTGTTGTCATGTTATGTCTACGTTAATTATAAATACCCGAAAGAAAGGATATAAAATTCTGAGCATTCTTTTTTTTTTTTTTTTGCGGTACATGGGCCTCTCACTGTTGTGGCCTCTCCTGTTGCGGAGCACAGGCTCTGGACGCACAGGCTCAGTGGCCATGAATCACGGGCCCAGCCGCTCCGTGGCATGTGGGATCCTCCCGGACCGGGACACGAACCAGTGTCCCCTGCATTGGCAGGCGGACTCTCAACCACTGCGCCATCAGCAAAGACCCTGAGCATTCTTTTTACACCTTTTCTGCAAAGGACTAGTTAAATTCTGAAATATTATTCACAATTATTATATACATATATTCCACTCAACATCTTTCACTTGTAGATTGTGACTTCCTAGTGAAATGGTAATTATTTCTATTTCATACAAAGTGAACTTTCATGATTTATGTCTTATATTTAATAAAGAGCTGTCATGCCCAAGGCAGGAAGTAAACGGCCTTCCTGGCACACATAGGCCCGGTTGAACAAGGCTTGGAATCTTTGTGGTCATCCCTAGAGAAAGAGCCCTGAAATATAACATCACTACTGGTTCCCACTACTCCTGTGTCCTTCCTCGGATGCCTCAGTCTCAGGTAGTTCACATAAGACGGGACACTGTATGGGATCAAACTGCAGGTAGGTGCTGGGGACTCATTCTGTGCTCTGTCTCTGTACGAGGGGTTGTAGACGATGCAAGATATCATGGACCCTGCCCTTGAAGAGCTTATGACTGAGTTGAATGGAGTTGTAAGAAAAGACTAATACACATATTAAAAAAATACGTAAGATATGCATGCATGAGTAAGTGTTAAAGTATATGGTGTAGACTATGCTTGTCTCGACTTCCAACTGCTTAGCCTTAACCTGGAAGCTTTCTTCTAAGAGGCTCAGGGGACTTATGATCTCATTTACTCTCATCAGCTCCACGTGAAGTTGGAAAAAATGGCTAGTCCTCTTTCACAGTTGAGAAACAAAAATGATTTACATCCTAGGGTACTTAAGGAATTGGCTGCATGCTCCAGAGCCTCTAGCAGTGCTGTATTCCTCCCACAGTTCCCTCCTCTGTTCCACCTTTTACACTGCTCATTACAGCGTCCTAAAGCATGATTTTGACAATATCAGTACCCTGCTTAAAAACACCTCAATGAGGCCCTGTGCCCACAGGAAAAAAAGATAATTTCTTTAGCATAGGACACAAGGCCCTTTATAATTTTGTCCCTGCCTGTTTCTCAGGCCTCATCTCATCATCCCCCTCAAGTATCCAACACTTAACTGCATCAGACTTTCCCCCTATCTTAAACATAATATATTCTGCAAGTGTCTGGGGGCTTTGCATATATGTCGTCTTGGACATAGAATGACTTCCATCTCCTCTGCCTAACAACCTCCTACTCATCCTTTAAGATCTAGCTGTGAAGATGTCCCGAAGTTCCACCTTCTTTTCCCAGGCAGAGAAAGTTGATTCCTATTTTTGTGTTCTAGTAGCTTCTTCAAACCTCTACCATAGTGCTTAGCAAACCGGCTTGCAACGGTTACTTCCTGTACCTGCCTCCTCTATTACACTATAAACTCTTTGCGAGCAAGGACTGTACCTTATTCATCTTTATACTGTCAGTACCTAGCACAGTACTTGGCACATGATAGGCACCGGAGAAAGCTTTTTTTTTTTTTAATTTTAAAGAATTGATAGGAATGGTGAAATGTCTAAAAAATGGAGAAAAAGATTCGTATTATTTACCTTGAATAAAAAGAAAAATAACCTTCGGATTATACATTTACAAATTCCAACATGACAAACTAGAAAAACATGTGAACAGATCACTAAAAGATAGACTAGTCAGTACCCAAATCAGGAAACTTTAAGGGCCTATGACTCATCACTCAACATCCCTCTTAAAACATACAAACAAATAAACAAAGCATGGGTTTTCATAGAGGCTGGTCCTAGATGTAGAGACATGTCATTAGCTTTTTTTTTTTAAAATGTGTGATAGAATAGGGAGCTTTGCATTAAATATGTCCCAAAATAAAGTTAGATGTGGCAGTGTTGTTTGACAGACACACTTAAAATTGAAATGACTTGAATCAAATGGCAAAGTGGGTGGATATCACTAGGGTGAAATGAAATATTGAAGGTAATTCACTAATGTGAAACAAAGAGGGTGGAAGATATGCTGGAAGGTCATTTTTGAAGCGGTTCTGAGTATTGCAGCATAGCTGTAGGCCGCTGGTAGACTGAATCTGGGAAATAAATGGCTTCTTCAACTCATGGCTACTCCCTCAAACCAATGGTCAGGCTTTAAATGTAGAAAGAACCATTTGGGGTACATTTGTCTTTGTAGTGACAAGCACATGCATAAGTGGTGATTGCTGTCAGTAGCATCATCTTTAAATATTGAAGACAGAGATGTGGAAACAGCATGAAGGAATATCAAGATGGCGAGTTCCTAGTCAGTGTGCATGTTTGGGCAGAGGTCGGCTCAGTAGTTTTTAAACGTTTCTTAAGCAGCAGAATGTTTTTTTCAAATGAAATTTTATGTGGAATCCCAACATATAAAACAAACAAAATCAGCACTGCTCTGGTTAAAGTGTGAGTAGGGGATGGACATTTGGGGGTCCAGAACCCTATACGTTTAGCAGTCCCTCTACTTCCTGTAGCTGCTACTGAAGCACCTTTAAGGAATTCCTGGGATAGATGCTGTGGAAAAGGTTTCTATGTGGAAAGAGAGGTTAGAATAGGTGACTTCTAGTTCTTTCTGACTCTGAAAGTCTACAATGTGATAGTTTTCCTTATTTGTAATAACCTATAAGGAAAAAGAATCTGAAAAAAATTATATATATAGGTATATGTATAATTGCATTACTTTGCCGTACACCTGAAACTAACCCATTGTAAATCAACTATACTTCAATAAAAATAAATTAAAAAAATTTTAAATGATAATCCTCTTTCTAATATTCAAGATCAGTCAGGAAATCAGGATTTTATCCCACTTACAAAAAAAGTCCAGTAGAGGGAAACACAAATAACTAAGGGTTTGAGCAATAATACTGTTTTCCAGAACTGTATCTCTTTTTTAATTTTATTTTTTTCATTAAGACAGTTTTTGTAGTACTTTAAGATTCACAGCAAAATTAAGGAGAGAGTACAAAGATTTTCCCCACGGCCCTTGCCCTCACACACGCATAGCCCTACCCCTATCAACATCTCCCACCAGAGTGGTGTGTTTGTTACAACTGATGAACCCACATAGACACATCATAATTACCCAAAGTCCACAGTTTACGTTAAGGTTCATTCTTGATGTACACACTGTGGATTTGGACAAATGTAGAATACTAAGCATTCATCATTATGGTATCATACAGAATATTTTCATTGCTCTAAACATCTTGAGGAATAATCTTAATGAGGGATTACTTACTGGGCACAAGTCACAAATGAGGCTTCTCCCTTCCTTCCTCTCTCAACACACACATTTGTATTGAACACTCACTCTGTTCTAAACTCTGAGAATAATGATGAACAGATAATACAGATAACAGCTTATTCTCAAGGATCTTGCGGTGTCTGGGGGGTAGGGGGTGTGGAGGCAGGTGGAAAAATACAAAAACAAACAAGAAAACAATATATTGTGACAAGCGATATTACAAAAATAACACAGTAATGTGATAGAGAGTAATGGAGTCTGGGTGGGGGGCTACTTCATATAGGTTGGTCAGGAAAGCTTCTCTGAATGGGTGATGTTTAAACAGAGACCTGAAAAGTGAAAAGAAACTCACCCATACTGAGATGGAGAAGTCTTCCAGGCAGAGAGAACAGCACTGCAAAAGCTCTGAGGCAGGAAAGAACTCCCTTGGCCTATTTGAGCAGAAAGGCCAGTGTGGCTGGAACACAGTTAATCAGGGAGAGTGGTACAAGGTGAGTTCTGATGGGACCAAATCACAGGGGCCATCACACAGAGTTTGGACTTTATTCTCAATGAGATGAGAAGCCATTGGAGGGTTTTGAGCAGAGGAGGTATAGCATCTGATTTGAACTCTTTTTTCTTCTATGAAGAGATATTGTATAAGTGATCATTAGCACAAGGCCGAATGGGCGAAATTTGGTAAGACATGATGAAATTCAGAAGAATTGTTGCCAAGAAAGGTTGAAGAGTTTTATTTAATGGCACAAAGTGAATTTCTTGGAATGATTTACCCAAGAAAGATGACTTCTTTAGCCTTCTTATAGCTGGCAGCTTTGACAGTTTATCCTTGGTGTCACAGTCACTGGGGGAGCTAAGGCTCATGTTTACGTCTTCTGACTCTTAATGTTCTTTTCACTAAATTAATTGCTTCTAATTGCTTACAGCAAAGCAGTGAAAGAAGGCAAAAGGCAGAAATACAGTATTTCCTTCCCTAAGGGCTCCTGGAAATTCAATTTTTCTCTGTAAGAACCTACCTGAGCACGCACTTAGGAATTAGTTTATCCTGGTAAACCACCTTAGCCAGTTTCCTTCTAGCATCTGAACTTCAAATCCCAACCTTAAACCAGTCTGACCACTTGAATGTTTATTCTGCTCCCAAAGCGAGGATGGTCAAGTGCTGTTGGAATAAACCGTGTAACTGCAGATATACACCATTACACATTTATGGTTCCCAGTCACAGGTGGGCCTTCAAGGCTGCTCAGTCATCGTTGACTTCTAATTGTCTCTTTCTCACTCCTTACAATGGATACTACAAACTCACTAAGTCCCAAGAATCCCTGCTCAGAAGTCCATCACATTCACAATAAAATCCAAAGTCCTACTGTGGTGTCCACAAGGTCTTGCATGATGGAGCCCCTGTCAACTTCTCTGTCCTCTCCTGACACTGTCCCCACTACTCTCTTTGCTCTAGCCACAATGGCCTTGTTATTCATAAGAAACATCAAATGGATAACAGTGTGCATGGTTATGTGCAGTTATATGGTTTGCTTTTGAGGACCTGCCAAACTGTTTTCCAAATTGGCTGCACCATTTTACATTCCCACCAGCAATGTATGAGGGTTCTCATTTCTACCTGTCCTCACTTGCATTTGCTTTATCTATCCTTTTGACTTTAGCCATCCTAGTGGGTGTGAAGTGGTATCTCATTGTGGTTTTGGTTTGCAACTCTCTAATGAGCAATGATGTTTTTAATGTGATTTTTTGGCTATTTGTATATCCTCTTTAGATAAACATATTTAAATCCTTCGCCCATATTTGAATTGGGTTGTCCTTTTATTACTGAGCTACGAGAGTTCTTTATAAATTCTTTTTTTTTTTTTTTTTTGTGGTACGCGGGCCTCTCACTGTTGCGGCCTCTCCCGTTGCAGAGCACAGGCTCCGGACGCGCAGGCTCAGCGGCCATGGCTCACGGGCCCAGCCACTCCGCGGCATGTGGGATCTTCCCGGACCGGGGCACGAACCCGTGTCCCCTGCATCGGCAGGCGGACTCTCAACCACTGCACCACCAGGGAAGCCCGAGTTCTTTATAAATTCTGAATGCAAACCTCTGATCAGATATATGATTTGCAAATGTTTTCTCCCATTCTATTGGTTGTCTTTTCACTTTCTTGATGGTGTTCTTTGAAGTCACAAATAATTTTGATGAAGTCCATCCAATTTATTTACTTTTTCTTTGGTTGCTTGTGCTCTTGGTGATGTATCTAAGAAGGTTTTGCCTAACCCAAGGTTATGAAGATTTACTCCTGTGCTTTCTTGTAAGAGTTTTATAGTTTAGTTTTTAGATCTATAATCTATTTTGAGTTAATTTTTATGTATAGTATGAAGCAGAGGTCCAAATTCATTCTTTTGCATGTGGATCCAGTTGTCCCAGCACCATTTGCTGAAAAAACTGCTCTTTCCCTATTGAATTGTCTTAGTATCTTTGTCAAAAATCAATTGACCATAAATGTGAGGGTTTATTTCTGAACTCTCAATTCTATTCCATTGATCAATATGCCTATTCTATGCCAGTATCACACTGTCTTGATTACAGTGTGAATCCTCCAACTTTGTTCTTTTTCAAGATTTGGCTATTTTAGGTCTCTTGCATTTCCACAAGAATTTTAGGATCAGCTTGTCAATTTCTACAAAAAGCCAGCTGGGATTTTGGCAGAGATTGTGTTGAATCTGTTGATCAACTTGGGAGTATTGTCATCCTAACAATATTAAGTTTTCTGATCAATGAACATGGAATCTCACTATACATTATTTATATGATTCACAGTTATAAGGAACTAATGTATAATAGTTTTAAGTTGTGAGATCAAATGCATACAAGGTATATCGAGGTATTTTATCAAGGTATAATTTAGATACCATAAAATTCACCCATATTAAGTATACAATGCAATGATTTTTAATAAATTTACTGAGTTGGGCAACCATTACCATAATCCACTTTTAGAACATTTTCATCCCTCCAATAAGACTCCTCATGCCTATTTACAGCTGATCCCTGTTTCTACCCCCAGACCCAGTCAAGCACTAATCTACTTTCTGTCTCTATAGATTTGCCTTTCTGGACATTTTACATAAATGGAAGCATACATACGTGGTCTTTTCTATCTGGCTTCTTTTACTTAGCATAATGTTTTTTTTTAATTAATAGTTTTTTTTTTAAGAAGTTTTGGTTTTAGAGAAAAATAGAACAGATAGGACAGAGAATTCCCATATACCCTCTCCCCTGCATACAGTTTCCCCTATTAACATCTTGCATTAGCATGCTACATTTGTTACAATATTGATATATTACTATTAACTGAAATACATAGCTTACATTAGGGTTCACTCTTAGTGTTGTACAGTCATGTGTTTTGACAAACATATGATGTCATGTATTCACCATTACAGAATCACATCATAGTTTCACTGCCCTAAAAATCCCCTGTGTTCCACCTAATTATTCCTCCCCTCTCCTCCAAGCCCATGGCAATCACCTATCTTTTTTTTTTTTACTGCCTCTATAGTTTTGCCTTTTCCAGAATGTCATATAGTTGGAATCATATAGTATGTAGTCTTTTCAGATTGGCTTATGTCACTTAGCAATATGCATTTAAATTTTCTACATGTCTTTTCATGGCTTGATAGGTCATTTAAAATATCAGCTTTACTGAGGTGTAACTGACATAGAATTGTAAGATATTTAAAGTGTACATCTTGGTGATCTGATATACATGTACATTGTGAAAGGACTGCTCCCACCTAATTAATTAGCACATCCGTCACCTCACATATTTATCTTTTTTTTTTTTTTGGTGAGAATATTTGTTATACTCTTAGCTAATTTCAATTATACAATACATAGTAGCTCATTTGTTATTGCTGATGATATTCCATTGCATGGATGTAAGAGTTTGCTTATCCATTTACCTATTGATGGACTTCTTAGCTGCTTCTAGATTTTGGCAATTATGAATAAAGCTGCTATGAACATTTGTGTGCAGGTTTTTGTATGGACATTAAGTTTTCAACTCAGTTGGGTAAATGCCTGTGAGCACGATTGCTGAGCATGTTTTTGAGGTTCATTCACATTGTAGCATGTATCAGTTTTTCCTCCCTTTTTTAAATCCCTGAATAGTATTCTGTTATATAGATATACCACATTTTGTTTATCCATGCACTAGCAGATGGACATTTGGGTTGTTCTCACTTTTTGGTCATTATTAATAACCAAACAGAACAGAATAGAATAGACCTGCTATGAACATTCACATGTAAGTCTTTTTGTAGATACATGTTTTTATTTCTACTGGGAGTGGAATTGCTGGGATGTATGATAAATTTATATTTAACTTCTTAAGAAAGTGTTAAACTGTTCTCCAAAGTGTCTGCACCACTCTACATTCCCACCAGCAATGTATGAGGGTTCCAGTTTCTCAACATTTACTGTCTGTCTTTTTGTTACAGCCATTCTTAGGGGTGTATAATAGTATCTCATTTTGATTCTAATTTGCATTTCCCTAATGATTAGTGATACTGTGCATCTTCTCATGTGTTTATTAACTGTTCATATATCTTTTTGGTGAAATGTCTATTCAAATCTTTTGCTTATTTTTAAATTGGGTTGTCTGTCTTATTATTATTGAATTGTAAGAGTTCTTTGTATATTATGGATATGAGACCTTTATCAGATATGTAATTTGCAAATTATTTTTCCCAGTTTATGACTTGTATTTTCATTATGATAATGATGTCTTTTGAAGTATAAGTTTTTCATTTTGATGAAGTCCAGTTTATCAATCTTTTTGTTTTATGGATCATGCTTTTGTTGTTGCATCTAAGAAATCGTTGCCTTACCAAAGTCTCAAGATTTTCTCCTGTTTTCTTCCAAAAGTTTTATAATTTTAGCTCTTACATTTAGGTCTCATCCATTTTGAGATAATTTTTGTGTATGGTATGAGGCAAGGGTCTAATGTTATCTTTTTGCATCTGTGGATCCAACTGTCTCAGTACCACTTGTTCAATTTCAACCATACATTTTCAAAGGTTTTAAAAAGAAGTGTTTCTCTAACTCTTTATTTCAAAAACTTTCAAACCTACAGAACAGCTGAAAGAATAGGACAACAAGCAATCATGTATCTTTCACCTAGATTCACAAATTGCTACTAATTTCCACATTTGTTCTCTCTCCAAACACAAACATGCAAGCATGCATGCACACGTGCACATATGTGCAGCGCGCTCTCTCTCTCTCTCTGTCTCTATTTCTCTCTCCCCCCCCACTTATTGCTGACCCATTTGAAAGTAAGACACAAATATGAGGATACTGCACTCCTAAATACTTCAGCATGCATCTCCTAAGAAAGTCTTCCACATTATCATACCCAAGAAAAATCAACATTAATTCAATAATATCATCTAAAGTATATTACATACTTAAATTTACCAAATTATTCCAAAAACGTCTTTCATAGCTGTTTGCGATCCACCCCACCCCCCATTCAGAATCCATTCAAGGTTGACACGCTGCCTTTGATTGTTAGAGCTCACTGTTCTCTTTCATTCTAGAACAATTCCTTAACCTTCTTTTGTTTTTCGTGATAATGGCTTTTTGGAGAGTCCAGGCCAATTGACTTATTGAATGTCCCACATTCTGGGTTTGTCTAAGTGTTTCTGCATATTTAGATTCAGGTTAAACATTTTTGGCAAGAATATTTCATAAGTGGTGTTCTGTACTTCTTATTACATTACATCGGGAGGCACAATGTCAGGTTGTCCTGGTATTGACAATGCTGGGTTTAATCACTTGTTTAACCTAGTGACTGCCAGATTTTCCCATTGTAAATGTACATTTGTAATTATCAAGGAATCTGTGGGGTGATAATTTGAGACTGTGTGAATATCCTGTTCCCCAAGAACTTTTTACCCAATGGTTTTACCAGCAATTTGATGATCTTTGCCAAAATCAATTATACTGGGGGTTGCAAAACAGTGATTTTCTATTCTATCTTCCTTCTACGTTTATTAGCTAGTATTCTTCTGGAAAGAAGATCTCCCCCCACCCCACCCCCCGCCCCCTGCTTCAGAATATCGCTTTGGACCAATGGATTATTACTTTTATAACAACTTTATTGGAGTATAATTGCTTTACAATGGTGTGTTAGTTTCTGCTGTATAACAAAGTGAATCAGCTATATGTATACATATATCCCCATATCCCCTCCCTCTTACATCTCCCTCCCACCCTCCCTATCCCACCCCTCTAGGTGGTCACAAAGCACGGAGCTGATCTCCCTGTGTGATGCAGCTGCTTCCCACTAGCTACCTATTTTACATTTGGTAGTGCATATATGTCCATGCGACTCTCTCACTTTGTCCCAGCTTA
The DNA here is from genome assembly GCF_964341445.2 of Mesoplodon mirus. NCBI lineage: Eukaryota > Metazoa > Chordata > Mammalia > Artiodactyla > Ziphiidae > Mesoplodon > Mesoplodon mirus. Next base: position 61,298,696 of record NC_138981.1, read on the forward strand.
CCCTTCACCCTCCCCGTTGGACTAATGGATTATTATTACCATTATCATTATTATTTTACCACTATAATCCATTTCCATTAATACTTTCACAATTTCTAAAAAATATATTTCCTAGACCAGTCTACAGAAAAGGCCTAAAAGCAGTGCACATCAGTAGCACTGAGCATACCTAATGCCTAGACTGTGGTACTGAAATACAATTTCCTATTCTCAGGAACCAGAGCTCCTGAGAGAACTGGCTGATTCCAGTGTGAATTGGGGAAACATTGTTCACCAGAAAGCAAAGATGCACTAAAGAACTGATGGGTTCATGTGAAAAACACACAGGAGCTGGCTTGAAGGGGCTCTATTGGCCAAATTTGGGATAATTTGAGCATTACAAAGAAGTGCTTTAAAAATTATCCATATTTTTCTAAGCCTCATCTATAATTCCCCTTCTCTCTCTCTCAACCTGTCTCCTTCTCCACTGCCTTTATTTTCTCATCGTTCATTTGCTCTTCAGTCTGCTCTTTTTACAGCACTGAAAATTATACCAGTAATCATTTGATTGTCAAATCCCACAGACCCCTCTCAGTCCTCAACAGACTCAACTTCATTGTCGCTAATAACCCTTGCCCTCCCATGCTAGACTTTCTTCTCCTCTCCTCCAAAGCAGGGACAAACAATCCATATCCAGGTTCATGGCTTACCGTGGCCTATCGAAGAGGAGCAGAAAAAGAACCTAAAACCATGGGAGAGGAAGACCCAGGTTGAAGAAGGGTTGGGGTATAGATGTTAGTGGCCACATTTTCTCCATCTTGGTATTTTCAGGGCTTAACCAGTGGGTGGACTCCCAACAGGCACACACAAATATGGCTCACTCTCTGTGACACTTGAAGCAAGGCACTTCCCCTTTCTGAGCCTCAGGTTCCCCACACACAACACGGGAATGCTAACACCAACTCTAAGGGTTGTTTCAAGAACATTCATGTGCACACTGTGAACTCTAAAGGTTATTCAAAAGTAAGAAATGAAAAAGTTCTTACTTCTGTTTGGTATTTCTTCCCAAACCTCCCCCCACCCTGCCCAATTAAACTTTCCTTGATTATCTCCCTCAAGTGACTATTTCTTTCCTTTGGTTTTCTACAAAATTGTTTGCTTTCTCCACTTCCTTCTTTCCCATTTACTCTGCAACTGTCTGTTCCACTTACACCCCTTTTACCAGGTTCAGTGACAAGTAATTTTTAATCTTCAACTTATTCGATCAGCATCTGACCCTGGTAAACATACCCTGATTCTTTCTTTTGTTTGAAATAGAGTTATTGTCAGTGTTGTGTCATAGCCAGCTAGTGAGATCTGACTATTCGATATTCAGGAATTTTGCAAGCCCTTGGATTATTTATATCACTGAAATTAGCAAATGCTACAAATTTAGGGCTTCACTTTTTTTCAGAGATCTGGTTTACCAGCACACTACTTGTTACTGTTTCTATAAATGACACATGCTCAATAAAATATGTTCAACTATTTAAACTTTAACAAAAAGTGCAATGACCTGAAATCTCACTACCAGGGAAAAAAACCAAAACCACCGTTTGCTAGGAAGCAAAGTTTTATTTAATGAAGAAAATGTTACATTGCTGCTTTATAACCTTCCGTAATATGTCATGGACATCTTTCCATGTCAATAAGTATAGAGCTATGTCATAACTTTTAATGGCTGAATACTATTCCACTGTGTGTATCTGCTGTAATAATTCTCCTACTGTTGAATATTTTAGATTGTTTCTGCTATCATGATGCTGGGAACAATGTCGTTATATGTGTTTTAAAAATCCATTTGTACAATTTTCTATCTCCTTTGGGGTAAATTCCCAGAAGTAAGATTGCTGTCTCATAGAATGTGCTTATTTTTCATTTTGATACATATTGTTAAAGTGTCCTCTGGGAAGTCCAAAAATATTTACATTCCCAGCAGTAAGTACACAGAAGTGCCTGTTTCCCCATAGCCTTTGTAACACTGTTCGATCTTTTAAATCTTTGCCAATCTCACAGACGAACAACAAAAACACACGATTTTGCCTTCATGTCTTTGATTACCAGTGAAGATGAACAATTTTTTATATGTTTATTGCCTCTTTATATGTCTTTGGATAACTGCCTTTTCATGTCCTTTGCTCATTTTTCTAATGTGGACGACATTTGCTTCTCAACCCTTTCTTAAAAGAGTTTCCTTAGACTCCTGTACACTACTTCTTTCTGAGTCCCGTTCTACCATGCTGCCAGTTCCTTCTCTGGCTTCTTCCTCTCTATTTGCCCCTTAAATGTTGATGCGCTCTCTTCACTTTGCCCCACCCACTTTTCCTCAGTGATCTTATCCATTCTTATGATCTTAATTGAAATCTCTAACAACATGAACAATCCCGATAGTAATAATGATATGAATAATTGCAAACATTTATTGAGCATTTACCATGTGCCAGGTACTGTAATTAGTGCTGCTATGGAATAGCTCCGTTAAGTTATTCCTAACAGGAAGCACATAAGGCAGGTACTAGCATGAAGCTCTATTTTATGGAGAGGGAAACAGAGTCAGGAAAGTTTAACTGACTTGTCCAAAGTCACAAAATTAGTATGTACACAGTTGAGACTGAAACCCAAGTCTTGTCTGGTGCCAACTAGACTATATTACATCCTGTGACTGTATGCTGTATATCATCTGCATTACAGCCCACAAGCCAAATCCAGCCTGACGTGTTTTTGTTAATAAAGATTTATCAGAACACAGCCATACCCACTCACTTAAATATTGTCTATGCTAGCTCTGAAGCTAAAACAGCAAAGTTGAATAGGTACAACAGACACCTTGTGGCCTGCAAAGTCTAAAATACTTACTACCTGGACCATTACAGGAAAAGTTTATCTGCTTCTGCTCTGCTCACAGATAACTCCAAAAATCTACATCTTCATCACTGACCTATCTTCTGAGTTCTCTATCCACTAATCAGCTGAACACCTCTGGCTCATAAGTACTTCAATCTCAGCAGTCTCGAAACTGGACCCTAAGGTACCAGTTCCTGCCATCCCCAACTTCCTACCCTCTAGCCCAGGGATGTGACATGCATACTTGCCATTCCTCTTTTTTGTACCCATGGCAGACATTGCTAATTGATCACATTACTTTTTCCCATTAAGCCCCGATGGGGCCTCAGAATCTTTCTTAATACAACCCTTTATGAAGGCCTGGCCTGAGATTGGCAGTGGGGGTACAAAGAAGGGGTTAGAGTCAAGAAACATTTAGGAGGTAGAACCAGCATTATGTGCAGTTAGCACATGAGGTAAAACTTATTTGCCATCCCTGTAGCAGAGCCACACCCAGCTTCTCACTGTTCCTGGAACCTGACCAAACCCTTTCACACTTCTACATACCCGCACGTGATTCTTCACCCCAAATTCCATACTCTCCCTGCTCTGCCTGGCAACCCCTTTTTCCGTGTCTGACAACCAGCTCGAATGTCACAACCATGAAGCCTTTCCCCACATGGGTTAGCCATTTCCACACGGTGCCCCCACCAGTCCAGAACGCTATCATAGGATGAATACATAATACATACATTGTACCATATCTATCTTTTCACAGGTTGGTCTGTCTACCCCACTAAACCGAGAGCTTCCTAAGAGCAGGGCATATATCTTAATTATCTTTGCATCCCTGGCATCTAGAAGTATCCAGGACACAGCAGACCATCAGTATGTTAAATAAAAGGAGGATAAAATCATTGCAGGTGTCACCATCTACCTACGAAGCTTAGTACATAGTTCTTGACTCCAGCACCTTCTTTGCATCTCCCACTGCCAACCTCAGGCCAGGCCTTCATCATTTACACTCTGGATTATTGGATTATTGTCACAACCTCCCTGCCTTTAATCTTGGCCCCTTACATTGATGCTCTATGCTAATTCCCTCATTCAACAAATATCTATTGCGTGTCTGCTAGATGCTCTCTATTCTAGGCACTGAGACAAAAATCTTTGTCCTCATGGAGCTTGTATTCTAGGGGAGGAAACACAATCATCAGAGTGACCCACTTGTATGCATCTGTGACCATGTCATTCTCCTTAGAACCTACACTGGTTCCCCACTGCTGATAGTCCAAACTACCTGAACATGGCAGATAAGGGCTTCCATGACCCAGCCCTTATGTACTCTAGTTTCATCTCTGGTATTTTGTACTGTAGCAATACTGAAATGTATACACTGTATTTTTTTTCCTGCCTCCCTGACTTTGATTTTGCTGTCCCCTTTGCCCGGACCCTTCCCTCTCTTTCTTTGAATGGTTAACTCCTGTTTTTCAAGATTCAGCTGAGACAGCACTTAAATCTAGGAGGCCTTCCCTCTTCTCCCTCAGGTTAGGTGCTTCTTGTCAGTGCTCCCGAAACAACATCCTGTGCAGACCTCTATTGTTGCCTTATCGTTGTTTGTTTCTACATGTTTTCCTGACGAGGCAGGGCTCTTGGAGGGCAGAGACTGTCTTACTCATCTTTGTAACCCCAGGAAACTCAAGAACCTCCTCCCGTGTATAAGACATTTAGGCACTCAATAAATATTTGCTGAATTAAGGACTGTTGCTTCCACATGCCATTCTCATTCAGGGCCAGATCACTCTGCTGCACTCCAGACTCTGCTTACCAGACATCATGCTGCCTCTCAGGTACCCCAGAGCAGAGACGCCACGACCAACAATGAATTCATCATCACTCCTGAAACCCACGTTTCCTCCTGTAATCCTATCGTCATTTTTATAACTGGCAACCCTACTGACAGTTTTGATTATTCTGTCTTCTTCTCCCTGATGATTCTATTTCATAAATCCTCCTTCTGGCTCCTCCTTCCTGTTTCCTCTGCCACTGCCCTCATTATCACCCCCCTGGATGACTGCACCAGCCTTCTAACTTGTCTTCCTGCCTTTACTCTCATCCCCTGGATTTAATCCTCCACACTGTGGCCAGAGTTATCTTTGTCAAAGAAAAATCTGATTCTGTGACTTCCCTGCTTAATGATCTTTTCTGGCTCCCCACTGCCTTCAGGATAAAGCCCAAACACTTCAGTATAGTACACAAGGTCCTTAAGGATCTGGCCTCATCTCGGTTCCCAGCCTCACCTCCTGCCACTGGCCCATACCAACTTCCTGACTCGGCCATACTCAACTCTTGCCAACTCTCTTCACAAATCTTATTCTCTCATGCCTTCCTACCTCTGCATGTTCAGTTCCCTTTTCCTTATCCTTTTCCCTTGTATCTGCCTGGCTTACACTTTTTTTTGCCCCTGAACACTCAGCTCAAGCATCACAACAGACTCAATACTTCAACAAAGCCTGCTCTGAACACAGTACCTCCCCACAGCCCCGCTGAGCTTAGTGTCTTAGTTTACGCTTCCCTAGTAGCCTGTGCCTATTACAACCATTAACCACATTAAATCATAATGCTAGTTTACTTGTCAGTATCTCCCAGTTCACCACAAGCTTCTTGAAGTCAGGGACAGTGACTGTATCTCTGTATCTTCAGAGCCTAGCATCTTTGCCTGGAATACAGTAAAAATTCAACAACCAAAACAAATGTTTAAATAAGTGAAGGCCTACTTGACTTTGCAAATGTTGATCCTTTTCCCTGGCATACTCTGCCTGCTAAATTCCTAGGTCATTATTGTATCCCTAGCACCTAGCAGAGTACCTGATGTACAGTAGGTACTCAATAAATACTGAGTGAATGGATGAGACCAAGCTCAAAAAGCACCTTCCTGACCTCCTAAGAGCCCTGGGTGTAGCTGGTTGGTCTCCAGCCCCAAACCCCACAGCCCGTTGTATCTCCTTCTGCTAGAACACTTGCCCTGTCACACTATTCACATGGCTGCCTCCCGGCTAGACTGGGCGCTCCTTGAGGACAGACTTTTCTTTTGTTCCACTTGTGTCTGTATCTCCAGTGCCTAGCACAGTGGCAGGCACACAAGAGATGTTCAGAGAGCATTTTTTAAAATATTTATTTATTTGGTTGTGCTGGGTCTTAGTTGCGGGAGGCGGGCTCCTTTTAGTTGCAGCTCAAGGGATCCCTTAGTTGCGGCTTGAGAACTCTTACTCGCAGCATGTGTGTGGGATCTAGTTCCCTGACCAGGGATCGAACCCGGGCCCCCTGCATTGGGAGTGCGGAGTCTTAACCACTGGACCACCAGTGAAGTCCCCAGATAGCATCTGTTGACTGAATAAATGGATGAATAAGAAGATAAGACTTAGGGGAGTCTCTAGAAATATCTGAAAGGCTGTGTTGGACTAAGAAAGCAGACTATTCTATGTGGCTGCAGGAGGCAGAAGAGCTGGGAAAAGCATTATTTTAGCTCAAGGGCAGAAATAATTTTAACTTTTAGAATGGCTTGAGGGTCAAGTGGGCTGCTGCTGGGGAAAGTGAACTCCCGGCGATGAGAGGTGTGCAGTGAGGCTAGGGAATGCTAGGCAGTGATGCTGGAGAGGGAATTTCAACAGCAGACAGGGAGGTGAAGGTGGGGTGTTGATTGGGGGTGATGGTGGTGGTGGCGCTAGATGATCCCTGGGGTTCCTTCTGGATGGGGCATCCACTAACCTGCACCCCTCAAAGGTGCCCGTGGACTGGGACATGGCTTCTCCACCAACCAGACGTTTCTTAGCCAGCCCAGGCACATTTAGCTGCTCACTATTTCTCCTCAGGGGCAGGGCAGCCTTATTCCTATCCTTATCTTTAAAAACCAGCAAGGTATCGGGCTCATAGTAGGAGCTCAACAACTGTTTGCTGAATTGTATCTGACTATTCTGATATCAAAGACCACTCCCCTCTCTGACTCAATAAACATTTTTTGAATGAAATTAATTTAAATTCGACTATGTGACAGTGCGTGGCTCATATCATTCACTAATCATTTACTGGGTGTCTATATAATACTACGAACAAGGCCACATGCTAAGCATTGTGAGAGGGAAAGCAATACGGACTCTCTCTTCCAGGAGTTTACAGTGTGGCAGGAGAGAGAAACTATGACACAATAAGTGTAGCAGAGGTATAAAGTGCCTAGCACAGTGCTGGCTATGTAGTAGGTACTCATGGAAGGATGAATAGTGGTCCCCAAAGCTGTCCACGTTTTAATGCCCAGATGTAAGTAAGTTAAGGATCTTGAGATGGGGAGATTATCCGGGATTATCTGGGTATGCCCTTAATGTGATCATAAGTGTCCTTATAAGAGAGAGGCAGAGGGAGAGTTGACACAAAAGAGAAGGCCACACAGTGGAAGCAGAGTCAGAAAGAAGAAGCTGCGCTGCTGGCTTTGAAGATGGAGGAAGGGACCATGAGCGAGGAATATAGCTCTAGACACCAGGTAAGGAAACAGATTTTTCCCTTAGAGCCTCCAGAGGGAGCGTGGCCCTGCTGACATGCTGATTTTAGCTGTGTAAGACTCATTTTGGACTTCTGGCTGTCAGAACTGTAAGGGAATAAATTCCTGTTGTTTTAAGCCACTAAATGGGTGACAATGTTAGAGCAACAATAGGAAACTAATATAGCACTTGATAAATACTTGGGAATAAGTGGATTTTTTAAAAAGTTCTGTAAAAGAAATAAAGATACAGGGATTCCCTACTGAGTAGAAGAGAGCCTAAAAGCTTTAAAAATGCTCCAAGGAGCCATGACTTGCTTTTCCCTTGACTAGGCCAGCTTGGGGATTATTTGTGCAGCTTACTGCTTGCCCATCATGGTGCTGGTAGCTGTTAGCTTCTGGTTGCCATTTTGGAAATCTACTTAGGGGGCACTTCTAGGGCCCTCAGTTGCCTGAAATGCTGTGCCCTGAAGCCCTATTACCTGAGAGTAGGAACAAAATATAGCCTCTTTTTCACTGAACTCTGATGGCAATTATAATCTGCTCTAAATTGTTGAACACTCTATTATATGCTATTTTATGTTGTTTTCTAGTTACATCACACATCTGAATCTTATTTGTTCAATTACATAAGGTCCTTAAGGGCAGGGATCATGATTTTTACATATATTTAGTTCTTCCATGATACTAGACACTCCAGAGTGACTTAGGTAATACTTACGTATTGCTGATAATTAAGAAGCTGGGTAGGGAAGACAGTTATTTTATGCTTCATTTTCTAGACCACAACCAGCAAGCTGACTCAATTTATCTATCTATCGATCTGCCTATCTATCTATCTATCTATCCATCCATCCATCCATCCAACATTGATTATTTTCTTACCATGGGCCAGGCATATACTTAGTACATTCAGTGGATACAGAAGTAACACTTGGTTTCTGTTATTGAAGGCTTAGCTGTCAAAGACTGCTAAACTAACACATTATAATATAACACAATATGCTAGAGGCAAAAACAAAATACCATTAAAACAGAGGCAAGAGCAATTAATTCTGTCTATGGGAGTCAGGAAGAACTCCAGGAAGGTGACAATTAAGCTGTGTCTTGAAGGAGAAGTAGTTTTCCAGGAAGAGAAGAGGTGTGTAGGGCATTCTAGACAGAGGGAGCACACAGGAAGGCACAGAGGAGCTGTGCAAAACAAAGAACTGGCTACAGCAGGGAGTGGTAGGTGATGAGGCTAGAAAGATAGGCTAAGGCCAGACTTTTAAAGCCATCCTGGCAAGTGTCTGGACTTGTGTTTTATATATGAACGGTAACCAATGGCTTTGATTTCTATTTCATGTGAAAAGCACCCCCAATAGAAAGTCTGTACTGCAGAGAGGATGTTTTAACTGTGGATTGCTATATAAAACCTATATTATTTAAATGAGTAAAACAATGATCAGAATTCTGAGTCTGAGGAATCTCTGAGTTAATCCCTCGGTTTCTTTATCCATTTTTTTCCACTGAACAGAAAAACAGAAGGTTGATTATTCAGAAAAAAATGTCTTTTCTGGTCACTAAAATACATAACAAGTCTACTATAAACCCCAGAAGTTCTGCTTCTTCCTCTTCTTTAAAAAAACAAAAACAGCTTTAGTGAGCTATATATCACATGCCATACAATTTACCCATTCAATGGCTTTTAGTATGTTCACCTCACCACAATCAATTTTAGAACATTTTTATCACTCGAAAAAGAAACCCTGTACTCATTAGCAGTCACTGCTCCTCATTTTTCTTGAAAGCTCCTGGGCCCTGGAAACCACTAATCTACATTCTGTCTCTATAGATGTACCTACTCTGAATATTTCATACAAATGGAGTATAAAATATGTGGTCTTTTGTGACTAGCTTCATTAACTTAGCATACTGTTTTCAAGTTTCATCCATACTTAGCATAATGTTTTCAAGTTTCATCCATATTGTAGCCTCTATCAGTACTTCCTTTCTTTTTATTGTCAAACAATATCCCATTGTATGGATATACCACATTTTACATTTATCAGTTAATGGACATTTGATTTTTCCCTACCTTTTGGCTATAGTGAATAATGCTGCAATGAACATCAGCATACAAATTCTTGTGTGGACATACATTTTCAATTCTCTTGGGTATATACTTAGGAGTAGAAGTTCTGGGTCATATATTTTAATTCTATGTTTAACTATGAGGAACTGCCAAACTGTTTTCCAAAATGGCTGTACCGTTTTAGAGTCCTACTAGCAGTGTATAAGGGCTCTAGTTTCTTTATATCCTCTTGAATACCTTCTATTGTTCATCTTTTTGATGACAGCCATTCTAGTGGGTATGAAGTGGTATCTCATTGCAGATTTGACTTGCATTTCCCTAATGACTAATGATGTTGAACATCTTTTAATGTCTTTATTGGCCATTTGTACATCTTCTTTGAAGAACTGTCTATTCAAATCCTTTGCATGTTTTTCATTTGGGTTATTGGTCTTTTTATTGCTAAGTTGTAAGAGTTTTATGTATATTTTGGATACAAGATTCTTATCAGATATGTGATTTGCAAATATTTTGTTACATTCTATAGGTTGTCTTTCTACTTACTTGCAGATATCATTTGCAGCACAAATGTTTTTAATTTTGATGAAGTCCAGTTCATTTTTTCTTTTGTCACTTGTGCTTTTGGTGTTGTGTCTAAGAAACCACTGCCTAACCCAAAGTCACAAAGATTTACTCCTGAGTTTTCTTCAAAGAGTTTTATGTCTTACATTTATGTCTTTGATCTATTTTGAGTTAATTTTTCTATATGGTGTGAAGCAAAGCTCCAAATTCATTCTTTTGCATGTGGTTATCCAGTTATCCCAGGACCATTTGCTGAAGAGACTATTCTTTCCCCAACATATGGTCTTGGTATCCTTGTCCAAAACTGACCATGGATGTATGGGTTTATTTCTCAACTCTCAATTCTATTCTTTTACCTATATGCCTTTCCTTATGCCAGTAACAGACTGTTTTGATTATTGTAGCTTTGTAGAAAATTTTGAAATTGGGAAGTGTGAGTCCTCCAACTTTGTTCTTCTTTTTTTACAATTGTTTTGGCTATTCTGGGTCCCTTGCAATTCCATATGAATTTTAGGATCATCATGTAAATTTCTGTAAAAAAGCCCAGGCCCAGATGGTTTCACCAGTGAATTCTACCAAATATTTAAGGAATAAATAATACCAATTACCTGTAATGTTTTCCAGAAAACAGAAGCAGAGGGAACACTTCTCAACTCATTTTATGAGGCTAGTATGACATTATCTTGTATACAGAAAATCCTAAGGATTCTACTAAAAACCGTTAGAAGTAATAAATGAGTCTTAGCAAGACTGCAGGATACAAGATCGAAATACAAAAATCAATTGTATTTCTATACCATAACAACGACCAATACAAAGTTGGAATTAAGAAAATTTTACTTATATATTATAGCAACAAAAAGAATAAACATCTAGGAATACATTTAACAAAAGGGCAAGAAAAATGTATTTGTATTTGGAAAAAATGTATACTAAAACTACAAAAACATTATTGAGAGAAATTAAAGAAGATCTAAAGAAATGGAAAGAAGTCATGATTCTTGAAATGTACATTTTCAAGAGGCCTGTCCTAGTAGAGCTAGAGATGGTAGTTTCAGAGCTTGATATATGCTGATTGTTACATGAAGGATGAAGAAAACAGCTGAGGGCTTCCCTGGTGGTGCAGTGGTTGAGAGTCCGCCTGCCGATGCAGGGGACACGGGTTTGTGCCCCGGTCTGGGAAGACCCCACATGCCGCGGAGCGGCTGGGCCTGTGAGCCGTGGCCGCTGAGCCTGTGTGTCCGGAGCCTGTGCTCCGCAACGGGAGAGACCACAACAGTGAGAGGCCCGCGTACCACAAAAAAAAGAAAAGAAAACAGCTGATGCTTTTTTTGGATGTGGGAAGATGCCCTTTAGAAATTTATTTATTTCATATATTTTGGGTGTTTAACTGCAATTTGCTAGAAGTTCTGAAAAGTTTTTACAATTTTGTCCATTTTCTACAGTGCTGCAGCTGTTGGAACTTCTGCAAATTTCCATGGTTGTTGGTAATTCAGGAGAAGGGCAGTCTTTTTAGCTGTAACTTTGGCATTTAAGGGCACCCGCATCCAAGTCTACAGCCTTTATGATCCAGCACAAATCAACTTTGTGCTTAACAAAGTTGCATTCTTACTTTCAAATAAGGTACATTTCCCCTTATTTCCAGTACTTGCTAATCGAACCTCTTAATCATTCCAGGAATGTGTCATTGGTGCTTCTATTGTTGCTTCATTAAATGATGCTATCTTTACTGTCATGGATAATTTCTATGTTTAAGAGCTGAAATGTTTATAGGAGATCAGCAGGAGAGAAAAATTAAACTAACTGGTCAGAGGTGAGAGGTACACCAGAGATGGAAAGCAAGGTAGCTTTCCCAGAAATCAAAACTGGCCAAAAATTTTAAGTGTTTTTTTCCTTCTTATATCTCTTGCCCATCTAATTCTAATCCTCTCTTGGTATCATCATGTCTCTCCTTCTCTCTAAACAGTACTCATAATCCTGCTTTTATGCTTTGACCCACCTGTAAACCTACACAGGTCATATGGTGTTACGAAAAATCAGGAAAATAAAATTCCTGAAATCTGCTCTTTATGTTGGTACACAGACTATGTATTGTAAAATATACATATTTTACAAATAGTATTATTAAAATAAACCTGTGGCAGACACACTTCTAAAAAGTTATGTGATAACTGACTCTTTGCAAATCAAATCTTGAACTCACCAGAGGAGTTAATTTAAGGAACTCAGTGGATGAATTCTGTCATAGTGAAGGCTCCTTCTATAAAATGAATTATCCATCCAACCTCTGTATCTATCCATTTGGCAACATGCATTCTTTTTTTTTTTTTTTTTTTTTTTTTTTTTTTTTTTTTTGCAGTACATGGGCCTCTCACTGTTGTGGCCTCTCCCGGTGCGGAGCACAGGCTCCGGACGCGCAGGCTCAGCGGCCATGGCTCACGGGCCCAGCCGCTCCGCGGCATGTGGGATCCTCCCGGGCCGGGGCACGAACCCGGGTCCTCTGCATCGGCAGGCGGACTCTCAACCACTGCGCCACCAGGGAAGCCCCAACATGCATTCTTTTTATTCCCTGAGTTTTCTTAAATTGGAGCACACCTATACTTGGATCTTTAAGACAGTGCTGAAATCACTATTAGAACAGCTTTCTTTTCCTCTCTGCTGAGTATAATGATCTAGGGAAGGAAAAGTGAACTAACAAATCCTAGCTTGTGTCATTATAGCTTATGACTGGTTAACATACATATTTTTTTCGAAAAATAAATAAATAAATTTATTTCATTTTTGGCTGCATTGGGTCTTTGTTGCTGCGAACGGGCTTTCTCTAGTTGCAGCGAGCGGGGCTACTCTTCATTGCAGTGCGCAGGCTGCTCACTGTGGTGGCTTCTCTCGTTGTGGAGCACGGGCTCTAGGTGTGCGGGCTTCAGTAGTTGTGACACATGGGCTCAGTAGTTCTGGCTCGCGGGCTCTAGAGCACAGGCTCAGTGGTTGTGGCGCATGGGCTTAGTTGCTCTGTGGCACGTGGGATCTTCCCGGACCAGGGCTCAAACCCATGTCCCCTGCATTGGCAGGCAGATTCTTAACCACTGTGCCACCAGGGAAGCCCTGGTTAACATATAATAGGGTATTCCCATGCCTAATGTCCAAGCCTCGTCAGGGCTTCTGTGGGCTCCCTTTTCTAACACCCTGTTTACTACTCCTGCGGCCAGTTCATGTTGCTGTCTCTTGTGAGAACTGACTCAATGACTTTTACAGATCAAGAGTTTCTGTGTTTATTTATAATACCATTGTTTCCTCTGTCAAAGAGGGAGACTGAAAAACCAGAAATCTTCTGTAATTTGATTTCATAGTTACGTCCAGCAAGTCCTTTTAGAGATTTACATGCTCCAATGATAGAAACTGAGGTAGGACCTTGTGTCTCTCCGCTTCAGTTTTTTTGACTTATCAAAAAGTTCCTACCATACCCACCTCCTTGACAGAAATGTTATCATGATAAGTTTAAATAAAGGCATTTATAAAAAAAAATCCAAAGTACTAACTGTCCTAATTATCTAACTCACAATTTTTCTCTCATTAAGACCCCAATTTTGGGTTTCCCTGGTGGCGCAGTGGTTGAGAGTCCGCCTGCTGATGCAGGGGACACGGGTTCGTGCCCCGGTCCGGGAAGATCCCACATGCCGCGGAGCGGCTGGGCCCATGAGCCATGGCCGCTGAGCCTGTGTGTCCAGAGCCTGTGCTCCGCAACGGGAGAGGCCACAACAGTGAGAGGCCCGCGTACTGCAAAAAAAAAAAAAAAAAAAAAAAAAGACCCCAATTTTAATTTGACAGAGCTAAATAAATCAGCTTTATGCACACCTGCTTCTTTCCACATAAAAAACACACACAAAATACATGCACCTGATTGTGGGAAACCAGAAATTAGTCCCACATGACGGATTTTCTTTTAACCACCCACTTTACATTTATAGTCCACTTTAAGGGCTCTGCGCCTGGAGTTGGCAGCTCTAAGAACAGTGAGATCAGTTTGTCTACAGTTGTTCCCAACCTTTTTTGGCTCTGGTACACCTACACTTGCTTCCAAAAATATACCCCACAGTCTGGTGCTCAATGGAATGAAAATCTTTCCTGAGCTAATAGAATATAAATCAGAGAAGGCAATGGACATAGTTCTGCATTTTAGAGTACTCATAACAACACAGTGAGGCAAACCCGTGCAAATGACGCAATTGACCCTGCATCGAGAGAAACAGAGCTTTGGGCTGTTCTTTCAAAGGTGGTAAAGATTTACGCTTCTCAGTATGCATCTCCCAGCTTGGCCTCCCTTGAGACTGAGGATATGCTTTTGAAGAGATGGTCAGCCAAGGTAAACGGTGCAGCCAATAGCACTGGAATCAGCAGAAACTAACTGGTTTGTACAAGGACGAAAATCATGGTCTTGGTCCTATTAGCACTATGTTCTAAATGCCTGAGCTAACTAGCCACTGATACTGCCTGTGAGAAAACCAACCTTCATCAGAAACAGAAATGCACTTGAGTACTAACACACATAAATTAATAGTTCAGTCTCCAGGACCTGAATTCAACATGAAGCCTATTCCAAAGTTGCCATTTACAATGGTGGAACAACCCCTATTTACCTGAACAATTTTCAAAGTTTCACAATTTGTATTATTCCCCCCAATAATTAACTTTATTTCAAGTAAAAGGCTTGAATTCCAACTATTTAAACCACATTTCCTAAAATTAGCATGCATTTCTGAGAAATTTTTACTAGACATTGATATTATTTATATGAAATAAGCCTTGAAGGGCAAGTCTCTAAAGTTAATTGGGGCACCTTCTTTACAGGTATCTATTTCTCCTATAGGAAATTCACAGGAGGAATTCCTTGTCAAGGCATTAATAAGAGCTTAACAACCTTCAAGATACCTCCTAATGGAAACTATAATAATCTCTTAAAGAAGTTTTGTTAGTTGTCTGGAATAAAGTCCATAATTACCCCTTGACTCAATCCACCTTGTATGATCTATATTACTGTTATATTAAAGTACATCAGGCAAGATTAGTGATTTCAACTCCTCTCTGTTTATACCTTACCCTGATTGCCCCCAGGCTCCAGAAGAGTTTAAAGAGCCATTTTTTACTAAATTCCAAAGACAAGATATAAAAGGCATGGGGAAAAAAAAAGTTTCTCAGAAGAAAAATCCACTGAATTCGAGCAAAGACCAGCTAGGAAGTGAATGTAGCTTACTAGCATTCCAACTAAATTTAGTGGTATCGATTGTATAAGAATGTGTGTGGGTCGCACATATGGTCACCTTATTTTTGATAAAGGAGGCCAGAATATACAATGGAGAAAAGACAGCCTCTTCAATAAGTGGTGCTGGGAAAACTGGACAGCTACATGTAAAAGAATGAAATTAGAACACTCCCTAACACCATACACAAAAATAAACTCAAAATGGATTAAAGACCTAAATGTAAGGTCAGAAAGTATAAAACTCTTAGAGGAAAACATAGGCAGAACACTCTATGACATAAATCACAGCAAGATCCTTTTTGACCCACCTCCTACAGAAATGGAAATAAAAACAAAAATAAACACATGGGACCTAATGAAACGTGAAATCTTTTCCACAGCAAAGGAAACCATAAACAAGACGAAAAGACAACCCTCAGAATGGGAGAAAATATTTGCAAATGAAGAAACTGACAAAGGATTAATCTCCAAAATTTACAAGCAGCTCATGCAGCTCAATATCAAAAAGAAGCCAACCCAAATCAAAAATGGGCAGAAGACCTAAATAGACATTTCTCCAAAGAAGATATACAGATTGACAACAAACACATGAAAGAATGCTCAACATCATTAATCATTAGAGAAATGCAAATCAAAACTACAATGAGATATCATCTCACACCAGTCAGAATGGCCATCATCAAGAAATCTAGAAACAATAAATGCTGGAGAGGGTGTGGAGAAAAGGGAACCCTCTTGCACTGCTGGTGGGAATGTAAATTGATACGGCCACTATGATGAACAGTATGGAGGTTCCTTCAAAAACTACAAATAGAACTACCATACGACCCAGCAATCCCACCACTGGGCATATACCCTGAGAAAACCATAGTTCAGAAAGCATCATGTGCCACAGTGTTCATTGCAGCACTATTTACAATAGCCAGGACATGCAAGCAACCTAAGTGTCCATCGACAGATGAATGGATAAAGAAGATGTGGCACATATATACAATGGAATATTACTCAGCCATAAAAGGAAACGAAATTGAGTTATTTGTAGTGAGGTGGATGGACCTAGAGTCTGTCATACAGAGTGAAGTAAATCAGAAAGAGAAAAATAAATACCGTATGCTAACACATATATATGAAATCTAAAAAAAAATTGGTCCTGAAGAACCTAGGGGCAGGACAGGAATAAAGATGCAGACGTAGAGAATGGACTTGAGGACACGGGGAGGAGGAAGGGTAAGCTGGGACGAAGCGAGAGAGTGGCATGGACATATATACACTACCAAATGTAAAATAGATAGCTAGTGGGAAGCAGCTGCATAGCACAGGGAGATCAGCTCGGTGCATTGTGACCACCTAGAGCAGGGGATAGGGAGGGTGGGAGGGAGACGCAAGAGGGAGGAGAAATGGGGATATATGTATACGTATAGCTGATTCACTTTGTTATACAGCAGAAACTAACACACCATTGGAAAGCAATTATACTACAGTAAATATGTCAAAAAAAAAGAATGTGTGTGGGTAGTTGGATTAAATATTTGAAAATGCGTTGAAAAAAGGAAAAGAAAGTTGAGTATTATCTTAGTGATAATACAGTTCGTATTAAAGACAGGTTGGGGTAGAAAATTAAATGAAGGTAAAACTGTAGAATCACGTGTGGCTTTATCCAACTCTCATTCCTTCTTCTCTTCTTCCACAGAATTTTTGGTTCTTATATTTAAACAGCAAAACTGAGGAAACAAAGACTCTCACTACAATTCAGACATTAGAAAAAAATAGAAAGTCAGACCAATTAATTCTATAGATACGCATTTTGAATTTGCACCTTCAATTTTCATTTAAGTTTTCTGAGAAAAGATGATACCAGCATGGGTTTGGTGACTATGGACAATAAATTGCAAGGCTAAATCAAAGTGCACACTGTAGTAAAAAAAAAAATTCACCAATGCTGTAGATACTTGCCCTGCTCTAGCAAGGACCAGCTTCAGGAACTGTTCAGATTTATTATAAAAACAGGTACTGGGAAGAACAATAAAGAAAGGTTGTATGTCTCAGACTATTTGAAATGATTCCATTAAATAGACTGAAAAACACATTAAAATGCCTAAAATAGACTGAAAAATACATACTACTGAATATTATGACTAGCACTTCTCAAAACCATCCAGGTCATCAAAAACAAGGAAAGCCTGAGAAAATGTCACAGCCCAGAGGAGCTTAAGGAGACATGACAACTAAATGTAACGTAGTGTCATTACACGTGGATGGGATCCTGGGACAGAAAAACAGTATTCGGTGAAGTCTGAATAAACTATGAACTATATCAATATTGGTTCATTAATTTTAACAAATGTATTATATTCATGTAAGATGTTTCCACTAGTGGAAAAGATCTAACACTTGAGGGCCTAGTTCACAGGCCTGGATCAAGGGCACTCAAAGACTTCAGCCATCAGATGTGAACAGGACAAGGACTCCATACCTCCATAGTAATCCAGCTCAGAAAGCCGCAAATCCAGGCACCCAAAATCCCTTCAGAGAATTTCAGTGGGAACAGTTGATAATTAAGATAATAAGCAAAGCCTATTTAACTTTCTTCATCCCAAACAACACTACAGCTTGAAAACACATTGTAGGCAGCAGGTTTCAAAAGCAGTGAAATCCCCATTTGCAGAAGTCAAACTAACAATTGGGGGGTGGGGTGGGGGACAAGCCATCCCTGGTGACTTGCATCCTCCATCAGCTGCCAGCCCCTCCTGATGGAGAGAGGAGCTGGTATGGGAGCAGAGGCAGCCTGGGCCTTTAGCAACTCCTACCTCAGGCACTACGATGTTGATGTTGTCTAACACTATCGCTTACACAGATAAAGCACCCAAACTCCAAGTCAGACTCTTGCCCTCCTCTTGCCTAAGGATTCTGTAAGCACCAAGGGCCATGGGAGCTCTATTCGTCAGTCAGGTTATGAACGCTGAAGGATAGTTTCTTAATGGAAATACTGACCATGGTTAATTAGTAAAACACAAATTTCAAGGTGAAAATCTCTTGATTTTATATATTCATTCTTTCATTCAAAGCATATATATTTATTAAAGAAGTATTATGAGCCAGATTCTGGGTTCATGAAAGAAATTAGCTCAAGAGAACACTCTGAACTGATGAAACAGTTTAGATGAACATCAGATCAATAAATAGAAATGTGGATGACGTTAATAGAATCTCATCAAGCAGAGAACATTCTTGATTTAACCTCGCACGCCCTCTATTGGTCTCTTGGTTAAAATGCAAAGCTTATATAACCCACAGTTTGGTCGGTCGTGTTCAATATGCTGGAAATCTGACGTGCTGACTGCTCATTGGACTTCGTGAACACTCAGACCTCTGACTGCTGTGTGGAATCTCCTCTCTCTCCTTCTCTCTCTCTCCCCCCTCCCTCTCTCTCTCCCTCTCCCTAATTTCATAATACCTGTTACGATACTACCATTGATTCATTCAACCAATATCTATCGAAGTCCTACCTTGAGAAGGCACTAACTCATCTTTCCAATTTAAATAACTTTATTCTTTATTTTCCAAACATATTGACATTCCATAAGTCAACTGGTAGTACCACGGGAGACACTCCCCCAAAGGGTTGGGAATCAGTGTTTCCCACTCATCTCTCTCTGCCCATCCATTCCAACTTTCATACCCGATCATTCACCCAACAAAAATTTTTTTAAGTTTTCTATGTGCCAGGTAGAGTTCTAGGCAGTGAAGCTACAGTAATGAACAAAACAAATAAAAATCCCTACCCCCTATGAAGTTTATATTCTAGTGGGAGAGGGTGTAAGGCATGAAATAAATAATGAATAAGTAAATTAAATAGTTTTTTAGACAATCAATAGTATGGAGAACAACAGAACAGGGAAAGGGCAATGGGAGGCTTTTTTTGCAGTGCAAATTTAAAAACGTGGTCAGGGAAGACCTTACTGAGAAAGTGATACTTGAGCAAAGACTTGAAGGAGGCGAAGGGGCATTAACTGGGAGAAGGATATTTCAGGCAGTGAGAACAGGAAGGGCAAAGGCCTGGAGGTGGGAACACGCCTGGTATGTTCAAGGGAAAAGAGGAGTCCAGTGCCCAGATAATAGCGAGGAAAAGAAGAGAACAGTAGTTCTACAGGGGGGAAGGAGAAATAGGGGGACTGCACAGGGCTTTGTAGGCCGCGGTAGGCACTTTGGCTTTTACTCTGAGTGAAACAGGGAGCCAAGGCAGTGTTTTGAACAGAGGAGTAATAGGATCTGACTTCTGTTTTAATAGGATCACTATGTCCGCTGTGTGGAGAATAGACAAAACAGGAGCAAGGCCAGAAGCAGGAACACTAGTTGGGAGGTGGCTGCAATAATCCGAGAGAGATGGACTAGGGTTGTAGTGCTGGAGGCAGTGAGAAGTGGTCAGATTCTGGATATATTTTAAAGATGGAGTTGGGATACTTTACAGTCTGAACGTGGGGTGTGAAAGAAAAGGAGTCAAGGATGATTCCAACATGTTTGGTTTTAACAACTGGAAGAGCAGGGCTGCCATATGAGGGGGGATTAGGAGTTAGCTTTTGGACATATATTAAGTTTGGGATGTCAACCAGACACCCACCAATCAATCTACTCTCTACCATCTCCTACCTAGCTATCCATTTACCCACTCAGATTTCTCTATGTCACAAATCCCTTGACATCTCTGTATGTCTTTCGGTGTGCCACTTCCAATTTTACTAACAATACTGCCTCCTACTTTGGCAAGAAACTGGGTATTTTT
Organism: Mesoplodon mirus; assembly: GCF_964341445.2. Taxonomy (NCBI): domain Eukaryota; kingdom Metazoa; phylum Chordata; class Mammalia; order Artiodactyla; family Ziphiidae; genus Mesoplodon; species Mesoplodon mirus. The sequence goes on from NC_138981.1 coordinate 61,318,740, forward strand.
GATGTCTCCCTTCGCCTTACCCCCAAGAGCTAACTGGTCACCAAGTTCTGTCAGTTATGCCTCTAAAATCACTCTCAAGTGCTCTTCTTCCTTTTCACATCCACTGTCACCACCTTTGTTCATACTTTCAAGATCTCTTCCCTGGTTTTTGAGCATAGCAATTTGATCTTTTCCTTTACTAGTGAGACTGGGTAGACGGGTCCAGTGGATCTGGGGTCAGGAGGTGGAGGCAAGGGGCAGGGCATAAGTAAGAGGGTCATTTACTCCCTTCCCTGGTACCTGGACCTGAAAGCGAATGCCAGAATTACATTTAAGAGAGAATGCTAGGGCTTCCCTGGTGGCACAGTGGTTGAGAATCCGCCTGCCAATGCAGGGGACACGGGTTTGAGCCCTGGTCCAGGAAGATCCCACATGCCGCAGAGTAACTAAGCCCGTGCGCCACAACTACCGAAGCCCGCGCCTAGAACCCATGCTCCGCAACAAGAGAAGCCACTGCAATGAGAAGTCCGCGCACCGCAACGAAGAGTAGCCCCCCCGCCACAACTAGAGATAGCCCGTGTGCAGCAACAAAGACCCAACACAGACAAAAGTAAATAAATTAAAAAAAAGAGAGAGAGAGAATGCTGAGGTTGAGCTGGGAAAGCATACCTATAATAAGATTATGAGATCAAGGTTGCCTTGGGTGCCCCCCCCCAAATACTTCCTGATCAACAACCTTACAGTGAATCAGACAGTGGGCCAACCATGATGCCACTGGAAAGCTAACACCTCTTTCATGATGAAACTGGTCTCTCAGCTTTAGATTGCTGGGGCTAATTGCAGGGTACAAGGTAGAGAAGTGCATCAGGGAGTCGCAAGACTGGATGAGTGATCATGGAGTGAGAAGGGCATGAAGTTCTAGGGGCTGCTGATGTAGAAGGTGTGTGGGCGGATGACTGAATTTCACTTCAAAGGTTTCCAGGTATGAGTCCTTCAATTTCTGCCATGGCAGATGGGGCTGTGCCAAAAGGAAATCACACCTGAATGATCCAGTTAGTGTAATTCATATATGGCAAACACTTTCTGGTGCTTAGTATGGGCCAAGTATTAGTCTATGTACTTTACACACATTAGTTCGTGTAATACAACTGCTTTGTGAGGTAAGTACTATTATTATCTCCATTTTATAGGTGAGGAAATCAAGGAACAGAGTTTAAGCAGGTTGTTCAAGATCACATAGGAAGCGGCAGTGCTGGGATTTAAACACCCAGGCAGTGTGACTTGAGTCCCTGCTCTTAACCCCTCTGCCATGTTGTATGGTGAAAGCTAACAGAATGTGCCCTTGGGTAGTCCATACTTGGGTAGTTAAGATATTGACCAGACTCAGGGATGTGAGTGGTTCTAGCAAATAGCCAGGGCGAGAGTGGGCTGGAAATAATTAATGCCATGAAGGGAAGAGGTCCGGATGGAGGCGTATAGTGGATTAGAAATGAATTCTGAGGAGGCTGGGGGTGGAGAACCAATCGTATTATATGTATCAGAGGTGTGGCAGTACTGCTGCTCCGCCAGGACCTGGTCAATCCATATGGCCTGGAAGGTTGTCTGCTGGTGGTGGTATGGTGGAGAGGTAAATGTGGGGGGAGGAGAACTCTGAATGGCATTCTCCAAAACTAGTATATGAACTGGAGGCTGTGGTTGGAGAGCAGATGGCTATGGAACTTGTGAAAGTGGAAGGCCTTTTAGATGCATGGGCAGCAATGGCTGGGAAAGAGGGATCCACCACTAAGAAGGTGTTACAGATGTGGGAGGAGGAAAAATCTGCACTGAAGTTCATTGGGATGATATCCCAAGGACCTGAAGGTTACCTTGGTGTGTCTTTGTCTCAACTGTAGGATCACAGAGGTATACCAGAGGTTAGGTCAGATATGGGGCAACTAGAAGAACCCTTAGTCCAGGAGTTCTCAAACTGTGTTGTGCATCAGAATCACCTTAGGGAGGCACTGGTTAAAAAAAAAAAAAGAATATTCTTGGGCTTTACCCCTAGTGGGTCTGATTTAGAAATCTTCATTTTAGAATTAAGATGCAGGTGGGCTGCAGGCCACAGTACGAAACACTCCATGAGATTATATGCAAGTCTGAATAGGCTATGTTGGCCCACTGGAGGGGTGCCCTTGGGCACAGGCAACCCCCAATCCTAACCTGCCCGCTCCCCATGCTGTGGCTGGGGTAAATGGTTGTCCTCAGGCTGGAACCCATTTCCACTGCCCCTTGATATTCTGAAATCTGCAACAGGGTGAGTGTTTTGGGAAGGGTCTACTTGGCCTGGTACGGGCTGCATTTTACAAGTCTGCCCCGGCTCCTCTGGGCTATAATGATTTGAGCTCATGATCACAAACTGCTTGTCCCTCTCAAAGGAAGTGTCTCCCTGTCTTGAAGGTGGCCTTGATCACTAAGAGCTCTCATTCCCACTTGGGGTAATTGGCCTTGTTTAGGGCCAGCTTAGGTCTAGAGATCAAAAGTACCCAGGTCCTCCTGTGACAGGACAACACTCCCCACCCATCACCCCCTCCTCACCCACACCCCCGTACCTGGATGTTGAAGGCATTAGTCAGTGGTATAGACCAGGGCTGGGGTAGAAGGCCTTCAGCTACCGGAAGGTCAGTTTTGTGTCTGGGGACCAAATTCCTTTCTCCTTAAGAGAAAGGATACTGGGGAAGTGAAGATGCAGAGGCAGTAGATGAATTGTGGGCAGTATCAAGGGGTTGCTGACGTCTTCAATCATTTTAGGGACTTCATTTTAGAAAAATGGATATCTTATCCAGCACTATGTAAACTCTGCCCAGAAACATCACTTTCACACTTTGGGGCTTGGCCTGGGGATAGTGCTACTGTAATCATTCAACTACCACGCAGCTCAGACATTCTGTGACATCTCATTAAGTGAATTTATCAAAATATTGCCCAGGTAAATATTCTAGGAGGTGGTGTGTGATCTCATTTGCTGGAAGGAAGTGGGGACATTGCACAGGAATCTTCCACTCATTACCTTTCTTGATCCAGATGAGGTTGTAGGTGCCCCTAGGGGATAGATAGCTCTGTAAAGGCCAGAGCATTATGGAATTGAGTTAGAAGGTTCTGGGTTAACAGAAAGGAGTTTGAATAGTGATTACACTGAGGACAGAATAATCTTGACAAGAAGAACTCCCTGCTTTTTATTTTCAGAAAGGGTCTCAAGGTTAATGTGGAAGAGATGGAGAATCTGATGAATCCTGCTGCTAGCTGCTGTCCAGAGTTTTCATTTTATAGAAGGCCTTGATTTTAGACTCAGAGACCACCTGCTCCTTAGGAAGAAGAAAAGTCCTGGATATCAGCACTACAGCACAGTCACCCTTGCCAATTAGGGGTGGTCCCTCTGTCTCTTGGTAAGGAGTATCCTCATTTGCCTTATGAGTATGGGCTGGACCTAGTAGTGGAGGTCGAAGAGTGAATTCATGTCATGTTTGGGAGGAGCAGGGGTATAGGGAAGGCTGGCAGTGAAACTCTGACAAAGCAAAGGGCCTGAGTCTTGAAGCCAATCGTAAATAGTCTACTTTCAGCCAGGAGCTTACGGACAAAGGGGACGTGGAAGTGCAGTGGATAACAAACAGTACCAGGGCTCACTTTAGTTGGACAGGCAGTGGGACCCCACTGGACCAGAGACTTGCCTGAGAGGCTACCTAAGACCCCCTGAGTGTAACCCAATCTGGATATAAGTGACTTTCATCAAACACTTACTATGTGCCAGGCTCTTTGCTAGGCTCTTTAATACAATGATCAGATTTAAGCCCCATCACCCTATAAGGTGGGTACTATTATTATCCCCAATTTACAACTGAGGATACTGAGGCACAGAGAGGTTTTGCAGCTAGTAACTGATGGAGCTGGAATTCCCTGTGCAACGCTGAACCACTGTATTAGACTATCTTCCCTAGATCTCATCTGATCTGGGCTATTATGGGAAAGGTTTGTCTATTTTGTCTCATGATGGGTCTGTTCTGCAGGTGCCAGGATGGAATGGGTGTAAAGAGGAAGTGATAAGGACATGCACTCCATGGCTGAAGGAAGAGTCTGCCTTGGTGCTGAGGTGATGTGGCTGACCCTGAATCCAGGTTTCCATTTTCATGTAGTGATCTATTGGTTTGGAAAGGCTGGAGGTGGGATGGTGTCAGTAGAGGAGGGGGTTCTGGCTGCTTGGTTAATGAGTTATACTGCACACAGAGCACTCTGGAGAACTGGAACTGGAATGCAATCCACTGCCATTCACTCTGTGCATAAAGAACTGGAGCTCTTGAGAACAGAGCTCTAGTAGCTTTGATCCCAACTGCTAGCTGGACGGTAACTAAGAGCTGGAGGTCTCGTTCTATATTCTTCTTGTTGAGTTTGCCAAGACACAAGGCAGAGTTATATGGCTCTATCGTTCACTGCCCCCAGGTGGAAGTCCCAGAAACAAATGGCATTCTAGGGCAATAATCTCTCCTCTCCTAGCAGCAAAGCAGGCAGAGGGGGCCCAGCTGGCACAGATCCCGTGTCACCAGGTGGAAGGCTGAAATGTCATGGGATAAGATGGCAAATAACAGAATTGTGGCAAGAAGAAGGGCAGGTTGAGCTAGAGATGGATGTAAGTCTTAAATGGATTATCAGAATGAGATAAAGGAAAATACTGGGAGCTGTAATGCAGAGGCAAACAGGAAGAGGTGAGGATGAGAAATAGCCAGTCAAAGTGGACAAAGAAGATGCGATCTCGGCAAATTCTGGAGGTTAGGAGTCACTGTCCTGTGCTGGTTTTAATACCTCCTAGTACGTGTTTACATGGAAAGAGTGAGTCCCATTTAAGGGGATCTAGATGGGACAAGGTGGCTTCTTAAGAGACTGACTACAAAAAGCAGAATCAAAGAATTCAAAGAGGCCTGTGAGCAAGTGATAGGAGTGGGCAAGAGTCATTTCATGGAGAAAGTAGAGGCCATGGGGCCGGCACTCACTAGTAGGCAACCCAGATACTTCTCTGCTATACCCTCCTTCACTCCTTTTGCTCTGGCTTCAGAAGAGGTGGGCCTCGTCCTCCCAAAGCCATCCCTCCCATCCTCTCCTGCCTCCTCCAAGACTTTGCTCCATTTCTTATCCTTCTCATATTTCCATTATTTCCCTTTCAGTCTACAAATGTTCGCAAAGCTCTTAAAACAAACCCAACTAGTCAGCCCTCAAACCTTAGCTTCCCTTGGCCACTGCCCTCCTCTCTTTCCTTTCTTTGTCATTTGAACTTCTGGACAGATTAATGTTCCTTTCTTGTCCATTTCTTTAGTTCCTGCTCACCCCTCAACAGTTTGTATTCCCATCACTCTCCAGAAAGTTCTCTTACCAAGGTCATTAATGACTATATTAATTGCCAAATATGACTGACACTTCAGTACCGCTCTGGATTGTTGAGAGCTCTTTTCTTCTTTCAACTCTCTGCTCCCTTGGTATTCTATGGTCCCCTTCTATTTCGATTACCTGGCCAGTCCTGATTGCTGCTTTTCAGCTGAACTCACTGGGGCTTCTTCTTATACTTGCCCATTACAAGTTGGTATTTCCTGGGGTTCTAGGCTCTATTTTCTTTTTCTCCTCACTCTCTGTCTTTTCCCTAAGTAATCCCACCCATTTTCCTGGTTTGCGCTACCATTTCATACACTGGCAACACATCTGCTTCTAGTTCCAGCTTCCACCTCCATCTCCAAATCTCAGAATCCAATTTCCCTGGGTACTACCTCTGCTGCATACCACCACCTACTCCCGTGTACTGAGGTGGTATAATTTAGGGGATAAGTACACAGGTTGAAGAATTAGATTGCCTGGGTTTGACTCTCATTGCTCTGCCTTAGTTCAGGTCCTCATCACTTGTCAGTGAGAGTGCCAATACCCAATTCAGTCCCTCGACCTATAGTCTACACCTCCTTCAATCCATCCTCTATAACTGCAGTCAGTTAGGTTCCTAAAACACAAATCTAACCACGTTACTACCTAACATAATATTTCAGTGTCCCCCCCATTTCCTACTGAAGAGTTTCTCAAAGTGTGTGCATCAGAATCACCCCTAGATTTTGAAAGTGCAGGTTCTGATGCCCCAGTCCAAACCTACCTGATCAAGATCTCTGAGAGATCTAGAAATCTGCATTTTTCAACGGAGTGATTCCGATATACATGAAGCCCTTCATGAGCCATTTCCTACTTTTCTACCTCATCTGCTGCCATTATCTGCTTTGAACCTTAACCCTCCAGCAATGTGTGTAGTTCCCCCAATCTGCCAAGCTATTTCACAGTGCTGCTTCTGCAAGGCCCTTCACCTCCTTGTCTCCCCAGCACACTACTCTCCATCCTTTGAAGTCTTCTTCACCACAACCGCCTTACTGAAAAATCTTACTTTCCTTCTCTACAGCTGTTTCTCAACCATTTTTTCATTATCATTCCCTCACCCAAGGAGCCTTTTTAGACACCTTTTTCTAACTGACCTCTCCACGAAATTTTATATCACAGATGTACTGTACATCTGTTATGTACTGTGACCCTTTGGAAAACCATGAACTATGTAACATCTAAGTTTCTTGCCGCCCCCGCCCCCCTACCACCTGCCCTGGCAAGAATCAAGTTTTGCTCCCTTGGGGGCAGTATCACCCCCATTGAGAATACACGCTCTGCAGCAGCAGAAGACACTGCTATCCAAACTGGTCTTCTTGAGGTTCACCTTTGGTTTCTCTGATAAGTCTTTTCTGATTCTCCTCCTATCTCTCTGACCACTCCTTCTCAAGACTCAACTCTGTAGGCCTTTCTTCTCTTGCCTGCCTTGTAAACACTGGCATTCCACAAGGCTCATTATTTGAGGTTTTCCCCCTGTATTATTTTACACATGCTTCCCAGGTTATTCTGTCTATTTCCTTAATTTTAATTACCACCTATCATGCTACTGGCTCCCAAATCTGTATCTTCAGTGAAGATGATTCTCCTGAGCTCCAGCCTCTTGCTAGTCTTAAGTACGGGCCACAGATTGGCAGCCTTTAGTATTGCCTGGGAGTTTGTGAGGAATGCAGATTCCCAGGTTCCCCCAAGACCTGAACCAGAATGTCCATTTTAATAAGATCCCTGGGTATTTTGTATGCAGATTAAAGTTGAGAAGTCATAGGCTGGACCCCATTGCCGACTCTGTAATAGACATCTTTAATTAGATGCTCCATAGGCAGAGCAGTCCCCATCCCCTACTCTTCTTGGTTAAAGGTAACACAATTACTCAGTCATCTACACAAGAAATCTAGATCACTCCTTCCTTATCATTTATATCAAACTGGTTACCATTCCTACCTATTCTAGCTACTAAATGGCTCTTGAATTTATTCCCTCGCCTATGCTCATCACCACAGCTTTCACCTCCTTTAGGATAGATTATTATCACAGTAAAGGTCCTAACAGATTTCTCTGCCAACATTCTGGCCCCCAACACTCACCAATTTATCTACCAACTATTGCCAGAATCATATTCCTAAAATGCAAATCTGATCATGTTACCTCTTCCTGGCTAAAGATTCCTTCAGTGATTCTTTACTCTTTAAAGCCAAGGTTCTTAACCAGGGATCCACACATGGGCTGTAGGAGATCCTTAGACTTTCTGAGACTATAAGGAAACATTTGCGTATGTACATTTTTCTAGGGACAGTGTTACATAGCTTTCATCAGATTTTCGGAGGGGTCCATGACCAAAATAGGTCAAGAACCACTGACCTGAAGGATCAAGTCCAAGCTGTTCAGCTTGGCAAACAGGACCCTTCATACCTCTCCCACCTCACCTCCAGCCACTTGCCTATAGGAGCCCTTGGTTTCAGCTTTAATTATAGACTTGGAAGTGCCCTCAGCTTTCACGCACATGCTGTTCCTGAAATAACCCCAAGGTCACATACACAACTAGTAAGTGCTGCAGTCCACTCCTTCTGGACACCCCACTACCTTGTGCCTAACTCTAGCATACACCGACCATATTATGCCTCTATTGTAACAGCTTCCCACTTTGTTCCAAGCAGGTTTTATTATAAAACGTTTTATTAATAAAAGTAATATAATCATATTAGAGAAAATATAGGAAAATATATGAAAAGGTACATGTATATATCTGTGTGTGCGTATACCCACATATACATATAGTGTGTATATATATATATATATATAGTGTGTACGTATATGTGTGTGTGTATATATATATATATATATATATATATATATATATATATATATATATATATACACATCTCATACTATCATCATCGTCACAAAGTCACCGGTATCATTTTGTTGTATTTCCTTCTAGAAATTCTTTTCATATGCAGATATTTTTTACATATCTCTAATCAGAGTGAATATATGATGTTGTAGCTACCTGCCCTTTAAAAGCAAAGCCAACAATATACGATATGCATTTTTTCTTGTTATGCAGTTGTCCTAACCACCATTTTTAATAGTTATATAATAGCCCATCAAGTGGATATGTTGCAGTATACTATGTAACCATCCCACTGTTGTTGAATATTTAGGTCTCCTTCCCTTCTTTTTTCTTGGCTATTATACGTGAAAGAGAAATTACCATCTTCATATACACAGCTTTTCCATATTTTGGATTGGCTCATTTCCTTAGATTACCAAGAGTAATAGATGTATGAGTTAAGATCTTTCTTCCTTTGGTTCAAATCTGGTAGAAGTAAAATATATACATGTATATATACAAATATATACATTATATAATGTTTCAATTTTTCTTCCTCTAATTATTAGCGATACTAAATATTTTTTCATGTTTGTTTACTATTTGTTTCCTCTTTTGTAAATTGTCTGTTCATGTCTTTTACTCATTTATCTGAATATTAGTGTTTTAAAAAATCAGTTAGAAAAGTTAATGATTTTAACCCTTTGTTAATATTTGCTGTAACTATTTTTTGCCTCTTTTTATTTTGGTAAAATTTTAGCTGCAAAAGTTAGAAAAAAATCTCATTACAGAAATTTTGAAAACTAGAGAAACACATTAAAAAAATCATTTTAATTCTGTCACCCTAACATAACCACTATTATCATTCCCACTAATTTTTTTAAAAAATGCATCTATTTTACAAAGTTGTAACTGCAGTGTGCAAACAATTTTAAAACCTGTTTTATTAACCCAGAAGTATTTTTCTGAAATGCCCCATAGTCTTCATAATCATCATTTAAAATAATAGCATAATGCTCCATGGAATGGATTCACCCTTTCCTTATTGCTAGATATTCATGTTATGTCTAATTTTTTAAAATAAATAACACTGGTAATTATCTTCAGGTAAATAGTTTCTTTTCCATATTTTGAATTATTTTCTTAGGAAACATTCTCAGAAGTAGATTACTAGATAAAAGAGCATTAATACATGCTGGCTACCAAACTGTTTTCTTAAGGGGTTGACCCAAACCACACTATTACTAGCAAACTGAGTACCATTTTTTTCAGTTCTATTAAAGATAGGCTTAGGGGCTTCCCTGGTGGCGCAGTGGTTGAGAATCTGCCTGCTAATGCAGGGGACACGGGTTCGAGCCCTGGTCTGGGAGGATCCCACATGTTGTGGAGCAACTAAGCCTGTGAGCCACAACTACTGAGCCTGTGCGTCTGGAGCCTGTGCTCCGCAACAAGAGAGGCCGCAATAGTGAGAGGCCCGCGCACTATGATGAAGAGTGGCCCCCACTTGCCACAACTAGAGAAAGCCCTCGCACAGAAATGAAGACCCAACACGGCCCAAAATAAATAAATAAATAAATTAAAAAAAAAAAAAACCACCTACTTAAAAAAAAAAAAAAAAAGATAGGCTTAAAAAGAGGCTACCTACTTATCTGCATTTCTTTGATTAGTAGAGATGGACATTGTCCCATGTTTTCCAGTTGTGCTTAAAACTCCTTTGTAAATTGTCTATTCATGTTCTTTGCCCATACTTCTTCTTATACATCATACTGTATGAATGTCTGAGAAAATGCAAACCTGTCGCATTTTGTCATATTTATGTCAAATATGCCTTTCTAGTCTGTGTTTAGATTTTATTTTTGAAATGGCCATAAAAGTTATTTTGGTTTTAAAATTTTATACAAATATGTTGATCTTTTCCTTTGTTTGTTTTTCTTCTGTTCTTTCCTAAGCTTAGAAAACTATTCCCCTTTAGAAGCCTGAGGAATATTCATTCATTCTAGGTTTTTTATTCCTAATTTGCTTTTTTATATTTAACTCTTCAATCCAGCTGCCACTTATTTTAGTTTATTACAGGAGATGAGGGTATAAATGCTACAAGCTGTCACAACATCATTTACCGAACAATCCTTTCCAATCACTTGCAACACATCCTTTATAACTGATTGAATTCTTATATGCAACAGTCTCTTTGGGGAGTGTACTATAACATCATTTGTCTAACCTTATACCAGTGGTACCAGTGTTTTCATTATCACAGTTTTGTATGTTTAATATCTAATAGCATTAGTCTCTCATTACTCTTCTTTTGCAGAATTTTCTTTGAAAATCACTCTTCTTTGGCTTTCAGATGCAATTATTTGCTGTCTTACCTCTAAGAGATAAACTTCTTGAGGGCAGAATTGGTTTATTTCCTTAGAATATTGCTGAGAATAATAGTACTGGGTCAACAGGTACAAACATTTTCCCCACTCTTAACATTTATTTCCAAAGTTTTCAAAAAGAGTGTGCTAATTTCACTGTAATCCTGCCAGCACCTGGATATTTTGAAATAAAAGATTTTTTTTTCAAAATTGGTAGGGGAAAAATGTACCATGCTTCAATTTCTGTATCTCTGCTTATTAGTGATGATAAAAATATGCTTGACACCGTGTAGGTGCTTAATCAATGCCTGTTGAATGAATAAATGGCATGTATGAACCTGTACGTGTATTTGGGGATGCGGGGGTTTAAACAGATATTGTGGTTATAAAAGATAAATGCCCTCTAGATGTAAGTTTGTGGGCTAAATGCCTGTAGTCCATCTGAAGAGAGGTTCTAGAGGCACCAAGAACCCCTTGGAATTTGGACCTGAATTGGGGCAATCTCTAGAGACTCTTGGTAATTTATATTTACCACAGGCATGTCTGTTTCCAGGTAGGATCAGCTGCAAGCTGTCTGAAACAGTTAAAGATAATGGCGTGTGGGTATGCCCACGCCTGCATACAGCCCCAGAGGCAGCCATATTTGGCTGGAGATAGAGTGTGCTTCCTTTGGCAGCAAAAGAGTAATAAGAAGTGGCAGGTACCTGGGTATTCCACTGCAAACTGACCCAGGCCCTAGGAGGCCTTAAGTGGTGAATTTAAATACATAAGCTGCTCCAGTGCCACATGCAGAAACTAGAGCTGACTTGTAGGACTGGGCATTTCCCATGAAACCACACTACTTTTCTTTTCAACTTGCTAAGCGTGAGAAGGCATAGAAGTCCTTGGTTCAGAGAAGCTTGGTTTTGTCCCTTTTATCTATAGCTTGAAGCAGACAGGGTCATTTTTCCCTCCTAGAGATCACTGTCTTGATTTTGAATTTTTTTAATAGAGCAAAAACTAACAAAAGGCAGGTTGTTTCTCTTTGTTTTTAAGGCCATGTAAAACTCATTACTAAACACAGCTTCTCTATGTTCCACCACCTCAGTTGTAGATTCTAGTAGTAAACTTACTCAAGGATTTCCTTGGTCATGAAATCTATCTATTTGATGAAAGAATTCCATATTATTACCTTAATCTGCATATGCTGAAATTGTGCTCAAGATTTTATTCTGAAAAATGAAGTGCTGTTTTCTCTAGACTCAAGAGCACTAGAGTATCAAGGTCATGGCAGATAGTATGAACAACTGGTGTGTGAATGACGCATTGGCAGTTCCTACCACTGCTGCTTTATTTCACTCAAATAGCACATTGATAAATTCAGTTTTTAAACTCCCTCTCCTCTGGAGGGGGGCATAAATTAGGAGTTTGGGGTTAACAGATACACACTACTATATATAGAATAGGTAAACAACAAGGACCTACTATATAGCACAGGGAACTATACTCAGCATCTTGTAATAACCTATATTGGAAAAGAATCTGAAAAGTATAACTGAACCACTTTGCTGTACAGCTGAAACTAACACAACTTTGCAAATTAACTATACTTCAATAAAAATAAATAAATAAATAAATAAATAAAATCCTTCTCCTCCAACATGTACTACAGCCATCTTAAGCAAGATACCAAATGCTGAATAAGGCTCAGCAGTCCCTGTCAGACACAGAGTATAGCTGTTTGAAATGTTAACATCAAACTCCAAAAGGACTTTTCCTGTAACTCCAAGTAGCAACAGCTGTTGCACAAGCCCTTTCTCCTTAGGTTAACACCTCTCAGTTGCCACTTTGCTGCTTAGAGATGGCAGCATAAGCCTCCTTTTTTTAAAAATTTATTTATTTTATTTATTTATTTTTGGCTGCATTGGGTCTCTGTTGCTGTGCGCAGGCTTTCTCTAGTTGCGGCGAGCGGGGGCTACTCTTCTTTGCGTTGCGCGGGCTTCTCATTGCAGTGGTTTCTCTTGTTGCGGAGCACGGGCTCTAGGCACGCAGGCTTCAGTAGTTGTGGCACATGGGCTCAGTAGTTGTGGCGCATGGGCTTAGTTGCTCTGCGGCATGTGGGATCTTCCCGGACCAGGGCTCGAACCCGTGTCCCCTGCATTGGCAGGTGGACTCTTAACCACTGTGCCACCAGGGAAGCCCTAAGCCTCCTTTTTGATTCTTCAGCCTTTTGTTTTAAATCTGTTCTCATCAATTCTCCACCTATTCAAAAATCTGTTTGCCACTCCTTTCAAGAACTAGCTCTAGGGCTTCCCTGGTGGCACAGTGGTTGAGAATCTGCCTGCTAATGCAGGGGACACGGGTTCGAGGCCTGCTCTGGGAGGATCCCACATGCCACGGAGCAACTAGGCCCGTGAGCCACAACTACTGAGCCTGCGCGTCTGGAGCCTCTGCTCCGCAACGAGAGGCCGCGATAGTGAGAGGCCCGCGCACCGTGATGAAGAGTGGCCCCCGCTCGCCACAACTAGAGAAAGCCCTCACACAGAAATGAAGACCCAACACAGCAAAAATAAATAAATTAATTAATAAACTCCTACCCTCAACATCTTCTTAAAAAAAAGAAAAAAAAGAACTAGCTCTAAAATTCACCTCTTCCAAGACTTCCATGATTAATTGCTCCTTATTGCTAAATCTCTTCAGCTCATACATATATTCAATTGGTACCAAAATTGACGTTGCTCCCTAATTATTCTAGTTTTAATAATGTTTCTAGAGTATAAGTTCCTTGAAGACAGGGGAATTTCCAGAAAGCTTAAAAGGAATTTAGAGATTGTCTAGATATCTAGATTAATATCCTTTGCTCTGCCCATTTTCCTGATGAAGAGACTGAGACCGAGAGAGGTTAATCTGTCCAAGCCAATCAGCCAAGTTTGTAGAAAAACTAGGCATAAAGCCCAGGTGTCCTGACTTTCAATAGTACACTTTCCACTATATTATGTCATCTTTTATTTTACTTGTATCTCTTCAGAAGGCGTAGTAAAGTGTCATACACACACACACCCCACGTCTCTCAATAACTGCCAATACAATAAACATAAGAGTTTACATAAATAAGAAACTGACTCAAGGAAAGAGATAGAAAGCAGAAAGGTCATTTTCTTACTTCTTTGCATGATGCCACCCTCCGGACCAGTTGATCGCTACTTTGCACATTCCATCAATCAGGCACTGGGCAGCTGTGATTGTAGCCCCTCCTACAGCTGCTGCATAGTCAAATATTCCTTCAGTGGCTGGGCAGTCATAACCTTCAGGCAAACATCAGAAGAGCTTGTTAAAAGATAAGCTGGATAAAGAGGGGTGTGATATTATGATTTATAATAAGGAATATACAGTTAACCCTTGAACAACATGGGTTTGAACAGCGCAGGCCTACTTACAGGTGGATTCTTTTTTCAGCAGTAAATACTACAGTACTACACCATTAGCAGGTTGAATCCGCGGATGCGCAGCTGCAGATGTGGAGGGCTAACTATAAGTTATACTCAGGTTTTCAGCTGCACAGAGGCTGGGTGCCCCTAACCCATGCGCTGTTTAAGGATCAACTGTATTTCTTCCCAGTTTGTGGCACAGAGTTCCTAAAATTCTTGGAATTCCTAAATGATGAGTTATAGATGTGTCTTGGTTATATTAATGAGGTAACTTGTGGACCACATCTAAGGATGGGGGTTGATTGCCAGTAGAATTATGAGGGTTGGAACTATCAGTTCCACCCCCCTGACCTCCTGTGTGAGGCCAGAGGAACTGGTGATTGAGTTCGTAAAAAATGAATAAACAGAAACTTCAATTAAATAGTCAGGAGACCAGAAGGGGGAGCTCTCACACCCTGAAATGATAACCAAGTTTAACAAGAAGAAAGACTTCTCTTCTTTCCTGGCAAGGACTCAATGAAAAGCCATGGACTCTTTTTTTAAAAAAACCATAGCTCTCCCAAGTTCCTTTCCCTCTCTGTAAAAGTGTTCTTCTTCCCTTGCCATGGCTTGCCATGGTTGCAGACCCCAAATTGCAATTCTCTGCTGATCCAAAACAAACCCATCTTTGATGGAGAAGTATCTGGCAGCCTACTTGTTTAGGTCAACAGGTTTAATCACCAATTGGCCAATGACTTAATCATTCATGCCTACGTAATGAAGCCTCCATAAAAACCCCAAAGGAGAGGGTTTGGGGAACTTCTGGGTTGGTGAACACGTGGAGATTTGGGGAGATTGGCACACCTGGAGAGGGCATGGAAACTCCACGCCCTTTCCCCATACCTTGCCTTTATGCACCTCTTCCATCTGGCTGTTCCTGAGTTATATCCTTTAATGATTAACTGGTAATGCAGTGAATATATGGGTTTCCTGGGTTCTGTGAGACGCTCTAGCAAATTAATTAAATCCACGGAGGGGGTCATGAGAATTTCTGATTTATAGAGAGTTAGTCAGAAGTACAGGTAACAACTTGGACTTGTGCTTGGCATTCTGAGTTGGTGAGGTTGCTAGAACCTCCAATTTGCAGCCTGTCAGCTAGAGCACAGGTAACAGCTTGGGTTTGCAATTGATGTC
This sequence comes from Mesoplodon mirus, assembly GCF_964341445.2. Classification (NCBI taxonomy): domain Eukaryota; kingdom Metazoa; phylum Chordata; class Mammalia; order Artiodactyla; family Ziphiidae; genus Mesoplodon; species Mesoplodon mirus. Next base: position 61,333,916 of record NC_138981.1, read on the forward strand.
TGACGTGGAGAGAAGTCTTGTGGGACTGAGCACTTCACCTGTGGAATCTGATGCTCTCTCCGGGTAGAGAGTGTCAGAACTGAGTTGAATTGTAGGACACCAAGCTGGTGTCCTGAGCATTGTTTGGTGGTGTGGGGGGAAATTCCCCCCTCCACACATTGGAATTGGGTCCAGTGCCCTATTAGGAGGAGTAGGTTGAGGTATGCCAACAACATGCCTTACCAGAAAGCTGCTGTGCTAACATCAGCTCCAAAATGAGAGCTAAACACCTTCAATGTCGGGGAAGGAATTCTTTAGTATTACAGCTAGAAAGACTAAACCTTGAAGATTAACTAGTCACATCCTATAGATGGAGAAACTGAGGACTGAGAGGTGATATGTCATATCTGTGATGACACAGAGCCAGGTCTGGGTCCCCCCGGTGTCTTAAGCCCACACCCCTGCCCTACACACACACCTCCAGTCCAGTGTTCTTCTACTAAATCATGCTGTTTCTCTAGACTATCCTATTCGCCACTTATGGTTTTTAAAAATGCAGCTGTTTAATGACAGACAAGGTATCAAACTTAGCAAGAACATAAATATACACTGAAGTTAAAATATAAGGTCACAGGACAGTTAAATCAGTGTACATACAGCCAGACCCAATCTGGGCACTGATATTAGGGCGCCAAGCAACTGAAAGGTTTTCCTCCATTTGATCCGGCATTAATTTTGCTCAACTCATATGGGAGTGTGGTTAAACGAAGAGATTAATATTGTGGTTAACACATTAGTTGTTAATTTAGAAGTATTAAAGACCATCATGCAAGTTATAAAAGATTAAGTAGTTATGATCTATAGATGGAGGTCGGCTATCTCCCGTCATTGCCTAGTAACGACTTTACCTAGTCCATATTCTATGGAGTCTGGATGATCATCATCTCCTTCTTGGCTGACCTTCTGGAGATGCTGCAGATAGGCATCGGTGTGGAAAGTGGCCATCTCCTCCATGGAGGCCACTTTGGGCTTAACTATCCTAATAATAACAGGGAACAAAGAAAGGTGAGTGAGTCAGATCCAGAGTATGCCAGAACCTGGAAGCAGGAGCCAGCAGCTGGAGCGAAAATACAACTTCCAGCTTCTGGTTCCAGGAGGCTGAAGCAATAAACACGTTCTGTTCCTCCACAGCAATCCAGTCTTCATTTCCTCACATCTACGTGGTGACTCCATTAAAACGGGGTGAGAGGATAGATATCTCCCTTGAGTTTATAGGCAGGTTAAAAAAAAGAGTTATTATATTTAAGTTAAATAATCAGGTATTAGACAAATTTTGCTCTGTGAGTTACAACTTTCATGACAAACCAGTAGGAAGAGATATTTTCATTTGAATCACTTTTCCTAATTGGGCAAATACAATCCTTTCAACTATATTTTTACTTTAATAGGCAGCTGTATTGTCATGAATTTTGAATTTGGAGTCAGAGAACTGGCTTCCCGTCCTAATTACCAGCTCTATAACCTCAGATAAGCTGATTGTTCTGTAGTTCAGTTTCCTCATCTGTAAAGTGGGGATATCTTATAGGACTTAGGTGAAGATTAAATGATAACATACATGACAATGCTTTGTGGATAACTGTCATTATTATTAATATTAAAGGATAAAAAAATAGGCAACCAAAAAATGTGAAAGTTTCTATAATTGGTCCCTCACATCTGCCTCTGAGAGGAAGGAGAGAAGGAGCAAACAGGCTGGAACTGGGATTTGCTCAGAAGCTCTCAACCCACTGTTCACAAGAAGTGAAAATAGGAGTGACGGAGAGAATACAGGGTGCTAACCTAACAACAGGACTTAACCACCTCTAACTTCTAGCTGCCTAGTCCCCATATCCTCTTCCTGACTCTGCCACTGCCACTACTGCTCTCTAGCCCTCACCACTCAAAGGGTGGTCTATGGACCAGCAGCAGCATCACCTGGGAGCTTGTTAGAAAGGCAGAATTTCAGCCTCCCCTCAGATGTACTGAATCAGAATTTGTACTTCAGTGTTCACTTCAGCAGCACATATACTAAAATTGGAATGATACAGCGATTAGCAAGGCCCCTATGCAAGGATGACACTCAAATTTGTGAAACATTCCATATATTTTGGATTGGGAGTTTGGGCTTAGCAGATGCAAACTATTATATAGAAAATGGAAAGACAACAAGGTCCTATTGTATAGCACAGGGAACTATATTCAATATCCTGTGATAAACCATAATGGAAAAGAAAATGAAAAAGAATATACATATATATCTAAATCACTTTGCTGTACACCAGAAACTAAACAACATTGTAAATCAACTATACAATTAAAAAAAAAGAATTTGTATTTTAACAAGGTGATTCATATGCACATTCAAGTTTAAAAAGCATGGCCCAGGCCACAGGGAGGCATTAGTGGTTTTTTTGTTTGCTGAAGGGGAACATGCCCATGAGTTTCTCCTGAATTAATATGGTTATACAGGCTACTATCATCACCAAGCAAGCTCAGCCTCAAAAAGTAAATATAAATAGCCAAGATCCAAGGAGTCTTGCTTCTTCTTCAAGAAAACATGTCTACACCCTCAGAAGTGATAACTCTGCCCATTAAAATAAAAAATTTACAGTTTCTTGTACCATGTTTCCCAGCCCTAATTGCTCCCTCTTTTAATACCCTTCCTCTTCCTTAACAAATCCTTACCGAAAGCCTCCTTACTTAACAGCAAGGAAATTAGACAGTTTTGCTTTGCTTTGATTTCTTGTTTGTCAAAGTAATTTTTTGAACTGTTAAATAACTTTAATGGAAAGCATGTAGTTTTTCTGTTTACCAAACATACGGGTTAAAAAACGGTTGAAAAACATTCATAAAGAAGATATTCAATAATTGATTTTGTTAGTAATAAGGATAAAATTTACACTACCTTCTGGGAGATAAATGAAGCATACCACACTAGCCAGCATAGACAGATGCTCACCCAATTGGCCAGAAAATGTCACAAACAATCCTACAAGTGTCAGGGTTATAATATTTACTCTTATAACGACAAACAGCAAGTTCACTTATTTGTTTTTTTTTTTAAAGAAGCACTTAGCTCTGTGCTGAGTTATGGCCTTGGTTCCAGGAGTTTCCTTTGGTCTTGACTGTCTCCAGGCTCATCATTAAAGTTTGGTGGTGGTAATGGTGTATCTAAAAGTCTTAAGTTGAACCCATACTCCCAGGTCTGGCTTAGGAAAGACAAAAAACCCCAAAACCAGAACACCTCCCAGCTGAACGTCATTTTTTCTAACAGATAGATTTTAGTACCCAAGTGTACTCACCCCGAAACCTCCACAAAACACCTATCCCTAGGATACTTCCCTCCCAGCAATAAAGTCCTATTTCTTAAGTGCTTCATGCACCACTTTTTTCGAGTTTTCTTAATTCTTCAAGAGCTTTTACTAGGTTACAGGCAGATTACCAACACTGTGAATCACAAAAAGCTTTGAAAAAAGGACCATTCTCTCCCTAATTAGCCCCACTGTGAAGCAGGAAGTTAAGGCTATGAACACCTGGGTTCAGGGCTCTGTTCAAGCACAACTTACCTCATTTGCTTATGCAGTGCATATGCTTCAATCAAGGAATGTACCATACTGGCCTAAAAACATCAGCAAAAAAGGAAGAAAAAAAGGCAGAAAATAGTCTCAAATGTTTAATTCAGAGAAATCCCATCTACTTCATCATCCTGAACAAAGGAACTAACTTTTAACTCCCCTCCCTTTTTACTTAACAGCTACAAAGCACTTTAGACAATACCAAGTATCTAAATCGCTAAGGAGAAAGCTATCGGGCCTTACGGAGGTGGTGGAACACTTCTCCTGCAGCTTCTTCTCCACTTCGGGGATCCCTGGCAGTAGAGACACCATCCCCTCCATGCCATCCCCTCCCCCCGCACCTCCACCCCACCCCCACCCGTCCGTTGGACGCCCCGCTGCGCTCTCAGGAAACTCTCTGAGGGAACACTTCCTCCATCACCTGGTACAGCCGCCCAAATTTCTGCTGAAGATTTCCCCCAGCCCTGTATCCTCTTCGCTTCCTAATGCCCTCCCGTCCGCCGGCCCCCCGCCCACACCCCCAAAACCGACGGTCTTTCATCCCAACCTTTCTTACCCGTTTGGGGACTTTGGCCAGGGAGTCGCACATGCTAACATACTCAGGACTGTAAATGTAAACCGGGGGCAGCGACTGCCCACCGTCCGCCGGTTCCTCTGGCTCCTCCATCTTCCACTTACAGCCGTTCCGGAGCCACGGTCCGGATCCGGCTTTTTTCGGACTCAGCCCGGGCTCCGGTTCCTGCTCCTCTGATCGGCCGCAGCGGTGCACCCTGATCAACATTCCCTCCTAGTTTCGAGACCGCCGGTGACACTGTCCCTGCTCCCCATCCAGTTGAAGAAATGCATGGGCTTTCTCAGGCCAGAACCCCTACATTTAGTGACTACAGTTCAAAAACGGAGGTCGGCAGATATAAAAGCACAAATAGCTGCCAATTAGGATCGATATTTTATAGCACAAATAAGCACAGTCAAAACTAACCATTGTTGCCCGACGGGGCCATTTGAAATGAAGTCAGACCAGCCTCAGAGCATGCTGGGAGATGTAGTTTCGAGGGATTTGAGTAGCGGAAGAGTCGGGGCTAATTACTAAAATAGCCGCGAATTTGAGTTTTAGCGCTAAAACACACACACACACACACACACACACACACACACACACGATCAGCGTCAACGCTTTATGAATTGTCTCAATCTGCAAACACACCCGTATAAATATCTAAAGACAGACACAATGTGGCCACTAAGAGCCCAGCACCACCCAACACATCAGACGTGCTCTTTTTGGTGGGGGATTAATTAATGGTACAAACTGTTTGAAAAGTTTACACAGTCAATTCTGTGCTGCAACTTAGTTCACTGTTTTTCATCATTAACTATCCATGTCCATATAAGAGTTAACAATCTCAATAATTTACTCTGGCAAAGCTGGTACCACTTTCCCAAGACGCTGGCTGGTACTCTGTAAATTGCTTCATAGATTCCAGTCAAGCAATGATGTCAAATCACTCCTTGAAAATTCACTTGGAGTTAAGTGTGTAAGCAGATACTTTCAGTGATGTTTGGAAACTGCAGCTCTTCTTCCTTCCCTCCTTTTTTTCTCTGCAGCTATACAAGGGTTAGGGAAATATTTTAGGTTTAGTGTGAGGGTACACATTAAAGAGTATCCTGGAGCAGTTTTAGAATTACCATCAGTATTTCCAGGTTCCTGGGGGCCCCTATGATCTGACGCAAACTAGCCAATGCCCAAGGCCCCAACTCTCACATCAACATGAATTGACCTCTCAGGCAGTCCAATATTCTAGTTTGCTTTTTTCCCCCTAGTCTTTAAACATTTGTGGAGTATTGTGATATGCACTTGGATATACTATCTCATTTCATCCTTGCAACAGTCCTATAAAGGAGGCTGTAATACACCCACTTTACAGATACAGTTTAGAGAAAATAACTATTCAAAGTCACAAATAGAAAAGCAGGAATTCAAAACCAGGTCTGCCTGACACTGACGTTTTTGAACATTCCCTTTACTATATAAACTTGATTCCTCCAGGATGACTTTGTGTTAAATCTAACTTTGTTCAACCTCCATTTAGTATCCCCTCAATACTTAGTATTCTGGATTTTTTTTTTCTCCTGCGATGTGTTTCTTTAGCTAGAATGTAAGCTCTCATGCTCCTTTTGTATCTTCCCATAACAACCAGCTCAAAGTTCTGCCATCATTCAATCATTCATCAAACTTTATCTGACATCAACTAAGTGTACAGTACAGCTGAGGATTCAATCCTCAAGATGAATTACAGCCTGATCTCTGCTCTCAGGGAATTTGCATTCTTGTAGATGGGATGGATACACAAGAAGCAGAGTCAGATAATGAATATAGGATGCTTGTTTAATAACTAAGCATTAAGTACTTAATAAATGGTACTTAGTAAATGGCAACTAGGGTTCTTATTCAGTGACATCTGAGAGGGTCCTAGTGGATAGATGGGATTTTACCTGGTGAAGAAGGGAGCCAGGGGAGGGCATGCTGATTAGAATCAACAGCATAAGCAAAAACAAAAAGGAGAACATTTCTAAGCTAGTTTAGTTGAAGGGGCTGGCTCATGAAGTGTTTTGAATACTAGACTAAAGAGAATAGACTTCATCCTGTGGGAAACGGGGAGACATTTAAACAGAAATCTTAAAATAAAAGATGTCTACAGCAGTAGTGTGTAGGGAAGATTAGCTATTGAAAGACTACAGGCAGTGAGTGCTGCAATGGATCAGATAAGAAATAATGATCATTTATGGTTTTGTTTTGTTTTTTTGTTCTTCTTTTTTTCTTTTGGCTGTGCCGCGTGGCATGCAGGATCCCGACCAGGGTTAGAACTTGTGCCCCCTGCAGTGGAAGCATGGAGTCCTAACCACTGGACCGCCAGGGAATTCCAAAGCGATGATGATTTAAACTAGGGTAGGGACAATGGAAACAGAGAGGGAGAAACAATGCACAGGGTAGGTTCAACAGACTTCCTTACTATTAGTACTTGAATATTGGTGAGAGCAGATGGAGAAGAGTTATTGAAAATTCTTAAAGTCTGTGTGAAGAGAAGGCCAGCAGTATCAATATAAGGAAGAGGGAAATGAGAAGGAAGAACTCAGAGGGTAGGGCAGGTGCTTAACCCAGTTTATTTCCCCACATAGATAAGAGATAGCTAAAGTCATAACAGTGGTTGAGATAGTCAAGGGAACATGGCTGTCTCCACTGTGATGTCTAATCATCATATCTAACTTAACATTTTCAAACCAAACTCCTGATTTTCCTATCCGAGTCTTTGCCATCCCTTCTCCATCTTTTCATAGCTCAGTAGAGATACCAACGTCTATCCAGTTGCCTAAGCCAGAAACCTGGGAGTTATTTGTATTTCCTCCTTTTCTCTCACTCCCAAATCTAATCCATCAATTTCCATTGGTTTCACGTCCAAGACGTGTCTTAACTACCTCCACTTCTCTCCTCTGCACTGCCGTCACCCCAGTCCTGGCACTGTCATCTCTCACCTGGACTTCCTGCAATACCTAGCTGGCTTCTACTTCAACTCTCGTTGACTTACAATCCATTCTTTTCGTAGCCGCAGAGTGAGCTTCTTAAAAAAAGTAAATCAGATCATGTCACTTTTTAAAACCTGCCCCACGCCATGGTGAGAACCTTTGAGCTAGGAAGAAGAGAGTGATTTGGGGGAATGCCGTTTGCGGGAGTTGGGAGAGAAATATGCCAAAAAGGAGACGAAAAAGGAATAGTTGGGTGAGAACTGGTACAGTTTCACAGAAATCAAGGGATGAGAGGGTTACAAGAAGGGAGAGGTAGTAACAATGTCATGTATTGCAAAAGGGTCAGAAACCCCTTTTGCCATTAGGGGTTCACTGGTGCTCTATGAAGAACACACGAGGCAAGGGAGGAAGCCAGACTGCAAGGGGTTAATGAGTGAAGCCAATGCTGTCAAGTGTAACTTCCTTTTTGAAGAAATTTGATTGTGAAAGGAAGGAATTACTATAGTATATCAACCTAGGGGGATGTCAGAGCCCAGGAATATTTTTTAGAATAAGAGAGAAATGCACATATTTACAGAGGGTAAGGAGTCTATGGGGCTGTAGGAGTTGACTAAAAGGTGAGATCATGACAAGTTGGCAATATAAGGAGGAAACAGGACTTGTCTAGGGCTTTTCATGGATAGACAGTGGAGAAAGAGGGCAGGATACAGACCGGCCAAGAGACTCTAAAGTCTGGACTCTGTTTGATGTGAAAATTGATTTTTCCATGTGTTCTTTCAGTTCTAGCAACAGGTAGCTGAACACTTCAACATGGGGAGGATTGCTTTTATTTTTTATTTTTTATTTATTTTTTGCAGTACGCGGGCCTCTCACTGTTGTGGCCTCTCCCGTTGCAGAGCACAGGCTCCGGACGCGCAGGCTCAGCGGCCATGGCTCACGGGCCCAGCCGCTCAGTGGCACGTGGGATCTTCCCGGACCGGGGCACGAAGCCGTGTCCCCTGCATCGGCAGGTGGACTCTCAACCACTGCGCCGCCAGGGAAGCCCGGGAGGATTGCTTTTAAACTGGAAACAGTATCCTCATTTGGCATACAATGTGGCAAGATGATTCAACTATGGAAAAAGATAAATTGTTGCACAAGGATCTGCAACAGCAAATCTCACAGGGAGGCTGCACCCTTATTCATGATTAAGGTAGAGCACAAACCATGCCACAGGTCCCAACCTCAACTTTCCACAAGCTTAATACCCATACGATCCTTAACTTGGGAAGAAAACCTTTCTCAAAGCACCAGATTTGCAGTCAGAGGACTTGAAGTCAGAGGAAATAGGTTGAATCTTGGCTCCAAAGTTTACTAGTGTGGTGACCCTGGACAAGTTCCTGGCCTCACTTTCCTTAGCCATTTTTGCTAAAGGTAGTTTTTGAACCAGCAAGGTCAGTATGGGCTATGCCACTTCTTTTGATGATCTCCTCTGCCTTCACTTGCTGGCAGAAGCAGGCAGAAGGGAAAGGAAACACATTAAGAAGTCACCGCCCCTCTGGCCACCTTCTTTGTGCATTTTACAATATGCCCGCTGATATCTCAACTGTGAACCAACTGACCCTTGTTTTCACACCACTTCCTAATGTCTTTTCCTTGGAGAGTGTCATTGTTGAGAATGTGAACTCTATAGAGTCAAACTGCTTGGGCTCAGATCCCAGCTCTACCACTTCCTGGCTGTCTGATTTTCAACAATTTGCTTATAATGCTTAGTGCCTCAGTTCCCTCATATGGAAGATGGGGATGACAACAGTAACTAACTCACATGGTGACTGTGAAAACAGAGTAAGATGGTCCATACCAAGTGCCTGTATAACAATGTCTGGCATTTGGTAAGCACTCAAATATTGATTAGCATTTGTTTTAAGAGCTATTATGCCAAATATTCCTTAATTTGGGGGAAAGTCTCCACCCCATTGTTATCCTCACCTGCATACCGCTACTGCAAGAGTACTGTTACTGGTTTGAGAACAGGTCCTTTGCTTTTAGGCCTAGCCTTAAAAGAAATCAGACTTCTGCTAAATAGAGGGTGACCATACCATCCAAACTGGGACACTTTTGAGTGACAGAGAGTGAGTGCTATTAATAATTATGCCAGGACAACAGGCATAAATGGGGACTGTCCTGGGCAAACCAAGACTTAAGGTCACTCAAGTTTAATAGGAAATGAAGACTAAATGTGGAAGACACTATATTTATCCCCATTGCATTAGTACAGGTACTAGGTATTTGGTAAGTAGAAAAGGGTCAGAGTAAGAATAACTTTGGACTCATCAGCTGCATAAAATTCTCAGAATGTAGTGTAACCTAATTAACCAGGATGGGACTGCAGAGACGGTTCATCCTTGCTGGATAAACCCTCTCTTGTTACACAAAAGGCTAATGAGTAGTAGAACAAGATTCTGCCGAATATTTATAACACTTAGGAGAATGAACTGTTTTCAGGTACCCTCCAATTGTGCAGGAGCACCACCTGCAAACAATTATAATGCTGACCAAAAATCAGTCTTATTCATTCATCAGAACAGGTTCCCGACAGATGTCAATAAGCTAGTTTGAATTCAGTGAGCCTAGTTTGAGCAGTCATGCACTTGAATGATAAAACTGCATTTCTTTACATATATTACATACCATATTATATAATATATAATATATGATTTCTGTATTAATATTATTCTACTTTGACCCAATTATGAGCTTTTACTGTACTGCATAATTAGAGTATGTAAAATAGAGCCATGAAATAAACTCCAATCACAGAAACACATATAAAGTTTTACACATTGGCACCAGACATGATTTAATTGGAAATTCTAATTCTTTATTCTATTTTCAAAACATAAGTGCTTAAAAAGTGTCCAATGTGTTTTTTAGTACCACATGCTTAAAATGAACAAAATATGAATCAAGTTTTCTAAACAGTTGCTTTAAAAGTGAAGTAGCTGTGTGTGGGAAGCATAGTGAGAGATAACTTCATAAACCCAGAGAAATGTAGCTATCAGGGTCAGTTCAGGTAAATTTGTGTGGGAGGGAGTGGTGGCTTTCAACTGTGCCACTCCAGATGTACTCTCTGTGGCTAGGGTACACTTGCAGCCAGTGAAAAGATAGTTTCAGAACAGGGTGTAAATTTTCTTTATATATGACCAGAAAATCACGTAATCAGAAAGCTACTTACTGTGTGTTTCCATTTCCTATAAGAGAGGTACTGAAAAGTTTGGCCATCCTTTCTTTGTTTCCACTATCTGTTTTCTATCACCCTACTATGCTCATTTATTCATGTGTACTCATAATATTGTCACTGGTTCTGTTACAATTATTTAGAGAGTCCCCCATCCCCATTCTTGGAGAAAAACCTGAAAAAATCTGAAGGAAAATAGGGGATTGAAGTAGGAAGTTATGTGAGTGCAAACAGGGAAATTAGTAGAGTCTTGACAGGAGAAGGAAAATGCTATGGACTGAATGTTCGCATCCCTCCAAAATTCATATCTTGAAGCCTTAATCCCCAATGTGAAGGCATTTGGAGGTGGGAGCCTTTGGGAGGTAATCAGGTAGAGTCCCCATGGTAGGATTAGTGCCCTGAGAAAAAGAGGAAGAGCCGAGAGCTCACTCTCTCTGTGCCATGTAAGGATACAGTAAGAAGGCAGCTATCTACAAACCAGAAAGAGGGCCCTCACCAGACACTGAATCTGCTGGTACTTTGATCTTGTATCTCTCAGCCTTCAGAACTGTGAGAAATAAATGTTTGCTGTTTAAGCTACCCTGTCTATGGTATTTTGTTATAGTGGCCTGGAACTAAGACAGAAAGTTAGGAGAAACATTCTTCAGTTAGCTACCTAAACATGAGACTAGGAAAGAGGACTCAAGGAATCCTCCACTATATTTTGCGTGTCAGCCTGAGGCCATAGTCACACCCCTCTCCCCCACACAACACTCATATTTACATACTTAACTCAGTTTATCAAATGTAGATAAAGATAGATATACAGACATGTCAAAACTACTTAACATTCAGAAAAATTCCCACATGTGCTTAGACACACATACAAATGCAGGTGTTTACGAGAGACAGATACATGCCTGCAGATATCAAGATATACATAGATATAAACACTAGAATCAGGAAGTAAAAATGTAAGTGAATGAGTTTGAAAGTAGATAGGAGGGCAGGGAGTTAGAGGGGGTGGATGCTATAGAGAGTGAATAGGTGAGTGAGCCAGAGACCAGGTGAGCACAAAGAAAGAGTGCTCAGTAAAGCAGCTATAGACTGGACTGCTATATTCCTGTTCGCCAAAGACCAGAGGCTTCGATTATTCTCTGTGTTGTCTGCTGGCCCACTCTTCAGAGCCATGGATTAGTGTACAAGGCTCTCTTCAGGGCACTAACCCATCTCTAATTCCTTCTCTGTTCCCCAGGTGTAAGACTCTACCCAGACATCTTCTCTTCTGCCCCCCTCCTTTCTGGAACTGGGCTCCTGGCTCCATTTCTCTGGGTTATTCTGCATTTTCTATTACAAATACATCTTTGAGTACCAGCAATCTTCATAAAATGTGATTTTAAGTGTTAATACTGAAATCCTTAAATATACACGCTGCACTTGCATTTTTTGGATATTTCACCAAAGGGAGAGTAAGAATTATGTGTGCCGATATAGAGAAGGCAAAAGCAGAGACAGTAAGTTCTGCACAGAAAGGAGTTCATCATTCAGTGTGAGGCAGCATGTGAGTAAAGAAGAAAACCATGATCTGGTACTCTTTTCCCTAGAAAAGGCACTTAGGATAGATATTTCCAATTTATAGCAGCATAAAGTCCAACAATTTAGGGTTTACTCACTTGAAATAATGTTCCAAAGCACCCACCACTCGTTCACACAATGAACCAAACATAAGAAAAATCAAACTTTAGGAATAAGTTGTTATTAACACCGGCTCCCCAAACAGGAGTTAGAAAACTAAGTTTGTAACAGATCTAGAGAATAAAAACACATGCAAACTTTTATGAACCATGAAAGAATTAAGGCACTGAAAAGCCTGGGTGAGCAGATGCCTCCAGGCAAGGGTTCATGTCTTCTACACCAGTTAGTTTATCAGAAAAGTTCGCTCTTCTTGGGAGGGATGGGTTGGAAAGGGGCACGGTCGGGAGTGATCAGGCCATCACATTTCAGTTCCATGCACAATGAGGCGGGAGCCAGCTGTCAAAAGGCTCCCAGCAGCCAGGGCCTAGAGGCCTCACTGCATGGCACAGATGCTGTGAGGCAGGAACTCCTGCACGTAGGTGGCAGCTGCCTTGGAGAGGTAGGTCATGGTGCCAAACCTGCCACTGGGTGCACTGTCATACAGAAGAGTACAGATGCCAGATGCAGGATCCTTTGCCAACATGATATCATCTGCGCCGAGGGTTTTCTGTTTGGTTTTTAAGGGTGGGAGAACACAGGGGAAAGGAACAATTACTAATCCTACTAATTAAAGTCCTGACTAGAATAACTCAGAGCCTCCTCCCCATCACCAACTAGTTGGATCTTAGGCTGTTTAGACAGGAAGGGATCAGGGTTATGCACAAAATGGTGACTATGAGTTTCTATATATGCATTTTTCACTAGATCCTAAAATCACATGAAATTATTTTTAAAGCATTAATTGTTTCGAATTTTTGAAAGTTAAATATATAGGTAATTAGAGTTGTGTTTGTTAAAGAGTCAAATGTTAATACTTACAAATTACCCTAGAGGGACTTTGGTCTGAATCCTTCTAGTACCACTGATTTCAGCATGTATTATTTTATCTTGCATTTCATCATTATTTCTTTCTAAGTCGACTTAATTCAAATAGACCTCAAACTTTCCAATCTAGAGTCTATGCCTAAAAGGGATCACATTTTCTGCTACAACGAACTAAGAGCAATCAGAATATTTAAAATTAGGACTGTCCTAGAAAATCCTTGAAAAGTCCTAGAGAAACTTTTAATTTCCTTTGCATTCCCCCCCAGGGCCTAATAGAATGAAACACTGATTACATGTTTTGGAGACTGTTCTATTAACAGTAGTGCATGTCCTTCACTTTATGTGTTCCTACTCTTAATCTAGGAAACATTTGGAAAGCTTTCAAGAGTTTGCATTCTTAAAATGTGCTTAATTTCCTGGAATAAGATTTATTAAGAAAATAAGGAAATGTAGAATTAAAAGTTTCACTTTAGTATTTTCCTACAGGTAAGAGGGAAAAGCAACCAAAACAAAACCAAAATCAAATCTTCTCTTTTCCTTAATAGTCCAGAAAGGATATACTACCCAATAGTTTCTTATTAAGTCCTTATTGCTACAAAAAGTAGTGTGATAAAAGTAGTCTGAAATATGACGAAAAGCAAAAAAGTCCCCTGAGTTCCAGGCAACTTTACCATGTAACACAACCACAAAACTCATGGTAAGAGACAGAGGTCATCCCGCAGCTTACTTCTTTTACAAATAGAGCTCAGAGCCACTACGAAGGGGGCCTAGAAAAGAGCTATGAGGAAGAGGACACAAGAAAGTGACGTTGGCTTCTTGAAGAGCTCTGAATGCAGTCAGGTTAGTATCAGACATTCCTCTTTGAGAAAACAACAGGTTTGCCTACCTGTTCTTGAAGAAACAAGTCATTGGCAATATGCACTATTTTTTCCACAGCAATGATGCTTCTGATGCTATGAATTTCAATGTCTGACATCATGGTGAGGACAAGGATGGCTTCAACCAGAAGCTGGCGGTACTCCGGCTGAGGTACATGATTCAGGACAGACTCCACGTGAAGAGAGAATTTAATCTCGCCTGGAGTCATCTGTGATAGAGAAAAAGAAAATCACTTCCTAAGAGCCCATCATGCAGGAGACATCAATTACCTATTCTGAAAGGCAGAAGAAATACTTTAGCCAAGAGTACTGCTTCAGTCTCCTTTAATGTAATTGAGTGAGTAAATAGGTTCAATCTTTTTTTTGAAGGCAATCTGGCAAGCATAACAAGAGTCATAAAAGTATCAATGCCCTCTAACCCATAATCCTCCTTCTGGAAGTTCATCCTAAGGAAATAATTCAAGAGAGGAGAAAAGCCCTAAGTGCAAGAGTGTTTTATAGCAGCATTAGTCACAAGTGGAAAACTAGAAGTAATCTAAACATGGGAATGGTTGTGTAAATAATGGCATATCATGGTACAGCAACTTCATGAGTTTCTATAGAATCATGAAAAGAATAAATAAGATGACTGCGGATAAAGGAAAAATCTAAGTAGAAACTAAATTTGTATATACGTGATGATGAGGATTATGTAAAATATTTATATACTGTTAGATTAAAAAGGGCATGAAGAAATATAAAGTTATTTTAGGGTGAAGGGGATTGAGGACTAATGTTTGGTAAAACTGTATTAAGTAGATTTGGAGTCTAAAGACCTGGGTTCAAGTCCTGTCTTTGTCAGTTACTGGTTTGGTTCTATGACCTTGGACAATTCACTTCTCTAAATTTGTATGCTTATCTGTGAACTGGGAACTACAATCCCTTCCTTAGCTATCTCACATAGTTGTGCTGAAGATCAAATTAAAGACTGTGTAAAGGTGTTTTGCAGACTCTTAAAGGTATATTCAGGTATGTATTATTGTTAATTCTGTTAACATTTCAATCTTGCTTAAAGGCATAGAGAAGACCAAGAGAGGACACAGTGTTCTTTACTAGGGAAGAGGCTTCTAGGCAGGAGTGGAGCCCTGAAACACAGCATTAGCTTTCCGTACCCACCCTTGCAGCCATGATCTACAAGGACTCCAGAGTTTTTGAGAATTTTCTACTATCCAGTCTTACTATTCCCAGCTTCCCAATTCTTGCTCCTTTGTTGATTTTGTATAAAAACTATTTCTTTATAATTTCAGTGTGACTGGGCAAAAAGCAAAATATAAAAGCACTTCCTAATCTATGTCTGTGGTTCATGGCAATGTTTTCCAACCATGGTGATATATCAGAATTATTCTAAGCATTTTTTTTAAAGTACAGGTGCTCATGCCCCATCCCTGGAGAGTCTAATCCACTGAATTGGAGATAGGAGCTCAGGTTACTGTGACATATAGTTAGAGCTAAGGACCATTGGTTTATGATCACTGGTTTATAGTCTACAAACATCTTAGTAGAGAAAGGTAGGGATGAACAGGATGGGGACATGAGAAGTCATTCATTCATTCATTCTTAGATTTCTATCTCATCTACCATTTCTAACTCTGGCAACACTCACATAAATCAGCCTAACTTAATCAACCATTAAAAGAAACTGCATTTATATTATTAATGTAATACATAATTATTCTCTAATATTCCCATTCTATTTTTAAAGAACATTCTCTCCTTTCCTCCAATGCATTTCTTGTTCAGCTGATTTATAAAAGCATAGATTTGTTATTTTGAAAAGTGATCACTGAAATACTTTAGCCAGACAAGCTATCAATCACATAAATGGGAAAGACACAGAATCTTACCTCTCTAGTGGTTGAAGAAGGAAGAACAAAACCTTCCACAGAAAGTCCATGACACTGCAAAACAGCAAAAACGTCACCCAGGATATGCTGACAACTGGGAGACTGTAAGGAGACACTTAGTATTTCTAAGTGTGTTCCACTGGGTAGATGCTGAGTAATCACAGGCCAGTGAAAGGCCCTGCAGGCCACGGGTCTTTGCCAAGGGGTTGCGCTTACTGTGTGGCAAGAAGCAGGGTTGGACTGCATCTATAGGGAACTCAAGGTTCATCCTCTACTTAGGGGAGTGGAAGGGTCAGGAAGGTCTACCTGCTGGGATAGTCTAGCCCTAAAGATTCAGAGACTATTGGGAGGATACCACGGTAGGTCCCAGAGCCATCACAAATAGACTTCCATAAAGATATTTTTAGGCTGAAGAGAAAAAACTCAAGATATGCATTTACCAGACATGCATAGTTATATTTTCTAGTTAAGCATCCCCCATCAGCACTCCTGATCCCCTCACTCTGCTCTACTTTCTCTACAGTACATGATCTTTCAACATTCTGTATAATTTACTTATTTCTTGTGTTTCTTATTTATTGCCTCTCCTTAGTAGAATGTAAGTTCCATAAGGACAGAGATTGTTGTCTGTTTTGTTTTCTGTGAGCACCTAGGACATGGCCTAGTGCATGGCAGATGCTCAAGAAATACTATATGAACGAATGATATTTTATCTTCCCCCCACCATCAATTCAATTATTAAAAAGCAGTGGGAATTAATGACTTGCCATTTTAGATTTTAAATAATTCAAAACATTATATATTAAACCACAGATAAATATTCCAATCCAACAAGTTTGTCGACCCTACCAGACACTTCCATCCCATGTTCCATATGCCAAATAACAATCTTTGAGAATTACCAGCCTTGAAACATATGTGCAGAGTGATTATGTTACATTCATACTCTGAAAGGAATGGAATGGAAAAAAAAAAAACAGACGGCATTTGTTTTTCCCCTTTACATTAGGATTTCAAGTTCATGCTTTGATTCTGCCACAAAATACCCAATTTTCCCAGTCAGACTTGAATGTTCCTTCCCTTGTATTCTCACAGCCTTCTGGTTTTGCACTTTTATCATAACACTTTTGGCCTTGCATTACAGCTGCTATGTAAGAAGATAACTATGGATTAAACTCTTTGATGACGAGAACAGACACTTCCCATGGTATCTGGGTAGAAGAGCACCTACTGCATGTAGTCTGTGAAACTGAATTGCCATAAGCCAGGCAGAGCTGGAGAGATACAGCACATATCTGTTACCACTGTGCTATAGCAGTTAAATGGAAGGAAAATAACTGATAGGTACTCTTTGAAAGGAAAATCGCCAGAGTTGATAGTTCGAGGAATCAAATTTCACCATTCCAAAGGATCACCTGATTCTGTCCCTGGAAGAATATCAGCGTACTAAGGGGAGAAACATAACTGAAGGTTTTGAAGTCCTGGTTGAAGTGTTCTTCAGGTCATTACCAAGGGCAATGAAGCAAAAAGTGGCACCTACGAGACTATGAATGAGATCTATGAATGAGTACAATAGTCTTCTTGGCCTTCTAAATCTGTCACAATCATAATGGTGTGATGTCCCCTTGAATGTCTTTGGCAAACTAGGCCTCTGACAGAAAAACAAAAATTAGTCACACCAGTAGAGTCTCTGGACTATTAGCATCACTATGACTGCATTTATTTAGTAGTTTTCATCCAAGAAAAAAAATAGGTAAGAGTGTCTCATAAAGCTTCCCAGATGCCACAGTTGTTTTACTGTAGTAACATTTGTTCTTAATAGCACATTGCTACAAATAACATTTCTACTCTATAATAGCTACAAAGAAAGCGAGTCTTTATCACCACATTCATTTGATTAGCAGTAAATGTATCACAATGTCTCACAATATCCAACCATGGCCAAAAAGCAGAGAAGTGATTATTTTTGAAATCTCATTTATAAACACTGCAACAGTAACAGTTATGGAGAGAGACTAAATTATCAGTAATGTCAAAGTAACAAATCAACTGTTTCATTTTAATGTTTTCTTCTAGGTTTTATCCATAAGAGCACATGACTTTTATATAATTGCAGCGACATCATAGTCATGTCATATCTCAGACAAGGAGACTGATAATTTCATGGGGGGGGGGCGTAAAATAAAGAGACATCTACAGTGTATTATGCTCACCTTCTGCAAAACTTTCCATACTTTTTGATAAAATCCAATTGGGACTCTGTTTAGTGCTCCATCCAGCCTTCTTCGGCGTTGCCATTGACCTTGACGACTATCTTTAGATGTCTGTTGACCACATGCACTAGGGAAGGACCCAATACTTGGACTCATAGAGGTTCCAGGTGACTTGGGAGAAAAGTAGAGGAAAGAACATAAATCAAGAGTTATCTCTGTTTCTGTGATTAAAGTATTATAGCACAATGAATAATAAACACACTCAGCAGAATTATAAACCACAAATTAAGTGTAACACCCAAGACAAAAAGGTTATAGTGAAGCTAGAAGACTTATGAGTAGCTAGCAGCAATGTAAACAGGTATGATCCTTTTAGAAAGCATCTAGTGATATATAAGAAGAGCCATAAAAATACTGATGACATGGGAGGTTCTTCACTGTCTCTTTGCCAGGTTATTTCTGTTAAACTTCTAACTGGTCTATGGCTTGGTTTGTTGCTCCCATAGGCTGTAACACAAGCCTCAATTTAAAAGAATTGAAATAAGACACAAATTATATTATCTTACTACAATGAAATTAAATTAGAAATCAGTAACAAAAGGAAATTTGGGAAATTTACAAATATGTGGAAATTAGACAGCACATCCCTAAATAACCAGTGGGTTAAGAAAGAAATCACAAGGAAAATTAGAAAACAGTCTGAGATGAATGAAAATGGAAACACAACATACCAAAACTTATGGGATGCAGCTAAAACAGTGCTTAAAGAGAAGTTTATTTTATAAATGCTTGTATTAAAAAAGAAGAAAGATCTCAAATCAATAACCAAACCTTCTACCTTAAGACAATGAAAAAAAGAAGAAAAGAAGAGCAAATTAAACTGAAAGCAAATAGAAGAAAATAACAAAGACTGTCACAGAAAGAAAAATAGAGAACCAAAAATAATAGAGAAAAATCAATGAAACCAAAAATTTGTTTCTTTGAAAATAAACATCAAAAAAATTGACAAATATTTAGCTAGACATACCTAAAAACTAAAAAAAAAGGAAATGTATTAAAGTCAGGATACAAAGAGAGGACATCACTTCCAACTTTAAAGAAACAGAAAGGATTATAAGGACATACCATTGGCAGTCACATGTCAACAAATTATTGATATATAACTTAGATGAAAACCACAAGTTCCTAGAAAGACACAAACTATCCAAATGGACTCCAGAAGGAACAAAATCCGAATAGATTTATAACAAAGAGATATAACTAGTAATTACAAAACTTTCACAGAGAAAAGTCCAGGTACAGGTGGCTTCACTGGTTAATACCACCAAACATCTGAAGAAGAATTAATATCACTTCTTCACAAACACTTCCAAAAAAGAGAAAAGGAAGGAACTTCCCAACTCATTCTATGAGGCCAGTATTAGCCTTACACCAAAATCAGACAAAGACATCACAAGAAAACTACAGATCAATACCCCTTATGAACACAGATACAAAGATCCTCGACAAAACACCAGCAAACCTAAAAATTCAGCAACATATAAAAAAGATGATACACCTTTTAATACACACGATGAAGTAGAATTTATTCCAGGAGTTCAAGGTTGTTTTAACATCTGGACATCAATCTATGTAATACACCCTATCAACAGAATAAAGGATAAAACCCATATCATCCTAATAGATAGAGAAAAAGCATTTAATAAATTCTAACACCGCTTCAATGATAAAAAACACTCAACAAACTGGGAACAAAGGGGTTCTTCCTAAATCTAATAGAGGGCATCTACAAAAAACCCACAGCTGACATCATAATGAATGGTTGATGACTGAATGTTTTCCCTCCTAAGATCAGAACAAGACAAAGATGTTCAATCTTGCTACTTCTATTCAGTATTGTACTGGAGGCTCTATCCAGGGCTATTAAGAAAGAAAATAAAAGTCATTCAGAGTGGAAAGTCATTTGCAGATGACATGATCTTGTATATAAGGAATTCACTAAAAAACAATTAGAACTAATAAATGAGTTCAGTGAGGCTGCACGATATAAGATCAATATACAAAAATTAATTGTATTTCTAAACAGTAGCAATCAACAATCTGAAAATGAAATCAAGAAAACAATTTCATTTAAGACAGCATTAAAAAGAATAAAATACTTAGGAATAAATTTAATGAAAGAAGTGTAAAACATACACTCTGAAAACTACAAAACCTGTTGAAAGAAATTAAAGACCTAAATAAATAGAGATCCTATTTTCATGGAGAAGGCTTAATATTGTTAAAATGGTAATACTCTCAAAACTGATCTATAGATTGAACACAATCTTTATCAAAATCCCATTGGGTTCTTTGCAGAAATTGACAAGCTTATCCTAACATTCATGTGAAAATTCAAGGGACCCATGATAGCTAACACGATCTTAAAAAAGATCAAAGTTGGAGGACTCACAATTCCCAACTTCAAAATTTATTATAAAGCTACAATAATCAACACTGTGTCAAGAGACACTGCTTTGGGAAAACAAGTGTTCTCCTTACTTGCTGCAGGTAATAAATCCTTCCTTCTCTGGGAAAAAAAAAAAAAAAGGCTGCGTCATACAGGCATAGGCTAGGCATGTAGATCAGTGAAATAAAATTGGGAGTTCAGAAATAACCCACTGCAGTTTTGTCAGTTTTTAACAAGGGTGTCAAGAAAAGTAAATGGAGGAAAGACAGTCTTCTATCTAAGAGATAGCGCTGGAACAACTGGATAGTCACATTCAAAAGAATGAAGTTGGACCCCCTACTACACACCATACACAAAAATTAAGTCCAAATGGGTTACTGTGCAAAAAAGAGTTAACACAGCAGGCCAGAAATGCTATTCTCGGAAAGGCCTGATTATAAGATTGGCCCTTGGTTGGCATTTGGAAAGCTGGATTTTGGGAAGGTTTCCACCATTCTCAGAATTGATTAACAGTGGCTTACTGTGCCTAAACTGTTTGTGGAAACACTATGGTTTATGTTGAACATCTGCCTTCCCTCTGGGAGTCTAGAGTTTTGGTACCTGCCAGACAGAGGCTGTTTATGTGACCAGCCCCCAGTAAAAACCCTGGGTGCTGAGTCTTAAATGAGCTTCACTGGTTGGCAATATTTCATACATGCTGTCACAACTCATTGCACGGGGAATTGCAACCTGTGTGACTTCACTGGGAGAGCACTCTGGAAGCTGGTGCCTGTTTTCCCTGGACTTTGTCCAATGTACCTTTTCCCTTTGCTGATTTTGCTTTGTATTCATATGCTGTAATAAGTCATAGCTTTGAGTATGCTTAGTCCTGTGAGTCCTCCTAGTGAATCACTGAACCCGAGAGGTGGTCTTGGGGACCCATAAACATAATCATAGACCTAATTGTAAGAGCTAAAACTATAAAACTCTTAAAAATAGGAATAAATCTTTGTGACCTTGGGCTAGGCAACGCCTTCTTAGATAGGACACTAAAAGAAAAATTAGATGAATTGGACTTCACCCGAACTAAAAACTTCTGTTCTTCAAATGACACTATCAAGAAAATAAATTCCGTGGTTGATATTCTTCAGAGGAAAAAAAATGAAAAGCAACACATAGAATGGGAAAAACTATGTGCCAATCACATATCTGATAAGGGACTTGTATCCAGAATACATAACGAACCTTTAGGGACCTGTATCCAGAATATATAAAGAATCTTTACAACTCAACAATAAAAAGACAAATAACCCAATTAACAAATGGGAAAAGGACCTGAATGGACATTTCTCCAAAAGAAGATAAACAAATAGTCAATTGGCACATGAAAAGATGTTTAATATCATAAGGAACTGCAAATCAAAACCACAATGAGATACCACTTCATACCCACTAAAATGGCTAGAATCAAAAAGATGGACAATAGCAAGGATTGGTGTGGATATGAAGAAATTGGAACCCTCAGACATTGCCAGTGGGAATGTAAAATGGTACAGTCCCCTTTGGAAAACAATTTGGCAGTTTCTTATGCTAAACGTAGTTACCAAATGACCCAGCACTTCTCCTAGATGTATATCCAAGAGAAATAAAAACATATGTCCACACAAAAACTTGTACATGAAGGTTCATAGCAGTGTTATTCATAACAGCCAAAAACCAGAAACAACCCAGATGTTCATCAACTGATGAATGGATAAATAAAATGTCGTGTATATCAATACAGTAAGGTACTGTTCAGCAATATAAAGGAATGAAGTATTGGTACATGCTACAACATAAAACTTATAAAAGTAAAGGATAAAATACATTGGGGAAAGTGTTTCTTTGACAGTTTAGATTCAGAAATAAATATAAAATAAAAAGAAGGTAATAGAAATATTTTCTGAGAAAAGAACTTCTTACATTTTAATTTGGATCAAATGCCTATATCACCACTGCTATGTAAAAGAGAAAAGTGCCCTAAGGCATTTCTATTGGCCAGTGACTATCCCACTGATATACCAAGTAGATGAACCCCATTTGATTTATCTTCATTGTCTTTGTCTCTACCATCAAGATCCTAGGCTGCTGAGAGTGGAGTCAAACCACAAAGGCTATTCAGACTGTTTTCCAAAACCAAATATCAATAGTTCTGAGCTTTTAGATTAACTCCTCCTCTATGCCTCTGTCTTCCTTCATTAATGTAGATATGACAAAGTTGGCCAAGTCATACTACACTAATTCATTACAGGGTATATACTTGGTTAAAGTCAATAGAAATAGCAATATTGTTTCCAATAGTTTTCCATTTTTTGTTTGGTTGTCATCTGGCCTTAATCTCTTCAGCCTAAGAAATCTGAAATCATAGGCCATTATGGATCATTGATTTAAACCAAGGAAACTAAATCAGAGATCAGTCTTCCTAAACTGTAAGTGTCATGAGGGCAAGGACCACATCTGTTTTGTTCACTATTGTATTTCCAGTGCCTGGCACAAAATTGGCACTCAATTAATATTTACAAATGAATAAACGATAAGAATAGGTAACCCAGTGGTTTTCAAACTTAAAAGTGCATCAGAATCAGCCAGAAAGCTTATTAAAACACAGATTGCTGGGCCTCACCTCAGTCTTTCTGATTCAGTAGGCCTAGGATGGGAATCAATATTTTACATCTCTAACAAGTTCCCAACGGATACTGATGCTTTCCAGTGCCTGGCACATAGCAGGCATTTAATTAATTATATTAGTTGAAAGAATAAATGACTGAACAGATACTTAACAGATAAATATTTATTAAATTGAATTTTGTTTTCTGAAATGGAAAAGAGGTTGGAGTTGAACCCCCTCACCTGCCTTTTTGGAAAAGAAATGGAAAGATATCACCCTGCCTGAAGTTGATTTATAAGTATAAATTTTACTTTTTGATTCTTTTTTTTTTTTTTTTTTTTGCGGTACGCGGGCCTCTCACTGTTGTGGCCTCTCCCGTTGCACAGCACAGGCTCAGTGGCCATGGCTCACGGGCCCAGCCGCTCCGCGGCATGTGGGATCTTCCCAGACCGGGGCACGAACCCGTGTCCCCTGCATCGGCAGGTGGACTCTCAACCACTGCACCATCAGGGAAGCCCGATTCATTTTTTTTTTCAGTCAATCAGATTGTCATATAATACAAGATAACAGCAGTTGCCAGAAAAAACAGTGACATCAAATCTACACCCAGGGGATGACCACCATTGGGCTATGAAAAATATTTGAGAAAATAAATTTTTAAAAGGGATGAGGCAAGGAAAACATTATGTGTTTTTAAAAGTTATTAGTAGATTAAAATTACAGACTATTCAAGTAACTAGCCAGCATGTTGCCATTAAAAAAGCTGATGAAATAGCTTGACTCTAAAAGTCATGGAAAAGGGTAAAATAAATAAAACTACCTTTACAAGTATTTTTTCTATAATCAGAAAAGAGGGCATTGGTGAGTGGCAGAGAAAAGGGCTTAGAACAATACAAAATACCAGACAGGCAGGTGAGGGTGGAAATCAGTATTTAGAAGAAAGAAAGTAATGAAAATTTAGAGCTCTCAATCCTCTAAATTACAGTCCTAATGATTTTGGCTTTCTTAAAGTCCTATAGGCAGTGTATGTGTAAAAAAAATTATATGATATAGCTGGGTGGGTAGGTCAAGTCCTTAATATCATACTAATCTAGCTGGGAACATGGACTTCAAGTTCTAAATATATAATGAACTTGTAAGTAATACTCTGTGACTATAAACGACCATGAAGTATTTAGCCAATCACTCTCAACCAAAACAAGAACTGTTTACCAGGAACATCACTTCAACTCTTCAGTATGAAATGTAGTTCTTTAATCTTTCAGATAGGAAAATGTTCAGATTATCCAAATTGTCTAGGAAAAATCCTGTAAAGTGAACACTTTTCTATCACAAGGCCCTTTCTTATTTCATTCTGGTCTTGTATTTGCATAATATAAACGTAAAAGAGTATCTGATAGGTATATCTAAATTAAGTTTACTTCAAATTAAACATCAAGCATTGGCTCTTTATTTTCCTAAATGGTTTCTGACTCCTAAAACAAACAGACACTCAAGCACACAAACAAGCAAAATTTCCATTTTGCCTTTCCTCTTCTGGACGTGTTTTAATATCGTAAGCTAGCATAAGTCTATTTTGAAAGTAGAAGGAGTAGTTTTAAGCTTTTCATTAAAAGACTTTGAAATCACACCATTTCCCAGAGTTTTGAAAAACACTGTGGAAGTTTGTGTTAATTATTTATAACTCATCTATTCTCATCTTCAAGGAAAAAATTAGTAACAGCCTACAGTATGATGTTCAGTGACTCCCACCAACTCCCAGATTGATTTATATGTTTTCCCTCTATGTGTTCACAACACCTTTCATATACCTCTATCATGACAATGATAAAAATCTAATTTCTGGACAATAACTGAAAATAGATGTTTAGAAAAGCCCTTACCTAGTCTGGTTCTTAAAAGTAAGAAATGTAAGTCTACTTTCATAAAATTAATTCCAAAATTATGTATTAATCCTAACAAGAGGAATTCAAGGTTTCAATTTCTTGCTATCAGAAACAAGTTACTTTCCTCTTAAAATCAGCAAGATAGTTTGGCCCAGAAAAACGAAAGCTATCTGCAGAAAGATTGCTAAAAGGAGAATCAAACAAGCTACTCTGTGGCTTATCTTATTTGTAAAAAAGCCATAAGCTCATGCATGTTTTATAGAACTAAAGGCAGGCTAATCTATGTTAAAGGATCCCTACTTGTTTCAGCTGACTCTCAGTTGAGATAGACAGTCTACGAAAGTCCACCTGAAAAATAAATGGCTCAAATTAAACTCAGAATACGAAACAAAATACATGATCTTAACAAAGTCTGAGTCCAAAAGAATGTTCTTAAATATGAAAGTATCCCAGCTCAGTTCCCAAGTAGTATCTTACCTGCTTTATCTCACTTTTTAACTGCATAATCCCAGTTCGTTCTGGTTTGGTTGCTCCAACAGCACCAATCTCACGGATAGAAATAGCAGGGCTGATACGTGAATCAGTGGGACGAACTATATAGCATGACCGATTAAAGAGAAAGAGGGAGGATAATCAGGTTCAATTTTTTTTCTCCATCGCATTTAAAAGACTTAGATGTATGTCCTCCTTTTATGTTAATAATAATAAAACCAAACAACCAACTAAACCTTGCTATTCAAAGTGTGGTACACAGGCCTGCAGCATTAGCTTCACCTAGAAGCTTGTTAGAATTTTAGGCCCAACTCTAGAATTAAAGCCTGCAGTTTAGCAAGATACCCAGGTGATTCTTATGAACAGTTAAGGCCTGAGGAACACTGCTTTATAACACTCTAAGGTCTAGTATCCATCCATCTGACATTATATATTTATTTATTCTAAGTCTAAAAGTTAAGCATGAGAGATAACTTTTCATTTGCTCTGATGTTTTAGGTACTTGATATCAAACACCACTACCAAACCACCAAGTGCAGGTGTAAGGTTAATTTGTGATAGACCCCTAAACGTATTTGAATTTAAAAGTGAAAGGATATATCAGGTGCACTGTAGCAGCTACACACACACACCCCCCCTCCCACTATAAGTGCTACTGAATTATTGCCAACTGGAATACAAGAAAGTTTCAGATGATACAGGTTGCTAGTTGTCCTAAAGTAGTCTTAAGATAATGTAAGGGAATGTATAAAACAGTCCAAAACAAAATATGCTAGTAATCTACTTAACTGACATATCATTTAAGGGAAAAAAAGACACACAGTGGTTTCCAAATCTTGTTCCAGAAGACAGCTTTGGTTTTAACTTTCATACACTGGGGTCCTATTTATTTGGGAGAAAAGTTCCTCTGATAAAAGCAAAACACTTTAAAATCAATGAGACATTTAAAACAAACATTCTGAAATAGAAATGCAGTGATTCAACCTTACCGCTTCGTTCCACGCCAAACTCCTTGCCACTGAGAATGTGATGCAGGAGGTTCTTCATGGCTGAAGGACTGAGATTCATCAGGCCATCTGTGGCTTCCTCAGCTACTCAGCAGAAATGTTAGAACAGAGGGATTTCTAATTGACCTGCCACTCACTCTATTTTTTCTCTATTTCCTTTCTTGCTTAGAATTTCTGAGTCACTTGATTGGAAGAAAAAACGCAGACATAGAGAATGGACTTGAGGACACGGGGAGAGGGAAGGGTAAGCTGGGACGAAGTGAGAGAGTAGCATTGACATATATACAGTACCGAATGTAAAATAGATAGCTAATGGGAAGCAGCCGCATAGCACAGGGAGATCAGCTCGGTGCTTTGTGACCACTTAGAGGGGTGGGATAGGGAGGGTGGGAGGGAGACACGAGATGGAGGGGATATGCGGATATATGTATACATATAACTGATTCACTTTGTTATACAGCAGAAACTAACACAACATTGTAAAGCAATTATACTCCAATAAAGATGTTAAAGAAAATAAATTTCCAGCACCATACTGCCTAGGCATTCATCCTCCAACAGATTCTTAATAATTTAAGGACTGATTATCCAGTTTATGGATTAACTAGGCCCTTGATTTCTTCTTCACCCCTCTTCCACATCATTAGGATACTCAGAATCTTTATTTGAAAGTGGGAAGAATGAAAGGAGCACAGTGGAACTGGAAACCAGTCAGAGAAAGCAATGATTGTATCTACGAAGATGGGCTAAAATAATCAAAACTTCTCTCTATCTGGAAATATGGGGATTTAAAAAGAGAATAGATATGAATCTATGAAATTATGAAGAATATTGAGAAGATAACTTGAATTTGTTCATCAACATCAGACACCTATTATGAGTTTACTACATGTAGGTCATGATTTTAAGCAATGCTAGTACAAAGAGGTATGACATGGCACTTGACCTTGTGAGGCTGACCAACTATTTGGGAGAGACTGGACATGTAAACAAGATAAACAACAGTAAAACATGGCATGGCTATACTAAGTGTCAAATGAGAGGTATAGACAATAAATGCTTTGGAAATAAGAGGAGACATCAATCTCCAAGGATGGGGACTGATAAAATTAGTGGGAAGTACTGTTGAACTGGGAGGTAGAGGCCAGACTGTTGAGGGTCTTGAATATCAGACCCAGGGATCTTGACTTTATCCTAGAAGAAATAAATAGCCATGGTTTGATGAATCCACAGGAAAAAAAATCTGTAATGGGCAATTAAGGAAAAGTGAAGAATGTTTGAGGATTTATCACTTCTTGAGGTTTATTACTGAATAATCAGACTCTCATAAAACATCACTTGCTACCAAAGCTTGAGAAAAATATATATATATGCATGTAATCTTATAACAATGTGCTGAACTGGCGATCATTTGGAATCAGGCAGACTTGGACTCAAATTTCACTATTTACCAGTTATGTAACTTTGGGCAAGTCATTAACCTTTCTGAGTTTCATTTTCTAAAAATTGCTCATTAGCTTTATTTAAATAATTTAAAATTTTTATACAGTTTTAAAGGTTACTTTCCATTTACAGTTATTACAAAATATTGGCTATATTCCCTGTGTTGTACAACACATCCTTGAGCCTATTTTACATCCAATAGTTTGTTGAGTTTCAATTCCTTTTACAATCAGTAAAAGTGAGATAAAAATACCTTCTCCAGTTGGTTGTTGTAAGGATTAAATGAGATAATATATGTAAATATAAAGCAAAAAGTACAGTGTCTGGCATATGGTAGGTATAAAATAATCATTAGCTTTATTCCTTTAAAGGGTTATTTAAATATACATTATCTCATGTAATTTAGGTTAGATTCAAACCAATAAATTTAGCTACTTGCTAACAGCTCAATTAAAAGCCTTTTGGGGAAATTTAACTGAAACAATGGCTAAAATTGAGTTTTGCAACTGTGATTTTATCTTTGTATTCAATCCCTATCTGTTACTTTGCCATTCTTGTTGAAATCAAATACCGAAGGAAAAAATAGTCATGCCATGGGGTCTTCCCGTAATTCTGTGCTACAGCTTCCAAAGGCCTCATCTATTCTTCTAACTAAAACTGCTACCTTGCCAAATATACCTATAGCTAATATCAAAAAGAGTCCTGTCAGATAAATATGAATAGAAATATTCCCTTCCTTTATTTGATCCTGATGTTGACTAGACAGAATACTGACACTATAATCAAACTGATGTGGTGACTCAATCTGACAACCAGAAGTGGCCATGCCTGAATCAGAATCGAACCCAGTCTATCACACTTAGTTTGATGTATGCCTCGGATCACTCTAGGAGTTAGTAGGAATGTAATTGGGAGTGCAGAGCCCCTAGGAGGTGGAATTTCGAAGCTGACAACTAATATATAAATTTGTCATAGCAGTCCCTTGACTTGTATAGAGACTGACTAACATGGGAACAAGACTGCTATATGCAGCTTCTGAGCTACTGCTAAAAATCTTTTAGCTTCCTTTCCCTCCTGATTCAAAACTCAATAGAACTCTATTAAAAGTGAATTCTGCCTCAAACAGTTACTTAATTGAATACCTGAGCATCGAAGCGAGTGGGCCAGTTCTGTTGCCATAACTTGTATGATCAGACCAATTCGAAGTCGAAACATTTCAGCAAAGAGGCCAGGCTGAGTTCGCATATACATGGCTAGATATACCATTATTTCCTGTGCATGGAATGAATACAGACAAAAATTATGCCCTAGATCTCAGAAGGCTTATTTTGTGGTCTTCAGAAATTGCCAGATCAACTGAAAACAAACTTTTAAATATCAATCACCAGATTAGGCTTTATAATTCTGCTCACCTGTGTAAGAACTGAAATGCTCATGTCCCCTTCACTGGCTTCATCTATCAGCTGAGTGAGTTCTTCATAGGGCAGAGGTCTAAGGAAGAGGACAGTGAAGAAAGACAAAATTCTGCAACTACTTAAAGCTAAATTTATTGAGAAAATAAAAAAGCTCCTCCCAAGTCCAAGTCAGTGTCTCAACATCTCATCATTACTGGTAGCATTCTGGTTCTTTCAGTCTTCAAAGTTCACTGCCTCCCCAAAGCACTCTGGACCATATCAACTCAGGAGAGCTCTGCTCTCCCGTCTCTAAGCCTGGATTGCCCTTCTCCTTCCAAATTGTATTTAAAACTCACCCCATTATGTCCTTCCAGACCAGTCTTTCATGGTTAATTCTTAACATTTGACGAGTAACTATTATGGCTAAAAAGTAATAAACTAAATCTAAGCTGTGCCTTGTGGAAGACATTTTATTACTTTACAATCTCACCTTATAGAGTTATACTGATTTTTTATAGTTTCATCAGTTTACACACACACACACACACACACACACACACACACACACACCCTCCTACACTTCTGCCTCTCCTGTTGATACTAAGCACTCTGGGGGCATGGGGCATGCCATCTTCTTTTGGATTGCCCACAGTAGCCACAAAATTGATCTGATTTGTAATAAAAGGTTCTGTTTGCCAGGAGTAAGGTGTTATGGATTGAACTGTGTTCCCTCTAAGTTCCTATGTTGAAATCCTAATCCCTACTATCTCAGAGTGTGACCTTATTTGGAGATGGGGTCTTTACAGAGGTAAGCTAAAGTGAGGTAATTGGGTGGGCCCTAATCTAATATGACTGGTGTCTTTTATAAGTGAGAAATTTGGACACAGAGACACACAGAGAGAGAAGAAGTGTGAAGAGACATAAGGAAAAAACAGCCATCTATAAGCCAAGGAGACAGGCCTGGAACAAAGTCTAGAGTATAGCTGATTTTTTGTGGGGGCTAATTCCAGTTGCCCTGTTTGTTTGTTTTTTGAATAAAACGTTTGGTAAAGCCAATAAGTAAAAACAAAAGAACAAAAAAAACCCAAAAGAGCAAAATACATTTGAGTACTACTCCCTGTGAGCCTTCTCTTTCACTTACTCATGTCCTATCACTACCAACATTCTCACGTCGACTGTCCCTGATAGAAGCTCACACACGTAGGACATTATTGTACACTTATAGATTAGGACAAGAGAATTGCAGTCAGTCCACACAGCTCCTTAAAGTCTCAGAGAAGCTTGATCAAACCCAAACAGAAACCATACTAACGCAGAGATGGTCTTCTCTCGAGGTTCTGGAGGGAGTCCCACTGTCAAATGTTTCTGGTGGGAGAGAAGGTCTGTGCAGACCTAGGAATAAATAGTATAATAGTATTATCCTTCCCATAACACCTCACATTTCCACGAAATTTTCTCTTTTCAGCCTAGAAACCTTTGCTCTCCCTTAACTTAATGACACATCAATCTTTTCCTCAGGAAATGCGATGAAGATCAGAAAAGAGGGATTTCTAGGAAGGAACAATGAAGTATTTTTATCTCCTAAAAGGTAGGAACTTTTAGCCTAGTATACATTCACTCTTAAGACCTAGAATTCTCATAGTTTATAACACCTCTATAAGTCTACAGTTTATATGCTTCAGTATTATATATTTGACATTCATAAACAAAAAAAGCTACCTGATAATCAGAAATGTTATGTGGGAAAAACAACATCTTAAGTGGTTAGATGCTGTGGTGACTGCGTTAAAAAACAACTGCAGAAACCAATTTTTAAAAAGCACCTCCATTTAGATTTGGTATAAATTCAAGAAGAATTTATAGTACCTCATCGAGTGTTTCCACCTTCTTCCTTAAGATTCCAGAGATGTATCGGATCAGGCCCCAGTGACGAATTTCTCCAACTTTGCTATAGAGCTCAATAAGCAGCTCTCTGACTGTTGCACTCCCTTCATCATACAATCCAGTGTCCCAGTCAGGTCCTCTGGAATGTTAAAGGCAGGTCTACATTAATTATAAATAAAGCTACAGGCAACAATATTTTGTTTGTGTCATAGTGAATATGCCTGTTTTTGATAGGTCTCTCTCATTAGGAAATGAATGTTATTTACTATGAATTCTCGTAAAAGTATTTTTAAGTCAGTACTGAAAGCCGAATACCTAGACAAGAATAAGTCTTAGTTTCAGTTGTGTTTTGACAAAATGTATTCTTTTACCCTCTTAATGGGCTTCAAAGTAGCTGAAATTAGTGTCAAAGACTTAATTTAACTACTGAAAGTTCAGAAAGTATGCTACACTTAGGGAACTAATGAAGAAGTAAGAAGAATGTGTGCTTATTTTTAAAAGATACACACACACACACACACACACACACACACACATCATATACATTATTGTCGTAAAAGTTCCTATAACACAAGTCAACTGTGAAGTACCATAAAAGATATATGAAGTGCTATGAAATTGGGAATTTAATAGATGATAAAAGGTAGATTATTTATTAAATGATGTTAAGACAATCAAGTAGCCATCTGGAAAAAACACTGAATCCATGCCTCACACTGTACACCAAAATTCCAAATGTATCAAATTTAAATGTTAAAGTACTAAAAGAGATATGGGAGAACTATTTTATAATTTCAGAGTCAAGGACTTTTAAACTGTGAACTATACACCAAAAGCCATAAAAGAAAGATCTATACATTTATATATAAATATACAAAACTCTTATTGCAAAAAGCACTATAAGCAAAGTCATAGGACAAATTACAAACTGAGAAAAATATTTGCAATTCATAGGCCAATTTTCCTAATGTATAAAGAATTCTACCAAAAAACTACTAGAACTCATCAATGAATTCAGAAAAGTCACAGGATACAAAATTAATATACAGAAATTTGCTGCATTTCTATACACTGACAATAAACTATCAGAAAGAGAAATTAAGAACAATCTCATTTAATATCAAATCAAAAAGAATAAAATACCTAGGAATAAATCTAACTAAGGAGGTAAAAGACCTGTACTCAGAAAACTATAAGACATTGATAAAAGAAATTGAAGGTGACATAAGCAAATGAAAAGACATACTGTGCTCATGGATTGGAAGAATTAACATTGCTAAGGTGACCATACCACCCAAGACAATCTACAGATTCAATGCGATCCCTATCAAAATACCAATGGCATTTTTCACAGAACTAGAACAAATCATTCTAAAATTTGTATGGAAACACAAAAGACACTGAATGGCCAAAACAATTTTGAGAAAGAAGAAAAGGCTGGAGGAATCATGCTCCCTGTCTTCAGACTATGCTATAAAGCTGCAGTCTTCAAAGCAGTATGGAACCAGCACAAAAGCAGACACACAGTCCAATGGAACAGAATAGAGAGCTCAGAAATGAACCCACAATTATATGTTTAATTAATGTTCAACAAAGGAGACAAGAATATACAATGGGGAAAAGACAGCCTTTTCAATAAACAGTGCTGGGAAAACTGGACAGCTACATGCAAAAGAATCAAACTGGACTACTTTCCCACACCATATATAAAAACACAGTCAAAATGGATTAAAGACTTAAATGTAAGACCTGAAACTATAACAATTCTAGAAGAAAACATAGACAGTATACTCTTTGACACTGGTCTTAGCAATATGTTTTTGGATATGTCTCCTCAGGTGTGGGGAAACAAAAGCAAAAATAAGCAAATGAGACTACCTCAAACTAAAAGTTTTTGCACAGAGAAGGAAACTGTCATCAAAACAAAAAGGCTGCCTACTGAATAGGATAAGACAATTGCAAATGATATATCCAATGAAGGGTTAATATCCAAAATAGACAACTCATACAATTCACATCAAAAAAAAAATAAACAATCTGATTGAAAATGGTCAGAGAATCTGAATAGACATTTTTCCAGAGAAGACATACAAATGGCTAATAGGCACATGAAAAGATACTCAATATCACTAATCATCAAGGATATGCGAATCAAAACCACAATGAGATATCACCTCACACCTGTCAGAATGGCCATCATCAAAAAGATAAGAAATACCAAGTGTTTGTGAGGATGTGAAGAAAAAGGAACCCTCATGCACTGTTGGTGGGAATGTAAATTGGTGCAGTCACTATGGAAAACAGTATGGAGATTCCTCAAAAACTTAGAAATACCAACAAGGACCTACTATATAGCACAGGGAACTATACTCAATATTTTGTACTAACCTATAAGGGAAAAGAACCTGAAAAAGAATATATATATATATATATATATATATATATATATATATATATATATATATATATATAAAACTGAATCACTGTGCTGTACACCTGAACTAACATGACACTGTAAATCAGCTATACTTCAATAAAATTTTCAAAAAAGGCAAAAACAAAGCCCTTAAAAATAGAACTACCATATGATCCAGCAATTCCACTTCTGGGTATCTATCTGAAGAAAACGAAAACACTAATTTGAAAAGATATATGCACAGCTCTGTTCACTGCAGCATTATTTATGATAGCCAAGATATGGAAGCAACTAAATGCCCATTAATATGAATGGATAAAGATGTGATATATATATATACACACACACATACACACATACACATATACATATACACACATACATACACACACAATGGAATATTACTCTGCAATAAAAAGGAATGAAATCTTGCCATTTTCAATAACATGGATGGTGGACCTAGAGGATATTATGTTAAGTGAAATGAGTCAGACAGAGAAAGATAAATATCGTATGACTTCACTTATATATAGAATCTAAAAAACAAAACAAATGAACAAACATAACAAAGCAGAAATAATATCATAGACACAGAGAACAAACATGGTTGCCAGAGGAGAGGGGAGTGGGGGGAGGAGAGAAATAGGTGAGGGAGATTAAGAGGTTAAAAAAAAAAGAATTCCAACAAATAGATAAGAAAATAAAAAACAACAAAAGAACATCTGGCAAAATAAGTACCAATGGCTTTTAAATTTAAGAAAAGGTGTTCAATCTACCATTTGGGTAAACAGGTATAAAAGTAAACACATATATATCTGTATATACCTATATATGCATAAAATGTCCCTGGATGGATACACAAAAAATCAATAGCATTGACTGCCTATGAGGAGGGGAACCAGGTATCTGGGGAACAGAGGTGGGAGAAAGACTTTTTACCCCTTCACTGTATCCTTTTGTACTTTAAAATGTTTGAGCCATGATAATGTGTTATCTATTCAATATATTAAATTATATATAATATAAATGTTTAATATAATAAAACTAAATCTATACTACACTATACTATACGAATCAATGGATTCAAGAAACAGTGAATGAAAGTCTGAAGAGTAAGAGGATATTTTCACAGTCTCAAAGTACATCTCTACAAGATACATTTTAATTTTGAAGTATAACATAGTAACTTTACAGCAGAGGAACGTGGAAGATACTACCTTAACCAAGTGGTCAAAGTTACCAGAAATGGGACTCATCAATACTATGTGCCTCCTGATAGGATACACTGAGAAGAACTCAGCATCACTTCAGTAGTATTCTTGCCAAAAATGCATAACCTGAATTTAATTATGAGGCAACATCAGATAAACCAAAATTTAGGGATATTCTGCAAAACAACTGGTCTGTATCCTTCAAAAATGTCAATAACATTAAAAATAAAGACTTAGGAACTGTTCCAGATTAAAGGAGATGAGGGACCCATAAGAACTAAATGAAATGCATCATTTAGATTTTCTTTTGCTATAAAGACATTATTGGGACAACCAACAAATCTCGATAAGGTCTGTAGATTAGATAACAGTATTATATTGACATCAATTTTCTGATTTTGGCAATTATACTGTGCTTATATAAGAGAATTCCTAGTCTTTAGGGAATACACACTGAAGTGTCTGGGGGTAGAAGGGGATCATGTTTGCCACATACTGTCAAATGGTTCAGAAAAAAAATGTGTGTGTGGTGATGGTGATGATGAGATGATGATGAAGAAGGAGACAGGGAGGGAGGGAGGCAGGGAGGGGGGAGAGAGAGAGAGATATTAAAGCTCAGTGTGAATATCTGTGGGATCTGGGTGAAGGATATCCAGAACTTTTTTCTTTTTTTAATTTTTAATTTAATTTTATTATTTTTTTAAACATCATTATTGGAGTATAATTGCTTTACAATGGTGTGTTAGTTTCTGCTTTATAACAAAGTGAATCAGTTATACATGTACATATGTGCTGATATCTCTTCCCTCTTGCATCACCCTCCCTATCCCACCCCTCTAGGTGGTCACAAAGCACCGAGCTTATCTCCCTGTGCTATGTGGCTGCTTCCCACTAGCTATCTATTTTAAGTTTGGTAGTGTATATATGTCCATGCCACTCTCTCACTTTGTCACAGCTTACCCTTCCCCCTCCCCATATCCTCAAGTCCATCCTCCAGTAGGTCTGTGTCTTTATTCCCATCCTGCCCCTAGGCTCTTCATGACCTTTTTTTTTTTCTTTTTTTTAGACTCCATATGTATGTGTTAGCATACGGTATTTGTTTTTCTCTTTCTGACTTACTTCACTCTGTATGACAGAATCTAGGTCCATCCACCTCACTACAAATAACTCAATTTTGTTTCTTTTTATGGCTAATATTCCATTGTATATATGTGCCACGTCTTCTTTACCCATTCATCTGTTGATAGACACTTAGGTTGCTTCCATGTCCTGGTTATTGTAAATAGAGCTGCAATGAACATTGTGGTACATTATTTTTTGAATTAAGGTTTTCTCAGAACTTTTTTTTGTACTATCCTTACAACTTTTCTCTAAGTTTGAAATGGTCAAAATAAAAATAAATAATATGAGAATAAATGTTATGAGATCTCATAATCAGGGAAGATCCTTTTTATTCCTAGGGATCAGAGAAAGTTTCATGGAGGTGACAGATGATCCAGGCCCTGGTGGATAGCTAGAATTCAAACGAGGAGAGATGGGATGTGGTAAAGGGAGAGTAGTCCAGACAGAGGAAAAAACATGAACCAAGGTCTGAAGGTGGTCATGTACAGGCTTTGTTTTGGATGTGATAAGTAGCAGGCTGTTTTGGTAGCAGTATTCACATTGTCATGGGGGAGGAATGGTAGATAAAGGTCGAAAGTTAGATTATAGAGGATATAGGTTTGGTCACTGATTCCCAACAGCAGTGGTGGTGATGTGGTAGGGGGAGGCAGGGGACGAGAAGGACTTGAAGATGTTGACACAATTTCAAGTCTGGGTGACTGAAAGAATAATAATACCATGAAAAGTGTTAGGCAGTAGTAGGTTTCTGGTAAAGACTGAATTTGACTTTAGACATATGTTGAGTAAGAAGACATATAAAAATGAATTCTGAGTAGATTAAGGACTTAAATTTTTTTAAATTCTTAAAGGTATTTAAAATATTTTTAAATTCTGGGAGGGGAGAAGGTTCTCCCCATGCATGATAAGAAACTCAGAAGCCAAAAAAGAAAAGACTATATAAAACAAAACTTTTGGGACTTCCCTGGTGGTCCAGCGGTTAAGACTCCACGCTCCCAATGCAGTGGGCCAGGGTTCGATCCCTGGTCAGGGAACTAGACACCACATGCTGCAACTAAAGATCCCACGTACCACAACTAATAATCCCCCATTCCACAACGAAGATGTTGTGTGCCGCAACTAAGACCCGGTGCAGCCAAATAAGTAAATAAATAAATATTTTTTTAAAAAATGAAACTTTTGCTTAGAGAAAAGCATATGAACAAAGTTAAAACACAAATTCCTTGGACAAAATATCTGCAACAAATATAACAAACAAAATAGTAATATATACTACTACTATAAGAAAAATATAAATAACCCAATGGAGAGCAAACAATGGTTATGAACAGACAACTCACAGAAAGAATACTAGTCAATAGACATAGGAAACCCCACCTCCCAGTTTCTAGTCAAATCCACAAGGGATATTGGGCAGAATTCCAAGTGTATTAAAAACCATGCAGCATATCAAACAATCTACTCAAGTGGTTTGATACTAGAGTAACTAGTTCTAGTGAGATTATAGGTTTTGATCAGATGTTATGGTGAAGTTAGTATGTACAGGATTAGATGAAGAAAACTCATGCGTTAGGAGTGGAAGAGTTGGCAGTCAACCATGGACCGTCTGAATTGGTAGGAAAGCATGAGTGTTTCAAGCCTTTGCTTGCCTATCCCAATGACCCTGCTGAATCTTCAGTTTTCATTCAAGCTACATTCATTAGTCATTCTGCCCTTAACCCTTATCTCTTCTCACCTTCTCTATCTTTTCATTACTCTGCATTTAGCATTGTGCCTAGCACATAAGTATTCAACTGATACTTTTTGAACAGACAGCCTTATCCTAAAGGAAAAAGGAAAGGAATAAAGGTATCGGAGTAATAAAACCCATGTCTTTTTCTTGGTAGTAGCACATAACAAGCTTTAACAGTTGGCACTTGGAAAGGGTTGTATGAGAGGCGAAGTCCCTCACAGCATCAGACTGTCAGGAGGCTTATATAAGGCACAAGTTCTACCATCCATAACAGGAGGAGGGCAAGGGAACTCCCAGGGAAGATGGGAGGAGGGGGGTTACAGGTCTAGGTGTAGTCCCTCAGTAGCACTGTGGGGAGGCTCTAGGTTAGAAAGCTCTGAATGGCAGCAATGGTTTGGGACACTCATGGCCCAGGGCTTATCTCTTGCTAGCAGATGCAGGTTGAGTTTTGAGGAGGATGCAAAGCAGGCAGGCCCTAAATGGCTTAAAATATGTTTGGGCTATCTTAAATAAAATTGGATGTGTAAAACTTTGACTTTAGTGCTGGCGGGCTTTTCAGCTTCCTTTTTTACTTACTCATTAAACACCATAATCGGATGGAAATGGCATAGGCTCTGGAGTCAGGCCAAGGGGACTTCATTACCACCTAGAGGGGATGAAAGTCCCAGATCCCTACCTAGCCTTCTTTGACACTCCCCTGGCAGTGAGAAAGGTGGAGCAGTGCCTGCCTTGGTGAGAGCAGAAGTCTGGGCTTTCCACTCAGCCTTTGTTGACAGGGGTAGCACCACAGACTTTTCTCTGGTGCTTGGCTGGAATAGAGTGGTTATTGTTTAAAAGTTGTCTGTGTTGCTAGAGTGCCTCTTTCCTAGCCCTTTGTCTGGGAAGAATGGGTTTTCCTTAGGGCTTTTGTTGTCTGTGCCCACTGACTGGCCTTTTCAGGCTGCTGGCTTCTCCAGCACCCAGTGAGGCAACAAAGAAAACCGGAGGACGTCAGCACCCTCTCAGTCCTCGAATCATGAGGTTCTTAGCCAGTCTGCCGCCTTCTCTCCACCTTTCAACATCTTGTTATGTTTGTTTTATAAATAATGTCCTCCTGTACCTAGCAGGAGGAACAGAGAGAAATGCATTTACTCTATCTTGTCCAGAACCAGAAGTCCCATTGTGGTTAGGTTTTAGTCGTTTAGAAATAATACTGAAATACTTAGGAATAAAATGATAAAATGTTTGGTGTATCCTCTTCAAAATAATACAGGAGGAAGAGAGAATGAGAATATAGATGTGACAAGATTAACCATGAGTTTTTAGTTGTTCAGGCTGGGAGATGGGTCCAAAAGTGTTCATCACACTGTTCTCTCTACTTTTGTGTAAGCCTGGGCATTTCGGCAATATCATCAAAGTTACTCTCCCTCCTCTGTTGAGCGTGCATTTGAGGAAAACTAGACTGAAGTAGAAAGATTTGTTAGGAAACTGTAGCAATAGTCCTAGGGAGAGACATAGGCCTGAATGAAGGCAGCAATATTAGAGATGCAGAAGATAAATATTTAGAGGTAAAACTGGACAGACTTGGTGATTAACTGGATATAGGGAGAAGGCTTGATGATTAGGTAGGTGTTGATTCCAACAACAGAGATGGAGAATTTCATAGAATAGACTTCATTTTTTTTCGCGACTCCGTTTTTGATATTTGACTGCTGACTACTTTCAAGTCCTACCATTCCCCTTTCCTTTCCAGCCAACTCCTGGTCAAGCTGATAAAAAAGTCTGAGTGTTCCCTCTTTTGGTGCCATTGAGAATGAACCCTCATCCCAGCCTCACCTCCTAATCATAATAAAATTCCAAATCCAGCCTCTTTCCCTGCTTTTTAAGGACCCACACCCTTCTGGTATGTGTGTGGCATCATCAGTCTTGACATCCAAAACAAATTAGGGGAGGGCGGGGGTCCATCCTGCCTCTTCAGGGTGCTGACAACATGAATAAGTGAGGAAGAACAGGTAATTTTGTAGGGGAATTTGGGGGACAGGAGAGAGGAGCTCAAGGTACCTAGATAAAATGTACCTAGCAGAGGGTGCCTGACACATAGCAAACACTCACTAATGCTACTTTCTTTTCCTGTAAGCCTCCATATTCTTACTTCTTTTGAGTTAAAAATTTATTTATCTATAGATTTTACCAAATAATGGAGGCTTAAAATAACCATAATAATGATAATAATGTTTATGTTATTAGTCACTTACTATGTACCAGGCATTGTATTAGAGACTGCAGATATTTTATCTTGTTTTAATCTTTAAAACAATTCTATGTGGTAGGTCTAATCCAAATTTTATAAATGAGGACAACTGAGACTTTAAAGTTACACAGTGGGTAGGTTGCAAAACTATTCAAATCCACATCAGTGAGACTCCAGAGCAGTGCTATATTTACTATGCTATACTTCCTTTTCTATATGATCATGAAAGTAGATTGATAATATCCATCACTTACTTCATAGTATATAGCATGTAGAGGATATCAGCTTGCTCCTGTAAGCTGGAGGTCTCCTTCAACTGTAAAACCAGTGCTTTGAAGTCCACTTCCCCAGACGGGTCTCTAGGAAGATGTATTTCTACACGAACAGAGGGAACCTTTAGTTTGAGAAAAGACAAAAAAAATCCACAAGTGCTCACCTTAAATAATGCCCTAGAGTGTTGATCTTTTCACTTTCTAAACCTTTTCCATAAGAGTTTCCTAAATTTTGAGAAAAAGTGAAGCAAAAACAATGACACCTTCAGAATGTATGATACAGCAATCTAGTTTTCTTAAGCCTGACTAGAAAACACTTGCCCATTTAAAAAGTGAACTAAAAAGGACATATATCTTCACAATGGTGGCATTTTGCCTACCACCAGTTACTAGTAGAAACCATAATGGCTAGTTCTATTATTTTCTGTAAGAATGGCAGTTTTGCGAAAAGCTGATAGAAATACCTCCTGTGCAAATTTACCTGGTCCTCTTGTGGTGCATGAAGTAAGTCAAGTAAGTTGAGTGAAGGCCGGGAAGCCTGAAATATCTTTGTAGGAAGATACATGTGTACATCTGCAAGAGGTTGATATTTATGGAAAAGCTTAGATAATTAAGAGATTAATAAAAATGCACAGTTGACCTCAACAATGAAGTTACATATGGGTTGGTTCTTTATAGAACAAGAATGAGAAGTTTACCCTTTCTTGGTAATAGCAAAGAAAAGAAATATGAAGGTCAGATAAATCAAAGGATATTCAACCAATCAATCAATAAACATATTTTGAATGGAATATCTAGAATTATAGCATCACCTGGACATATAAGATATTAAATTCTACGAACATAATCAATACCACAATGGTGCTATCACTGATACTTTAATAGAATACCACATATAACAGAAAGAACCCAGTTACATTTTATATTTTCTGGACTCTCCCAGAAGACTATCTGGCTGCTAGCAGTTGGAATTGCTTGAGAACAGATAAACGGATGATCCTATCTAGGGAATCAAAAAATGTAGTGGCTGACAAACTTTGGGATATTCCTAAGATTTTTACTTACAGTTCATTGTTGAAACACTTACCATAACCTCTAAGGAGAGACTCTCTTGTCATTTTTGCCATTTTACAGATACAGAAAGAGAGATACAGAGCTCAGATAACTGTTCAAGCAAGTAAGTAGCAGAGCTGGGAATTAAGCTCAAGTTTCCTGATTCACAATCAAGAAGTATAACTTAATAAAGCTGATGTCTTTGCATAAGCCCTCTGTCAAGGAAGCATATGCAAAGGCTATGTATGCTAAGCTTTTCCCTTTTCTAACTGTTAAATGATTCCCCAATGATCATGTTTAATATCTTTGGTTAGTAATGGTCAATAAAATTTTAGACAGTAAGATCATGCATCTCAATCATTCTCATCATCTGTGAAATATTAACATTTAGGTCCTCTAGGTGTGGCCAAGGAGCCCTTCTGTCCCTTCATATGCAGCTATCATACAGGTCCTGAACACTCTTAGGAACCATGACTACTCCTGGCAATGTGTGGTAGAAGACATCCTCCACTGTGAATGGGGGAGGATAGCAGTCTTGGGGAGAAGAATGGTAAAGCTGTTGAAGAATGATACTGTAGTTGACAAATACAGCTCTACACTGCTGGAACAACTGACTGTATAAGTTACAGCTGGCCTAAGGAACCAGATTTAGCTTACTTAAGGGAGAATATCTCCCTTTCCATTACAAGGTTATCTTGTAATAGTCTGCAATGCTTTCTCTTTAAATAAAATTACTTCCAAATTAGTAACTTTTCCAAAGGAAGAAAAAATCCTTTCCACATTATAATACTTTGATGTTAAAATTGAATATGCTCCATGTCTCTTGTTCTGTCTCTTCTTGCTATGTAACTGGTTAAACCAGACTACACAGCACTATCTATAGCAAAACTATACCCATTAATTACCCATTTTTAATTGTAAAAATTCATTAATTTTACAAATATTTGAGCATCTAATATGTTCTAGGTGCTGTCTGAGATGCTAGGATAAAGCAGTGAACAAAACAAAGTTCCTGCCTACACTGTAATAAACACCCCACCCCCATCCTGGGCTTCATGTCATCCTGTTCCTGACTCCAGTGAGTCATGGCATTACTCACTCTGTACATGCAGCTCCTTGGCCTTGGTCATCAAGGACATTAAATCGCAGGTTGCCTGCACAGCAGCTCGGAACCGATTTAGCCCTCTCTTCTGTGAGGTAAGGGCTACTTTAGGATGGGGAGCAGTGTGCACCAAAAGGTGATCTAAATAACGAGCAACTTCATCACCACAGTGAGCTGCAAGGTTAGTGGGGGGAGGGGGAAGAGAAAAAAATAAACATTTTAGTTACTTCACAATCTACCCCACCAAACAGAATGACTGGCTCCTGTGCCCACCCACAACACAGCACCAAAACCAGGTTGTTTTAGCTCATGGGGGAAAATAGTTGGTGATCATTATACAGTCTCGTAGCTTTACTATTCAGAAACTATGGCCATTTACCAGGATCCACCTGTTCTTCAACTTTGTTGAGACAATATTAGGTTCCCTGAAAGTAGTATGAGCTTATTATAGGCCAGGTGGAGCATTTCATAATCTATGTATGTGTGTGTGATGGTAGTGGTGGTGGCAGTTGTGGTGGAGGAGTAGAATAGGGCCCTTTGAGTCTCACTGGTATGAGGAGACTTGTGGGGAAGGGCAAAAATCTTCTCCTAAACATTGAGCCTAGCTGAAAACAGACAGATTCCACAAATGGCAGCTACAATTGCTAAAGAAAAAACAAGCTCCATGTGGCACTGGTGTCAAAAGGACTACTGACCACACATTGGTCTTTTTTGTTACCCTCTTCATTTATTCACCAAATATTTATTGCCCACTATGGACCAGGTGGTGTACTAGGTGCTGAGGTTTCAGTGCTGAAGAAGACAGATATAGTCCTTATCCTCTTGGTCTCTTCCTCCCCCCCAACACCTTCTATAACATTATCTCTGACTACGGATAATGGAAACAAAAAAAATACATATATCTTGTGGCTGCTTAACATTTCAGATTTTACATGAACACCTGCAACATTTATAGTTGGAAAAGCCCAATGTTTGGATCAATACTGAAGTTTGCTACGTCAGTCATGTATCATCTGGATTTTGATTACCTCTGGGGAGCTCTCCAGATGTCTTTCTGTTCTCTGATGTGACTAATGGGAACTAGCAG
The DNA here is from genome assembly GCF_964341445.2 of Mesoplodon mirus. Lineage (NCBI taxonomy): Eukaryota > Metazoa > Chordata > Mammalia > Artiodactyla > Ziphiidae > Mesoplodon > Mesoplodon mirus. Next base: position 61,377,163 of record NC_138981.1, read on the forward strand.
AGCTGCAGGAGTGGACCTCATACTCAGTGACATCTTAATGACAAATATTATAACCTTGAATACAATCTAGACACTTGAGTAGAGGATTATGAACAATATGGAGAGAAACGCTCTCCCCATGGAAGAGCTGGCAAGCAACAGACATGCCCATTGTGAGGCCACCAATGAGTAAACCCAGACAGGGGAAAGTGACTCAGAATGCATAATATCAAGCTTAGTAAAAACATATCATTAAAGAGGTATATTTAAGAAAGCAGTCTAAGAGAATGAGTGCTACAGATGTAAATCACAACTACCTATGCAATAGCAAACAACCTCAATATATGATCAGTCTTATTTGGTTTTCAAAATATTTCAGCTTATGCCAAGATATATATCATGACTTTGGGTATTACTGATAACAGGAAATAACCTTGTATTTAATGTACTCATCAAACAAAGAAATTCACACTATTTTAGATCTTATAAAAACAGAGTGAATTAAATGGTACTTAGGTGAGTAAATGCTGAGCCCAAATGAGAAAACAGTCCTTCTGACTGCTAGTGTTTTGGTTTATTGTATATGAGATTATGCTTGCTAGCTCACTGAGGAAAGCTAATTTATTTATTTTTCTTCTCTCCAACACACCACTCTTAAGATAAAGAAATTGGCTGCCTTAAGATATAGGCTAACAGTCAGAAAACCAGACAGTGAAAGCAGACAAACCATGTTTTACATAACTAGAACAATAATTCACTCCCACTGGCCCTTCTCTCTGTGGGATTCAAATAATGTAATGTTTGCCTTGCCTAGGTCAGCATTTTAACACTTTAGGGTTTTTCTCAGGCCCCCACGATGCTTTCTCACTATATCATCTTTGTATTCGTAGAAACCAATTAGATTTTGTTCTGCGTTATTTGTCTAGTTGTAACATGAAAGCAATAGGCGTACCAAATCGGCTTTTTCAAACTACGCAGACCTCCCCAGAGATTCTGATGTACCCCTATAATATTCTATATAAAAGAACTATATAAAATTAGAATATATAGAATGTACTAGAATATAAAATTATAGATTATATAATATTCTATATAAAAGAACTCTGATGGAATTTTATACTTTTTATGCTTTTTAATGTCAAAAAGCAGTACGTAAATGTCTAGTTTTCCTACTACATACTTGATCAAATATCTCTCACTCAACATTGCTTCCTCCCAGTTTTAAAGTACCAGTCATTTTATGTACCTGGGAGAGAAATCTCCCCTAACCTTAGTAAGGGATAGTCCAACTCTATACTCCAGAATCACCACAGGGATATTAGACCAGAAACCAAAGGTAAGTAGAAGAATGAAAAGTGAAGCCAAACAAAAGCAGAAATCTAGGTGTATTAAATAGGAGTGAGACTGCTGGCAGGAGAAATATTAAGGAGGATGCTCAACAATACTTTGTATTCTTGTCCAGCAAGGCCAGTGCATTTATGAAGCCTCCTTACCATTACTGGTTGAACCATAGCCATTCATCCAGTCACCAGATTCCAGCTCATTATCATAGTCATCATAATCTTCACCATACAATTTACCCTCGGGTCCAGGTTCCATAAAGCTCAAATGTGTGCAGCAAGATGTTGTCAAAAACTCTGACAGTTTACCTGTTTGAATCCTGACAATTAAGAGGGTACATAGAAAACAGAAAATCAGAGGAAATCATTTTCAAAACAACACAGTTTAGCGATAAAAAGGATACCTAGAATGTTCTGTTGGGGGATTACTAACGTTTATACATTAGTACAAATTTTGTAAAAGTGAAAATTTACACCACTCCTAGACATAGTGTAGTATAGGTTAGGGTACTATGTTAATAAAGACTACAATTATGGGTTCACAATCCACCAGCAGATCAGTTTTGATCTCTTTCATTGCCACATACTACATTGCTAACTATGCCAAATATCTGGCAAAAACTTCCATTGGCTGCAAGAGAAGCTAGGACAGAATGAAGATAAATCACCACAAATCTGTCGTATCATTTCAAAAAATACTCAAAAAGACCATTTTGTAAAGAAAAAAACGGTATCTGACAATTTAAAGAATTATAGTAGATTGTAAGCCATATCTCCCCCTACTTATAAAGCCAATTGCAAAACCAAACCCAAAGGGAAAGTCAATAGTACTGATTTGATAAAGAAGTCAGTTTGAGGGGGCTCCCAATGGCCAGATTTTTTTTTTACATCTTTATTGGAATATAATTGCTTTACAACGGTGTGTTAGTTTCTGCTTTATAATAAAGTGAATCAGTTATACATATACATATGTTCCCATATCTCTTCCCTCTTGTGTCTCCCTCCCTCCCACTCTCCCTATCCCACCCCTCTAGGTGGTCACAAAGCACTGAGCTGATCTCCCTGTGCTATGCGGCTGCTTCCCACTAGCTATCTATTTTACGTTTGGTAGTGTATATATGTCCATGCCAGATCTTGAATAATATGTACACTGAAATAGACAATGGAATGAAGCATGACATAAAAATAAAATAAGAATCTATGACTCTATGCTGGCAATAAAACTACAAAATTAAAGGGGGTAAGGGAGAGCTTTTTTTTTTTAACAGGATTCCAACTAATACATGTACAAAGAATGATAGAAACACAGAATCATGATTTTACAACCCCATTTAGTAATAACTGATTGATCCATGGAAGCTAAAGCCATTTGGTCAAAGACTGTTGGAGAAAGGATAATGGAATCTAGACACGAATGGAGGATTATGAAGAATATGGAGAGAAGTGCTCTCCCCATGGAAGGGCTGGCAAGCAATAGACATGTCCATTGTAAGGTCACCAATGAGTAAACTCAGACAGGGGAAAGTGACTCAGAAGATAACATTTTAAACAAACTGAGAGACATTCTGCAAAATAACTGGCCTTCTTTCTTTAAAATTGTAATGAAAATTGTAATGAAATATTAACAAACGGCTGGGGAATTGCTCTAGATTAAAAGACATCAAGGAGATATAATAACTAAAAGCCAACGAGTGATCTTTCATTGGAGCTGGAGTGGGAAAAAAGCTATGGGAAAACATTATTGAGACAACTGGGTAATTTTGAATATGGACTCTGTATTAGATAATAGTATCATATCAATATTAACTTTTCTGAGTGTGCTGATTATATTGTAGTCATGTATGAGAATGCCCTCTTTCTCAGAAAACAGAAACTGAAGTATTTAGGGTTGAAGAGTCATGATATCTCTGACTAACTCTCACACACTTTAGCGAAAAAAGTGTGTGTGCCTGTGTGTGTGTGTGTGCATGTGTGCATGTGCACATACGTATGTGTGAGAGAGGGAGAAGGGTAGGGAACAAGAGAGGAAGGGAGGGAGGAGAGGAAGGAAGGGGGGAGAGAGAGAACACACAAGTGGTACAGATGTTAACAACAGGTGAGTCTTGAGGGAGGGTATATGGTATTCAATAAGATTCTTGCATATTTGTGTCTACTTAAAATTTTTCAAAATAAAAACTTAGGGAAAAAAGAAAGCAGTGAGAATTGAATAGTCCAGTAACCTCCTTTCCTCCCTCCTTCCCTCCCTCCCTTCCATTCTTCCTTCCTTCCAGGGTAAGTTTCCTGATCCACTGAATTTATGGGGTGTAGGCAAAGAACAGGGTGGGAAAAAATTCCAATCCTTCTCTTTAACATTAAATTCCTTGATTCAATCTATCAAACACCAGCTCCTGGAATAGGATGGGTATATGTTGCTAAAGATACAGAGAAAGGCATCACAAATCTACCATTACTATACCCAGCATCCAAATTTCACTTCATTTCACTACTGAGTGGATAGAGGTCACTTACCTTGCCCCACCAAAATAGCCATCCTGCATTTTTCGGAGTGCTGCCAGGATACTTGAATTCAAGCTGGTTCCATCTTCATCTTAAAATGAAGAGAATTTTAAAACAATCTTTGTGATTTTAACTTTGAAATAAGGGGAATCTTTCAATTATTTTAAACCAATTTTCTGGTGGTGATGGTACAAATGAGACAGTCCTCGTTGACCACCCTGTATTTCAACACTTCATCTGAGAGCCAATGACGCTGTGCAGAATGGGAAATGGTAAGGGATGATGACCAAGAGTGGAGAGTTCCTCAGACAGTATCTTATTTATTGTAAGTACTTAGCACATTGCCTGATTGCAGAACACAGAATGATTACTGAATGCTGACAATAATAACAACAGCAACCATCTGCTGAATGTTATGTGCCAAGTACTGTGCTGAACATTTTGTACATGATCTCATCCAATGAGCTTTGGTTTACATGTGTGTATGTGGGTAGGCATAAAAAATATTTAGAAGGCTAACAATTATCCAACTTTATGTGAAGGGGATCATACTACACATACTCTTTTGTGATCCACTTTTTCTAACTAATTCTTTGCAAAAGCTAAAAATGATTCCATAACAGATATTTAGACTGTTGTATTATAAGCAACACTGTGATGCAATTTTTCTATTATTTCCTTAGGATAAATTCTTACAAGTAGAACTGTTAGAACAAAGGGAACACTTACTAAAAACTTTATAGACTGCCAAACTGCACACTAAAAAGTTGTGCCACTATGTCTACCATCAGTATAGAAAGTGATTGTTTCCCCACATCTTTAACAACAATGGTATTAATAAATCTTTTTAATCTTTGTTTATCTGATACGTTAAAAAATACATTGTTTTAATTTTAGTACTAGTAAGATTGAGCATGTTTTCATGTATAGACTGGCTATTTGTATTTCTTTTATGAACTGCCTGTTCATGTTCTTTTCCCATTTTTTTTTTTTTGGTGGTTCGAAAACTTTGACAGTCAACCGTTAGTTCTCATCCACATTAACTGTCTGTAGATTTTTGAAAGTGGTGACAGGTACGTAGGTAACCAATGTATAGAGCTTGTTTGGTGAATCTTCATCTTCATTATGTTTTCTGGACAACCGCACATGGACACGGTATGGGATATTCCTTATTCCTTTGGCCCAGACAGCTTTGTTGAGCTCAGTGTCAATGTATACATCTGGAGTTCCCACCTCCTTCATGGCAAATTTCCAGATTTCTTTGAGTGCCCGAGGGACATGCTTCTTGAAACCCACTCCATGGATGCGCTGGTGAATGATGATAGTGTATTCTCTGGTCACCACCTTGGTGATGGCGGACTGGCCCTTCTTCTCGCCACCCTTCTTTGCAGGAGCCATTCTGTCAGGCTTGGGTTGGAAAGCTCTTTTCCCATGTTTTTAATAAATAATCTTTTTTTTTCAATTGACTTTCAAGGCCTCTTTATGTTTTGTGACTATTACCCTTTTCTCTATCATATGTATGGCAAATATTTTATCTACTTTATTATTTGTCTTTCAGCCTCAACCACACTTCATTTTTGTATAAAATATTTAATTAGAAACAGATTAATTTAGATTTTCATGTTTTAAAATCTGTCAAGTTTTCCTTTCTGTGTCTTGCAAACTACAGCTTTCTTCAGCCCAAGATCACAAAAACATTCTCCCATACTTTCTTCTAATACTTTTATAGTTTTTCTTGTTGCTTAGCTGTTTAATCTATTTAGAATTTAATTTTGCATAAAATGTAAAGTAGCAGGCCTAAATGAATGATTTTCACAAATGTATTTATTTATATTCTTTTGCTGCTATTTGGATTGCTGTCTTTATCATTATTGTAATTCCAATGGATCTATCTTCTCTTGTTTTTAGTTTTTAAAAAATCTGGTTATTCTTGTACATTTTCTCTTCCATATGTAATTTAGATTCAGCTTGTTCATAAAAATTTGTCTTTATTTTGATTTGGAATTCACTGCATTGATAGATTAATTTAATAAGAATGAACATCTTCTCAATATTAACTATTTCCATCAAGCAACATGATATGTCTCTCTAGTAATTAAAATCTTCTTTTATGATTTTTATTAGCTTTACAATTTTTACATAGTTTTATGCATATTTCTTATTAAGCTTTTTCTTTTTTAAAATTAATTTTTATTGGAGTATAGTTGCTTTGCAATGTTGTATTAGTTTCTGCTGTACAGCAAAATGAATCAGTTTTACGTACACAAATACCCTCTCTTTGTCAGATTTCCTTCCCATTTAGGTCACCACAGAGCACTGAATAGTTTCCCTGTGCTATACAGTAGGTTCTCATTAGTTTTTTTTTTTTTTTTTTTTTTTTTTTTTTTTGCGGTACGTGGGCCTCTCACTGTTGCGGCCTCTCCCTTTGTGGAGCACAGGCTCTGGATGCACAGGCTCAGCGGCCATGGCTCACAGGCCCAGCCGCTCCGCGGCATGTGGGATCTTCCCGGACCGGGGCACGAACCCATGTCCCCTGCATCGGCAGGCGGACTCTCAACCACTGAGCCACCAGGGAAGCCCTAGTTATCTATTTTATACATAGTAGTGTATATATGTCAATCTCAATCTCCCAATTCATCCCACCCCCTTGGTATCCATAAGTCTGTTCTCTATGTGTCTCTATTTCTTAAGCTTATTCTTATATCATTTACTTTTCTAGAAATTTGTCAACTTTATCTAGATTTATAAAATTGTATTTGGTACTCTTTTATAATTTGTAAAGACTCCTCCATTTCTGTTGCTATATCCCCTTCCTCATTCTTAACATTATTTTTATTATCTATATTTTCTTTCTTTATTCTGAAGCCTATTTTACCAGATATTAATATGGCCACTTCTGATCTTTAAAATTAATTTTACATGGCATATTTTTTCCATTATTTTATTCTAGTCTACCTATATTGTTACGTATGAAGTGAATCTCATGGAGTCAGCATATATGTGGGTCATTTTTAAATCTACTCTGCCAATCTCAGTCTTTTAATTGGTGTATTTAGGCTATTTACAGTTAATGTAATTATTAATATATTAGGAATGAGTTTGCCATTTTACTTATTGTTTTGTTTGTTCCTCTGTTCTTCTATTTTTTCTTCCTGCTTTCTGAAACACAAGAATTCCATTTTGATTTATCTATAGTGTTTTTTACTTTATCTCCTTGTATAGACTTCTTAGTGGTTACCCTAGGTATTACATGATATATACAAACATGCATTATACATATATCACTGTCTGTTAGTGTCAATATTTCACAAGTTTAAACTGATGTGTAAAAACCTTATTTCCTTTTTTTACATCGTTATTGGAGTATAATTGCTTTACAATGTTTATGCTTGAAAAAAAACTTATTTCCTTTTCAGTCCCTTACCTCCCCCAATATATAACTGCATTAAAGATCTCCTCTACATACTTTGAGAACCACATCAGACAGTGTTATGATTTTTGCTTCAAACGTCAAACATAATTTAGAAAACTGAAGTGGAGAAAGTCTATTGTACCTGTATTCTTACTCTTTCAACTGTTGTTTTTCTTGCTTGATGTTCCAACATTCCATCTTGCATTATTTCCTTTTTATTTCAAGAACTTCCTTTAAGCTATTCTTTTAGAGCAGATCTCCTTCAGACAAATTCATTTAGTTTTGCTTCACCTGAGAATGTCTTTTTTCCCTTTATTCTTCAAGTACATTTTAACTGGATACAGAATTCTTAGTTTATTAATTCTTTTCTTTAAGCACTTGAAAAATATTATGCCACTTCCCTCTGTTCTCCAGGGTTTTTGATAAGATCTGCTGTCATTCTAGTTGTTTTCCCACATAGACAATGTATCATTTCTCTTACTGCTTTCAGGATTTTTTCTTTTTCTTTAATTTTCAGGAGTTTGATCATTATGTTTTGGCATGAATTTCTTTGGGTTTTTCCTGTTTGGAACCTTCTCAGCTTTTTGAATCTGTAGGTTTATGCCTTTTGCCATTTTTTTCAGCCATAATTAGTTGGAATACTTTCTTCAGCCCTATATTCTTTTTCCTCTCCTTCTGGGACTGATAACATGAATGCTAGATGTTTCATTATTAGTCCCATAGGTCTCTGAGGCTCTGTTCATATTTTTCAGTCTGTTTTTACTCTTGTTCACTTCTATAGTTCTATCTTCAAGTTCAGTCTATTTTCTTCTGCTACTGAGCCTATCTAGTAAGTTTTTCATTTCAGTTATTATAGTTTTCAATTCTAAAACTTTCATTTGGTTCTCCATCTCTTCAATTTCTTTGCCGAGACTTCCTACTTTAAAGTTTAAAGTGTGGTTGTAATTGCTTGGTAAAGTATTTTTATGATGACTGCCTTAAAATCTTTGTTGTAATTCCAACATCTTTGTCATCCTGGTATTGGTATATGTTGATCATCTTTTCTCATTGAAGTTGAGATTTTCCTGGGCATTGGTATGAATGATTTTCTACTGTATTCTGGAAATTTGGGGTATCATCTTACAAGACTGTGGATCTTATTGAATCTTCTGATTCAACAAGTCTCCTCTGATATTGTGCAGCAGGGAAGGGAGCACTGCCTTGTTACTGCTAGGTGGGTGTGGAAGGAGTTCCTCTACTGTTCAGTAAGGATGAAAGTCTAAGCTCCCCACTAGTTCTTCTCAGACACTATCTGTAAGGAGGGAGGGGGCACCTCTTCACAGCTGTGTGAAGGCAGTAGTTCCCCACACAGCCTCGCTGATAGGGATGGGAATGGGGCTGTAGTTTTTTTCTGTGGTATTTGGGTAGATTAGAACACATTTATTGTCTAGAAGTTTTCTGTCTGGCTAGGCTGTCCCTTTCCTGTTCCCTTAGCTAGAGGGAGAAGGTCTTTCCTGGATCTTTTAAAATCTATACCCATTTGTGTTTCTGGGATGATAACTTCTCCAGCACCCAGTCCAGGATACATGAGGCAGAAGGAAAACTCAGGAAATTCACTGCTGTGTCATTTCTTAGGTTCAAAGTCCCTAGCCAGTCTCCCTTCTTTTTTCCAACTTTCAGAGTCTTCTTATGTTTGTATTATAGTAATGTCCAGGGTTTTTAGCTGTACTTAGCAGGAAGAATAGGGAGAAGTGGGTCTATTCCTTTTTGTCTGGAAACAGAACTCTTTTTTTTTTTCAAAAGTGAAAATATTCAAGAATATGAAAATTTCTAAATATGACTTTGGCCAAATCTCTTAAGTTTTGATTAGTAGTGGTATCATTTTTCATTTTAAAACACTATATAATTTTAAATTTGATTTCCTCTTTAATCAAAGAATTATTTGCAAAAATATTAATTCCTTCATGGTCAGGTTTTTAAGATATTATTTTTGTTTTAATTAATTTTATGTGCTATGTCTGGCAATATCAACTATATTATTTCTACTTTTAAAAAATAAACATTCTTTGTGTATTCTGTCTTTCTGGGTATACTTTCACATACACCCATAAACACAAAAATCAAGTCTGTTAATCCTCTATATCTTTAATTATTTTGTATAATGGATCTGTGACATTATGATAGAGGTATGTTATAGTTTCCCACTATGACTGTACAATGGATTTATCATATTGTCCTTAAGTTTTCCTAAATATCTGCTTCATGCATTTCACTGATATCCTTCAGTAGATAAAAATTTATAAATGTTCCACCGTCTTCATGTACTATAACTCTTATCAATATAAAATATCCTTTATATCCCATTTACTGATTTGTGCCTTGAATTCTATTTGCTATTTTTGATATTAATATTGCCATAACTGCTTTCTTTTTGTTAGCATTTACATGATATATCTTTATGTCTTCCTTTATTTTCTGTTTTTCCATACAATTTTATTTTAGGGATAGCTTTTGTAAGTAGCATCTAGCTAGATTTTGCTTTTACCTATCCTAGGAATCTGTATTTAATATGAGAATTTAACTAATTCACATTTTAATGTGATCACTAATATGTTCATTCTCATTTCACCAGCACAATGTTTTCCCTGACAAAAATACACAGCTATTAGTAATGTACATTTTGGAGACTGACAGACCTGGTTTGAGGCCTGATTCTGTTGCTTACTAGCTTTGTGACTACACAATGAGTCACCTTCTTCATCTATAAAATGGGGGCTATTAATAGTACCTACCTGAATAGGGTTGTTGTAGAGATGTCAAAATAATGCACTGAAAGCACTTAGCTCAGTGCATGGCACAGAGAAAGTGCTCAATAAACACTGCAGTTACTATTGCTATTGATACTTCTGTTTTTTGTTGTGTGACCATGTACCAAGTATCAAAACTTTGTGACTTAAATCTAGATCTTAATTTTATTCTTCTTCCCAAGCTATGGTTGTATATCTCATCCCAACTATTAGGCATTTCAATTTTGAAACCTCTTTGTCACTACAAACTCAACATGTCCCTTTATAACTGGCATCTTCCTTTATAATTTCTCTGCTTTTATCAATGGCAGCATTATATACCTAGTCTCTCTAAATGTTGGCATTGTCTTGATTCATATCTCATATCTAGTCAGCCAACACCTGACTTGCAGGTGGTGTTTAAAATGACTCTGTATCCTTCTTTCCCACTCAATTTTTACTATCATCAATCCAGTGTATCTTCTCATCACCTCATACTTGGATTAATTTCATTGATATCAGATTTGTCTAACTACAGTGTATACTGTCACTAAGTCAATATTCCCTAAATATCACTTTCATCATATCACTCCTTGCTCAAAAACTTTTAATAGCTTCAGACTTCTGAGACAATTTGTTTTAAATTTCTCTGCTTATTTTCAAGGTCTTCATAATCTGACCCTATTTTACTAATCCAATTTTGTTGATAATTATATTCCAACATGAAAGGTCCACTCTATTCAGCTTGGCCTCTTCACTGTCCACTCACAAGTCAAGGGCATCCCTGCCCTCCAGGCTTCACCTATGGTATTTTTTCCCTCACCTAAAGTACCTTTCCTTCTTCTCTCCTCACATATGAATACTACACATCCCAAAAAGCCTGGATAAGTCCCACCTAGTCAAGAAATTTTCTTTGACAACTTGATCACTGTCATTGTAAAATACTAATCTAATGGTTTTGTACTTCTTTATATACTGTCTTGAATTGTTTTCTATTAATTTTGTGAATTAGCTTTGTTTCTCCAATTAGACTTTTTATACTTTCCTTAATCCTTTATACTTTCTAAAGGCAGTTCTGGGAACACAGTAGTTATTAAATGGGCACTTGTTAATTGTTTTAAATAAAGAAGAGGGCTTCCCTGGTGGCACAGTGGTTGAGAGTCCACCTGCCGATGCAGGGGACATGGGTTCGTGCCCCGGTCTGGGAAGATCCCACATGCCGCGGAGCGGCTGGGCCTGTGAGCCATGGCCGCGGAGCCTGTGCGTCCGGAGCCTGTGCTCCGCAACGGGAGAGGCCACAACAGTGAGAGGCCCATGTACCGCAAAAATAAATAAATAAATAAATAAATAATAAATAAATAAAGAAGAAAGACAAAAAGAAGAAAGACTACCCTACTTCCTCAACTCCTGTGCTTTTGAAGCACTTTAGAGATGTGACCAAAATCCCTAACAGTCTGTCTGGACTTTGAATGATTTATGACAAAGGATTCTTCTCTAATGAAAAGGAATCCTATGTACTTTGGTAGTACAAACAGGCCTTTGGAAGCAACAGCAGAGATACAGAAAGGAAGCAGTGCTTCAGTATTGGCTCTAGTCCTCCAGGAATTGAAAGAACAATAAAGCCTTTCACTCAGTTTCAAGTAAGCAATGTCAGGAAGTCCAGCTAATAAAGGAAAGATAAACTGAAAGGCTTTTTACTTTTCCCTGCTAGATTTTATTGCTTCAGTTAGGCAAGCCTTGCAAAGAGAAGTCTAGGAACTTATCTATAAAATCTTGATGCTCCACTGGAGTAAGACAGATGCAGAATATAGTATTACTGTCTTTAAAATGAATCATATTAATAAAGTTTCTGTAAATTGGCCTAGAAACCAATTATCTGAAGTAGCCCCAAACAAGTTATTCTATTACATCTCTTGAATTATAGCTCTCAAACCACCTGAAATATTCTTGTGTATTGGTTTATTTGTTACATATTTATTCTAAAACATAAGCTCCGTGAGAGCAGAAACCTCACCTGCCGTATTCACCCCATGTATGCCCAGTGCTTTGAAAAGTGCCTTGCACAAAACAAGAGCTTAAAAAAACTGCTGAAAGAATAAATGACAAAAAGTAGCTTTCCAGTGGCTCTATGATTTTGAAGGGCTAACCACATGACTTATTTCAAAAATACATTCGTTCCTTGCCTCATACATCCTTACCAAGCATGCTGTGTGAGATGGGGAAGGTGATGGTGGGCTGGCCTGTCATTCTCCAGCGGCTACAGAGATAGGAGAGATCTGTTCTAAGCATTTCCACTATGATGTTGTTGTCCAGAGCCAGGTAGAACTGTTGCTGGTCTATAAACTGAGAAAAAGGAAAATAACAGTTCAGAATAATTTACCCTTACAACTATCAAATAATATTTCAAAGTGCTCACATATACACAAGGGTATATAAGATATCACAGGGGCAACAATACCTCCAAATTTAATGCCTAATTCTTCCCAAAGTATCTGGTGGCTTACTGGTACATATAGTAGTTCTGGACATTTTTAGTGTGTTATAGTTTACAAAGTGTTTTCAAGTACATGATTTTATTTAATTCTAACAACCCAGTGAGGGCTTTTCTCCTTTTTAATGGATAAAAAAATAAGGACAAGAGACACTGAGTAGATTAGCAAAGTTATATGACTAGCAAATGGTAAAATCAGAGATAGAATCTATGGCCCATTATTCTTTCATCTATACCTCAGTTGCACTATTTCAGATGTAAGATGACAAAAGAAAGCTTAAGCTTTCTTTCCAGAAAATAGTTTATCCTCCTATACACACATATAATAAGGCTTGCTATTATAATATGGGTAATAAACATCAGGCTAATAAACAGTGTATAATCATGGCTAAAACAGTACTGACATTTTTGTTTAGAAGAGGATATCAGACATTTCTAGGCATGTAAAAAGGGCCCTTCCCCAAAACAAATAGAACACTTAATTCAGTAGCTGAATAAAAAAGACGATATTTTGTTTATAAAGGATACAGTATTATGTTTAATCTTTAATAAAGAGTACTTTTAAAAGTACTCCAACATTTATAAAATCCTTAATCACTGTTTCTGCAACACCCAGGACTACACTTGGTAGCCAATGTCACTTGGCATAGCTCTGTGCTTCAACATCAATTCAGTCCAACCCAACAAAGATTGGGCTGGCCAAAAAGTTCGTTCAGGATTTTCCATAACATCTTATGGAAAAAACCCAAACGAACTTTTTGGCCAACCCTATTTACTGAGCAACTTAATATATACAAGGTCCCGTGAAACTCTGACACTTGTCTCAACGCCACTAAGTGCTTTATTTCTATAGTGTTTCTCTTTTACTTCCATTCATCTCAATGCACATTAAAGCTCAGTCCACCCACCTGTGGAGTGAAGGTAAAGATAGTTTTCCGAATGTCATAGAGTTTTGAAGTTCCAAGGACTCCCATGTGTCTGTAGGGTCTTCCACTGAGTTTCATTCTGCTGTTGCACCCTGATATAGAATTGAGAAATGGTCAAGGTATTTTTGCAAATCCTATCAGCAAATATTTTTGTAATAGTTTACACTTCTTCACTGAACAAACTAAACTCTGTCTCAGAATTAGTGTACATGTCATATACAGGGCCATACTAAGCACTGTGGGGACTTCCAAGAGAAAGACTAGGCAGTTATCTCTGTTCTTAAAGAAATGTATGCTCTTATAAAGAAGCTAAATCATCTTAAGAGTTAAGAGTTAAGAGTTCTATGAATGATAGAATGTTCTTATCAATATTCATAAGCAAATTCACTGAATTTTCTTAAAGCCCATGAAAATTGCAAAAGCTATTCTTTTTTTTCTCTATGTTTCTATTGCCTCATTTATTTTGGTACCAGTAAGATATTCTGACACAATTTTTTAAAGATTTTGTTTTAAATTTTTCTTTCTTTTTTAAAATTTATTTATTTATTATTTACATCTTTATTGGAGTATAACTGCTTTACAATGGTGTGTTACTTTCTGCTTTTACCAAAGTGAATCAGTTATACATATACATATGATCCCATATCTCCTCACTCTTGGGTCTCCCTCCTCCCCACCCTCCTGATACCACCCATCCAGGCGGTCACAAAGCACCGAGCTGATCTCCCTGGGCTATGCAGCTGCTTCCCACTAGCTATCTATTTTACGTTTGGTAGTCTATATATGTCCATACCACTCTCTCACTTTGTCACAGCTTACCCTTACCCTCCCCACATCCTCAAGTCCATTCTCTAGTAGGTCTGTGTCTTTATTCCCAACTTACCCCTAGGTTCTTCATGACATTTTTTTTCTTAAATTCCATATATATGTGTTAGCATAAGGAATTTGTCTTTCTCTTTCTGACTTACTTCACTCTGTATGACAGACTCTAGGTCCATCCACCTCACTACAAATAACTCAAATTCGTTTTTTATATGGCTGAGTAATATTCCATTGTATATATGTACCACATCTTCTTTATCCATTCATCCGATGATGGACACTTAGGTTGTTTCCATCTCCTGGCTATTGTAAACAGAGCTGCAATGAACATTTTGGTACATGACTCTCTCTGAATTATGGTTTTCAAAGGGTATATGCCCAGTAGTGGGATTCCTGGGTCATATGGTAGTTCTATTTGTAGTGTTTTAAGGAACTGACATACTGTTCTCCATAGTGGCTGTACCAATTCACATTCCCACCAGCAGTGTAAGAGTGTTCCCTTTTCTCCACACCCTCTCCAGCATTTGTTTCTAGATTTTTTGATGATGGCCATTCTGATCGGTGTGAGATGATATCTCATTGTAGCTTTGATTTGCATTTCTATACTGATTAATGATGTTCAGCATCCTTTCATGTGTCTGTTGGCAATCTGTATATCTTCTTTGGAGAAATGTCTATTTAGGTCTTCTGCCCATTTTTGGATTAGGTTGTTTGTTTTTTTGATATAGAGCTGCATGAGCTGCTTGTAAATTTTGAAGATTAATCCTTTGTCAGTTGCTTCATTTGCAAATATTTTCTCCCATTCTGAGGGTTGTCTTTTCGTCTTGTTTATGGTTTCCTTTGCTGTTCAAAAGCTTTGAAGTTTCATTAGGTCCCATTTGTTTACTTTTGTTTTTATTTCCATTTCTCTAGGAGCTGGGTCAAAAAGGATCTTGCTGTGATTTATGTCATAGAGGGTTCTGCCTATGTTTTCCTCTGAGAGTTTGATAGTTTCTGGCCTTACATTTAGGTCTTTAATCCATTTTGAGCTTATTTTTGTGTATGGTGTTAGGGAGTGTTCTAATCTCATACTTTTACATGTACCTGTCCAGTTTTCCCAACACCACTTACTCAAGAGGCTGTTCTTTCTACATTATACATTCCTGCATTCTTTATCAAAGATAAGGTGACCATATGTGCGTGGGTTTATCTCTGGACTTTCTGTCCTGTTCCACTGATCTATATTTCTATTTTTGTGCCAGTACCATACTGTCTTGATTACTGTAGCTTTGTTGTATAGTCTGAAGTCAGGGAGCCTAATTCCTCCAGATCCGTTTTTCATTCTCAAGATTGCTTGGCTATTCGGGGTCTTTTGTGTTTCCAAACAAATTGTGAAATTTTTTGTTCTACTTCTGTGAAAAATGCCAGTGGTAGTTTGATAGGGATTGCAATGAATCTATAGATTGCTTTGGGTAGTAGAGTTATTTTCACAATGGTGATTCTTCCAATACAAGAACACGGTATATCTCTCCATCTATTTGTATCATCTTTAATTTCTTTCATCAGTATCTTATAATTTTCTGCATACAGGTCTTCTGTCTACTTAGGTAGGTTTATTCCTAGATATTTTATTCTTTTTGTTGCAATGGTAAGTGGGTGTGTATCCTTAATTTAACTTTCAGATATTTCATCATTAGTGTATAGGAATGCCAGGGATTTCTGTGCATTAATTTTGTATCCTGCTACTCTACCAAATTCATTGAATAGCTCTAGTAGTTTTCTGGTAGCATCTTTTTTTTCTTCTTTATTAGTTTCTGCTTTATAAGAAAGTGAATCAGTTATACATATACATCTGTTCCCATAACTCTTCCCTCTTGCGTCTACCTTCCTCCCACCCTCCCTACACCACCCCTCCAGGCGGTCACAAAGCACCAAGCTGATCTCCCTGTGCTATGGGGTTGCTTCCCACTAGCTATCTACCTTACGCTTGGTAGTGTATATATGTCCATGCCTCTCTCTCGCTTTGTCACAGCTTACCCTTCCCCCTCCCCATATCCTCAAGTCCATTCTCAAGTAGGTCTGTGTCTTTATTCCTGTTTTACCTCTAGGCTCTTCATGACATTTTTTCCCTTAAATTCCATATATATGTTAGCATACGGTATTTGTCTTTCTCTTTCTGACTTACTTCACTCTGTATGACAGACTCTAGGTCGATCCACCTCATTACAAATAGCTCAATTTCATTTCTTTTTATGGCTGAGTAATATTCCATTGTATATATATGCCATATCTTCTTTATCCATTCATCCGATGATGGACACTTAGGTTGTTTCCATCTCTGGGCTATTGTAAGTAGAGCTGCAATGAACATTTTGGTACATGTCTCTTTTTGAATTATGGTTTTCTCAGGGTATAGTCCAGTAGTGGGATTGCTGTGTCATATGGTAGTTCTATTTGTAGTTTTTTAAGGAACCTCCATACTGTTCTCCATAGTGGCTGTACCAATTCACATTCCCACCAGCAGTGCAAGAGTGTTCCCTTTTCTCCACACCCTCTCCAGCATTTATTGTTTCTAGATTTTTTGATGATGGCCATTCTGACTGGTGTGAGATGATATCTCATCGTAGTTTTGATTTGCATTTCTCTAATGATCAGTGATGTTGAGCATTCTTTCATGTGTTTGTTGGCAGTCTGTATATGTTCTTTGGAGAAATGTCCGTTTAGGTATTCTGCCCATTTGTGGATTGGGCTGTTTGTTTTCTTGCTATATAGCTACATGAGTTGCTTAAAAATTTTGGAGATTAATCCTCTGTCACTTGCTTCATTTGCAAAATATTTTCTCCCATTCTGAGGGTTGTCTTTTCATCTTGTTTATGGTTTCCTTGGCTGTGCAAAAGCTTTGAAGTTTCATTAGGTCCCATTTGTTTATTTTTGTTTTTATTTCCATTTCTCTAGGACATGGGTCAAAAAGAATCTTGGTGTGATTTATGTCACAGAGTGTTTTGCCTATGTTTTCCTCTAAGAGTTTGATAGTATCTGGCCTTACATTTAGGCCTTAATCCATTTTGAGCTTATTTTTGTGTATGGTGTTAGGGATTGATCTAATCTCATACTTTTACATATACCTGTCAAGTTTTCCCAGTACCACTTATTGAAGAGGCTGTCCTTTCTCCACTGTACATTGCTGTCTCCTTTGTCAAAGATAAGGTGACCATATGTGCGTGGGTTTATCTCTGGGCTTTCTATCCTGTTCCATTGATCTATCTTTCTGTTTTCGTGCCAATACCATACTGTCTTGATTACTGTAGCTTTGTAGTATAGTCTGAAGTCAGGATATCTGATTCCTCCAGCTCCGTTTTTTGTTCTCAAGATTGCTTTGGCTATTCGGGGTCTTTTGTGTTTCCAAATTTTGAAATTTTTTATTCTACTTCTGTGAAAAATGGCAGTGGTAGTTTGATGGGCATTGCATTGAATCTGTAGATTGCTTTGGATAGTAGAGACATTTTCACAATATTGATTCTTCCAATCCAGGAACATGGTATATCTGTACATCTATTTGTATCATCTTTAATTTCTTTCATCAGTGTCTTATAATCTTCTGCATACAGGCCTTTTGTCTCCTTAGGTAGGTTTATTCCTAGATATTTTATTCTTTTTGTTGCAATGGTAAATGGGTGTTTTTCCTTAATTTCACTTTCAGATATTTCATCATTAGTGTATAGGAATGCCAGGGATTGCTGTGCATCAATTTTGTATCCTGCTACTTTACCAAATTCATTGATTAGCTCTAGTAGTTTTCTGGTAGCATCTTTAGGATTCTCTATGTATAGTATCATGTCACCTGCAAACAGTGACAGCTTTACTTCTTCTTTTCCGATTTGGATTCCTTTTATTTCCTTTTCTTCTCTGATTGCTGTGGCTAAAACTTCCAAAACTAGGTTGAATAAGAGTGGTGAGAGTCGGGAACCTTGTCTTGTTCCTGATCTCAGTGGAAATGCTTTCAGCTTTTCACCATTGAGGACGATGTTGGCTGTGGGTTTGTCATATATGGCCTTTATTATGTTGAGGAAAGTTCCCTCTATGCCTACTTTCTGCAGGGTTTTTATCATAAATGGGTGTTGAACTTTGTCGAAAGCTTTCTCTGCATCTATTGAGATTATCATATGGTTTTTCTCCTTCAATTTGTTAATATGGTGTATCATGTTGATTGATTTGCGTATATTGAAGAATCCTTGCATTCCTGGAATAAACCCCACTTGATCATGGTGTATGATCCTTTTAATGTGCTGTTGGATTCTGTTTGCTAGTATTTTGTTGAGGATTTTTGCATCTATGTTCATCAGTGATATTGGCCTGTAGTTTTCTTTCTTTGTGACATCCTTGTCTGGTTTTGGTATCAGGGTGATGGTGGCCTCCTAGAAGGAGTTTGGGAGTGTTCCTCCCTCTGCTATATTTTGGAAGAGTTGGAGAAGGAAAGGTGTTAGCTCTTCTCTAAATGTTTGGTAGAATTCGCCTGTGAAGCCATCTGGTCCTGGGCTTTTGTTTGTTGGAAGATTTTTAATCACAGATTCAATTTCAGTGCTTGTGATTGGTCTGTTCATATTTTCTATTTCTTCCTGATTCAGTGTTGGCAGCTTGTGCATTTCTAAAAATCTGCCCATTTCTTCCGGTTGCCCATTTTATTGGCACAGAGTTGCTTGAAGTAAAATCTTATGATCTTTTTTATTTTTGCAGTGTCTGTTGTTACTTCTCTTTTTTTATTTCTAATTCTATTGATTCGAGTCTTCTCCCTTTTTTCTTGATGAGTCTGGCTAATGGTTTGTCAATTTTGTTTATCTTCTCAAAGAACCAGCTGCAAAAGCTATTCTGATCAACAAACTTATCAGGGTAAACTACGCCTCTACAAAGCTGAAGAAAAACCTCATCAGTTTAGAGGAGCTTCAAGATGGCAGAGGAATAAGACGCAGACATCACCTTCGTCTTCACAAATACATTAGAAATACATCTACATGTGTAACAGCTCCTACAGAATACCTACTGAACGGTGGCAGAAGACCTCAGACCTCCCAAAAGGAAAGAAACTCCCCACGTACCTGGGTAGTGCAAAAGAAAAAACAAAAAACAGAGACAAAAGAATAGGCACGGGACCTGCACCAGTGGGAGGGAGCTGTGAAGGAGGAAAGGTTTCCACACACTAGGAAGCCCCTTTCGCGCGCAGAGACTGGGGGTGGTGGAGGTGGGGAGCTTCGGAGCCAGGGAGGAGAGCGCAGCAAAACGGGTGTGGAGTGCAAAGCAGAGAGATTCACGCACAGAGGATCGCTGCTGACCAGCACTCACCAACCCGAGAGCCGTGTCTGCTCACCCGCCGGGGCAGGCAGGGGCTGGAAGCTGAGGCTCAGGCTTCAGTCGGATCCCAGGGAGAGGACTGGGGTTGGCTGCACAAAAACAGCCTGAAGGGGTTAGTGCGCTACAGCTAGCCGGAAGTGAGTCCGGAAAAAGTCTGGAGCTGCCGAAGAGGCAAGAGACCTTTTCTTGCCTCTCTGTTTCATGGTGCGCGAGGAGAGGGGATTAAGAGCACCGCTTAAAGGAGCTCCAGAGACGGGCGCGAGCCGCGACTATCAGCGTGGACCCCAGAGACAGGCATGAGACGTTAAGGTTGCTGCTGCAACCACCAAGAAGACTGTGTGCAAGCATAGGTCACTATCCACACCTCCCCTCCCAGGAGCCTGTGCAGCCCGCCACTGCCAGGGTCCCGTGATCCAGGGAAAAGTTCCCCAGGAGAACACACCGCACGCCTCAGGCTATTGCAATGTCACGCCAGCCTGTGCCGCCGCCGGGTCGCCCCGCCTCCGTACCCCTACCTCCCCCCGAACTGAGTGAGCCAGAGCCCCCGAATCAGCTGCTCCTTTAACCCCAACCTGTCTGAGCGAAGAACAGACGATCTCAGGCAACCTACACGCAGAGGCGGGTCCAAATCCAAAGATGAACCCTGGGAGCTGTGCGAACAAAGAAGAGAAAGGGAAATCTCTCCCAGCAGCCTCAGGAGCAGAGGATTAAATCTCCACAATTAACTGGATGTACCCTGCATCTGTGGAATACCTGAATAGACAATGAATTATCCCAAATTGAGGAGATGGACTTTGGGAGCAAAGATATATATACATATTTTCCCTTTTTCTCTTTTTGTGAGTGTGTATGTGTATGCTTCTGTCTTTATAGCTTTACTTTTACCATTTGTCCTAGGGTTCTGTCTGTCCATTTTTTTATTTACTTAAAAAATTTTTTTCTTAATAATTAGTTTTTATTTTAATTATTTTATTTTATTTTACTTTATTTTATTTTATCTTATTCCCTTCCTTCCTTCCTTCCTTCCTTCCTTCCTCTCTATCTCTCTGTCTCTTTCTTTCTTGCTTTCTTTCTTTCTATTTTTTCTCCCTTTTATTCTGAGCCGTGTGGATGAAAGGCTCTTCGTGCTCCAGCCAGGCATCAGGGCTGTGCATCTGAGGTGGGAGAGCCAAGTTCAGGACACTGGTCCACAAGAGACCTCCCTGCCCCACATAATATCAAACGGCAAAAATCTCCCAGGGATCTCCATCTCAACGCCAAGACCCAGCTTCACTCAACGACCAGCAAGCTCCAGTGCTGGACACCCTATGCCAAACAACTAGCAAGACAGGAACACAACACCGTCCATTAGCTGAGAGGCTGCCTAAAATCATAATAAGGCCACAAACACCCCAATACACACCACGAGACGTGGAACTCCCCACCAGAAAGACAAGATACAGCATCATCCACCAGAACACAGGCACTAGTCCCCTCCACCAGGAAGCCTACACAACCCACTGAACCAAATTTAGCCACTGGGGACAGACACCAAAAACAACGGGAACTATGAACCTGCAGCCCGCAAAAAGGAGACCCCAAACAAAGTAAGTTAAGCAAAATGAGAAGACAGAGAAACACACAGCAGATGAAGGAGCAAGGCAAAAGCCCACCAGACATAATAAATGAAGAGGAAATAGGCAGTCTACCTGAAAAAGAATTCAGAATAATGATAGTAAAGATGATCCAAAATCTTGGAAATAGAATAAATACAAAAAATGTTTAACAAGGACCTAGAAGAACTAAAGAGCAAACAAATAGTGATGGACAACAAAATAAATGAAATTAAAAATTCTTTTGAAGGAATCAATAGCAGAATAACTGAGGGAGAAGAATGGATAAATGACGTGGAAGATGAAATAGTGGAAATATCTACTGCAGAGCAGAATAAAGAAAAAAGAATGAAAAGAACTGAGGACAGTCTCAGAGACCTCTGGGACAAAATTAAATGTACCAAGGTTCAAATAATTGGGTCCCAGAAGAAGAAGAGAAAAAGAAAGGGTCTAAGAAAATATTTGAAGAGATTATAGTTGAAAATTTCCCTAATATGGCAAATGAAATAGTTAATCAAGTCCAGGAAGCAAAGAGAGTCCCATACAGGATAAATCCAAGGAGAAACATGACAAGACACATATTAATCAAATTATCAAAAATTAAATACAAAGAAAAAATATTAAAAGCAGCAAGGGAAAAACAACAAGTAACACATAAGGGAATCCCCATAAGGTTAACAGCTGGTCTTTCAGCAGAAACTCGGCAAGCTTGAAGGGAGTGGCAGGACATACTTAAAGTGATGAAGGAGAAAAACCTACAACCAAGATTACTCTGTGCAGCAAGGATCTCATTCACATTTGATGGAGAAATTAAAAGCTTTACAGAGAAGCAAATCTAAGAGAATTCAGCACCACCAAACCAGCTTTACAACAAATGCTAAAGGAACTTCTCTAGGCAGGAAACACAAGAGAAGGAAAAGAACTACAATAGGGCTTCCCTGGTGGCGCAGTGGTTGAGAGTCCGCCTGCTGATGCAGGGGACACGGGTTCGTGCCCCTATCCCGGAAGATCCCACATGCCGCGCAGCGGCTGGGCCCGCGAGCCATGGCCGCGGAGCCTGTGTGTCCGGAGCCTGTGCTCCGCAACGGGAGAGGCCACAGCAGTGAGAGGCCCGCGTACAGCAGAAAAAAAAAAAAAAAAAAAAGAACTACAATAACAAACTGAAAACAATTAAGAAAATGGTAACAGGAACATACATATCGATAATTACCTTAAAGGTAAATGGATTAAATACTCCAAGCAAAAGACACAGACTGGCTGAATGGATACAAAAACAAGACCAGTATATATGCTGTGCACAAGGGACCCACTTCAGACTTAGGGAAACATACAGACCGAAAGTGAGGGGATGGAAAAGGATATTCCATGCAAATGGAAATCAAAAGAAAGCTGGAGTAGCAATTCTCATATCAGAAAAAATAGACTTTAAAATAAAGACTATTACAAGAGACAAAGAAGGAGACTACATAGTGATCAAAGGATCGATCCAAGATGAAGATATAACAATTGTAAATATTTATGTACCCAACACAGGAGCATCTCAATGCATAAGGCAAATACTAACAGCCATAAAAGGGGAAATCGACAGTAACACAATCGTAGTACGGGACTTTAACACCCCACTTTCACCAATGGACAGATCACACAAAATGAAAATAAATAAGGAAATACAAGCTTTACATGATACATGAAAAAAGATGGACTTAATTGATATTTATAGGACATTCCATCCAAAAACAAGAGAATACACATTCTTCTCAAGTGGTCATAGAAAAAGCTCCAGGATAGATCATATCTTGGGTCACAAATCAAGTCTTGGTAAGTTTAAGAAAACTGAAATCGTATCAAATATCTTTTCTGACCACAATGCTATGAGACTAGATATCAATTACAGGAAAAAATCTGTAAGAAATACAAACACATGGAGGCTAAACAATACACTACTTAATGACCAAGAGATCACTGATGAAATCAAAGAGGAAATCAAAAAATACCTAGAAACAAATGACAATGAAAACACGACGATCCAAAACCTTTGGGATGCAGCAAAAGCAGTTCTAAGAGGGAAGTTTATAGCAATACAATCCTAACTTAAGAACTAAGAAACATCTCAAATACAAAACCTAACCTTACACCTAAAGCAATTAGAGAAAGAAGAACAAAAAACCCCCAAAATTAGCAGAAGGAAAGAAATCATAAAGATCACATCAGAAATAAATGAAAAAGAAATGAAGGAAACGATAGCAAAGATCAATAAAACTAAAAGCTGGTTCTTTGAGAAGACAAACAAAATTGATAAACGATTAGCCACACTCATCAAGAAAAAAAGGGAGAAGCCTCAAATCAATAGAATTAGAAATGAAAAAGGAGAAGTAACAACTGACACTGCAGAAATACAAAGGATCATGAGAGATTACTACAAGCAACTCTATGCCAATAAAATGGACAAACTGGAAGAAATGGACAAATTCTTAGAAATGCACAACCTTCCGAGACTGAACCAGGAAGAAATACAAAATACGAACAGTCCAAACACAAGCAGTGAAATTCAAACTGTGATTAAAAATCTTCCAACAAACAAAAGCTCAGGACCAGATGGCTTCACAGGCGAATTCTATTAAACATTTAGAGAAGAGCTAACACCTTTCCTTCTCCAACTCTTCCAAAATATAGCAGAGGGAGGAACACTCCCAAACTCCTTCTAGGAGGCCACCATCACCATGATACCAAAACCAGACAAAGATGTCAGAAAGAAAGAAAACTACAGGCCAATATCGCTGATGCACATAGATGCAAAAATCCTCAACAAAATACTAGCAAACAGAATCCAACAGCACATTAAAAGGATCATACACCATGATCAAGTGGGGTTTATTCCAGAAATGCAAGGATTCTTCAGTATACGTAAACCCATCAATGTGATACACCATATTAACAAGTTGAAGGAGAAAAACCATATGATCATCTCAATAGATGCAGAAAAAGCTTTTGACAAAATTCAACACCCATTTATGATTAAAAACCCTGCAGAAAGTAGGCATAGAGGGAACTTCCCTCAACATAATAAAGGCTGTATGTGACAAACCCACAGCCAAGATCTTCCTCAGTGGTGAAAAACTAAAACCATTTCCACTAAGACCAGGAACAGAACAAGGATGCCCACTCTCACCACTCTTATTCAACATAGTTTTGGAAGTTTTTGCCATAGGAATCAGAGAAGAAAAAGAAATAAAAGGAATCCAAATTGGAAAAGAAGATGTAAAGCTGTCACTGTTTGCAGGTGACATGATCCTATACATAGAGAATCCTAAAGATGCTACCAGAAAACTACTAGAGCTAATCAATGAATTTGGTAAAGTAGCAGGATACAAAATTAATGCACAGAAATCTCTTGCATTCCTATATTCTAATGATGAAATATCTGAAAGTGAAATTAAGGAAACACTCCCATTTACCACTGCAACTAAGAGAATAAAATACCTAGGAATAAACCTACCTAAGGAGACAAAAGACCTGTATGCAGAAAATTATAAGACACTGATGAAAGAAATTAAAGATGATACAAATAGATGGAGAGATATTCCACGTTCTTGGATTGAAAGCATCAACACTGTGAAAATGACTATACTATCCAAAGCAATCTACAGATTCAATGCAATCTGTATTAAACTACCAGTGGCATTTTTCACAGAACTAGAACAAAAAATTTCACAATTTGTATGGAAACACAAAAGACCCCGAATAGCCAAAGCAATCTTGAGAATGAAAAACGAAGCTGGAGGAATCATGCTCCCTGACTTCAGACTATACTACAAAGCTACAGTAATCATGACAGTATGGTACTGGCACAAAAACAGAAAGATAGATCAATGGAACGGAATAGAAAGCCCAGAGATAAACCCACGCACATATCGTCAACTTATCTTTGATAAAGGAGGCAGGAATGTACAGTGGAGAAAGGACAGCCTCTTCAATAAGTGCTGCTGGGAAAACTGGACAGGGACATGTAAAAGTATGAGATTAGATCACTCCCTAACACCATACACAAAGATAAACTCAAAATGGATTAAAGACCTAAATGTAAGGCCAGATACTATCAAACTCTTAGAGGAAAACATAGGCAGAACACTCTGTGACATAAATCAAAGCAAGATCCTTTTTGACCCACCTCCTACAGAAATGGAAATAAAAACAAAAATAAATATATGGGACCTAATGAAACTTCAAAGCTTTTGCGCAGCAAAGGAAACCATAAACAAGACCAAAAGACAACCCTCAGAATGGGAGAAAATATTTGCAAATGAAGCAACTGACAAAGGATTAATCTCCAAATTTACAAGCAGCTCATGCAGCTCAATATGAAAAAAACAAACAACCCAATCCAAAAATGGGCAGAATACCGAAATAGACATTTCTCCAAAGAAGATATACAGACTGCCAACAAATATATGAAAGGATGCTGAACATCATTAATCAGTAGAGAAATGCAAGTCTAAACTACAATGAAATATCATCTCACACTGGTCAGAATGGCCATCATCAAAAAATCTAGAAACAATAAATGCTGGAGAGGTTGTGGAGAAAAGGGAATCCTCTTGCACTGTTGGTGGGAATGTAAATTCATACAGCCACTATGGAGAACAGTATGGAGCTTCCTTAAAAAACTAAAAATAGAACTACCATATGACCCAGCAATCCCAGTACTGGGCATATACCCTGAGAAAACCATAATTCAAAAATAGTCATGTTCATTGCAGCTCTATTTACAATAGCCAGGAGATGGAAGCAACCTAAGTATCCATCATTGGATGAATCGATAAAGAAGATATGGCACATATATACAATGGAATATTACTCAGACATAAAAAGAAATGAAATTGAGTTATTTGTAGTGAGGTGGATGGACCTGGAGTCTGTCATACAGAGTGAAGTTAGTCAGAAAGAGAAAAACAAATACCGTATGCTAACACATATATATGGAGTGTAAGGAAAAAAGAATGTTCATGAAGAACCTAGGGGCAAGATGGGAATAAAGACACAGACCTATTAGAGAATGGACTTGAGGATATGGGGAGGTGGAAGGGTAAGCTGGGACAATGTGAGAGAGTGGCACGCACATATTCACACTACCAAACGTAAAATAGATAGCTAGTGGGAAGTAGCCCCATAGCACAGGGAGATCAGCTCAGTGTTTTGTGACCACCTAGAGCGGTGGGATAGGGAGGGTGGCAGGCAGGGAGATGCCAGAGTTAAGAGATATGGGAACATATGTATATGTATAACTGATTCACTTTGTTATAAAGCAGAAACTAACACACCATTGTAAAGCAATTATGCTCTAATAAAGATGTTAAAAAACACATTTTATCCAAATAAGTCAAGATATTTTAATATTCTTATGTCTGATAGGAAATTTTGTGGAAGGTTACAGTAAAATTTGCTTTGCAGGGGAGCTATTTTGAAAAGTGTGAATCGGGGGGAGGCTTGAACTATCAGACAGCTACAAAAGTAAGGCACAATTTTGATGAAAATTTAAATAGAACATATACATCATGTGTCTCAATATCATCTATGTGTGTATATACGTATGTATGTGTATACATACACGTGTGCACATTCTCACACATCCACCTTATTTCCCTGAGTATGTCTTCTTTTTATAGTTTAGCATTCTGAAATTAGAATATACCTCTCAATTGATGTCTGTGCTAAATGTAGTTGAATTTCTTTTTGTCTTTCAAAAGGCAATTATTACATCTTATAATGCCTCTTTCAATGAGGAATATTTCATTTATTCAGACATTTTTTCCTTTTATAACATAGGATAACACTATACACTTTGTTCCCAAACTCTTTTTCCCCAAAATCTATATTAAATAACCTTTCATGTCAGTACTGACAGAATTAGTACTACTGTTTTGGGGGGGCTGGAACACACTTTCCTTGGGGATTTCATTTTTGCCCCTTCTTTATCCTAAGTATGATACTTATCATATATGCCACATTTTTAGTGTTGCTTCAGTCTTAGGGACAGAACCTGAGAGCTGTCAGTGCCTTTGCCATATTCCAGTGTCCACTCTGTAAAACACACGCTTTACCTGAGACTGATATCATAAGCAGGTTTATCCACTGTTCCCTTTGTTCCCTCCATTTTGTTTCTTTTTTATTATGGCAAAATATACATACAGTTTATCATTTTAACCAGTTTAAATTGTTCAGTGGCATTAAGCACATCTATAATGTTTTACAACTATTACTCCCACCCATCTTCAGAAAATTTTCATCTTCTCAAACTGAAACTGTACCCATTAAACAATAACTCCGCATGCTCCCATCCTCCCAATCCCTGGCAATCACCATTCTTTCTGTCTCAATGAATTTTCTTACTCTAGGTACCTAATATATGTAGAGTTATACAATATCTATCCTTTTGTGACTGGCTTATTCCACTTAGCATAATGTCTCAAGGTTCATCCATTTTATAGTATGTGTCAGAATTTTATTCTTTTTTTAGGCTGAATAATACTCCATTGTATGTATATACCACATTTTGTTTATCTTTTCATCCATCAATGGATGCTAGGTTCTTTTTTAAAAAATTGCTTATAGTATAATATACATAAAGTACATGAATCTTAAATGTAAAATTTGATGAATTTTTACATAGCAAACACATAACCTAAATCAAAATATGGAACATTATCAGCACTGAAGAAGCCTCCATTGTGCCCCTTCCCAGGTATTAACGTCCCACAGACCCCAAAGTTAACCACCATTCAAACTTCCACCATCATAAGTATGATTTGTCCATTAAAAAAAAATTTTTTTTTAAACTTTATTTATTTATTTCTGTGGTACGCGGGCCTCTCACTGCTGCGGCCTCTCCCGTTGTGGAGCACAGGCTCCAGACGCGCAGGCTCAGCAGACATGGCTCACGGGCCCAGCCGCTCTGCGGCATGTGGGATCCTCCCTGACTGGGGCAGGAACACACGTCCCCTGCATCGGCAGGTGGACTCACAACCACTGCGCCACCAGGGAAGCCCTGATTTGTCCATTTTTGAGCTTTATATTAATAGAATCATACAGTATCTACTTTTTTGTATCTGGTTTCTTTCACTCAACATTATATCTATGAGATTCATCCATATTATTGTACATACAATTAGTTCATTCATTTTCATTGTTGTATGATATTCCAGTGTATGAATGTATAATTATTTATCCATCCACTTGTTGACAGACATTTGAATTTTTCCTCCAATTTTTTGTTATAAATAAAGCTCCTATTAACATTCTTGTTTGGGAGGTCCCAAAGATCACCTCCAGGTTTGGTGATTCGCTAGGATTCACAGGACTCAACATAGAGCTATACTAATGGCTAAGGTTTATTACAGCAAAAGGATACAAAGCAAAATCAGCAAAGAAAAATGGTGCATGGTGCATGGTGCAAAGTCCAGAGGAAACCAGGCACAAGCTTCCAAGACTCCTCTTCCCAGTGGAGTTGCACAGCACGTGCTTAATTCCTCCAGCATCTAATTGTGACAATATATATGAAATGTCTACCAAGGAAGCTCATTAGAGACTCAGTGCCCAATGTTTGTTTTTATTAGGGGCTGGTCACATAGGCATCGTCTGCCTAGCATGAACCAAAACCCCAGACTCTCAGAAGAAAAACAGGTGTGCAGCATAAGCCATACTGTTTGCACAGTTTAGACACAGTAAGCCACCCTTATCATTCAGAGGATGGTGAAACCCTCTGAAAATCCAAGTCCCCAGATGCCAACCAAGGGCCAATCTTGCAAGCAGGCCTTTCTAAGGATACATTCTCAGGCCTGCCATGTGAACTCTTTGTACCTGCTACCCCCTTGGCTCTTGGCCAAGGTGTCTTTGTCAGTAGGACCCTACAAAGTAGAGTGAGACCAACCTGCAGTATTGTCCTCAGTTATGTCCTCAGGGGTCTTAGCTTGAGCCAGATAAAAGAAATCCATTATCATAAACATGTATCTTCAAAAACCAGGTGGCTTCCTCCTTAAGTTTCCATAATTAACCCTTTATTTTTTAACGTGGCTTGAGGCATCAATCCAGGCACAGCACAAGCCTGTTCAGTAAACTGAAGCTGACCTGAATGCCTTCCAGGGCTGAGGCAGTGCCATGATAGTCAAGGCTCACTGACAAGTACAATTCCAGAAGGCATATGCAGTACCGTTGGACAAAAAAAAAAGTTTACAATTGTTAGGGCATCCCAAGCAGGACATAACATTAATTAGGCAGTTTAGGCTCACAGAACCCTTAATGTGGCTAGCCTCCCACCGTGAGGCCTCCCACCCTAGGGTTTCCAATCCAATCCAAAAAGTTCAGTTCAGAACTTGGTTTCAAAGGGAGTGTTTCCTGAAGGCAGCTGGATCCAAACAATTTTGTTTGTTCATAGCACCAGTTCATCTGCCTTGCAAGTGTAGACGACATGCGGAGGTGCTGAGTGGAAGGTGGAGGAGCTGGGGCCACCACCTGCTGTCTCAGAGTCAGCTCTGTCAGATCTGACCTTAGGCTCAGCAGTCAGTTTGAATTCAAAGCACTCTCAGCACCAGGGAAGACAACACGTGCTTTTATTAGGGAGGAGGGGAAAGCTTCCAGGAGCAGTCCTAAAAATCAAAGATCACTAATGTCCTCACCCTTCACTCATACCTCCCCAGGTGTTTTGTTTTTTTCTCCAGTGTTACAAAATCTGTGTGTTCCATTTAGCTGTTATAGTTGTAAAATCATCCTCTCCTCTCATCCAGACCTTTTGTCTAAAAGAGTTGTATGTAAGAAGCTTAAAAGCATTTTCAGAGGCAAACATTTTTATACAACTTAATCAGAAAGACATATCATGTCCAGGAATTGGTCAAGATGAAATCCTGAATTTTCAAATATTTAAAAAATGGGTTTTCATACTTCCCACTCCTTTCATCCTGATCATTTATCCAGTGAGCAGCTTAGAAAAGATCATTCTCTTTATGAGGACAGCTACATTTAATAAGCACACTGCCTTACTAAGGTTTATGTATCAGGAGGAAGGACAAGTAAGTAGAGTCAGGCTATCAGTCTATTTTAAGCTGCAACTAATCTAGAAAGTCAAACACAATCATCAACAGCAGTGACACAACCTCAGAAAGGATCAAGAGTTCGATATGTCAGGAGTGGGGGAGGGGGTCACATTCCTCATGCTAGGCCCTCCTCCAATTTGCAGCTTTTGCAGAAATCACATGTTAGGAATGCAATCAGCTTTTGTATCAGAAATATACAGCCAATGAGAGGATCAATTTCAGATGGTCCTATCAGAGAACAAGACTTTTCCTGTGGGCATCTGCAACTCAACTGACCCAAATGGTCCAGCCAGCACCAGGGGTGGTTTCACAGTTTAGGATCACAAGAGAGGTGATCCAAATCTGCACTAATCCAAGTCTGAGTTCATTTAAAGTTCACGTAGTTCATTTAGAGTTCATTTAGCCTGTGCCTCCTTTCAGTTCAGCACATCTGGTGATGATGTGGGAACAGTCTATAGCAGACCTTATCAGGTTTCAGCTGAGAGTCAGGTCCAGGCAATCAGAATCTGTGAATTTAGGATGCCAAAAAGGCGAGTGGCTTTTCTTAGGGAGCATCAAAGCTGAGATGGTGCAGGGCTGGTCAACCGTGGTCTAGGTCCAAGTCCAAATGACAAGTAAGACTTTGCCAAGCTCTTCTTATTGTGCCTTACAGTCCAAATTAACCCAGTCAAAAATACACACATCAGGATGAAAAAATCATCAGCTTCTTAAGAGTCGGACGTTTGGTTTCACGAAAGCTCATTAGCAACTAAAAACTGCTTTTTAAACTCAAAAAGTGTAGTTTCATCTGAAGACTGCCTCTCTTTTCATGTTGTCTTCCTTTTTCCAGAAGCTCCAATAGTTAAAAATGATAACAAAAATCATTAGTTATGGAGACTAGTTTTATTTCCAATACTCAAAAGTTTGGATTCCAATCTGCCCACTGGCAGCAAAAAGCAAGGTAATTGTATCCTAGTGATGCTCTTTTTCCTTTTTTGCAACTTTTCCTGATCAAGATGATCCCTCTAGCTTTATGAGACTACAAGAATATAACATTTTACATCAATGTTTATCATACGTCCAGATGCAATAACCACAAAATACAAAGCCATTTTTAAAAGTTCCTCCTTTTCCCCTAATTGAAAGTTTACTCAAACCTTGAGCAGGAAATCCAGCATTTACAAGCTTAATGTTATAGTTGCAGATACTATATCTGATGTGCAGAAATGTTTACCATAATAAGGTTAGTTAATGCATCCTTCACCTCAAATAGCTGCCATTTTGTTGTTGTTATGGTGAGACTATTACAGCTCTACTCTCATAGCAACTTTTGAGTATACAATGTGTTATTGTTAACTATAGTCATTGTGCTGTACATTACATCCCAGAAACGTATTCATCCTAAAATTGAAAGTTAGTAATCTTTGACAAACACTTCCCCATTTCTTCCACCCCTCAGTTCCTGGCAACCACCATTCTACTGTTTTTATGAGTTTGATGATTTTAGCTTCCATATATAAGTGAGATCATAAGTATTTGTCTTTCTCTGTCTGACTTATTTCACTTAGCAAAATGCCCTCAAGATCCATGCACATTGGCACATACGGCAGGATTTCCTTTTTCTCGTGGCTGAATAATATTCTATTGTTATACACACACACACACACACACACACACACACACACACACCCCACATTTTCTTTACCCATTTATCTGTTGACGTACACTTAGGTTGCTTCCATGTCTTGGCTATTGTGAATACACTTAAATAAACATGGGAGTGCAGATATCTAATCTCCTTCAGATATATACCCAGATGTGAGATTTCTGGATCATATGGTAGTTCTATTTTTAATTTTTTGAGGAACCTCCATACTGTTTTCCATAGTAGCTCTACCAATTTACATTCCCACCAATAGTGTACAAGGGTTCCCTTTTCTCTACATCCTTCCCAGCCTTTGTTGTCTTGTTTTATGTTTTTGTTTTTGATAACAGCCATTCTAACAGGTGTGAGGTGGTATCATGCTGTGGTTTTGATTTGCATTTCCCTGATGGTTAGTGATATTGAGTACCTTTTCATGTACTTATTGGTCATTTGGATGTCTTCTTTGGAAAAATGTCTATTCAAGTCCTCTGTCCATTTTTTTTTCATTTTTTTTTCTTTTTTTTTGTGGTACGTGGGCCTCTCACTATTGTAGCCTCTCCCGTTGTGGAGCACAGGCTCCGGACACACAGGCTTAGCAGCCATGGCTCACAGGCCTAGCCGCTCCACGGCATGTGGGATCTTCCCGGACCGGGGCACGAACCCATGTCCCCTGCATTGGTAGGCGGACTCTCAACCACTGCGCCACCAGGGAAGCCCTCCTCTGTCCATTTTTTAAATCAAATTGTTTCCTTTTTTGCTATTGAGTTGTATAAGTTCTTTATATTTTTTGGATATTAACCCCTTATCAGATATATGATTTGGAAATAGTTTCTCCCAGCCCATAGGTTGGCTTTACACTTTTTTGATTCTTTCTTTGGCTGGGAAAAAGCTTTTTAGTTTGATGTAGTCCCACTCACTGATTTTTGCTTTTTTGCTTGTGCTTTTCATGTCATATTAAAAAAAATCATTGCCAAGACTGAGGTCCTCTTCTCTCCAGGGTTTTGGCTTTTCATGCCTTGGCTGTCTTAATTACTTTCTGATGCCTTCATTCACTTTTATTTTTAAAATCCATCCAGGGTAGTTGCTCTTACTATGAAGCTTAGTCTGATAAAAGCTATTTCAACATAGCTGGAAGCTGAAAGTCTACCTTATTCTTTTAAACTGTGGCACAACATATCATAATTCAACCATTCTTGTTCGTATACATTAGGTTGCTTCTAAATGCTGTTTTGCCATACAACAAATTATGTTGTAATGAACGTCTTTGTACATATATTCTTATGCACTCATGTGAGTGTTATATAGGATAGATTCCTAGAAGTAAGGTTGTTGGACAAAGGTATGGGCATTAAAATTTTTTATAGGTGATGCCAACTGCCTCTCATTTACATTACTACCAGGAGTGCTGAGAGTGTTCATTTCCCCACATAATCACCAACACTGGATATTATCAATCTTAGCTTTTATAAAATTGATAGGCAAAACCTTTTATTTCATTGTTGTTTTACCTTACATTTCTCTAATCATTGGTGAGGCTGAAACTATGATAACTTAAAAACTGTGGTACTAGGAAAGGAGAAACTGATCAACACCACCAAAAAGTAAGACCAGAAGCATACACACACATACTTGTGTGATTCTATGTATGTACAGTAAATGATAAAGGTGGCATTTCAAAAGAGTGTTTATATGAACTATTCAATCAACAGTGCTGGAAAGACGGGCTGTGTATTTGGCAAACAAGTTATAATTCTTACCTCATAAGATAAACTAAACTTAAAATTCTAGACTAAGAGTTACATGTAAAATTGTAACCATAAAGAACTAAGAGAAAATGCAGTGAAAATGTAGCTGATCTAGGGATGGATCTTTCTGAGCATAACAGCAAAAAAGGAATCAAAAAGGAGAAAATTTTACTTCGTAAAAATGTAAAACTTCTCTATATCAAAATCAAATGTAAAATTAAAGGGCAAATAGTAAAATAGCAACATATTGCAATAACATATGGAAGACAAAGTGTTAGCATCCCTCATGGATAATAAATCTTGTATAAACCAATAAGAAACTGACAATTTTCCAGTAGAAAAATGGGAAGAGAATATAAGTAGATAATGTGCAAAGTAAATAGAAAAAAAAGGCTATTTATTTTATGAAAAAAAAGTTTATCATCAATATGACCAAAAAACAATTCACGATATTATGCTAACATAGATATTAAAATACTGTTGTAGGGGGCTATCTAAGAAAATATAATAGGGTTCAGCATATATTATGCTGCAAAAAACAGACTGTAGACTGTTCTTTCTGACACCATTTTTCTAAAAACAATTGTGTATTTACTTTACAAAAAATGATTGGAAGCAAATACTCCAAAATGGAAATGGTGGTTTCCCGAGACTGGAGAATTATATATTTATAATTTAAAGATTTTTATCTTTTCTTTTGTACTTTTCTCTATCTTCCAGTTCCCTGCAGTCAACATGTATATAGGAATTTGGAATCAGATAACCTGCTACTTGTGAAAATTGGAGAGAATGAGAATAGTATATCTACTCAAATGAAACTAGGAGATAAACTCACAATTCCTGAAGAAATGAAAGATACATCTTGATAAAATGGATGTATCTGATGTTGAAAAAGTTACACAAAGGCAAGAAAATAATTATCTAAAAGAAAGTTATAGAATAGGAAATATATACATTGCAAGCCTCATTGACAAAAGCTTAAATAAAATATAAAGAATTGATAACTATATACAAAAATGTACAGATCCTGATAGATATGCAAGCAATAGGAGACCCAATTTTTAAAAAAGTAAAGCAAAAATGAAAAAATACATACCCTCACTGGGAATTAAAGAAAGGAAACTAGAAAAACTTGCTGTGTATTAAAACTATTAATCTAACAAAAGCAAATGATAAAAATCCAACATTGATGGGGTAGTAAAAATATTAATAAAAAGGTATATTTTATATTTATTGATGTCACTAAAAATTGGTTGGTCTTTCTAAAGAATAATCCAGCAGCATGTAACAAGAGCTAAAAAACTGTTCATACTCTTTTATCCAGAATCCTTTTTCTAAGAATATACTCCAAGGAAACAGGAGTATATGTATGAATGCCTATAAAAAGGTATTCATAGAAGGATAAAAAGTTTGGAAAACAATTCAAGTATCCAATAATAAGGAAACAATTATTTAAATTTGATGAATATATAGCTCTTTCAACATGTGGAAATACTTACATGAAAGAATAAGTGAAAAAAACAGCACAATATGTACACACTGAATACAACTATGAAAATGTATCTCTGCGCACTAATAAATTAGAAAAGAATTAGCATTACAGAAAGATTTGAGTTTAATATTTATAAAGTTCTTTTTTTTTATTGAGGAAATACTGATTTCGCACCCCCTACTCTCCAGTTCCTTCTCCTCTGGTAACTACTACTCTGTTCTCTGTATCTACATGTTTGCTTTTGTTTAATAGTTTTTTTATATTCCACATATGAGTGAAATCATACAGTGTTTCTCCTTCTGTCTGACTTATTTCACTTAGCATAACACCCTCAAGGTCCATCCATGTTTTCACAAATGGCAAGGTTTCATCTTTTTTATGGCTAAGTAGTATTCTATTCCTGTCTTTTTTATAACACCCAATCTTACAAGTATGAGGTTATATCTCTTTGTGGTTTTGACTTGCATTTCCTTAATAATTAGTGACATTTAACATCTTTTCACGTGCCTATTGGCCATCTGTAAGTCTTCTTGGAAAAATGTATATTCAATTCCTCTGCCCATTTTAATCAGGTTGGTTGTTGAGTTGCATGAGTTCTTTATATATTTTGGATATTAACCCCTCATCAGATACATCATTTGCAAGTATCTTCTCCCATTTGGTAGGTTGTCTTTTCATTTTATTGATGGTTTCCTTTGCTGTGCAGAAGCTTTTCAGTTTAATGTTAATCCCATTTGTTTATTTTTGTTTTTGTTTCCCTTGCCTGAGGAGACATAGCTAGAAAGAATGGGTAAGACTGATGTCAAAGAGTGTACTGCCAATGTTTTCTTCAAGGAGTTTTACAGTTGCAGGTATTATATTCAAGTCTTTAATCCATTTTGAGTTAATTTTTGTGTATGGTATGAGACAGTGGTCTAGTTTCATATTTTTTCATGTGACTGTCCAGTTTTCCCAACACCATTTATTGAAGATACTATCCTTTCTCCATTGTATGTTCTTTGCTCTTTTGTCATAAATTACTTGCTCATATATGCATGGGTGTATTTCTGGACTCTCAATTCTGTTCCATTGATCTATGTGTCTGTTTTTCTGCCAATACCATGCTGTTCTGATTACTGCGGCTTTGCTGTTTGAAATCAGGGAGTGTGATACTTCCAGCTTTGCTCTTTTTTCTCAGGATTACTTTGGCTATTTGGGGCCTTTTGTGATTCCATATAAATTTAAGAATTTTTTCTTCTATTTCTGTGAAAAATGTCCTTGGGATTTTTATAAGGATTACATTGAATCTGTAGATTGCTTAATAAGGACATTTTGACAACGTTAATTATTGCAATCCATGAGCGTGGAATATCTTTCCATTTATTTGTTTCTTCTTCAATTTCTTTCAACAATGTCTTATAGTTTTCACTGTATAGGTCTTTTACCTCCTTGGTTAATTCCTAGATATTGTCATTTTGTTGTTGTTGTTACTGTTGAATATCTTGCTCATGTATTTTTTAAAGGGATGATTGTAGATAACAAGTTAGCAGAGTACAGTATTTAGATTTTAGTGGATTATTTTAATAATTATCAATACACCAGAAATCGTGTTTCAAAGTTTTTATTGAGGTATAGTTGATGTACAATATTATGTTTCAGGTGTACAACATAGTGATTCACAATTTTAAAGATTATACTCCATTTATAGTTATTATAAAACATTGGCTGTATTCACTGTGCTGTACAATATATCCTTGTAGTACATTTATTTTATACATAGTAGTTTGTACTTCTGAATCCCCTACCCCTGTCGTGCCCCTTCCCCCTTCCCTCTCCCTACTGCTGACCACTAGTTTGTTCTCTATATCTGTGAGTCTGTTTCTTTTTTGTTATACTCACTAGTTTGTTGTATTTTTAGATTCCTCATATAAGTGATATCATACAGTATTTGTCTTTCTCTGTCTGACTTATTTCACTTAGCACAACACCCTCCAAGTCCATCCATGTTGTTGCAAATGGCAAGATTTCATCCTTTTATATGGCTGAGTAGTATTTCATTGTGTGTATACATCTTCTTTATCCATTCATCTGTTGATGGACACTTTGGTTGCTTCCATATCTTGGTTACTGTAAATACTTCTGCCGTGAATGTGAACATTGGGGTGCACGCATGTTTTCAAATTAGTATTTTCACTTTTTTCAGATATATAGCCAGGAGTGGAATTGCTGTGTCATATGGTAGTTCTATTTTTAGTTTTTTGAGAAACCTCCATATTGTTTTCCACATGGCTGCACCAATTTACATTCCCACCGACAGTGCACAAGGGTTCCCTTTTCTCCAACATTTGTTATTTGTGTTCTTTTTGATAGCCATTCTGACAGGCATGAGGTGATATCTCACTGTGGTTTTAATTTGCATTTCTCTGATGATTAACAATGTTGAGCATATTCCTAGTTTCTTAATTTCTCTTTCTGCTAGCTCATAGTTAGCATATAGGAATGTAACAGATATTTATATTTTGATTTTGTATCCTGAAATTTTGCTGTATTCATTTATTATTTCTAATAGTTTTTTGGTGGAGTCTTTAGGGTTCTCTCTATATAAAATCATGTCATCTGCAAATAGTGACAGTTTTACTTCTTCCTTTACAATTTGGATGCCTTTTTATTTCTTTTTCTCGCCTAACTGCTCAGGCTAGGACTTCTAATACTACGTTGAATAGAAGTGGCAAGAGTGGGCATCCTTGTCTTGCTCCTAATCTTAGAGAGACAGCTTTCAATTTTTCACCATTGAGTATGATGTTAGCTGTGGGTTTGTCATATATGACCTTTATTTTGTTGAGGTATGTTCCCTGTATACCCACTTTATTGAGTTTTTATCATGAATGAGGGTTAAGTTCTGTCAAATGCTTTTTCTGCATCTACTGAGATGATAAAATGGTTTTTAATCCTTCATTTTGTTAATATGGTGTATCACATTGATTGACCTACAGATGGTGAACCATCCTTGCATCCCTGGAATAAATCCCACTTGATCATGGATGGTGTAGGACCCTTTAGGTGTTGAATTTGGTTTGCTTTAGATGTTGAATTTGGTTTGCTAATATTTTGTTGGGGATTTTTGCATCTATGTTTATCAGAAATACTGGTCTGTAATTTTCTTTTTTGTGTTGTCTTTGTCTGGTTTTGACATCAGAGTGATGTTGGCCTTGTAAAATGAGTTAGGAATTGCTCCCTTCAATTTTTGGGGAATAGTTTGAGAAGGATAGGTATAAAATCTTCTTTGAATGTTTGGTAGAACTCACCTGTGAAGCTGTCTGGTCCTGGACTTTTGTTTTGGGGGAGCTTTTTTGATTACTGTTTCAACCTCTGTAATAGTACTTCGTCTACTCAAGTTTTCTATTTCTTCATGATTTGGTCTTGGAAGGTTGTATAATTCTAAGAATATGTCCATTTCTCCTAGGTTGTCCAATTTGTTGGTGTATGGCTGTTTATAATATTCTTTTATAATTCTTTGTACTTCTGTGGTATCCATTGTTATTTATCCTCTTTCACTTCTGATTTATCAGGGCCTTCTCTCTTTTTTTCTTAGTGAGTCTAGCTAATGGTTTGTTGATTTTGTTTATCTTTTTAAAGACAGCTCTTAGTTTCATTGATCTTTTCTATTGCCTTTTTAGCCTCTATTTCATTTATTTCAACTCTGATCTTTATTATTTCCTCCCTTCAATTAACTTGGGTTTTGTTTGTTTTTCTTTTTCTAGTTCCTTTAGGTGTAAAGTTAGACTGTTTATCTGAGAGTTTTGTTTCTTTTTTTAAAAAAATTCTTCTCTACCTGCGGGCAGGGGATGGGGTTTCCACTGTGTCAGGCCCCACCTCAGAGCTGGCCAGGTAACACTAGGATGGGACATCTGAGTTCCAGCGACTCCCCTGGCAGCAGCAGCTCTTTGAGGGTCCTATGAGTCTGTGGGGGTCCAGCTCCTGGCCCAGGCCAACATTTGGTCCTGGAGCCTGGGCTCTGGTTTCTGGTGCTGCTCAGTTTTCTTGTTTCTTGAGGTAGGCCTGTATTGCTATAAACTTCCCTCCCAGCTTTTGTTGCATCCCACAGATTTTGGTATGTCGTATTTTCATTTTCATTTGTCTTCAAGTAATTTTTGATTTCTCCTTTGATTTCTTCGTTGCCCCAATAGTTGTTCAGTAGGATGTTGTTCATTCTGCACATATCTGTGATTTTCCCAGTTTTCTTCTTGTAGTTGATTTGTAGTTTCATTCCGTTGTGATCAGAAAAGATGCTTGATGTGATTTCAATCTTCTTAAATTTATTGAGACTTGTTTTGTGTCCCAAAATACGGCCTATCCTTGAGAAAGTTTCATGTACACTTGAGAAGATATGTGTATTCTGCTGCATTTGGATGGAATGTTCTGTACAAATCTATCAAATCCATCTGGTCAAAAGTTTCATTTAAGACTGTTGTTTCCTTGTTGACTTGCTGTCTGGATGATCTAACCACTGATGTTAAGTGGGGTGTTAAAGTCCCCTACTATTATTATGTTGCTGTCAATTTCTCCCTTTAGGCCTGTTAATAATTGTTTTATATAATTTGGTGCTCCTATGTTAGGTGCATATATACTAATCACTGTTATGTCTTTTGATGAACTGTCCCTTTTATCATTATATACTGTCCATTTTTATTTCTTGTTACCTTTTTTGGCTTTATTTCATCTGATATGAATATGGCTACACCTGTCTTCATTTGGCTGCTATTTGCTTGGAATATCATTTTACATCCCTTCCCTTTGGCCTATGTTTGTCTTTAGAGTTGAGATGTGTCTCCTGGAGGCAGCAAATAGTTGGGTCTTGTTTTTTAATCCATCCAGCCACTGTGTGTCATTTGGTGAATTCAATTTATTTATATTTAGGTTGATTATTGATAGATGAGGACTTAATACTGCCATTTTATCTTCTGTTTTCTGGTAGCTCTATATCTCCACTGTTTCTTTTTCCTTTTGTTTCTGTCTGCCATTTTGGTTTGATGGTTTTCTGTGATATTTTTCTCAGTTTCTTCTTTGTGTGTGTGTGTCTCTATTTTATGTTTATTTTTGTGGTTACCATGAGGTTTGTATAAGATTTCTCATAGATAAAATGGTCCTTTTTCTGCTGATAGCATCTTATGTTCACTCACCTATATGAATTCCATCCTTTTCCTCCTCCCCTTTTAGTGTTTTTGTTGTCTCAAATTATCCCTTTTTATGGTTGTGGGTTTGTTACCAAAATAAGATAGCTATAATTATTTTTCTGCTTTCTTTTTCCCCCTTTAACCTTTATAACAGTGTTTTAAAATCTATTCTGATAAAGAGCTGCAGTTTTCTGATTCTATTTATCACCCTGCTTAAAGTTTTGTGTATTTTTTTTTTTTTTTTTTTTTTTCTTTTTGCGGTATGCGGGCCTCTCACTGTTGTGGCCTCTCCCGCCGCGGAGCACAGGCTCCGGACGCGCAGGCCCAGCGGCCATGGCTCACGGGCCCAGCCGCTCCGCGGCACATGGGATCCCCCCAGACCGGGGCACGAACCCGTATCCCCTGCATCGGCAGGCGGACTCTCAACCACTGCGCCACCAGGGAGGCCCAGTTTTGTGTATTTTTGCTATTTTGTTTCTGGTAGAAGAGCTCCTTTCAATATCTCTTGTAAGGCAGGTCAAGTGTTGATGAATTCCCTCAGCTTTTGTCTGGGAAAGACTTTATTTCTCCTTCATATCTGAATGATAATTTTGCTAGATAGAGTGTTCCGGGGTGACAGTTTTTCTTTCAGTATTTTGAAAATGCCAGTTCACTCTCTCCTGGTTGTTAGGGTTTCTGCTGAGAAATCTGCTGATAGCCTAATGGGGGTTCCTTTGTAGGGTACCATCCTTTTTTCCCCGGCTGCCTTTAAAATTCTTTGTCATTAACTTTTTTTAAAAAAATGTATTTATTTGGTTGTGCTGGGTCTTAGTTGCAGCAGGCGGGCTCCCTAGTTGTGGCAGGTGGGCTCCTTAGTTACAGCATGTGGGCTCCTTAGTTGCAGCACATGGGCTCCTTAGTTGCAGCAGGAGGGCTCTTTAGTTGTTGCTCGATGCCTCCTTAGTTGCGGCACGTGGACTCTTAGTTGTGGCATGCATGTGGGATCTAGTTCCCTGACCAGGGATCAAACCCAGGCCCCCTGCATTGAGAGCACGGAGGCTTCACTACGGCACCACTAGGGAAGTCCCCTCTTTGTCATTAACTTTTGACAATTTTAATGTGTCTTGGAAAAGGTCTTTTTGCGATGAGTTTAATTAGGTGTTCTCATTGCTTCATAGACTTGATTGTCCAGTTTCTTCCCCAAGTTTGGGAAGATCTCAGCTATTGTTTCTTTAAATAATCTCTCTGCTCTTCTTCTTCTCTTCTGCTGGGATACCTATTATCCCAATGCTGCCTTTCCTAAAAGAGATGTGTAGCTCTCATAGGATTTCCTCTTTTTATATATGTCTTACTTCTCTTTCCTCTTCTACTTGTATCATTTCTAGGTTTCTATCTTTGAGTTCACTAGTGCTCTCTTCCATATTGTCTGCTTTATTTCCAATCCTTTCTAATGCATTTTCATCTTGTTTATTGTGTTTCTCATCTCCAGAATTTCTGTTTGGTTCTTTTTTAGAGTTTCAATCTTTTTGGTGAAGTATTCCTTCTGTTCATTAATTTTATTCCTGAGCTCATTACACTGCCTTTCTGAGTTTTCTTGTATCTCATTGAGTTTCTTCATGATGGCTATTTTGATGGCTCTATATGATGGCTCTATCAGTTAGATCTCAATATTCCATGACTTTAAGTTTGGCTTCTGGAGAATTGTCATTTTCTTTTTGTGATATAGTGTTACTGTGATTCTTCATATTGCTTGATGAATTGTCCCTCTGCTGGCGCATTTGAAGTTAAATGACCGGTTAGGAGTTACAATTCTTTCTTTTGCCTTCCAGTAGGTGGCGCTATCACACAAGTTTTTGGTTTCGCTCACCTGAGCTACCTCTGGTTATACTTGAGAGTTGGCACTTTCCAACCTCCACCATATGTGTAACAGGTGTGGCTCTGTGTTTTTGCTGTTGCTTCTTGTGCCTCTAGGCTTACTGCTGCATTGCTTCTGCCAGAGCTGCTGTCATTACTGGGATGGTGGGCTCTTCTCTTTTGTGGGAGATCCCCTGAGATACATGCTGTGGGGGGAGGGGAACAGTGTGGGAGGGGAAGCTGGGGTTGCACAGATGCCTCCACTGTGTCTGGTGCTGTCAGGTTCGGGGGCTCTGCCAATGCAAATAGGGGGGCCAGAGTCTGGGGTCGTGGGTTTCTCAGTGACTGGAGGGATGGGGTCCCAGGCCCCACTGTTCCTGCTGCCAAGTTACCTGTGGTGGCAGGCAGAGTCATGCGTGCTGCTTCCCCTGCTGCTATTGGGTTTTCTGAAGCTATGGGTTCAGCTGCCACAGTCAGAGGGCTGGGGATTGCAGGTACCAACTCCACTGTTCCCTCAGTTCTGCCTCCTCTATGTGTTCCAGTTCACCCACCTTTGGAAGGTGCCATCCAAAGGCACCTTCGTTGCACTGTGGATGTTTTACTGGTTGTAGCTTCAAGGGGAGAGACAAAGGTAGCTTTTCACTCGACCATGTTTCTGACAGCACTCTCCTATAAAGTTCTTATGTTCCCAAAGTTGATTAACAACATAATATTTAAAAATTTTTAAAAAAATTATGGAACTGAAATACTGAGTGTTTGAGGTGAGGCACAGAATCCCACTTCTGGGAACATATATAAATGAACATACTTGGTGAAGAAATAGCCTGTTTTCCTTGGTGGAATTACAGCTGTCATTCAATATATCCTTAAAGCAACTTTGGGGCTTCCCGGGTGGCGCAGTGGTTAAGAATCCGCCTGCCAATGCAGGGGACGTGGGCTCGAGCCCTGGTCTGGGAAGATTCCACATGCCATGAAGCAACTAAGCCCGGGCACCACAACTACTGAACCTGAGCTCTAGAGTCCACGAGCCACAACTACTGAGCCTGCGTACCACAACTACTGAAACCCAGGTGCCTAGAGCCCGTGCTCTACAACAAGAGAAGCCACCACAATGAGAAGCCCATGCACCTCAACAAAGAGTAGCCCCTGCTCGCCACAACTAGAGAAAGTCTGCACACAGCAACAAAGACCCAACGCAGCCAAAAATAAATAAATGAATAAATAAAATTTAAAGAAAGCATTTTTGTTATTGTGAAATTATTGCAATAGAATTATGAAGAGTCACTCATTTTATGATCATCAGAACATGCCTTTCTTGACCTTCCCAGGCAAATCTATTCTTTCTCCTGTACTTTGTACATAATGCCATTGTTATAGCATTTATAAGACTGTACTATAATTATTTGGTTATATGTCTAGGTCTCTCACAGCATCACGCCCAGTGCCTGGTACATAAAAGTAAGCAATAGAGCCTTATGAGAGAATGAATGAATGAAGTGAATGAAGGAGCACATTTGGAAAATAAATATAACTTGTTACTTGAGTCCCTGAAATGTTTGTGCATTCACTAAACTGAAGTCCGGAAGACCTAGTAGTCCTTATTTTCTCTGGCTAGGAAATAATAACTTAGTAAGAGACCCAAAACAAAGTGCAGACTTTGAAAAAGTAGTCAGTAAGGAGTTTGCTTCTGTTTGTTGGAGAGATCTGATGTGATGCAGGTAGATTCCAGGAATGAAGTCCCAGAGCTTGGAAGTTACCTATATCCTAGTAAGATTATGCTGAGTTTAGAACAATGGATGTGAAGAAGAAAAGGGTGAAAGGTATCAACTTTTAAGTGAGAGCCAGAGAGAATCACATCAAAGGCATCAATAGGACTTGCACAAACCCCAAACCATAGAGACTTCTCAGAAGGGCAAGGAAGATAGTGACTACAAGATCAACTAATACTCATGGAGTAAGATTTGGGCTAGATAGAAAAACACCTTCCTTATTTCAAGAGATTTAGTGCTAGGGTACTGGCAACTGGAGACTAGGAGTACATTATAGTCTGAGGCTAGAGGGACTAGCCAAGGAGATTAAAAAAAAACCCAGGAAGCAGGTTCTTGAAAGGACTGAGGTACCCCATCCCACCTAGTAAAGCATCAACCCCAATTAATCTCAGAAGTTTCAGAGTCTTGACTTGGCATTTACCACTAATAGGGTTGAGTCAGTGGAGGGAACCAGGGGTTCAGTAATTTGTACTATCAAGTTAATTTGTGGCTAGGTTTTATTTATTAGGACCTGAGACCTATATTCAATAAAC
Source organism: Mesoplodon mirus (assembly GCF_964341445.2). Classification (NCBI taxonomy): domain Eukaryota; kingdom Metazoa; phylum Chordata; class Mammalia; order Artiodactyla; family Ziphiidae; genus Mesoplodon; species Mesoplodon mirus. The sequence continues at coordinate 61,421,543 of NC_138981.1, forward strand.
TTGATAATTTCTATGTGTTTATATTTTAGTTTTCCATTTTTTTGGTAAAATTTCTTTAGGAACTTCCAACTTTGCACTTAATTTAAAAAGAAAAGGGATTTTCTACATTATAGCTAGAATGGAAGAGTGGGGGAAATCCATATATTCTTAAAGCCAGATGCAATGTTAATAGCTCTGGGAGTTCAGGTCCTGCTGGCATAAAATGTGGGTGCCAGGAAAGATAAAGAACAGTCAGCTCTGACCGTTGGTCCTTCCCTCCTTGGTTGATTCTCTCTCAATTTAGACCTACATAACTGCCACAGAAATTGAGTGTTCGGAGTAGGTGTTAGTAAAAAGGGATGGAGGCTGGTTTTGAGCTGGACAAAATTTGGCTTGGTTTTAATTACTAACAGACCACTCTTGGTGAAGAAAAAAAGTACACACACATACAACTAGGGTTTGTAAGTGGCAATCTACTATGTAAGGTACATTCTTTATTTATAAATTTACTTTGTGGCTTGATTTAAGATTGTATTAATTTCCCATTGGTGCTATAACAAAGTAACATAAACTTAGTAGCTTAAAACAGCATACACTTATACTCTTACAGTTCTGGAGATCAGAAGTCCAAAATGAGCCTTATGGCTACTATGACGTAAAATAAAAATCAAGGTGTCAAGCAGGGCTGGTTGCTTTTGGAGGCTCCAGGGGAGAATCTGTTTCTTGACTCTTCCAGCTTCTAGAGGATAAGCCTAACAGCCTTATCACTCTGATCACTTGTTTCTGTCATCACATCTCTTACTTCTATAGTCTGATCTCCCTCTGGGTATCTCTTATAAGGAGACTTATGATTACACTTAGGGCCCACCTGAATAATCCAAAATAATCCTCCCCACCAATCTCAATCTCCTTAACCTAATCACACCCACAAAATCCCTTTTGCCTTAAATGGTAATGTTCACAGGTTCCAGGGATTAGGGCCTGAATATCTTTTGGGGCCACTATTCAGCCTTCCACAAGGGTGGTTTAGAAATTTTGCACATCCTTTTTTTAAACAATGTAGTAATTTGTTTAATGTGAAATTTGTAGTAACTTGCATAAATTTTTAACTTGTAGTAATTTGTTTAATGTGTCTATCACCAAATTTAATATATAAGTTGAATAAAAAATAAGTACTAATTAAAAATAAGTATTAGATTAAGAAATGGAATTTTAAAATATTGTCAACTAATTCATTACATGACAAAGCATAAAGAATTAAAAACAAGTTCCTTGGCTATTAATGTATACAAAGTTAGCATTTTTCAAAATGGAAATATAGGTCCCAAGAAAGGGGAGAAGAACAAGTTGGTTAAGCACACACTTGGAATGAAGATACAGTGTTGCCTGATAACAGTCATGCCCTCTGTACCAAAGAGTTCATAAAACACACTGAAAATTATCAAGCCTGCTCAGGATATATAGGGTTAGAAACTTAGATTCCAGAGACCCTAAATTCCTTTTCAGATGCAGTTTAATAAAGCAATACAAGATCAAGAAAAAAATAAAAAGGAAGGAAACCAGCCTGTATCAAATAATGCTTTGATTCTAGCAGGCTGGCCAATCTCCTTACCTAGGCTGGAATAAATGTGGCTGAGAATACAAGCTGGTTGTACTCTGATGGGGTGCACCTCAGCAATGGTCTCCACATCAATTCCCTTGTCCTTCAAAATGGCCTTGATTTCTTCTGTCTCAGCTAGAATGGAAACTATAGGAAAGAAAGAAGATGAGGTCAACAGAAAATTTTATTTCAACAGGAACCTAAAGATCTCTCGAGCCACACAATATATTTTTTTTTTTTTTTTTTTTTTGCGGTATGCGGGCCTCTCACTGTTGTGGCCTCTCCCGTTGCGGAGCACAGGCTCCGGACGCGCAGGCCCAGCGGCCATGGCTCACGGGCCCAGCCGCTCCGCGGCATATGGGATCCTCCCAGACCGGGGCACGAACCCGTATCCCCTGCATCGGCAGGCGGACTCTCAACCACTGCGCCACCAGGGAGGCCCTAGCCACACAATATTTTTTTGAAGGGAAAACAAAAGGAAGGTAAGGAAATTAACAGTTATTGTAGACTTGATGAAACAATCATCATGCTTGGTACATAATGATATTATCTAAATGGAAAAGGAAACAAGATTTCATGATTAGAATATTTAATTCTGTTTTTTTGTCTAAATATCTATGTGCTTCTAGAGAATGCCACACTCACTTATATCTGGGATTCTATGTTTAAATAGGAAAAAAAGATCAGGGACAGCATTATGAGGATAATAAAGAACACCCTAATGGTATGAACTGCTCAAAGCTAGAGAACAGTAGAAGGCAAGGTAAATTCAGGATAAAGAATTGAGGTACCATATTTGAAACTCTGTGTAGTTGTTTTGGGGGATGGGGATAAGACTTCTCTAGACTCAGAGCCTGCCAAACCTGGACAGCTCCCTTTTCTTCCTCTCACTCATGTCTCAGAAGTGGTAATCACACTCACAAGGGAGAAGTCCAGGCCACCTCACTGACTCTTCTGTTTATTCTCCCTCTGTGGGACTGATAACTTGTCTGGGGGCCAATAACCTGAATGGGGCCTCAGCTGGCTTAATGCTAAGCACCAGGGGCAAACATGCACCCTAACCCTGCTCCTCTAGTACTGCTAGATAGGTTGAATTGGGTTTATGAGAAAACAAAGGTGCCATTTGGTTCATTCCAGCTTACAAGTATTGTATTTGTTGAGTTTTGGGGGCAAAAGCCTAGTTAACAAAGTGCTACTCTGCATTCCTTTGTCATTATCTTTTGTGTATTTTTCTATCTTGGGGACCTCATGGTGTTGTGCTGCTGTGGTTTGGGGCAGGATATGCAGGGTATGGTGATTACAGAGTCCCCTGGACATAACACCATCTTGATTACCTCTAACTGAAAACAACAAAGATTCTCCAGGGAACATATACAGAGGAAGAATAATAGTGGGCTGACAAAAGTCCAGGGAAACACATGTGGTCATCCATTCATTCATTAATAAACATTTACTAAGCACTTAAATGGTAAGGTACTATGCTAGGCACTAGGGATTTAGAGATGAGTATGTTAGTCTCTCCCTCAAGGAGCTCATAGTGTAATGAAAGTGACACACACATAAACTGATTATAAAATAACCTGCTAAGGAAATAAATATATGCACAGAACATTGTGTGATCACCCAAGAGTGACACCTATCTAGTCTGGAGTTGGCAGGAGGAAGTTTCAGAAAAGGCTTCCTGATGTCTAAGCTGAATTTGAACGAATGAATAAGTTAGCCAGGAGAAAGAAGGGAATAGGAATGGGGAAAGCCATTTTAGGTAGAAGATCCAGAATGATCATAAAACATGAAAATGGAAAAGAATGTGGTTGTGTGTTTGTGTTTGTGTGTGTGTGTGTGTGTGTGTAAGAGATGGGGTGGGGACTACATACACTTCCATATTGCTGTAGCATGAAATACCTTGCACAGTGGAAAAAAAAACACACAAAAACCAAACAACCCCCCCACCAACCACTAACAAAATGAATCTGGAAAGGCAAATAGGGGTTAGATCATCATGGAGAGCATGTGTGTCACTTTAAGGAACTTGTATTTTACCCTTGGGTAATGATTTCCAAATTGCATTCTCCTGAGCCTCAGGGCTCTGCAGAAGGCAATGCAGTTGGTAGCAGGAGTAAAGGGGACTAAAGGAGAGGCAAATGAACAACACTCTGGGGTCCCAGGACTACTTTCAACCCCAACAACTCAGCTTTTTGTTTATGTTTTATCAAGTATGTAGAAAATGCTTATTTGGTACCACCTATGTGCTAGGTACTGCCATATGCTAGGGATACAAAGATAGACATGATCCTTGGAGAAAATGACATTGACATTGAGTCTTGCTAGAGGGCTGAATAGGAGTTATTCTGGTAAAAGTGAAGGTAAAACTAAGGGAGAAGCTGTTCCAGACAAAAGAAATAGCATAGACAAAGGCTCAAGGGCAACAGAGAACAAGGCAGATCTAGGAATAATAAAACGTTCTTTATAGTAGGAGCATGGACTGTGAAGCGGCAGTGGTGAGAAATGACACTGAAGGCAGGGTCAGGGAGCAGATCATAAAGAGCCTTGTAAGCCATGTTAAGAAAGTTGGCAAAGGGAAGCCCCTGCAGAGTTGTAATCAGGGGAATAGCATATCCAGATCTCCGTCTTAAAAAGAACATATTCATGTTGATGATTAAAGAATAAGCTGATATACTGTAGTGGACCTACACTGAAGACAGGGGGACCACTTCAGAAGTTATTGTATTAATGCAAGGAAGAGATGCTGACTACTTAGATTAGGATCATGACATTGGTACTGGATAAACTAGATGGATTTCTGAATTATTTAGAAGGTAAAGAAATTGGGACTTGTTAACTGACTGAATGTAGGAGATGAGAGAGGGAGAGATACCGAGAATGATTCTTCATGTGTTTATTTGTGTAACTGAGAGAAAAGTGTGCCATTTACTGACATAGGCAAATAGGGAGAAAAGCAGGCACAGATGATGTAGAACTAGGAGAGTGCAGCTGATTAATTTTAGACATGTTGAGTTTAAAGTGAATGTGATATATTCAGGAGTCATTAGCATAGAAAGAGATGAGATGGGTCAAGGAGAATATATAGAAAAGAAGAGAAAAGGACCTAGAATATAACCTTGAGAAATTTCAACATATAAGATATGGGCAGATGATGAAAAGCCTGGGGACGGGAGTGAGGGGTTCTTGTCTCATGGCTTATATGTTCTCTATGGTATAGGAGGTGAGATCATCTTCTGAGAGGGGAGAAGTTAGGAGGCAGGAAAAGGGAAAAGGTTAGGAATGGGAGGAGGCTGAGAGACAGTAACAACTATTCTGAATAATGAGAGCAGTGGGCTACGGACAAAACTCCCAGGAATACCAACAGTTAAGGGGCAAGGGGAAGAAGAGGGAGCCCAGAATGAGACAGAAAAGTACAAAACTTAGGTTGAAGGAGAGCCAAGGGAGTATGGTATCACAGAAGACATGCGAGTTAAGAGTTTCCAGAAATATAAACAACAAATGAAACAGAAAGATCCACTAAGAAGCGGACTGAAAAATATCTACCAAGTTTGGCAATAACTTAAGCAAAATCACTTTAAGAGGAATGATAAGCTAGTTGTAAAGGACTGCAGAATGAATGAAATGTAAAGAATTGGAAGTTTGGATGAGAAAGGAAGGATAGGATAACTAGAGGGAGATGAACATGTCAATGTATTGAAAATCAGAACCAACAGAGAAGAGTTTGAAGATAGGAAACAGTAGGTTTCTAGGTAGGCTAGGGAAGAGGATAGGATCAAGCATCAGAAGGAAGAGTTGGTGCTGAAGAGGAGAAAAAACAGCTTTTCTGAGACTCATGAAAAGGAGGCAAGGCTGGGTGAAGATATAAGTAAGACTGTGGTGGGGGGTTGGGAAATTGACAAAGATCAGAACATTAAGATTATCCAGCATAAAGTAGCAGGCCAAGAATGAGGCTGAAAACAAGCAGTGAGGTTGAAAACAGAGAAGGTGTGGAATAGTTGAGGAGAATGAAAATGCTGACTAACAATAAGAACAAGGACTAACAGGAGGCACTGCAGGCCTAGTTAAGTTGGAGACTGTGGATTTACAATGCTACCACTCTGCTCATTTGTGTGATTTTTTTTTTTCTAGAAGATTTTAGCAGGCCAGATATAGGATCAGAAAATATAGAGAGTAAAACTGATCTGGGGCTGTGATTTTTCTGGTGGGTGTAGCAGAAGTTTGGTGTGCTGGTAATTAAGAGATTTAGATGACCAACCGAAAGGTAGGGAAGGGTAGACTAGGAGAAAATAGACACAAGTGTAATGGGTGGGGGGGAAGAAAACTGAAATAATATGCAGTTATGACTGGTGATTGGGACTTTTGGGAATGGAATATCTGAGGTGAAACAGTTCTAAAGTTTCGTCCTAAAAGTGAGTGGAGTAGAGGCAGAGGGAAGGGTCACTAGGGTTCTAGATATCCAAGAATTTTGAGGCTAAAATATTAGATGGCACTTACTCTGATGCTGAAATCTAGTACTATGGTAGGAATTGGGGAAGAAGAGGAAGGCTATGAGCAAAGCCTCAAAGTCTCTAATGAATGAATGAGAGTAACCAGGAGACCAATATAGCCAGATGGCATAACCCTCAAAGGAGAACAAGCTTTCTCATGGGAGGGGAAGAGTAATGGTCTTTTATATAACATTCGCTATGTATAGGAATACCTCAGAGATGTTGCAGGTTTGGTTCCAGACCACTGCAGTAAAGCGAGTATCACGATAAAGCGAGTCACACAAATTTTTAGTTTCCCAGTGCATATAAAAGTTATGCTTATAGAAAACAAACTTATGGTTACCAAAAGGGAGAGCAAGGTGGCAGGGGGTAGATAAATTAGGAGTTTGGGATTAACATATACACACCACTATATATAAAATATTGATAGGTAAACAGCAAGGATCTACTGTATAGCACAAGGAACTATACTCAATATCTTGTAGTAACGTATAATGGAAAAGAATCTGAAAAAGAATATATATGTATATATACATACACACACACACACACACACACACAACTGAATCACTTTGCTGTACACTTGAAACGAACACAACACTGTAAATTAACTATACCTCAATTAAAAAATAAATAAATGAAACCAAATGAAAATAGTTACGTTTACACTATACTTTAGTCTATTAAGTGTGCAACAGCATTGTATCCAAAAAAACAATGTAAATGCCTCAATTAAAAATACTTTATTATTAAAAAATGCTAACCATCATCTGAGCCTTCAATGAGTCATAGTAGTAACATCAAAGATCACTGATCACAGATTACTATAACAAATATAATAATAATGAAAAAGCTTGAAGTATTGCTAGAATTATAAAATGTGAGAGAGACACGAAGTAAGCAAATGCTCTTGGAAAAATGGTGCCAATAGACTTGCTTGACACAAGGTTGCCAGAGACCTTCAATTTGTAAAAAAACACAATATCTGCAAAGCACAATAAAGTGAAGCACAATAAAATGAAATATGCCTGTACATTGATAAGCAAAGACTACGTTTATGACTACCTTTATCCTATCCTACCACATAAGATGACAAGTATAAGAAGGTTTATAAAATACTAAGGATTATTTTCTGTATAGAATCAACTCCAATGGAGGTTGGGGTTGAAATGGAGACATTTCAGAGGAGCTTCTCAGGAGGACCTAGTACCACATTGGATAATGTTTCTGGGGAGTCAAAAATCATCTGGAGTTTTCTACCCTAGGAGAGTAGCATAATAGTGATGTCACTGAGAGAGTTAAGGAAGGTGGCAAGATTTGCTTTTCTTGGGAGAGGTAAAAGAATAGGACGGAGACAAAAAAAGGTCAGTTTTGCATTTGAAGTATAAGTGATGAAAATGTTGTGTATATATATTGGGACTAGACTTCTTAAAATGTTTATACAGCTTAGCCCAGTGTTTTGCATAGAGTAGATAACCTCAAAATTTCAGTTGATTGCTAGGAACAAAAAATAAAGATTTGGAGTACTCTCTAAAGAGGTAGTAGTTGGAGCCATGGAAGCAAACTTATTATGGAGCAGTCAGCCCTAGCAAACACATGCAGGGTGTAAATACAGAAAGACAAGAGTATAAGACTAAGTACACAACCATTAGGAGGATATGAGAAGAAAGACATACTAGCAGAAAAAGCACAGAAGGAATGCTCAGAACAAAAGCAGAAATAATCAGAAGGCTATAATATCATCATGGTGAAAAGAAAAGAGTTTCCAGAAATAAGAAGTATTAAGAGAATCAGATAACATCCTTTGTTAAGCATTTGTTCATGATTAAGATTAACAGAAATCTTGAAACCAAACAGAGCCGAGTTTATACTATACATTTTGAAGCCTAACAAAATACATCATAAATAATAAAGTCATCATTTACTGGCCCAAACCAGACCTTTAATGTAAAATTTCTGCTGCTGGGAATAAGAATACATACCTTGAACCACAACATCTGGCTTTGGTACAGTAGAAAACCTGCGATTCACGGGGTCAATTTCTCCAGGAGCTAAAAATCCCTAAAGAAAAACCATAAAAAGACAGATTATTATATCTCCAAAAAGCTAATGTTTGAGGAGAAACAACATACCAGTGCCAAAACCCCGTACCATAACATGTGAAAGGCATGTATGGAAAGGAAACAAATACCTTTACTGTATGAAAATGTTTGAACTCCTGAATTCACATCCAAATTAATTTTATTTGGAGTTAATTTCTAGTGGCTGCCAAAAATTATTTTTTTGGAAATAGATGGGGTATAAAAGATAAACAGAAAGATTTCTAGTTATACCTCCCACTTTCTCTGGATGCACATGATTAGACAATCAGATCACAATGCTTGTAATCAATAATTTAAGTCATTAGTCCTGTTGCTTTCATATTTACTCATATGCTTGCTATGATTTCTGCTTAGCAGATATCTTTTGACTTGACTTGAGTTTCTGTCTTTGATGAAAAGCGACGAACTCACCCACCTAGCCCTTAAGAATACCATTCATCTCCTCATTTTTTCATAGCATTAATTTATTCTAACTGAATGAGAAAGTCACCAGGTAAGGATTATTTTAAACAAATCATTCTGCCCATTATTGCTACATTTATAATAATGTCAACTAAAGATAAACTTTATGCTGTACACCTGAAACTCATAGTGATATGTCAATTACATCTCAATAAAACTGGGACAAACAAAACAAAACAAATAAAAACAGCTCCAGAAAGTAAACAGTTATACATAAACAGGTTGAAGAGTATGGCTCAGAAAGGAAAGCTAAGTCCCACCCTAGATCCTCTAGGAGCCTGGGTTATAGCTTACCTTATATAATAACCTATAATAAGAAAATAGATTTGTCAGTAAAACTGGAAAATTTTGAGAAAGGGAACCCTTCTTATGGTTCAAAATGTCACAAATAAGCTGACATAAAGTAAGAAATTCCCAAGTGCTTCATTAAGAGCTGTCTCAACAGAGTTTAATATAAGGAACATTTAAAGGGCCCCTTATCAACAAACAAACAAATAAAAAACTATGATGCTCCCAAACACTTGTCATGGTACCTAAAATTATCTTATCAGTTTATTTAATTAAAGAATGAAACATTATGTTGCTTGGAAAAGTTAGCACTTAAATCCATTATAAGTCATTACTATCCAAGCACAATTGCATTCGCAGTCACCAGACAGGCACTAGGGGGCGTTTTGAAAAGGAACTATCTAGGGTCTGATCCCAGAGCAACTTCAAGTACAGTACCAAGGTAGGAACCCCTGGGCAAGCATGACGGACATGGTTGCCAGGGGGAAAGATTTTTGCCAAGGATTGGTCATGTTCTCACTCTAAGAATCTGGAGGAAAATCTGTAATTAAGGCAGAATACAAAAGGCAAAAGATATATCCTTCAGATTTAATGAGCTACTCACAAATCTGATTGTTATGGAGACTAAAGCAGAAAAATGGAAGAGCCTTGAAGTTTCCCCTTACCTCTGCCATCAAGCTTCCTAAGATGTATAGAGACTGACCCCACATATGAGGCAGCTTGCCCATGGGGACTCGGTCCACAGTGTGAGGATTTTGATATTCTTCATCAACCTAAAAAAAAAAATAAATAAATAAAAAGAGATAAAGGAAAAGAATAGAAGGTTTAGGGCTTCCCTGATGGTGCAGTGGTTAAGAATCCGCCTACCAATGCAGGGGACACAGGTTTGAGACCTGGTCCAGGAAGATCCCACATGCCGCGGAGCAACTAAGCCCGTGTGCCACAACTACTGAGCCTGCACTCGAGAGCCAGTGAGCCACAACTACTGAGCCCATGTGCCGCAACTACTGAAGCTCGTGCTCCTAGAGCCTGTGCTCCACAACAAGAGAAGCCACCGCAATGAGAAGCCTGCACACTGCAATGAAGAGTGGCCCCCGCTCACCACAACTACTAGAGAAAGCCCGTGCACAGCAATGAAGACCCAACGCAGCCAAAAATCAATCAATAAATTAATTAATTAATTTTAAAAAAAGAATAGAAGGTTTAAAATACTAGACAACAAAAAGCCCGAGCCTGGATTGTGATTCATACTCTATAAAACAGTCACATATGCAATGCACTGAAAAGTCAAGCACTATGACTACAGTCTAGGGCAGTGCTCCTCTAACTGTACATGGATACACACCACCTGAGGATCTTGTCCAATGGCATATTCTTACTGAGTAGATGTGGGGGAAGGCCTGAAATCTGCATTTCTAACAAGCTCTCAGGTTATGCTGCTGATGTTGCTAGGAGCTTAGTCCACTCATCCCCACCAGCATGGAATATTGCATCTCTCCCCCGGCTAATGCTCTTTTGCAATGGAGAAGAGGAACAAGGGTAATCTCAACTGGCATTTTGAGAAAATGGAGACATACTTCATTTTCCAAGCCTGATCTACTCAATTAATCCCAGATGACTAGCCTCAAAGCAGAAAATATCAAATACTGAGAGTTCACACAGAACATCACTCTAGTTCAGCCTACTGATCTCCATATCATTCTCAACCTTAAAGTTTGATTTTTTAAAAAGTCAATCTCTGAACAACTTATTTTATTTTTTTTAAATTGAGGTTTGGCTGACATATAGAAAGGCCATACATATTTAACATATGCATCTTGATGAGTTTGAGGACAAATATACACCCGTGAAACTATCTCTGTAAGATTTGATCTTGCCCTCGTCTTGCCCAGCAACAGTGCCATAACTGAGTCTGCTTTATAAATATACTTTCAAAGGAATAAAATCATATTTTAATTGTTCTATACCTAAAGAAAGACTTTAGAACATTAAAATCAGAAGATTAAAAATTATTTGACTCAAATAAGGCAGTCCTTTTGAGGTGCTGCTCCTCTTCTGCCAGCTCCATGTTATGGCACCATCCAGCTTACCTTGTCAGGAGGAACACTGTACAGCTCCGGCAGAAGTGGGACTCCATTTTTGCCTTTGATGAGGACTGCTTCAAGAGCCTCTCTGTATTCTTGAACCTGTAGAGAAAAGAAAAGGGGAACAAAATTCATAGAGTTCCCTTTGGGGATCTAGGGGAGAGTTGTAGCCAAAGAAGGTCCTATTGCAAAGGGGTATATTCACCTAGTGAAAGGAGAGAAAGGGAAGTAGTATTTACTAAATGCTGATGGAGGCCAGATACTATGGTAGGAGTTTTGCATACTTTTAATGCAGTTAATTTTTTTAACATCTTTATTGGAGTATAATTGCTTTACAATGTTGTGTTAGTTTCTGTTGTATAACAAAGTGAATCAGCTACATGTATACATATATCCTCATATCCTCTCCCTCTTCCGTGTCCCTCCCACCCTCCCTATCACACCCCTCTAGGTGGTCACAAAGCACCGAGCTGATCTCCCTGTGCTATGTGGCTGCCTCCCACTAGCTATCTAGTTTACATTTGGTAGTGTATATATGTCAATGCCACTCTCTCACTTCATCCCAGCTTACCCTTCCCCCTCCCCATGTCCTCAAGTCCATTCTCTACGTCTGCATCTTTATTCCTGTTCTGCTGATGAATGCATTTAATTTTAATAACCATCCAGGTGTGTGTAATTAAAGCCTTTTTACAGGGAAATTAAGGCTCAAGGAGGTTATGAGCTTCTGAAAGATCATACAGCGAGTGCAAGGATGAGTCCAGATTTGAGCCCAAGTCAGCCTGCCTCCATGTACATGCTTCTACCCACCGTGTACTACACTGAGTAGAGCTTCTTGACTTTACATGTAATTGCTTTTAAAACTGTATTTTCCCTGTCAAATTAAGTTTCTATTATGATCAAGTTTACATTTTTTTGCTTAACAATTTGCTGTGGATTAGTAATAAATAAAAAGCAAAAAAAAAAAACCCCACTATAATTTATGGTAGAAAAAATATATAGTCAGTTCTGTTATGATAGTTGTTTTGAAAACACAAATTTGTTCCAATGCATTTGATACATTACAGAACAATTTGAGCATAACATGAATTTCACATCTGCTTATGCACAATTTCAACCTGAGAAGGCACTCAGCTGAACTGAGTCGTGTAAGAATACACAACACACACACATGCACACACCTCAGAACCATGAACCACAACCCATCCACATGTGGTGTTACAACTTTCCATCCAATTTCAGATAACTCTCTTACCACTCCTGAGCTGCTCCCTTCTCATGGCCGACTTGGCTGCATGGCTCTGTGCCTTCCCTTCTATTTAATTTCCCCTTCTATTCCCTCCTTGCCCTATTTTTTTTATTCTTCCTCTCTGTTTGATATTCCTTTTTTTTTCCTTTTCTCTTATGCTATCTCTCTTTTCCTCTCTTCCTCTGGCATGTAGGGTGGTGAGCATGGGAGCCCTGCAAGTGAGGTGGTAGGAACATGGTTGCACATATCCACAAGAAAACTTCAGGTGTTTTTCAAGGTACAAGTGCCATATCTTTGTGGTATTTATATATTTCTTAACCATTTAACATGTATAAAGCTGTGGTACTGTTTTTATTCAATTATGAGAAAACCAAACACTAAAATAAAATTATATTTGAAGTATGAAACAACAGTTAATCTGAATTTTTAACAATGATATTAAATTTTAATACACATTTTAATAGCAGCATATTATTTTATACACATGATCTCTAATTTAACATTTCATTCTTGTTGAACATTTAAATTACCACCAGACTTAATTTGTACGAATGTAACAGTGATGAGCAGCATTGTATCTAAATGTATGCCACCCTTGAAATAATTTTCTCAGAATATAATTTTTGAAAGAGGAATGAATGAATGTTTTAAAGCCATTAATGCCTATCTGTGGTACTGTTTTTATTAGGTTCCTATTATTTCGTATGTATTTCTGACAAACTTTTTAAGTGTTTTCCCCAACCACATTTTCCCATAAGCCCTATAGTTTTTACTTCTCAAATATGCAGAGCATGGTGACTTTTAGGGAACACCTATGTGTCTCATTATAGCCAAACTGACTGTACTGTGCACTTATCATATGTCTTCATCTGTGAAATTCAAAGAATTTTAGGGCTATCCACTTCTTCAGTGAAGAAAGAAAAACTATTCTCATCATATGCACAGCCATACCTTGTTTTATTGCACTTTGCTTTATCGTGCTTCACAGATACTGCGTTTTTATTTTTTGTTTTTGTTTTATAAATTGAAGGTTTGCAGCAACCCTGTGTTGAGCAAGTCTACTGGCATCATTTTTTCAACAGCATTTGCTCATTTTGTGTCTCTGTGTCACATTTCTGGGAATTCTCGAAGTATTTCAAAGCATGTACCAGCAAAAAGATTATGACCCATAGAAGGCTCAGATGATGATTAACATTTTTCAGCAATAAAGTATTTTTAACTAAGGTATGTACACTGTTTTTTTAGACATACTGCTATTGCACACTTAACAGAATGTAGCGTAAACATAACTTTTATATGCACTGGGAAACCAAAAAATTTCATATGACTTGCTTTATTGAGATACTTGCAATATTTGTGCTGCTCTGGAACTGAACCTGCATATCTCTGAGGTATGCCTGTACAGAGAAACTGAAGAAGTCAATGACAGTACTTGGACTACTCAGTGGTCAGCAGCAAAGCCAGGAAAAAAAAAAAGAATAAAAAAGAATCCAGGCCTTCCAGCTCCTTTTTTTCCCCTGAGAGTTCAAAACACCTGAATATGCTTTGTACTTAGCTGGCACATTTAATAAATAAATCTTTCTTTGAGCAAGCACAGTTTTTGAGAAACAATTTTGTGGAATTTGAGAAGGACTGAGAAAAATGGTAAAATCAAAATAGGGTGGTCAAGGGACTTCCCTGGTGGTCCAGTGGGTAAGACTCTGTGCTCCCAATGCAGAGGCCCCAGGTTCGATCTCTGTTCGGGGAACTAGATCCCACACGCATAATGCAACCAAGAATCTGCATGCCGAAGCCCACATGCCGCAACTAAGAAGCCCGCATGCCACCAACTAAACGTGCCGCAATGAAGATCCTGCATGCCGCAACTAAGACCCAGAGCAGCCAAAATGAATAAATAAATAAATAATAAATATTTTTTAAAAGTTTGGTTTAAAAAAAATAGGGTGCTCAAAATAGGGCAGGTATCTCTATTTTTGCTTATCTTATTTCTTGCTCAAATAAGGATACTCTATATAAAGCTTAGAGTAAAACAGCACTTTGTGCCCCTGGAACTTTGGTGTAACCCTATTATTTAAACTCATATTGGCAGTTACAGATTACTATTGGCCAAAGTATTCAAATTACACAAAACTGTATTTATGTAGCCAAGTATAAATGACTTCCAAATGTGTTGGATTTATGTCCAAGTTTAGAACATAGCCAGTTTGCAGAATGCCTGACACTAAACTAATTTTATTAAATTGTCCAGTCTCACTGTTTTCCAACAATGGTTTCTAAACTACTTTATTCATGTAGCTCAAAAAGCAATGATGACTGTATTTTGGGGGGTGAGGACAGGTTATAAGTGGGTTGTTGTTTTTGTTTTTTGTTTGTTTTTGCTGAAGTCAGAATATCATTTCCAACATTTATTAAAAAAAAAAGACAAACAAAGTCAGGAGGTAAATTCAAGTACCTCTGATGACCAAGGCAAGTATACAGGACTTGCTATTCTGCTTTCTATATTTATTAAAAGTCAAGTCTGAGTGATAGCAATATCCAGGTCTTCTAACTCTTAACATGTGCCCTCAACTACTAGTCTCTAGAAGACAACTCTGTCTCCTCCCTATTAGGGAAGACTTCCATTTGGACACAGGGTCAGCACAGTCATTAACTGAAAGAGGAAGACATAATAACAATCTGCTAAAAAGCTCTTTCCCCAGTGCATTACCTGTTCTGCATTCCCACTAAATACCCCATCAAGGATAAAGTATGTCCAGAACAATGGCCATTCACACTCAATGTTTTCAAATAACTTCAGCTCAGCTGGTTCATAGTACAGACGATTGGGATCCTGGTAAAAACACAATAAACAAAGTCTGTCTTATCACTCCAAGGTCAGACTATATCTTTAGTTCAGAGGTATTACAACACAGCCTTTCACCACCGATAGTTTGTTTCAGAGAAGGCAGAGCACATACACACTCCCCTCCTTTAGCAAGTACTTTTGTCATGTGATTCTAACTAGCAGAACTGGGATAATAATGATACTACAGGCAAGTGTATGAGGAAGTGAGACTAATTTGTAATAAGCCTGAGTTTTGTTTTGTACTTGTTAAGTTTGAGGTAGCAGCAGAACATACAAATAGAAATGTTCAGAAGGACAGCAAGAGATGAGGGTTTGGGAATCATCCTTATAGAGGTGACACACGAATCACAAATTATGGATGTAGTACCTATATATAATGAACAAGCAGCCCAAGAACAGAATCTTGGTAAACACTGAGTTTGGTGAGGGAGGACAGAAAGAGGAGAAAAATTAAGATGGTGTAGAGTTGTGGAAGTTAAAATAGGAAAAGAATTTCAAGAAAATGTAGGGGTAGGTAATGGTGATGTACTACAGAGAAGTCAAGGAGAATAAGGACTGAGAAAAGGCTACTGGATTGCTTACTTAGGAGATTATGATGATATTTCAGAGCACAATTTTAATAGATTGGTAGGGGCAAACGTCAAAAGGCTTAAAGGATAAAATGGAAGACGGGAAGTAAACCAGAAGAGTTTGAGCTCGGTAATTAAAAAAAAAATTATAATGGCTCTGAACCAGCAAACCTGAGCCTTAAACGATATTTACATTGTCAATGAAAGTGGTTACCAACCATTCATTCCCTTTTAATAATACTAAATTTTCTCCATTGATATTTCCAAGGAGAACTTTTGACAAGTGGAACAAAAGGAAGTTAACTTTTCAAGATCAAGTACTGTTTAGAACTAACCAACTGCAAAAGGTGGAAGGGATCCAAAAGGATCTACGGACAAAAACATTTTTCCCTTTGTAATAATTAAATATTTGGGGGGGAATATTTTGAGACTATGTAAATAATCTGTTTCTGCCGAAACTTTCAACCACTGATTTAAGCATCCATCAGTAGTTCTTTCCTGAAACTAACCAACTTCAAGAGGTGGAAGGACTACACCTTCCTCTATTTTATTTAATCCAGAAGGGCTCACAAGCAAAATCTGGCAACTAATCCTAACAAAGGTAGCAAACATCAGTTATTGTTATCCTATTTAGTGATTATTTGAAGTACCATCAATGAGGTAAGTATTTTCTCTGAATGAGGCTGCAATAGTGACCATTCTACCTTGGACTCATTTTGGGGAAAACAAACCTACCTCTTTAGGAGTTTTATATCCATCTCGTAGAAAGCGACAGCAACCATAACGACCCTGGGAATGCAGAGGAAACAAGCCAGAAGAATGAACATTGGTACAGCAATATAATTAATCAGAAATGTATCCTTTGCAACAGCTACATGTGCCAACCTATCATCAATAGAGACATGATACTTAAAAAATAATAAAAAAACCTTGATATCAGTCCAGCAGCAGAAAGTGATTTCAGCAATGTGATTTCAAGCGAGAGCTAAGTTGCAGGCTCTTCCCTAAAGCAGTGTTTTTATTTTATCTTCTCCATGGCTTGCCACCATAGGATAAGTCTGTGACAGCCCAATTACTAAGCTATGCAGTCCTGCTCACACAATTCATAAGAGACCACAGTTTTTTTAATAAAAGAAAACACAGTTTAAAAAATTTGAGATAATCTGAGACTTACAGAAGAGTTCCCAAAACAGTACAGAGTCCCTGTATATCCTTCAACCACTGTCCCCTAATATTAACATCTTAAATAACCACAGAAAATTTACCAAAACAAAAAAATTAACCTTGGTACAACACTATTAACCAAAGTATAGAACTTATTTGGATTTCACCAGTTTTTTCACTAATGCTTTTTTTCTGTTCCAGTATCCATTTAGGATACCACTGCATTTAGCTGGCATGTCTCCTTAGTCTCTTCTAATCTCTGATGGCTCCTCAGTCCTTCCCTGTTTTTCATCATCTTGACATTTTTGCAGTGTTTGTCAGTTACTTTGTAGAATGCCTCTCGATTTGGTTTTGTCTGATGTTTTCTCATGATTAGATTGAGGTACCGCATTCTTGGGAAGGACATCACGGAGGTGCTGTGCGCTTCTCAGTGCACTGTATCAGGGTGTACATGATGTCAGTACATCTTATTACTGGTGATGTTAATCCTGATCACTTGGTTAAATCACCAACATAGGTCATATTCAAGACTCACAAAGATACTAATTTAGCCTTAAAGTTAGAGCTTAAAGAAAAGAAAGGCACATATGGACATACCTGAAGCTTAGTGATGATTTCCTGTTTTGTGAGCTCCACCAACTGATTATCCTCTACTGCAAAGGCTGGGAAGGAAATAACTGAAAGTAGACTAGCATCAACCTCTTTGGATGTTGAAGCCCGGGGGAGTATCGAATTAAGGATAGACTAAAAGAAAGGAAGTCAAATGTGGCACATTAGTAAATAACTCAGGATTACAAAATTATTAGCTTTAGTTTCAAAAGATGTATGTTGAAGAGGATCATTCAGTTGAAAATCTAAAAATGATTTGATAGTGAAAGCTTAGAAGACTACTTCTATAAATCATCCCTTGTCTTAATCCTGCTCTCAGTGCCTCCTAATCCTGATTCTTAAGCAGCTGCTAATGGCTAAAGAATACTCTATCATTATCCCACCCATAATGCTGTTGCTCCATTAGCAACTATCTAAGCATAAAGATAAAATGTAGCTGCTGGGAAGCAAGATGTGGAAGGCTTAGCTCCTATATCCCTGAAATTTATCTTTTCCATGGAAAATTTTGCATTTTTAAAATTAGAAGGTGAGATTGTATTCAATAGAACACGATGGGTGTCTAATCAAGGTTTGAAGAAGACAAGAAAGGCCATCTTGTCAATGACAAGAACCTTACTCTTTCAATACAGAGAGTAATCCTAAACAAAACTGAAGATATGCATTTACCACTTAAACAGTCTAATCTCCAAACATCTAACCCGAGGGCCAACCGGGGACAAGAGAAAGTTTCAGAGCCACTATCAAGAAGAACACTCAAAATTGATCACCTCTTGTTCTCTTGGGATATTTA
Source organism: Mesoplodon mirus (assembly GCF_964341445.2). Classification (NCBI taxonomy): domain Eukaryota; kingdom Metazoa; phylum Chordata; class Mammalia; order Artiodactyla; family Ziphiidae; genus Mesoplodon; species Mesoplodon mirus. The sequence goes on from NC_138981.1 coordinate 61,439,771, forward strand.
GAAAAGGAGATACTCAGGAGCAGAGCCCATATACCCTTGATACGATAATAGTGGAGAATTCCATATACTGTGATAGGATCACTTTATAACCTTGGGTGAGAGAACAGGACTATGATCTCCGTTATAGCTCATGCTGTATCAGGCTTATCTCTATAGGATGCTTGATAAGACATTTTTGGTACATGGTAATAAATCAGATTATGTACTCTCATTCAGTTCTCCTTATTCTAAAGCTCATGCTAAATTTGAGTCTGAGTAAAAATACATTTTTCTGTAACGTTGTCCATTATTCTCTTACCTGGCAGTGTTGTACTTCATCAGCTAGGACATGGATAACTGACTGGGGACCACCTTTCACACCAAACAGGTCCAGTTCATCTAATGCCTCCAGGGCTGCCTTTGAGGAACAAAGAAGGAAAGTACAACTTTAGCATTATAAATGCATATATTTCTTCTCCCTCTACCCTGGTATCATATCAATGAAAATGATACCATTCTAAATATGTTCAGCAGAACAGAAAATACAATAACATTCTTTATTCCCAGGGGCCTCTGAGGGTTTTTTTGGTCTCCCATATTGTCCCAGAGACACTTGAGATGGAGGCTGCAGTCATATTTTCATGATTAAAAACCCTCAACAAATTCGGTATAGAAGGAACATACCTCAACATAATAAAGGCCATATACAACAAACCCACAGCTAACATTCTACTCAGTGGTGAAAAGTTGAAAGTTTTCCTGTAAGATTAAAGCAAGGCAAGGGTGCCCACTCTCACCACTCTTATTCAACATAGTACTGGAAGTCCTAGCTAAAGCAATTGGGCAAGACAAAGAAATAAAAGGCATCCAAATCAGAAATGAAGAAGTAAAACTGTCATTATTTGAAGATGATATGATCTCATATATAGAAAACCCTAAAGACTCAACCAAAAAACTGTTGGAACTAATCAACAAATTCAGTAAAGTTACAGGATATAAAATCGACATACAGAAATCAGTTGTGTTTTCTGTACACTAACAACAAAACATCTAAAAAAGAAATAAAGAAAACTATCCCATTCACAACAGCATCAAAAGCAATAAAATACTTAAGAATAAATTTAACCAAAGAGGTGAAAGATCTGTACAATGAAAACTACAATACTTTGATGACAGAAATTTAAGACAAAAACAAATGGAAAGATAACCCCATGCTCATGGATCAGAAGAATTAATATTGTTAAAATGTCTATACTACCCAAAGTCATCTATAGATACAATGCAATCTGTATAAAAATTCCAATGGCATTTTTCACAGAAATAAAAAAAAAATCCTAAAATTTGTATGGAATCACAAAAGACCCTAAATAGTCAAAGCTATTATAAGAAAGAAAAACAAAGCTGAAGGCATCACACTTCCTGATTTCAAAATATACTACAAAGGTATAGTAATTAAAATAGTATGATACAGGCATAAAACTAGAAACATAGACCAATGAAACAGGATAGACAGCCCAGAAATAAACCCCTGCATTTACAGTCAATTAATATTTATATAAAGGAGCCAGGAACACTCAATGGGAAAATGATAGTCTCTTCAACAGTTTTGGGAAAACTGGATAAGCACACACAGAACAATAAAATTGGACCCCTATCTTACACCACACACAAAAATTAACTCAAAATGGATTAAATATTAAGACTGGATATCACAAAACTTCTCCTTCACATTGGTCTTGGAAACGATTTTTTAGATATGACACCAAAGGTATAAGCACAAAAGCAAAAATCAATAAGGGGGACTACATCAAACTAAAAAGCTTCTGCGTAGAGAAGGGACTTGATGAAACAGGGAGGGGGAAGGGTAAGCTGGGACGAAATGAGAGAGTGGCATGGACTTATATATACTACCAAATGTAAAATAGATAGCTAGTGGGAAGCAGCCACAGAACACAGGGAGATCAGCTCAGTGCTTTGTGACCACCTAGAGGGGTGTGATAGGGAGGGTGGAAGGGAGATGCAAGAGGGAGGAGATATGGGGATATATGTATATGTATGGCTGATTCACTTTGTTATAAAGCAGAAACTAACACACCATTGTACAGCAATTATACTCCAATAAAGACATTTATAAACAAATAAATAAACAAATGGAAAGCTTCTTCACAACAAAAGAAACAATCAAAAAGATGAAAAAGCAACCTAGAGAATGGGAGAAAATATTTGCAAACCACATATATAATGAGAAGTTTATATCCCAAATATATAAAGAACTCACACAATTCAATAATAAAAAACCAAATAATTCAATTAAAAAGTGGACAAAGGAAATGAATAGACATTTTTTCCAAAGAGAACATACAAATGGCCAACAGGTACATGAAAAGATGCTCAACATCACCAATCAACAGGGAAATGCAAGTCAAAACCACAATGCAATATCACCGCACATCTGTCAGAATGGTTATCATAAAAAATATAATTATGGGTGAGGACATGGATAAAAGCAAACTCTGTACACTGTTGGAGGGAATGCAAGTTGGTTCAGCCACTATGGAAAATAATAAGTATGGAGGTTACTCAAAAAATTAAATTAGAACTACCATATGATCCAGCAATTTCACTTTTGGGTATATATCCAAAGGAAATAAAAACAGGATATCAAAGAAATATATGCACTCCTATGTTTACTGCAGCATCATTCACAATGTACAGAAACAATCTAAGTGTCCGTCAACAGGTGAATGGATAAAGAAGATGTGGTGTATGTGTGTGCGCACCTGCATCTGTGTGTATGTGTATGTGTGTGTGTGTGTGTGTGTGTGTGTATGTGTGTATAATGGAATATCATTCAGCCATAAGAAAGAAGGAGGAGATTGGTTCAAGATGGTAGAGTAGAAGGACGTGCACTCACTCCCTCTTGCGAGAGCACCAGAATCACAACTTACTGCTAAACAATCATCGACAGGAAGACACTGGAACTCACCAAAAAAGATACCCACATCCAAAGACAAAGTAGAAGCCACAGTGAGATGGTAGGAGGGGCGCAATCACAATAAAATCAAATCCCATAATTGCGGGGTGGGTGACTCACAAACTGGACAACACTTATACCACAGAAGTCCACCCACTGGAGTGAAGGTTCTCAGCCCCACGTCAGGCTTCCCAACCTGGAGGTCTGGCAACAGGAGGAATTCCTAGGGAATCAGACTTTAAAGGCTAGTGGGATTTGATTGCAGGACTTTGACAGGACTGGGGGAAATAGAGACTCCACTCTCGGAGGGCACACACAAAGTAGTGTGCATACTGGAAAGCAGGGGAAGGAGGAGTGACCCCATAGGAGACTGAACCAGACATACCTGCTAGTGTTGGAGGGTTTCCTGCAGAGGCGGGGGGTGGGGGCTGTGGCTCACCGCAGGGACAAGGACACTGGCAGCAGAAGTTCTGGGAAGTACTCCTTGGCGAGAGCCCTCCCAGAGTCTGCCATTAGCCCCACCAAAGAGCCAGGCAGCCTTCAGTGTTGCGTCGCCTCAGGCCAGACAACAAACAGGGAGGGAACCTAGCACCACCCATCAGCAGACAAGCAGATTAAAGTTTTACTGAGCTCTGCCCTCCAGAGCAACACCAGCTCTACCCATCAGCAGTCTCTCCCATCAGGAAGCTTGCAAAAGCCTCTTAGATAGCCTCATCCACCAGAGGGCAGACAGCAGAAGCAAGAAGAACTACAATCCTGCAGCCTGTGGAACAAAAACCAGGTTCACAGAAAGAAAGACAAAATGAAAAGGCAGAGGATTTTGTAACAGATGAAGGAACAAGATAAAACCCCAGAAAAACAACTAAATGAAGTGGAGATAGGAAACCTTCCAGAAAATGAATTCAGAATAATGATAGTGAAGATGATCCAGGACCCCAGAAAATGAATGGAGGCAAAGATCGAGAAGATGCAAGAAATGTTTAACAAAGACCTGGAAGAAATAAAGAACAAACACCTTGAAGAATTAAACAACAAACAAACAGAGACAAACAATACAGTAACTGAAATGAAAAATACACTAAAAGGAATCAATAGCAGAATAACTGAGGCAGAAAAACAGATAAGTGACCTGGAAGACAGAATGGTGGAATTCACTGCTGCAGAACAGAATAAAGAAAAAAGAATGAAAAGAAATGAAGACAGCCTAAGAGACCTTGGGGACAACATTAAACACAACAACATTCACATTACAGGGGTCCCAGAAGGAAAAGAGAGAGAGAAAGGACCCGAGAAAATATATGAAGAGAGTATAGTTGAAAACTTCCCTAACATGGGAAGGCAAATAGCCACCCAAGTCCAGGAAGCACGGAGAGTCCCAGGCAGGATAAACCCAAGGAGAAACACACCGTGACACATAGTAAACAAACTGACAAAAATTAAAAACAAAGAAAAACTACTGAAAGCAACAAGGGAAAAACTATAAATAACATACAAGGGAACTCCCATAAGGTTAACAGCTGATTTCTCAGCAGAAACATTACAAGCCAGAAAGGAGTGGCATGACATACTTAAAGTGATGAAAGGGAAGAACCTACAACCAAGATTACCTCTACCTGGCAAGGATCACATTCAGTTTCAAAGGAGAAATCAAAAGCTTTACAAACAAGCAAAAGCTAAGAGAATTCAGCACCACCAAACCAGCAATACAACAAATTCTAAAGTAACTTCTCCAAGTGGGAAACACAAGAGAAAAAAAGGACCTACAGAAAAAAACCCATAACAATTAAGAAAATGGTAATAGGAACATACATATCGATAATTACCTTAAATGTGAATGGATTAAATGCTCCAACAAAAAGACACAGGCTCGCTGAACAGATACAAAGACAAGACCCATATATATGTTGTCTACAAGAGACCCACTTCAGACCTAGGAACACATACAGATTGAAAGTAAGGGGATGGAAAAATATATTCCATACAAATGAAAATCAAAAGGAAGATGGAGTAGCAATACTCATATCAGATAAAATAGACTTTAAAATAAAGAATATTACAAGAGACAAGAAAGGACACTACATAATGATCAAGGGATCAATCCAAGCAGAAGATATAACAATTATGAACATATATGCACCCAACATAGGAGAACTTCAAAACATAAGGCAACTGCTAACAGCTATAAAAGAGGAAATCAATAGTAACAAATAATAGTGGGGTACTTTAACACCTCACTTACACCAATGGACAGATCATCCAAACAGAAAATTAATAAGGAAACACAAGCTTTAAATGACACAATAGACCAGATAGACTTAATTGATATTTATAGGACATTCAATCCAAAAACTGCAGATTACACTTTCCTCTGAAGTGCACATGGAACATTCTCCAGGACAGATCACACCTTGGGTCACAAATCAAGCCTCAGTAAACTAAAGAAAATTGAAATCATATCAAGCATCTTTTCTGAACACAACACTATGAGATTAGAAATCAACTAGAGGGGGAAAAATGTAAAAAACACAAACACATGGAAGCTAAACAATACATTACTAAATAAACAAGAGATCACCAAAGAACTCAAAGAGGAAATAAAAAAATAACTAGAGACAAATTACAATGAAAACACGACAATCCAAAATCTCTGGGGTGCACCAAAAGCAGTTCTAAGAGGGAAGATATAGCTATACAAGCCTATCACAAGAAACAAGAAACAACTCAAATAAAAAATCTAACCTTACACCTAAAGGAACTAGAGAAAGAAGAACAAACAAAGTCCAAAGTTAGTAGAAGGAAAGAAATCATTAAGATCAGAGCAGAAATAAATGAAACAGAAAAAATGAAAATAGCAAAGACCAATAAAACTAAAAGCTGGTTCTTTGAGATGATAAATGAAATTGATAAACCATTAGCCAGACTCATCAAGAAAAAGAGGGAGAGGACTCAAATCCATAAAAGTAGAAATGAAAAAGAAGTTACAACAGACAACGCAGAAATACAAAGCATCCTAAGAGACTATTACAAGCAACTCTATGCCAATAAAATGGACAACATGGAAGAAATGGACAAATTCTCACAAAGGTATAACCTTCCAAGACTGAACCAGGAAGAAACAGAAAATATGAACAGACCAGTCACAAGTAATGAAATTGAAACTGTAATTAAAAATCTTCCAACAAACAAAAGTCCAGGACCAGAAGGCTTCACAGGTGAATTCTATCAAACATTTAGAGAAGAGCTAACACCCATCTTTCTCAAACTCTTCCAAAAAACTGCAGAGGAAGGAACACTCCCAAACTCATTCTATGAGGCCACCATCACCCTGATACGAAAACCAGACAAAAATACTACAGAAAAAGAAAATTACAGACGAATATCATTGATGAATATACAAGCAAAAACCCTCAACAAAATACTAGCAAACAGAATCCAACAACACATTAAAAGGATCATACACCATGATCAAGTCAGGTTTATCCCAGGGATGCAAGGATTCTTCAGTATACGAAACCAAACAATGTGATACACCATATTAACAAATTGAAGAATAAAAACCATATGATTATCTCAACAGATGCAGACAAAGCTTTTCACAAAATTCAACACCAGTTCATGACAAAAACTCTCCAGAAAGTGGGCATAAAGGGAACCTACCTCAACTTAATAAAGGCCATATACAACAAACCCACAGCAAACATCATTCTCAATGGTGAAAAAGTGAAAGCATTTCCTCTAGGATCAGGAACAAGACAAGGATGACCACTCTCACCACTCTTATTCAACATAGTTTTGGAAGTCCTAGCCACAGCAATCAGAGAAGAAAAAGAAATAAAAGGAATACAAATTGGAAAAGAAGAAGTAAAATTGTCACTGTTTGCAGATGACATGGTACTATACATAGAGAAACCTAAAGATGCCACCAGAAAACTACTAGAGATGATCAATGAATTTGGTAAAGTTGCAGGATACAAAATTAATGCACAGAAATCTCTGGCATTCCTATACGCTAATGATGAAAAATCTGAAAGAGAAATTAAGGAAACACTCCCATTTACCACTGCAACAAAAAGGATAAAATACCTAGGAATAAACCTACCTAGGGAGACAAAAGATCTGTATGCAGAAAACTATAAGACACTGATGAAAGAAATTAAAGATGATACAAATAGATGGAGAGATACACCATGTTTTTCGATTGAAAGAATCAATATTGTGAAAATGACTATATTACCCAAAGCAATCTACAGATTCAATGCAATCTCTATCAAATTACCAATGGCATTTTTTACAGAACTAGAACAAAAAATCTTAAAATTTGTATGGAGACCCAAAGACCCCGAATAGCCAAAGCAGTCTTGAGGGAAAAAAAACGGAGCTGGAGGAGTCAGCCTCCGTGACTTCTGACAATATTACAAAGCTGCAGTAATCGAGACAGTATGGTACTGGCACAAAAACAGAAATATACATCAATGGAACAGGACAGAAAGCCCAGAGATAAACCCAGCCACCTATGGTCACCTAACCTATGACAAATGAGGCAATAATATACAATGGAGAAAAGACAGTCTCTTCAATAAGTGGTGCTGCGAAAACTGGACAGCTACATGTAAAAGAATGAAATTAGAACACTCCCTAACACCATATAAAAATAAACTCAAAATGGATTAGAGACCTAAATGTAAGACTGGACAGTATAAAACTATTAGAGGAAAACATAGGAAGGACACACTTTGACCTAAATCACAGCAAGATCTTTTTTGATACACCTCCTAGAGTAATAGAAATAAAAAGAAAAATAAACAAATGGGACCTAATGAAACTTCAAACCTTTTGCACAGCAAAGGAAACCATAAACAAGACGAAAAGACAACCCTCAGAATGGGAGAAAATATTTGCAAATGAAACAACGGACAAAGGATTAATCTCCAAAATATATGAACAGCTCATACAGCTCAATATTACAGAAACAAACAACCCAATCCAAAAATGGGCAGAAGACCTAAATAGACATTCTCCAAAGAAGACATACAAATGGCCAAGAAGCACATGAAAAGCTGCTCAACATCACTAATTATTAGAGGAATGCAAGTCAAAAATACAATGAGGTATCATCTCACAACAGTTAGAATGGGCATCATCAGAAAATCTACAAACAACAAATGCTGGAGAGGGTGTGGAGAAAAGGGAACACTCTTGCACTGTTGGTGGGAATGTAAATTGATACAGCCACTATGGAGAACAGTATGGAGGTTCCTTAAAAAATTAAAAATAGAATTACCATATGATCCAGCAATCCCACTACTGGGCATATACCCAGAGAAAACCATAATTCAAAAAGACACATACTAATTCAAAAAGAGACATGTACCAAAATGTTCATAGCAGCTCTATTCACAATAGCCCGGAGATGGAAACAACCTAAGTGTCCATCATCGGATGAATGGATAAAGAAGATGCGGCACATATATACAATGGAATATTACTCAGCCATAAAAAGAAACGAAACTGAGCTATTTGTAATGAGGTGGATAGACCTAGAGTCTGTCATACAGAGTGAACTAAGTCAGAAAGAGAAAGACAAATACCGTATGCTAACACATATATATGGAATTTAAGAAAAAAAATGTCATGAAGAACCTAGGGGTAAAACGGGAATAAAGACACAGACCTACTTGAGAATGGACTTGAGGATATGGGGAGGGGGAAGGGTAAGCTGTGACAAAGCGAAAGAGAGGCATGGACATATATACACTACCAAACGTAAGGTAGATAGATAGTGGGAAGCAGCTGCATAGCACAGGGAGATCGGCTCGGTGCTTTGTGACTGCCTGGAGGGGTGGGATGGCGAGGGTGGGAGGGAGGGAGACGCAGGAGGGAAGGGATGTGGGAACAGATGTATATGTATGACTGATTCACTTTGATATAAAGCAGAAACTAAAAAAAAAAAAAAAAGACACATGCACCCCAATGTTCACTGCAGCACTATTTACAATAGCCAGGTCATGGAAGCAACCTAAATGCCCATCGACAGACGAATGGATACAGAGTGAAATAAGTCAGAAAGAGAAAGACAATATCGTATATTAACGCATGTATGTGGAACCTAGAAATATGGTACAGATGAACTGGTTTTTAGGGCAGAAGTTGAGACACAGATGTAGAGAACAAACGTATGGACACCAAGGGGGGAAAACTGCGGTGGGGTGGGGATGGTGGTGTGCTGAATTGGGCGATTGGGATTGACATGTACACACTGATGTGTATAAAACTGATGACTAATGAGAACCTGCAGTATAAAAAAAACAAACAAACAAGCAGAAAAAACAACTAATACTAAACTTTCTTTGGGTTATTTGTATAGAAATATGTTAATATAAATTTTTCAGACATTATATGAAATTTCTAAAAATCTTATATGTTCTGGTATAATGTTATAAATCATAATTCTAGTTATTACTTTAAAGTATATATCTCAGAAATAACTAAATTTCCTTGGCAATTGCATTATTATGAACTTTCATCAAATCTTTAACCATGGTCATTTTTAAGTCTTTTGTCATTTACAGAGAGTTCTGGGTGTACTCTGATGCTTTTGCAAAAATGTTCCTATAAAAGAGTTTCATCTTCAAGGAATTCATGGAAAAGACTCTGACAAGTACAGGTTTCTGGTAACTGACTATACTGCTGAACTGAATGAAAAAACATTTTCAGAACACTAATGGAAAACTGATGAATTCATAAATGTGCTAACAAAAGATCAAGATGAAAAAAAATTAATTACATGGGACTGAGGGATGGGAACTGATGAGGATGATTATAATTTTTATAATTTTTGTGACTTTCTGTTTGAATAAAAAAAAATCCCACAAGGACTCAGAGGCAAAAAATATACAAATCAATTTTCACTGAAAAGTAAAGGAGCTGTTACAGTGGAGGATTACTGGACTGAATGTCAATATTATGACATAGCATGAGTGTGTTTCGTGTTTGGTAATTGCAATCATTGTTGGTTTTGTTGTGGTCATCCATTTAAAATGCTTGGTGTCAGTCTATTTATCTCTTGTAAAAATAAAATACAGTGTGTGTGTGTGTGTGTGTGTGTGTGTGTGTGTGAAAAAAAGGAAATGTTTTAGACTTAAATGTAAGAGCAGACACTATAAAACTCTTAGAGGAAAGAGTAGGAAGAACACTCTTTGACATAAATCACAGCAAGATCTTTTTTGATCCACCTCCTACAGTAATGGAAATAAAAACAAAAATAAACAAATGGGACCTAATGAAACTTGAAAGCTTTTGCAAAGCAAAGGAAACTACAAACAAGACTAAAAGACAACCCTCAAAATGGGAGAAAATATTTGCAAATGAATCAACGAACAAAGGATTAATCTCCAAAATATATAAACAGCTCATGCAGCTCAATATTACAGAAACAAACAACCCAATCCAAAAATGGGCAGAAGACCTAAATAGACATTTCTCCAAAGAAGATATACAGATGGCCAAGAAGCACATGAAAAGCTGCTCAACATCACTAATTATTAGAGGAATGCAAATCAAAAATACAATGAGGTATCACCTCACACCAGTTAGAATGGGCATCATCAGCAAATCTGCAAACAACAAATGCTGGAGAGGGTGTGGTGAAACGGGAACCCTCTTGCACTGTTGGTGGGAATGTAAATTGATACAGCCACTATGGAGAACAGTATGGAGGTTCCTTAAAAAACTAAAAATAGAATTACCATATGATCCAGCAATCCCACTACTGGGCACATACCCAGAGAAACCATAATTCAAAAAGACGTATGCACCCCAATGTTCATTGCAGCACTATTTACAATAGTTAGGTCATGGAAGCAACCTAAATGCCCATCGACAGATGAATGGATAAAGAAGAAGTGGTACATATATACAATGAATATTACTCAGCCATAAAAAGGAATGAAATTGGGTCATTTGTAGATATGTGGATGGATCTAGAGACTGTCACTCAGAGTGCAGTAAATCAGAAAGAGAAAAACAATTTTTTTTTTGTTTATTAACGCATATATGTGGAACCTAGAAAAATGGTACAGATGAACCGGTTTGCAGGGCAGAAGTAGAGACACAGATGTAGAGAAGAAAAGTATGAACACCAAGGTGGGAAAGTGGTGGTGGGGGGTGGTGGTGGTGTGATGAATTGGGAGATTGGGATTGACATATATACACTAATATGTATAAAATGGATAACTAATAAGAACCTGCTATATAAAAAAGTAAATAAAATTCAAAAAGAAAAAAAAAAGAAAGAAGGAAAACCTACCATTTGCGACAATATGGATGTACCTTGGGGGCATTATGCTAAGTGAGATAAGCAGGTAGAGGAAGACAAATATTGTATTATATAACTTATATGTGGAACCTAAAAAAGTCAAACTCATAAAAACAGAGTAGAATGAGTTATTTTCTAAGCATTAATTCCCTGAAGTACAGGATATAAACAATTTTTAGGACATAATGCTAAATTCCCTTTCATGCAAGTTGTACCAATATAACTATCATCAGCAGTGTATGATACAACCTTCTTTAATGCAAACCAGGTATTATTTTAGAAATTTTCCCTAATTTGATAGAAAAATGGTGATTCTGTTGTATTAATTTGCTAATAAGGTTGAATATTCTTTCAAGTATTTATTAGTTATTTGTAGTTCCTCAATTGTGAGGCAGAACTGACTTAGTCTTTGGGATAGCAGGTAGTTCTGGAAAGCTTCCCTGGAGAAATGTCTAAACTGAGACCTAATGGGTTAAGCAGATATCATCCAGGCACAAAATACTTATCAACTACGAGGGGGAAAAATAGCAAATTTACAGCAGAGAAATATGGCAGATACCACCTTAATGAAGCCATCAAACTTAACATGAAGAGTAATGGGACAAATCCCCATCTTGTACTTCCTGATTATGTACTGAGGACACATCTTACCTCTGTGGTACTCTTCCCAAAAATGCATAGCTTGAAACAAATCATGAGGAAATATCACACAAAATCAAATTGAAGGACATTTTATAAAACAATCTTTAAAAATGCCAAGGTCATAAAAGGTGAGTGAAGTCTAAAGTATTATCAGGTTAAAGAAGCCCAAAGAGACATTACAACTAAATGTAACATGTTATCCTGGATTAGATCCTGGATCATAAGGGTTTTTTTGTTTGTTTTTGTTTTTGTGTTTTGCTATAAAAGATATTATTGGGACAATTAAAGAAATTTGAATGGGGTCTTTGGATTAAGTTGTAGTATAATGCCAGTGTTCATTTCCTGATTTTGATGATTGTACCATGGTTATGGGACAGTCTTTGAGGAAATTCACTCTGAAGTATTTAGGAGACATAAGGCATCATGTCTGTAATTTACTCTCAACTGATTCAAAAACAATAATGTGTGTGTGTAAATAGAAAGAGAAAGCAGGGACTTCGCTGGTGGCGCAGTGGATAGGAGTCTGTCTGCCAATGCAGGGGACTCGGGTTCGATCCCTGGTCCGGGAGGATCCCACATGCCGCAGAGCAACTGAGCCCGTGCTCCACAACTACTGAGCCTGTGCTCTCGAGCCCGTGTGCCACAACTACTGAGCCCACACGTCACAACTACTAAAGCCTGCGCACCTGGAGCCGGTGCTCCGCAGCAAAAGAAGCTGCCGCAGGGAGAAGCCCGCACACCACAACGAAGAGTAGCCCCCGCTTGCCGCAACTAGAGGAAGGCCATGCACAGCAACAAAGACCTAATGCAGCCAAAAATAAATAAATACATTAAAAAATAAATAAAGTGTATATCCCTTAACCCAATGGTTTCACTTTTAGGAATCTATCCTACAAAACTATTTGTGCAAGTTCACCAGGATATATGTACAAGGATCTGCACTAAAGTATTATCATCAACAAAGTAATTATTAAATATTGAAAAGAATGAATTAGATTACCTGTATGAAAGAGGATGTTTGGTTATGTTGTTCGGTAAAATGTGAGATTGTTGAATTTAAAAAATCAGGTTACATAGAGGTAAATAGAGTAGGGTTTAGTTTTTAAAAATAAGCTCAATATCTGTATCACTTTGGTAATTAAAAATACATAAAAAAGAAAAAGGTTACCTAAGGAATAAATATTTTGTAGGGACAAAGTTCTATATAAATTAATTCAACCACATTAATTATATAGTTTAAATTTTCTATGAACTTATTTTTGGTTTATTTTATCTGTCATAGCCTAGCAGTGGCTTTGTTAAATTGTCCCTTTATAACTGTTTCTATTTTGCCTTGTATTTCTAATACATTTTGCTCTGTATTCATTGAAACTACATTCCAGGCCAGACTTTCTCATTGTAGGCTGTGCCTTCTATCTGGACCCTCTTTGTCCTCCTTGTTCCATGTAATACTTTTTGCTTTGAATTCTACTTCATTTGAATTTACATAGTCACCCGTACTCTTTTTTGCTTTTTTGGCCACACTTTGTCCATCCTTCTGTTTTTAATCTTTCTGTAGCAATTTGTCGTCTTAGAGCTCTTAGAGGTGGTATAGGTATAGACTGGATTTCCTTTCTTCGTTTTTTAAATCAATCTGTGTCTTTGCCTTTAGGTAGGGGAAACAAATCAAGCCATGTGTATTTATCATTATAATGGATATGTTTGATCCTATTCCTACTATCCTATTTTATGCCTTCTTGCTGTTTCCATAGATAAAAGCTGAAATTAAGGCAGTAGCAGTGGGAAGGAAGAGATGAAGCCAAGTGGAACACAATAATGATGATGAAGATAACAATATAGGGGATGCAGGAGAGTGAGGGGGGTGGAGGATTGAGAGATGGTTCCCTGATATCAAGCTTTGTCAACTGGTGTATGGAAGGAAAAAAAAGCCTCCTTTTGTTTGCTTTTGTAGTGATAGAGATGATGAGTTTAGTTTAAGATATGTTTTCTAAGGTCTTTATGTGATATGTAAATAGAGATATGCTACAAAAGCAGTTGTACATACAGATCTGGAGCTTATGAAAGAAGTCTTCACCTACATGTCCATAGTTAGATTGGAGACTCTGAATACTGCCTATGGTTTAAAAGACCAATTAATTTGATGATGGTCCACATTCATGTTAAGGCTTTATCTATGGCAAAGGTGTACCAGACTTCCTTATCCCACACTTGGTAAAAACAAAGCAAGGGAAAAGCCCATATCATTACTTACAACAGATTTTACTATATCATGATTTGTCAGATCATCCAAGGGAACCTTAACTTGGCCATTAGATATCACTTCCTGCTTACAAACTCTGGTGGACCCAAGAGAAGCATTTCCAGAGTTTGGGTGCCTCTTCATTTGTGAGAAAGATGTAGTTCTTGTGGCATAAATAACAGGGTCCTTAGAAGACCATCAGAAAAAGAGAGGGTCTGGTATAAAGATTCTCCAAAAAATCCTATTGGAAAAGCTCAACTACTACCAACAAATAAACCTGTAGACTTGTAATTGGTAAATGTTATACTACTTGTCATTAATGTAAATAAAATTAGCAATTGGTGATATGACTTGCAAGGTAATCTACGTGTTAGTTTGTAGCTCAGAATGATTGGTATGTGATCAATTTTAATTCTGTTGCACAAGCAACTTGAATTCTTAAGCTTGTATAAATGATGACTTTGTTTTTCTTAATTATGGCAATATTTAAACTCCTTAATTTTATTGTCATCTCTCAAAGCAGTTTACTTTTTTAAAGAAATTGTTGACTGGGTTTATAAGAAATTAATTTTTGAAAATTGCATGAATTTTATTTTTTAACATGAGATAGGAAGAATGGAGTGAGTTGTGCCTATTTCCTGTTACTCCTAAGTCAGATGAGGTTTCTCTAAGAAATGTCTAACACACACAGAGAGAGAGATAAGCCCTGCAAATCTTATTTCCCAAATTCCATTAATGTTTATTGTCTTTATCAAAGTCCCTAGAAATTAATTTGTTTCAATAGCATCTTAATCCTTTATTCCTTTTGGGTGCAGAGTAATTAGACATATATGGTCTATAGATGTGACAGTGTGTTCACTTGAACTAGGAATAATGGCTAATGCAGAATGACGACTCAAGTGTGCTCATATAGTATGATGCTGCAGAAGTAACTGTGACTTTAAAGCCATACTATGTTTTTTAAAGTTAATTTGCACAAGTACATTTATATCTGTTTTGTCCAATATAGAATTTAAAATGTTTTAAAAGGGAGTAATTAAGCTTGGAAGAGTTTAATCAAAGTGATTGCTTATATACAGATGCTTGATTTTAGACTGAAATAGTTGATGCACCTCTGTACATTTACCTTGGATTTTTACACTTTGGATTCCTACAGGAGCCTGTGATGGTTTTGTCGTGTGTGTAAATGTTATTTATTTAGCAAATACATTAAAGATAACTTTCTGGGAAAAAAAAAACAAAGCTAGGAAAATTACCTTTGCCATTCCAACTGAACTGGCATTCAATTCTGAGATTCCTTGATTGGTCTTATCTCCACGTTCCCATATCCCGAAGTCCTGGCATAAAATAACCAACACACCATTATCAAATCATCACTACTAAACACTTACTAGATATACAAACCTTGAATAAAAGGCACAAGTATTAGCTAACTCGCCATACATATGTTTGCCCACAATGCTTATTAAGGAGAGGCCAATGAGTTGGGTTCCCCCTGTAGCTATTTTCCCAGTAGCTTTAAATTCTGTTGGGGCCTCCAAGAAGTTAGAAGATATCTTGACAGTTGATCAGGGCTAAGAACTGTAACTTAGTTCATCTAAAGAGGTGCTTCTCAAAATTTTTCATCAAAGCAGACACCTAGGGGGTCTAGGAGACAGAGCCTAAACATCATCCAAATATTTTATCTTAAACATCCAGTCTAATTTTACTCTCTATTGGCACTGACAATGTACCATGCACTTACCTATGCACTTTACACTGTTATAGTATCTTCCTTAATCTTTACATTTTATAGATGATGAAACTGAGGTGCAAAGAGAGGTCAAGTGACTCACCCAAGGTCCCATAGCTAATGAATAACAGAGCTAGGATTAGAGTCCAAGTGCTCCAAAGCCTACATTCTTAACCATAGTTCTATACGGCCCCTCGATAATACAAAGATAACATTTAAAATTACTTTTTAAAAACTTTTCATTTCCAAATAACTTTAGATTTACAGAGAAGTTGCAAAAATAGTAGTGAGTTCCCATACACCTTTCACTCAGCTTCCCCTACTGTTAATACCTGACATAACCATAGTAAAATTGTCAAAGTGAAGAAATTTACATTAGTAAAATACTAGTAACCAAATTATGGACTTTACTAGGATTTCACCGTTTTTTCCCCACTAATAGCCTTTTTTTAAAGATTTTTTTTGATGTGGACCATTTTTAAAGTCTTTATTGAATTTGTTACAATATTGCTTCTGTTTTATGTTTTGTTTTTTTGGCCGCAAGGCATGTGGGATCTTAGCTCCCCGACCAGGGATCAAACCCGCACCCCCTGCATTGGAAGGTGAGGTCTTAACCACTTGACTGCCATGGAAGTCCCACCACTAATAGCCTTTCTATGTATTCCAGGATCCAATCCAGAATACCATGCTGCATTTGTCATGCTTCTTTAAGTCTCTTCCAATCAGTTACAGTTTCTCAAGCCTTGTCTTTCATGACCTTGACACTTCCTGAAGATTAGTGGTCATATATTTTATAGATTTCCCTCAGTTTGGGTTTGCTTGATGTCTTCTCTTGATTAGATTGAGGTTATGCATTTTTGGCAAGAACACTAGAATACCACAAACATTATGCTCCTTCTTAGCACATCGTATCAGAGGTATAGGATGTTGATGTCATTACTGGTGATGTTAACCTTAATGACTTGGTTAAGGTGGTGTCTGCAGAGTTTCTCCATTCTACTGTTACTATTTTTCTATTATACTATTGTATTACTATACTAATTACAAGCATACCTCAGAGATATTGTGGATTCAGTTCCAGACCACAGCAATAAAGTGAATATTGTAATAAAGCAAGTCACATGATTTTTTTGCTTTCCCAGTGCATATAAAAGTTATGTTTACACTATACTATAGTCTATTAAGTGTGCAACAGTATTATGTCTAAAAAACAATGCACATACCTTAATTTAAAAATACCTTGTTGCTAAAAAATGCTAACCATTATCTGAGACTTCAGCAAGTCATAATCTCTTTGCTGGCAGAGGGTTTGACACATTGCAAGAATTACCAGAATGTGACACAGAAACATGAAATGAGCAAATGCTATTGGAAAAATTGCACCAATAGACTTGCTTGACATAAGGTTGTCACAAACCTTCAATTTGTAAAAAAACACAATTAACTGTGAAGTGCAATAGAGTGAAGGAAGCACAGTGAAATGAGGTGTGCCTGTAATTAATAATTATCTTCAGAGAGATACTTTATGATTGTCCAAATATCTTGTTTCTCCTCAAACATCCACCCACTAATTTAGCATCCATCAGTGAATTGTGCCTGCAACAATTATTACAGTGGTGATTTCAATGGTGATTTTCTAGTTCCTTCATTACCTCTATACTCATTAACTGCAATTCTTCTCTAAGGAAGAGTTATCCTTTCTCCCTCATTTATTTACTCAGCTATTTACTTACATCAGTATGAACTTATAGATATTTAGGTTATTCTCTGGGTTGTAAAAAATGTTATCATTATTTATTTTGCTCAAATTTTTCCAGCTCTAGCCACTGGGAGTTCTTCTAGGTTGGCTCCTGTGCCCTTTTGACATCCTCCATTTTTTTGAACACTTCCTCACTTTTTGTCACTATAAGATACCCAAATACAGTCTCATCTTGTATTTTCCCTGCCCCAGCTCTGGAATCAACCACTTCTACAAGGAATCCTGGTTTCTTTTATTAGAGAATGATAGTTACATTCAAGACTTGGATGCTGGTCCTCATTGTCACTGTGGTGTCAGGCTTCTAGGCCCTCTCATTGCACAGAACTTGGAAATACCCATGCGCACACACGCATGTGTGTGCACACACATGCACACACACCTATATTTATTTTGGTATTTACCTTAAATTACTTTTAATATCAAATCTTTGAGTCAAAAGATGGAGCTTCAGAAAGGTAAGCCATATTTATCCCATGGTGACTCTCATATGCCCCTAAATCCAGCTCTACCCTAGTTTGTGCAGCAAAGATTAGAGTATGAGAAGGCATAAATATCATTAATTCTACTGCTGCAACCCTTGGCTGCAACAGAGAGGCCAGAGAACACTGGCTTTTACCCTGGATCACAGCAGGCCTATGGTATCAGAAAACAAAGCAATCCATCAACAAATAATGTCTGTCTGCATCAGATATGTCTATGTTAGAATTATCCTTCTGGTAAATATGGAGTGACAGGTTGCAGATTTATCCTCACACCTGTAACAACTAAAAAACAACTAACCAAACTAAAACAATTAAACAGCTAAAAAAAAAACTGGACTACTTATGACACAGCCATTTTCAATACAATGAACATCATGCAATGAAGAACAGCAAACCCTGAGAGAGATGTTAAATATATTATGACAATAAAAACCTACCTCATATGTAGTCATAAGAAGGAGTAACTATTTTTGTATAGTAAGCACTGAATCAATGTCTACAGATGATATTAAATACATGACTAAATTTTATTTCTAAGTAGCTAACTGACCCATAATACTCCTTAGCCATCTTGCTCCCATTTAACCACAAACATTAAAATAAGACCACAATTTAGCCCCAGATTGCCCAATACATACCATGAAGTATTACAGAGTTTGAAACGAATGAAAGCATTGCACCTTGACCCTCCTGCCTCTGTAAATCCCTTGGGGAAAAGGGCAGACAGAGGACGACAGAGCTTAGTAAAGAGGCTGAAGGCAATTTCTGCCAGAAGCGTTATAGATTGGTTCACTATGAGGGGCAGCATTAAGAGAAGGATTAGGTTGTTCAGTATTTTAAGAGCATCACATGTTTAAAATTCACTCCAAAATGAGTACTTACAGCAGTTTTATATGCAGCTTCGATATAAAACACAAGGTTCTGTATGAAGTTAACTTCATCTAGGCTGTGGATGATATGAAGTCCTGAGGAAAAAGAGAATAAAGATATAGAGCTAGTCAATTATCACTACAGGCTTTACAGGCAGCCACAGTGACTAACTGACCCCCCTACTACCAAATAATCCTACTCCTGCTTAGGAATAATGGGAGACACTTTGATTCCTAAAACATAAAAATAACACCACAAATCAGTCCTAGGTTACTCTTCAACTAAGTAAGATACCACCATATTTTAACATGAAAGAATTTTAATTGTTATTTGTAGGCTTTAATGGAAAGTATCAGACTCCTAATTCTACAGGTAACTAATTTGTGCTGTGTTTAAATGTACAAACCTAGGCATCTGGAAAAAGAAAGACAAATATTTCAAAAAAGACTTGGAGGGAGTCTAAATACTAAGAAGTAGATAAAGATTATGATTTTAAGAACTCAAAACCATATTTGGGGGAGTAAAAATGATAATTATTCTAAATATAAGCTATATAAAGATAGGGCTTATAAATAAAATGTTTTGCATGAATCATACATTCAATTTTCAAAACAATCCTAAGAGGTGGGTACCTCTATTTTCTGCCTGAGGCTTAGAGAAGTTAAATATTTGCCTCAAGTCATGTAACTAATAAATAGTGGAACCAGGACTCAATTGACTATCAACTTCTGTTTCACTTCAGAGACTGAGTTCCCAACCAAGATGCTATACTGCTTCCAAATATGTACAATATGATCCATTTTTGTTTAAAAACTCACTCCTTTCCCCTCCCTTGCCATCGAGGGAAATACCAACAATTACACAGTGAAAGTTTTTCCCCCACCCAGAATCACATCACTCCCACCCTGCCAAATCTCCTCTCCGGGAGAAACCAGTCTTACCAGTTTCCTCTGTATCCTTTCAGAGAGACATTATGCGTATACAAAAATTATGCAAAGAGTAGTATACTATGCTGCACCTTGCCTTTTTCACATATAACTTGGAGACAATTTTAAATATATCTGCCTCATTTTTTTAATGGCTACATAGCATTCCACTGAATGGTTACTCATGTAACCTGTTCCCTATTGAAAGACATTTAGGTTGTATCTAATCTTTTATCACTACAATCAATGCTGCAATGAATATCTGTGTATTTACATCTTTGTGCACATGCACCAGTATATCAAGGTAAATTCTTAACTGCTGAGTCACAGATTTATGCATTTTCCCCAACATTTTATTTTGAATATTTCCAGACAAAAAATGAACGAATTTTACATGGCACATGTAGATTTAACACACCATCTGGACTCAACCATTAACATTTTACTGTACTTTTTAATCACATATATATCCATGCAACAGTCCACCTTATTTTTTGATACATTTCAAAGTAAGCTGCAAATATGGGTACACTTCTCTCTAAATACTTCACCACATGTACAATTAAATGTTGATGATCATCACCAAGTTATTCTGCAAAGTTCCACAGTTTACATACCAACTAGCGCTGCCTGCCTTTTTCCAACACATTTTGTAAACACAGGCTTTAATAAAAGTTTCTGATCTTTACCATTCTAATGGATGAGAAATAGAATTTCCTTGCACTTTAATTTGTAGCTTTTTTATTTTGAGTAAGGTTGTCTTTTCTTATGTTTATAAGCCAACTCTATTTATTTTCCTATGAACTGTTTGTTTTTTCATGTCCTTCACCAATTTCTATTGAATTGCTGGTCCTTCTGTTACTAATATATTAATAAATATTAAGGAAATTAGACTTTTGCCCATCATATGTGTTACAAGTATTTTTCCTAGTTTGTTTGAACGTTGATTTTGTTTACAGTATATTTTTCTTCTCAGAAGCTTTTATTAAAAAGCTTTATCCCATGAATGTTTCTAGTACTTTCCATTTCTTTTTTTGCATTTAAATCTTTGATCTATTGACAAATATTTTAAATCACAGAACTCTAACTTTAAAATTAAAAAGGACTATATGATTCAGATCATCAGATTGCAAACTCCTCCTGATCCGTGCCTCTGTCAAAACAGCAACCACAGCACAGGGCAGCATCAGCAGCAAAGGGTCTTTCTTGTAGCAGTAAAGACCTACCTTAATTTCTTGGATAGAGAGGAAAAAAGAAAAGAGAGGTAGTAATATTGGACATCAGCTTCCTGGCTTTATCTTGTCACCTTTGTGTGCCAAGGTGCTTGAACAGAGATTGAGAGAAGGCAGTAGGTATGAAACTGGTTTTGTCCATCTCTTAGGCTTGTGTCACAGCTAACTAGTCACTATACCATATAAATGCCACACGTCTACCATTTGTCCCTTTGCTCATGATATTCTGTTTACATGGCTTTCTCCACATCTTGAAATCCTAACTGTTCTTTCAAGGCCCAGCTCAAATGCTATCTCCTCTTATGATGCTCTCTCATTGATTCCCCTCTTCGGTGCTTCACAGAATTTTATTTTTCTTGCTCTTATGAACTTATGTTTTACTTGTACCATAGGTAAATCTTTACCTGAATTTGAAGGAATCTTATTTACATTTGTAAGTCCCCAGAAGTATCTCACATAGCTCCTAAAAGTATCTCACATACTAATGTGAATGGTATTAAACAATATTGAATAGTAGATGTTCAATGATTATTTATTGAATGATCTTAAACAATCCTGTTAACCACAGGAGAGGGACCTGTCTCTTGAAGCAAAGCCATACATGTAGGACCTCTGGTTCCTGTCCCTTCTATGGAGCCAAGGTGTTGCTTGTAGAACAGAGGATGCGGAGGTGAGACACACAGCTTAAGTGAAGTAGGGCTTGGGTAAGGCTAAAGATGGCAGTGCTGTATAAAGCACACTAAAATATGCAGGGCTCGAGAAATGAGGCTGACTCAGTGTTCTACTCCACAGACTGACTTGAACTCACCTAAAATTGAGCCTTTCTCTCCCTTATTTTTAAAAACAATATTGAGATATAATTCACATACCATGCAATTCACCCATTTCAAGTATATAATTCAATGGTTTTTAGGGTATGCAGAGTTCTGCAACCATCACCACAGTCAATTTTAGAACATTTTCATCACTCCCCAAAGAAACCCTGTATCTGTAGCATCACTCCCCATTTCCCTTCAACGCTTGTCCCATCGTTCCCCTACCCTACCTCCTGCCGAGCAATTACTAATCTTCTTTATGTCTCTATAGATTTGCCTTAATAGATATTCATATAAATGCAATCATACAATATGTGACATATGTCTAGGTTCTTTCACTTAGCATAATGTTTTCAAGGTTCATCCATGTTGTAGCACATATCAGTACTTCATTTCTTTTTATTGCTAAAAAATATTACATTGTACAGATATATCACATTTTATTTATCCGATGAGTAGTTAGTTGATGGACATTTAGGTTGCTTCCATTTTCTTTGGCTATTATAAACAATGCTGCTATGAACATTCATGTATGTGCACAAGCTTTTGAGTGAACATGTTTTCATTTCTCTTGAGTATATACCTAAGAGTGAAACTGCTAGATCATATGGTAACTCTGTTTAACCTTGTGAGAACTGCCAGACTGTTTTACAAAGTGGCTGTACTATTTTAGATTCCCATCAGCAGTGTATGAAGCTTCCAATTTCTCCATATCCTCAGAAACACTTGTTATTTTCTGTTTTTTGGATTATAGCCATCCCAGAGGGTGTGACATGGTATCTCATTATGGTTTGCATCTGCATTTCCCTAGTGACTTATGATGTTTAGCATTTTTTCATGTACTTATTGGCCACATGATTATCTTTGGAGAAATGTCAATTCATATTCTTGGCCCATTTCAAATTAGGTTATCTTTTTATTATTGAGTTGTGAGAGTTCTTTATATACTCTAGATACAAGTTTCTTATCAGATATATGATTTGCAAATATTTTCTATCATATTGTGGGTTGTTTTTTTAACTTTCTTACAGGGGTCCTTTGAAGCACAAAAGTTGATAAACAAAAGTTTATCTTAAGTTGATAAATTCCAATTTATTTTTTCTTTAGTTGCTATGCTTTTGGGGTCATGTCTAACCCAACGTCAGGAAGGTTTACTCCTATATTTTCCTCTAAGTGTTTGTTATAAACTCGAATTTGTTCCCCCAAAATTCACATGTTGAAGCCCTAACCCCCAATGTGACTGTATTTGGAGATAAGGCCTTTAAGGAGGCAATTCAGTTTAAATGAGGTCATAAAGGTGGGGCCCTTATACAATAGGGAATGGTATCCTTATTACAAGAGACATCAGGAATGCACACACACAGAGAAAAGGCCATATGAAGATAGGCGAGAGGGTTCATCTGAAACCAGCCCTGTTGACACCTTGATCTTGGACTTCTACCCTCCAGAACTTTGACAAAATAAATTTCTGCTGTTTAAGCCACCCATTCTGCAACATTCAGTTATAGAAGACTTAGAGGATTAAGATCTTTTTACAGTTTTCCTTCTTACATTTAAGACTATGATTCATTTTGAGTTAGTTTTTGTCTATGTTGGAGGAAGAAGTCCGATTTCATTCTTTTGCATGTGGATATCTGGTTTTCCCAGAATCATTTGTTGAGAAGACCATTCTTTCCCCATTGAATTATCTTGGCACCCTTGCCAAAAATCAACTAACCATAATGTGACGGTTTATTTCTTGACTCTCAGTTCTATTCTGTTATTCTATATGTCTATCCTTATGCCAGCATCACAGTATTTGGAAGTAAGTTTTGAAATCAGAAAGTGTGAGTCCTCCAACTTTGTTCTTTTTCTAAGTTGTTTTGGCCATTCTGGGTCCTTTGGATTTTCATATACATTTTAGGAACAGCTTGTCAATTTCTGCAAAGAAGACAGCTGGGATTTTCACAGAAATTGCATTGAATCTATAGATCAGTTTGGGGAATGTTGCTATCTTAACAGTAAGTCTTCTGATCCATGAACACAGGATGTCTTTCTAATTTAACATTTCTGATTCTCTTCATTTGTTCCTGTGGATTTGAGTTACCATTTGGTATCATTTCCTTAATTCAATATAGCTTTGCTCCCACCGACATCCTTAGTTCTGATATTATCAAATATATTTACATTTTTATATGCTATAAGCCCAACAATACAAGTATATTGTTTTATACAATTGATTTTTAGGTCAGTTAAGAAAGAAGAAATATGCAATTATATCATATTTTATAATTATTTTTACCAGTGGTCTCTTTTGTGTGTGTGGATTCCAATTACTGTCTGCGGTCCTCTGATTTTAGTATAAAGAACTTCTTTTAGTATTTCTTGTAAGGTAGGTCTATTAGCAACAAATTCTCTCACTGTTTGTTTATCTGGGAATGTCTTCATCTCACATCGTTTTTGAGAGAGAGTTTTGCTGGATATAAGATTCTTGGATCATTCCACTGCCTTCTGGCCTCAACTTTTTTGTGATGAGAAGTCAGTTGATAATCTTATTTGGGTTCCCTTATACATAACAAGTCATTTTTCTCATAGTGCTTTCAAGATGTTTGTTTTTGGCTTTTAACATTTTTACTATGATGTTTCTGGATATGAATCTCTGTTTATCCTACCTGGCGATCTTTGAGCTTCTAAGATATGTAGATTAATGTTTTTCATCAAATTTGGGATGTTTTTAGCCATTATTTCTTTAAAAATATTTTCTGCTCCTTACTCTCCTCTAGTACTCTTATTACACAGGTTGGTGTCCTACATTTCTCTGGGGTTTTATTCATTTTTCTTTATTATTTTTTCTTGTTCTTCAGACTGCATAATCTCTGTTGATCTATCTTCAAGTATGCTGACCTTCCCCTCTGCCAGCTCAAATCTATGAGTCTCCCTAGTGAATCTTTCATTTTCAACTTTCCATTTGCTTCATTTTTATCTCTTTAGTGATATTCTCTATTTGACGAAATACAATCATCATATATTCCTTTACTTCTTTAAGCATGGTGTCCTTTAGCTTTCTGGACACTTTTATAGTAACTGATTTGAAGTCTTTGTTTCCTAAGTTCAACATATGCTTCCTCTCAAAGGCAGCTTCTGTTACCTGCTTTTTTTCTTGTGTTGGCTCAGGCTTTCCTGTTTCTTTGCACGCCTCATAAATTTTTGCTGAAAACTGGATATTATAGATAATATGTTGTAGGAATCTATAGATATTGATACCCTCCCCTATGGGACTTGTTTTTTGTTTACCTGTTTATTTGTTTAGTGACTTGGATTATTTCAGTGAAATTTATTTTCCCCATAGTATGCAGCCTCTGAAGTTGTTCTTCAGAGGGTGCTGCTTTGGACATGTACACTGTCACCCCAGGAAGACAGTGGTTTTAGCTTTAGCGACTGTCTCTTTTTGTGATCCATTAAATATCTACCTCTGTTGGTATCTTTCCCAGATGTTAATCTCCACTAATTGCCAGCTGATTGTTCTATTATATTGTACAATGCCCCAAGGCATAAATTGCTCCACAATCTCATTCAATTAAATTCAGGCCCCATTTCAGGTGGTCTTTGATGCCAGTCTTTGAAATTTGTTCTAACCCTAGGAGGGCTGTTTTTAGCTCTCTCTTTCCCTGGTTCTCTGTTAAGACTTCTAGCTAGTCTATGGGTTAGCTTGCTGCTCTTATTACTGAGTTATCAGCCTCCTCTCAATTTCTTAGAACCAAAATCTTCAATTGTTTTTGAGTGCCCTTAGGCTCGAACTTTCCCACACTCTGTTCCAGATAAAGTCAGTTCTCTTGGGAGGTGCTATGGAGCTTTCTGTTCTTATGGCCAGCCCCATCATCCATGCTACTAGAAAGGTGGGCCAGGTCTATTATTCTTGGCCTGCTCTGCCTGGGATTAAGCTTCCACTTCATGAGGGGGAATGGGGTGGGTAGGAAGGGAGTTCCAAACCTCTTAATTATTCTTGGCTAGACTAGAACTTCTGCAACACAGAGCTGGGGATGGTGAGAAATACTGGCAACCCACCTCTCTCAGGGAGATATCATAGCCCTAGACTGGGAGCTGGGGGGACAGGGAGCCTTGTACTCCTGGCTACAACCACTTCAAGTAGTGCTTCTGTCATGGTGACCTTGGGGCAGGGGAGGGAATAGGTTGTGGCCCAAATGCCATACTCTCTCACTGTTAAGATTTAGACTTCCTTGAATAAATGTTTTTCCACTTGTTGTGTGCCCTTAGGACAATTTCCAGTGACTTTAAATGGTCGGTTTTATAAAATTAAATTTCACCATTTATGGCTATTTTACTGGGGAGAGGGTCTGTGGAGCTTCTCTGCCACTATCCTGTAAGTTGCAATCAGCTTCTGTCTAAGCCTCTGTTAACCAAGGTTGAAATTTTTAAGAATTCAAAAATGTTCAGAGAATTGCTAAATTTTCCATGAAGATCTTTCACATTCTACCTCTCAATTATCTCTCACAGCTATCCTTTTCATCCTCAAGGCAACTGCCTTACATAAGTTCTGCATCATTTCTTGCCTAAAGTATTTTACTAAACTTTTAACTCCCCCATCCAATCTATCCTCCTGCTATTGGAGTGAATCATTTGAAACTTTCTTGATTATTTATCTTGAGTGGCTCTCTACTGACTATAGACTAAACTCCAAACTACTTAGCATGGTACACAAGCCCTTTAACAGTTAGTCCCAACTTTCCAGCTCCATCTTTTGCCATTTTTTCCAGATCTATTGAATATCTTACACTCTAACCATAGAAAATACCTAGCCTTACCTTGGTGGCCAGCATCTTTCAAACTTCTGTGCTATAGTCACACTATTCCCTTCCCTTTTCTGACTTGTGAATTTCTACTTATTCTAATTTATTCCTCAAAGGCCTGATCAAATATCAACCCTATTCCAAGTACCTATCAAAGTCAGCTCATGGGGTTGAAAATCAAATGTTAAGTCAGGAATCAACAAACTTTTGTTGAATGAATATGTCTCTTATAAGCCTCTTTAGTATATTTCCCCTTCCCTTCTGGGCTCAAAATGAAAAACCACAAGGGATATTTAGACACTGCTTTGTAGAAAAGCACTCTAGAGTTGGTATTAGAAGAATATTAGAAACGGAGTTATAGTTGCCATTCTATTTAAACAAATAAAACCTAAAGAATATATTTATTCAGGAAGGAACCTCCCCTCCAAAAGAAAGAAGTATGTGAGTAGACATTATAATTATAAGAAAAGGTTATTCAGCCTCTGGGATGTGTGTTGTTCTAGAGGAAAGAAAAAAAGGGACGCTTTATCACCAAGTATTTATTTCTGCAAGAAAAGGAGAAGAGTATTCTGGGGTAATTCTGACCCTGAATGCCTTTAGTACCAAGGAGCTCTGTAATCAGATAGAAAGATAAAGAAATTGAAATGTCAAAAATGTGGTATTGTGAGAAGTATATGTATCTACTCAGGAAGATCTGGCAAAGTCCTGTTTAATTTATAAACTGAATGTAATCAGATTCATAGTCCTCCCCAATTTAGGAGAAATAAAAGGGAATTACGCTGGTTCTCATAATTTCCTTTTCAGGTAAAACATCTAGAGCAATTAACAAAATCATCTGAAAAGGGTGTGTTATTCAATAATAAAAAACACTGAATTCTGATTCCTAAGTTAATTCCCTTAATATAATTTAGATGCCTGTAAACAGATGCCTTGTTTATAATATATTCATAAAGAGCAGTACAAAGTAGGTGATGTTGACACTAACTATAGGCTTGTCAGTGCATAGTATGGGAGTAAGCAATAGTCCTTCTTTCCCATGTTATAGCATCTGAGGATTAATAAAAGATAAAAATACCTGTCTAAAGAAAATCTACCCCAGATTTCCCAGTTCTCAATTAAAAATATGTATTACTTAGTACTCCAGACTTGTTTCTCAATGTAAAAGAACACTAACTACCTTAGTGAGTTGTTTCTCTGTATAAAATTTGCAAAATATTATGTTTCCAATGTGTATCTTTAAGTAATGTAAACAGCTATGTTGTTTGCTGGCCAACACCTTTGGAGAAGCCACGTGTGCCAGGGCAAGTGCTCCACACTGCAGTGGTTCCCAGTACTTCTGTCCTTGTACTGACCTGAGGCAGTCATTTGTGCTAGGAAGAGCAGGTACAGAGAGGTAGCATCCAGCTGCAGGTGTCCCCACTGATCATCACCGACTACAGTGGCACAGGTTTTGGTGTTGTACTTGGCATGGAGGCTATCCTTGGTACTCTGACTATACTTGAAGGATTCTACTTTATCCACCTGAAGAAAACAAAAACAGTAAAAGAAGGCTATGCAGAAAAATCAACCCATATGCCATACTTTGGTAGTAATCTGATACATATCATTCCATTTTGTCTTCAGGCAATTGTGAGTATTTAAAATGCATTGTTACCTCTTTTTCCCTATACTTATACAATTAGGAAAGTCTGCTCTTGCTGTTTTTCAATTTAAGCAATTTAATTAGAAAATAATATCCATCAAAACCAGCTATTTCCTATTCATTACCTCTCTTTCACTCTTCAGTTGGTTGTTTTCCCACTTTGTAGATAAAAACTGAGGTGTGGAGAGGTGACAACAGCTTAGTAAGAGATAACTGAGTTGTTAAAAAAGATTAATTTGTTCCTGAAACAGAGGTAGGAATTTTGAGGGAAGAGGATATATTTTGAAGGAGTAATGAAAGGAGCTAGGGAGAGATCCATGGAGTGACAAAGAAAAGATGTGAAAGAAAGCTGAAACCAAGGTCAGAAATGAAACACTGTGCAAGGGACAAATGAAAGATTTATTTCCTGAAACTTCAATTTGATTATGTGTGCATCTGCTATATGATAGTAACTATCATACCTTTAAATATGGTTCAAGAAATTAGTGACTTTAAACCTATTTGGTAAGGTGGAAAATGCAAATATCTAAAATACAAAAAAATTAAAAAGTAGCAAAGAAGGAAAAAAAATGATGGCTGTGAGATAGTCCCTACCAGACTAGAGATCACTGATCAAGTTCAGAAGTCTAGAGTTGATTTCTTTTTACTTTAGACTTGTTGTGTGCCTCAGGATGGTCATTTTATTAATCTGGGCCTCAATTTCTCCTTCTAATAAAATGTAATCTTGGGCTCAAAAATCAATTCTGAGTCAAAGTACACAACATGTGTAAAGATCTCCTAGGATAAAAGTAAAATGCTTTTTCTTTTAGTAAAACACTTTTGAGTGGAAAAAATATCATAAACAAACCCAAAAGATAAACCAGAGACAGCCAAAAAATATTTGTAGTACATGTGACAATGGATAAATATCCATCATGGACAGGAACTCCTGGCAAGAAAGAGACAGCCCAAGAGAAAAAGAGGCAAAGGACCTAAGAGGCAATTAATAGAAGAGGAAATACAAATTTTCAACCCACACATGAAAGGATGCTCAACTTCACTCAAGATCAGGAAAATGCATATTAATGCTAGAAGATATAAGTCCTTTGCCCCTTATCTCCAACCCTAAAATCTAAAACACTTCCAAAAGGATTTTCCCCCTAAGTTTTGTACCAAAATTCATTTGGTGGCAACACCTGATTCAAACTGACTTGGGGCTATTTGCAGCTTTTATTTATTCCGCTTATTGTAAAAATGCATGTTTTCCTATAGAGAGATTAATGTTTTTGATGATAGAGTGATGTCTGGACTTGCTGAGGGCATAACATAATATATGGTATGTGCACTGCACTACCTTTTAAAATCTGAAAAATTCTGAATTATAAAATTTATCTGGTCCCAAGGGTTTCAGAGGAGAACTTATAGACCTGTATCATCCTTTACTCAATATACGTAATTGCATATACAGTAATGATGAAGTATATAAAAAAATCATTTGTAGAGGGGGAAAAGACTGGAAGGTAATACTTCAGTGGTAACTGGGTGGTGAGATCATGGCTGACGTTTTCCTCCTCAATTCTACAGATTTTCTAAAATTAGTATGTACTATTTGTGAAACTGAAAAAAATATAAGCCATATATATATATATATATATTACAATGTGGTTTTATTGGAGAGGGTGCTGTTAATAATGCCATACCTGTCTGATCATGCAGTGCAGCAGTCCCCTCATCAGCTTCACTACACTCTGCAGAAATAAATGGAAACAAGCTGTTATAAACATCACTAGATGCAGGAACACTTACTCAGCAACTGCAGTTGGTACATGATCTTTTGAGAACAAGTAACCTTATCCTGGGTTCCTATTTACATGGCATTTACTTTATAGGTACACAGAAGAGAAGACTGCAGCTAAAAGTGGAACTAAAAGTTGCAGTTGGTGACTCCTTCAAGTTAAAAAAAAAAATCCAAGCTCCAACAGGCTTATGTAAAACTAAGTCAACTATCCTATTAGAGGACATTCCGCCTGGAAAAAAATGGGCAAGTCAGCTCAAAAATCATAAAGCTATGAGAATATTTAAAATATATCCTGTGTCCTAGAAAAGCCAGCATCATCACTTTTATTTTTTTTCTGAACTAGCCAAGACTTATCTTCAAGAGTCCACAGAAATATTTATCTGGACATTTTCCCTAAAGAATAAATGAACTTCAATTCAGGATAATTGTAAAGGGGAATTGTTAGTACAACTCAACCCTCTTTCCCTGAAAAAAAAAAAGCCACAAACTTAAGTCTCAAGTCATCACTATTTCCCTTACTAGGACTTGATAATTTCTAAGTAGTTAGTTTTCTAATCATAACACTCCAAAATTTTGATTACCAGTTATAACAATGTACTATAATTAGTATTATGCATACAGTAATAATATAATAAGTATATTTAATTATAATATAGTATAGTAACAGTTATACTTGTTATACTACATGACACTAGAAGAGCCCGTCAACACTGGCATGGGTAGGCAATATGTTTTGGAAGAATATAGCACCAAACAGCTTCTCCATTTCTCTAAGCTTTCTGTTTCACAGTCCAGAAGAAATACAGCCAGGTTACTCCAGGGAATGCTGCCTCAGAGGTGGCTTCAGGACACCTCTGAAAACTAATCTACTTGGGAGCTGCACCATTCTGTTATTCCTTCAAAATATTCAAATGGGACTACAAGCAGTAGGCAGGACAAGGATAAGCACCTATTAAATTATGTTCTAATGCTTTATGAAATCTTTTACTGAGGGAAAAATAAATTGTTTCCTTGGGAGAGTTCCTTTCCTTAAGTAATTTCTGTCTACAGATGGTCCCCTCCCCTTACAGATCAAGGGAAGAAATAAAGAGAGAGTGAGAGTGAGAGACAGAACAAACAGGCAGTGCATGATCTTGTCACCTTTTAAAGCATGAAGCATTTGTTATAAAGTAATGAAACTGACTGCAACCCCTACAAGAAAATCTCTATCATTACTCTGATCCTAATGAAAGACACCATCCTTTAATATACTGTTACAGACAGCATTAAACACAGCCTTCTCACTCGATGGGGTGACTTTATTCAATTCTGAATTCTCTTCTACATGTCACCACATACTCACAGATTTCTATCCCATCCTTTCAACTCTCTTTACCACCCACCCTGCTACTACCATCTACATTTTCTTTAAACAGCAAACCTGGGAGATTATAGATGCAGTGGAGGAGTCCTGATTGCCATCCACTTTTGTCCTCTTGGAATGGCCACTGTCAGCCATTTCTGTCCTCAAGTTCCAAATTCCAAGTCAGGATAAAATGAATAGGAAGCATGGAGAGGTAAGAATGAAGGGAAGTATCTGTAGTTTGTATTCCCCCAAACTGTCCATTTCCTGATTCAGGTGCACTAGTTGGCATTAATTATACATGTTTATGCATACACCAGGGCTTCTAACCACACCAAGTGATACCCTCCTCTAATCTATCTTTTTTTTTGAGGATATGGATCTATGTGTTTGTGAACGGACCATATAAGGATATATAACTATTTATACACAACAATAGCCATGTAAGTATTAATACCTGTCTCTCTCTCCAGGTATATTTACAATCAGATACATATGAGCATCTAACATATGCAAAGCACTCCACCAGGCTTTGTAAAACATAAAGAAAAGGGAGGGCTTCCCTGGTGGCGCAGTGGTTGAGGGTCCGCCTGCCTAATGCAGGGGACAGGGGTTCGTGCCCCGGTCCGGGAGGATCCCACATGCCGCAGAGCGGCTGGGCCCGTGAGCCATGGCCGCTGAGCCTGCGCCCCGCAACGGGAGAGGCCACAGCAGTGAGAGGCCCGCATACCGCAAAAAAAAAAAAAAAAAAAAAAAAAAAAGAAAAGGGAGACAGAACAGATATGTTTTTTTAAAACACTAAACTACAAAAAAAGGAAAGAAAGAATGAAAAAAACCCCACTAAACTACAAATACAGTCTACCTAACAATTCCTGGTTATCCTTTAAAACCCAACTCCTCTATGAATCCTTCCTTGTCTTGTTCAAGGGAAATTAGACTTTCCTGCCTATGTGTTCCCACAAAACTTTGTACTTATCTCCTAAATATGGTACCTACAGTATCTGTCTTAATGCATTGTAACTATGTTTATATATATCTGTCTCGCCTATCACCCTATGAACTCCTTAAGAAAAAGGGGCAGAGACCAGATTCAGAAATAGACCTTTAAGCCAATGGACTAAGCAGATTGTGTTTTTAAAAATATATATTCCGTGTCTGCAAGTAACTCTCAAATGGCTTACCAAAAAACCTGTGCGCCTGGGGGGGGAACGTGTTTATAGAGAGGATGCAAATATGACAAAATGTTAACAACTAGTGAATCTAGATAAAGAGTACATGCAAATATGTTCATTTTACTATTCCTAAAACTTTTCTGTAAATTTAAAATTTTAAAAAATTAAAAGTTGAGGTTTAAATATAAACATTTTGTCCCATTTTATTTTTTATATCTATTGTAGGGCTTGGCACATAACAATTACACAAAATTTGCTAAATGAAAAACCGAACATGTTGAAAGGCATAGACCATAAGTAATCTAGAAGTTCCAAGAAAGCAGTCCTGAGAAAGAAGTGATCACTGTGAAGTTGAGAGGTCTATGAGGACAGGAACCACAGAAAAAGTGGGATTGACGACAGGCTTCACAGGTGGAAGAAACAGCTCATAAAATGATTTGGAGGTGGGAATGTCTATGGCTTCCATGGAGGAGGAAATATTCAAAAAGACTGAATCTGAAGTCATAAGACCCAGGTAGTACTCATGACACCACCAAATTCCAACTTCATCTCCTTCTGTCAATCCCTTCACCTGTAAATTGGGGAAAATCATACCTAATTCATAGGGTGTTACAGGAATAAAATACTAGTAATTATGGGAAAGTATACAGTACAATGAAAAGTCTTTATACAAATGTCAGGTATTTTTATCAAGGTACTGTTAGAGGAGTAATGAAGACACCAACCTGGTTGGAACTGGGGGTAGAATGCAGGGACCAGCATGATATAATATTGAAAAAGCAGCCTAGGACCAAACCCTAAAGAGCCTTGCCTACCAATCCAAAACATTTGGATTTTACTTGTAGGGAAATGAGAACTACAAAAAGATTGCTGAGAATGAAAATACATAATTTAAGTGTTGTTTTAACTTAAAGTCTAAACCCTTTCACTAAGTGATCAGGGTTTAGACTAGGGTTGAGGCAGAAGGGAATAGAAAGGAGGGGATGGATTCGAGAAAAATTATAAGAATTAACAGACTTTGGTCTGCATGTATCAAAAGGCAAAAGGGACAAGTCAAAAATCACCATAAGGGCAGCACTTTTCAAACACTGTTTTATAGAACACTAGTCCAGGAAATTCTGGGAAGGCTGTAAAATCCACCCCCATCTTAGACTCAAAATGCACATCAGTACATCAAAAGCTCTGAGAAATTACAGAGTAAGAAACCTGCTGTTTAACATAGCTCCAAACTTAGTTGATCTAGTATTCCATGGAACACACTATGGGAAATGTTCTAAATAATGTTGCCCAGGTGACTAGTAGAATGAGGACACCAGTAAGAAAAAAAGGGACATTTGGTGAGTTGCTGTTGTTTAGTAGTCTATTTTGTTTGTTTTTAGTAGGGAAGGTGGGGTTTCAGACCTGCTGATTTTGAGGAGCCACAAGATATTCAGGTGCAACTGATCAGAAAACAAATGAAAATCTGGGTTTGAAACTGAAGTGAGGTCAGAGTTAAAGATGAAGCTTTGGAAGTCATTCTCATAAAGGTAATAGTTAAAGACACGAGAAAAGATGAGAGACTACACAAGGAGAACAAAACTGAGGAAGAAGTAGAACTGGGGGCAGCCAAAGAGCTATCTCTATTTGTGTGTCTATTTATTTTTATGGGTGTGAGTTTTTATCTGTGTGACTAAGAGAAAGGGCATTTGTAAAAACATGTATGTGCATACTTCTATTCTCAACCTAGGATAGAACAGTCACTTAAACCCTTGTCCCCTCTTCATCCAGAATTCTCTTTAGTTCTCTGACATTATTTCTCAGAGAGAAATCTAGGTGAGAGTTGGAAGGAAGGGTAGAAATGATTAACAGTCAATGGTTTGGGAAAATCTAAACAGTAATGGAAAGCTCACAGTAGGTAGGAATTTAATCTATGAATTTATTCTATTTGATTTCACCTATGCTCACTTATTAGCCATAGATCAGTGATTATCTCTGGCTGCACTTTAGAATTACCAGAGCAGTTTTTTTAAAATATTGATGCCCCTGGGGCTCCACTTACAGAGATTTATCTAAATCGTTCTAGGGTGAGGTCCAGTAAGGGTAATTCTTAAAAGCTTCTCAAGTCATTCCAATGCACAGCCAGAGTTTAGAACCATTCGCACAGCCAGAGTTTAGAACCATTCGTGTAGAGTGGGGACAAATCTAGCTCATGGTGTGTTTTTGTAAATAGAAGTTACTGATTAAAAAAAAAAGAACTTACTGGAACATAACCACGCTCATTCATTTATGTATCATCTCTGGCTGCTTTTACATAGTAGCGGAAGACCTGAGTAGTTGCGTAGAGATCACACATGACCCACAATGCCAAAAATATTTACAATCTGGCCTTTACAGAGATGGTTCTCTGATCCCTAGTTTGAATTAACTAAGTCAAATTTGAGAAGAAAATTAATGAGACTTAATAATACAATCTATTTTAATTTATAATGAAAGTTGGTAGAAATTTTAGAATTCCCAGAGAAATGTGGTTTTTTTGAAGATGTTTCCTATTGCCATAATGTTTTTGAGGCATCCCAAGATTATTATTGAGGTGGTATGGAAAATATTTTTGTGCTGTGTGAAAAATTATTGAACGAAACATTAAAATTTTAGAATAAACAATTTTCTGTTCATTTTTCCCCTCTTCCTCTGTTACATTCTTTCTTCCTGGGCCACAGAAGGAAAAATGTCAACTCTGCAGAATGATTGATCAACAAGGAGACACAGATTTCTTCTAACAGTGTTGAAAAAGAAATGTGTCAAATCGTACTGGGTATAAAATCTTGGGTATTGTTCCACCAATATCAATTTCTAGCAAAACAAGACAAAATACTGAGATCAAAGTAGCAAAACATTAGAGTAGGACATAGGATAAGGGAGGGGAGTAAGATTACAGATGATTTTTTTAAACACTCCTCTATGTTTTCCAAATTCTCACAATGGTTATGTATGTTTTCTGTAAGTCACAAAAATATTGATCTGTACTTCCTGGGCTAGAGCAAAAACTCCAACAATTTTTTCTGGTGGACCTAAGTACCTCTTAATTATGGCTTGAGGGAATAAGAAACACCTGCTGTTGCAGAGGACAACACAGTGAAACTTTCCTGCTGCCAAGGACTATAACCCCACAATATGTTGGTGTCCTTAAAAATAACCAAATCTCAATATTCTGATTTATAGATGAAGACTGGAGTTCAGATTGCCTAAGCTGAGGGAGACCACTTGAGAAAATGGCTGGTGTGGAGAGACTCTTTTCCACTAATGGAAAAGAATTCACATACACCTTACAACTGACAGCAGAGTACCTTAACATTAAGAGTCTCATGTAGCCCAGAATATTATTTTCTTGGTCATTCAAGAGGACATAGCATCCTGTGTCTAAACAGTTCTATAGAGGATACTTCTTTACTGAGGGGAGGGCCTTAAAAGTTGGCTTAAAGGCATCTGTTGACTCTGACCTTATTTTGCCCCAAGGGGTGAGGGTGGGTATGGGGGCAGGGAGGACACACAACAGACTCTGAAACAGTGGCCTAGGTATAAAAATCAACAGATAATGTCTTTTACTTGTGTCTAGTTGGGAAAGTCTGCTAATTTGTATCAGTTACCCTCATATAAATACCATCTATCATTTTCAAAAAAGAAGTAAAATGGTAGATACCTGCCTCCGAAAATTCTTCTCAATGAGAATAAATATGCTGGAGACTACAAAATACATTTGCTTGGAAAGAGGATTACAAATTTTAGCAAAGATCTGAGGATAGGATTTTCCACTGTAACAGAACAGACTGTGCCCTCTCCCCCTGAATCAGCAAGTTTCATATTTCCACTGCAAAAAAAAAACCTCCGTACAATACAGGAAAGCTTTATGGAATGCAATTTCAGCAAGGTGAAGAAAGAGTGAGAGGCAAAACATATCTGTCTTAGCGCCTGTGGACTACATTTCCTTCCTCCACTCCCCAGTTCCAGAGTTCTTTGTATTTTTATTGAGTACCTGCTCCAGTTCATAGGCCTTTGCCTTATCCTCATCCCGGTCTGCATTCTTCCGATAGGCCAGTCCCAAACCCCACACAGCCAAGATGCTGTACACATTATCCCGGACCCAGGCATCTTTCTGATCATAGCTGGCTGGAAGCAAGCCAGTCACTGGATTCTGTAAGGACAAGAAAAAGGGGACAGGCAGGTAACCATAGGGTGTTAATATGAGGAAACAGAATCTATCAAATGGGTACTGAGGGACTTTGGTCTTTCTTCTATGTCCCCACTCCTGAATTCTATAATCTCCTCTTCTGACCAAGTGCAAGCAAATGCTATCTTGAATAAAGGGAAAGAGCTGGCTGAAGCCTTACAAGTCTGAAATGTGGGAATTCTTAAAAGAAAGGTGTTTTAGAAAGAATGAACTACCAACGAAAAATCAGCATTAAAAGATTAGAAAAACTACAGTGAACAGTATATACACGGTACTTCAGATCTTCACAACAGTCTAGTCTTAAGATGGGTAAAAGTTCTCCTACCTCTTTTTCCTTCAGAGGAGGGGAAGGAGATGACTCCCAAGCCTGCGGAGGGGGCCGGGGGCGGTGTCGATAAACAAGCTTCGACACATCTTACAACTCCGGCCCCTGGAACCCAGCAGTGGTTTGGGGGACGCGGAGGGTTGGTAGGGGGGACTCAGAAGCTCCGACTCAGGACTCGTGGCTAACGGTGCCTGACTCTGGTTCTGTTCCTGGCCCAACACCTTTCTTCACGGTCCTTTACGGCCTCCCCAGCTAGGGGGCGGGAGAAACTGTAATACACCCCCGGCCCCCACACACACACAGGTTCACCCAGGGTCTCCGTCCAGGTTATCACACTGCGCACCCTCGGTGATCACAAGCGACACCCCATCACTTACCTGATGGCACAGTATGGTCTGATGCACCAGCCTAGCATAGCCGTCAAGCCGGACCCCCGAGTTACTCCGGCTCCTCATCGCGCTCCGTTTCCAAGCCCCTCAGAGAGACGGCCGCAGTACCACAGGGGCCCACGATTTTCCAAGAAAGGAGGCTCCAACGCAGCCCCACCCTCGCTGTGGGAAGCCCGAGTACCAGGCCCGGGCACAATCCTACCACCGCTCGGGCCTGGGGCCGGCTGTCCCGGCCAAGGCGGCCTCCGTGGCCACCACAGCCCCGCGCGCGCCCGAGCCTCCCGTGCTCTAGAGCCCAGCCAGAGTGCCTCTGGCGCCGCTCGCCGCCTCTCTTAAGCCCGTCCGGCCTCCGCGAGTGACTCCTGCATCCTCCACTCCACTCCCGGAGACAGAAGACAGCCACGGCCCAGGGCCTCCAGCGCGGCCGCCAGCAGCTGCAGGTCACAGGCCGCGGCGCTGCCTCCACCTACCACGAGACGCAAGCCGGAGGCGGGGCTAACGCCCTGTGTCCCGGCAGCTGCGCGCGGCGCCTGGGGACTCGCACCGCCCCTGGCGACCCAGCCCGCCCCGCGGACGAGAATGTGTCACCGTAGGCAATGTGCTATCAGGGGGTTATTTTCGAAACACCTCAAATGACTATTTCAGTTGTCCACACTTGCTGTGGACACAGGATGTTAGGGAGGCTGTTTCTTCTGCCGGACTAGTTTTAGGAACTTATAGTAATTTCAAACTTAAAAGGAAAGAACGATCGTTTGCGTTCAAGGTCTAAAGAATTGGAATTTCCGGGTCTTTATTGTATTTTATCCTTTTGACTCAAAGCTCAGATTCAACTCCTTACTCCGATCCAAACCAAACGAGAAACAACTCCCTAAGGTAAATACTTTATTCCTCAGGAAATGACGAATCGGCGCACTTGGGAAGGAGTGGGCAGTGGTGTGCTTTGAGGAAGCGAGTGCCCCAAGCGGGAACTGGGCTGGGAGGGAGCGGTGCTCAGGACAGCCTTGGCCGGAGAGGAGCTGGAGGAGTTTGTATAACGGCTTTGGAAGGCTCCCTCGTGCGTACATAGGTCACAAGGCTGAGGCAACAAAGACTCAGCTGAAAATAAAGGCAGAAAGGGAAGCTAGAAAGGAAACCTGTAGGTAACGCTGATCACTGGCCGCAGGGTAATTGGACCACACCCCACTAGGTGTCCTGGCCCCAGGGCCTTTGCTCCCTTTGTTTACTGCCCCAACCCCCACATCTTGATCTCCGTTGATCCAAACCCTGCACGTCCTTCAAGTGAAGGGTTGAGTACCACCCGCTCTCTGAATCGCGGGGTAAGAGAATTAGACCGATTGACCTTTCAGGTTCAACTCGGAAAATCTGTGATTCTAAGCCTTCCCTAGCCACCTCACCTAGGCCACAGTGATTTTGCATTTTCGTTTATCTTTTTTCAATTTAATTTTTATTTTATATTGGAGTATGGTCTCTCCTCGTAAGCTCCCTCCGTTCCAACCCCACCCTCACCCCCGCCTAAATTAGCATAAAGTCAGGCACTAGGAGGTGACTAGCAAATATTTGGTAATGATGATGAAGAAAGAGGGAGGGAATGCTCAAGAACTCAGATCTGGGACTTTCGGGTTCAACGGCCAGCCAGCGATATAGTTAGATACAGAGATACATTTAGAATTCTCAAGCAAATGGTTTCCATCGCATTCACTGGCTATGCAAATGCCATGACTGGCAAATAACAAGCTACTTAAAGGCCCAGGTACACATGGGGAGAAAAAGTCTTTCCAGGGAAAGCTACTTCATTTTGGAAGAAAGAGTGCTTGCCTGCCCCTACTCTGGCCCTAACTCCCTGACATCTTCCTCTTGGCCTGTTGCCTCAAAAGCCCCTTCTTTACCCTTGTCCCCTTGAAGCTACTGCCTTCTCTTTTTCTTCACCTCATCATCCTTTAAAGGTGTTTTAAAAAATATTAAAGTAATATATGCTCACTAAAGAAAACTTGGAAAGTATAGAAAAGTAGAGCAAATCACCCTTAATTCCTTCTCACAAACAACCACCTGTTAATATTTTAGCTTATTTTTTCTAGTCTTTTTATTCCTTCTGCATAGACCACCTTCCCTGGCAAGTTATTCAGAAGTATGAATAGTTAGAAAAGCCAAAGGTAGTGTGTCACCAAGGAAGGTTAACTGGCTGGGTACCAAGATGCCTTGTTGGATGGCATTACCTTGGTGCTTTCAACCTCAGTCCAGCCTGGACCTTTCCATCTCAGAAACTTGATCTCCTCAGTGTCCCTGAACTGGTCAGTCTCAGGAGGCTGACTCATGCTGATTAACTAACTCGTGAGAGACTGATGTGTGAAAACCAGGATGCTGGTTGTTGATGAGAAATAGAACAGTAACAGTTTATTTTATATTGGAGTATAGTGGCCTGACCACCACATTCCCTTCCTTTAATAATGTGTAGGCCTCCCTCCTTACCAAGTGCTATTTTGTTTTTGTTTTGTTTTGTTTTGTTTTGTTTTGTTTTTGCGGTACACGGGCCCCTCACTGTTGTGGCCTCTCCCATTGCGGAGCACAGGCTCCGGACGCCCAGGCTCCAGACGCCCAGGCTCCAGACGCACAGGCTCAGCGGCCGTGGCTCACGGGCCCAGCCGCTCCGCGGCATGTGGGATCTTCCCGGACCGGGGCACGAACCCGCGTCCCCTGCATCGGCAGGCGGACTCTCAACCACTGCGCCACCAGGGAAGCCCCTATTTTGTTTTATACGATAACCTTATGAAGTAAATACTATGATTAACCATGCTTTAGAGATGGAGAAGCTAAGGTGCCATAAGATTAAGTAACTAACAAGTCTGTTCTATGTGGGCTTCACTGTCTCCTTTTTCTATGCTTCCATGGTTCACTGACACATTCTTGCTTTAGATATGTCAAAACTATCCACCCAAATTATAGTCAAATCTTGCTTGTCTGGAAGCCATTATGTTTCTTGAAGGTGATTTTTCCATTTGATTCACCATACATTAATTTTATATTTTAACTCTTGAATAACATTTTATTTCCAAGTTCCTGGGAATATTTTATTGTTGCTCCCTTAAATTACTTGAAAGTTTTAATCATACTAATTTTCAAAAATTCAAAATTTTTTAAACTTCACATTTTATAAATGTTTTCCATGGTTTTGCATTTTATGTTAATGTCGACATTAATCTTCCTTCTAGATGTTCCAGTTCGCTTAGCTATTCTCTCATTATTAATAATAAATCTTTTATTATTACATTTCTTGAAAAAAGAGACTCTCAACCACTGCACCACCAGGGAAGCCCTGTTTTGCTTTTTATCCATAACGCTCTTAATTCCTCTATAATTTATTTTTATTAATGGGTTTAGATAGAAATTTAACAATGTTTTCCTAAATGTTAGTGCCAATTGCATTAACACCACTTCATGAATATTCTTTCCCATTGATTTGAAATGCTACGTCAAGTACCCATGGGTGAGTTTCTGGATCACTAGTCTGTTCCATTAATCTATTTTTCTATTCCTTCACCATTGTTGAACTGCCTTGGCTATTCTTGAGCTTTAATCTTCCATAAGAACTTTAGAATTATCTGGTCAGGTTCTAAGGAAAATCCCAATTTTTATTGTGATTGCACTGAATTTATGGATTCACTTGAGGAGAATAGATATATTGAGAATATTTAGCTTTCGTATCTACAATGTCTGTTTATTTATTCAGACCTTCTCTTATTTCTTTCAGTAAACTTTATAGTTTTTTCCATGAAACAGTTGTACTTTTTTGTTAAGCTTATTTT
Source organism: Mesoplodon mirus (assembly GCF_964341445.2). Taxonomy (NCBI): domain Eukaryota; kingdom Metazoa; phylum Chordata; class Mammalia; order Artiodactyla; family Ziphiidae; genus Mesoplodon; species Mesoplodon mirus. Next base: position 61,481,173 of record NC_138981.1, read on the forward strand.
TTGGTACTTTATAGTTTTTGTTGCTATTAACATTTTTCCCTGTTATATGTTAATTGGTTATTATCATGTATAGGAAAATGATTTTGTATGTTTATCTTATATCCAGTCTCTATGTTAGCTCACTAGATGTACTGGCTTAAAGGTGATGTTTTTGGATTTTCTAAATAGACAGTCATATCATTTGCAAATAGTAACAGTTGTGTCTTTACCTTTCAAATCTTTATAACTCTTGTAGTGGGTATAGTGGTTATCATTTCTTGTTCCAGACTTTAACGGACTAATTCTAATGTTTCACTATTAAATATGTCTGCAGTAGGTTTCTGGAAGTTACCATTTATCACTTTAAAATAATTTCTTTCTCTCCTTGGTTTCCTAGAACTTTATCATTAATATTATTATGAATGAATGTTGAATTTTATTGGATGCTCTTCCTGCATGTATTGAAAAAGTCATATAGTTTATTCCTCTACTTGGTTAATGTGTGAATTACATCAATAGGTTTCCTTTTGATGATCCATATTTTTATCCATATCACTTGGTCATGATAAACTATTCTTTTAATATGCACTAGATTCAATTTACTAATATATTTTTAGAATTTTTGCTTCATTGTTTTTAAATTATATCAGCCTATAATCTTTTATTTTTATGCTGTCCTTGTTTGGTTTCAGTAACAAGGTTATGCTTGCTTGTGAAATGATTTTGGTAGTTTCCCATCTTGTTCTATTCCCTAAAACTGTCTATGTGAAAAGAAAAGCATGTGTTCCTTGAAGTCTTGGTAGAACTCATCGGGCAGAACTTGCTGACCTGGTGTATTTTGGAAACAGGTGGCTTTATGAAAACGATTTCAATTTCTTTTGGGGTCATTGTTGATAATAATACTTTCCTAGAAGCTTGCCAATTTAATCCAAGTCAGAGTTTCTTAATCTTGGCACTACTGACATTTGGGGCTGGATGATTCTTGGTTGTGGGGGCTGTCTTGTGCATTTTAGATGTTTAGATGTCAGTAGCACTCCCCCCCACACCCCCTGCCCCATACCACCACCTAGGTTGTGACAACCACTCCCCAGATCCTGCCAAATATCTTTTGGGGGTCAAACTTTATTAGTAGAAAGTTGTGCAAAACTTTGCTTTTGACTTTTCTGAATCTGAATCATGGCCACCTTTGTACTCCTGACATACTTTATTTGTGCCTTCTCTCTTTTTTATTTGATGAATCTGCCCAGAAGTTTGTCTCTTTTATGACTCTTTTCCAAGAGCCTGTTCTTAGCTTTATTGATTGATTATATCTTTATTTTTGTATACCTCTGTGACCTAATAAATGGACAACTTTTAAAAATATTTTATTATAAAAAAAGAAAATGTATAATACAATAAACCCCACCACCTATCTTCAACAATTATCAGCTAATAGCTAATCTAGTTCCTGTCATTTATACTCCCATTTTCTCTTCCTCCTATATTATTCTGAAGTAAATCTCAGACTTCATATCCTTTCATCCATAGATATTATATATTAATACTTATAAAAATAAGAAGGCCTTATTAAATATAACCATACTACCATTATTATTCCTAAAAGTACAACTCCTTAATATCATCAGATATGCTTCCTTTGTTCAAATAGCTCAACTGTTTCAGATATGAGTGTGTGTGTTTTGTGTGTGTGTGTGTGTGTGTGTGTGTGAAGGAGAGAGAGAGAGAATGAAGCTCCAAATAAGGTCCATGCATTGCATTTGGTTTATATGTCTTAGAAGGTTTTTAAGTCTCTTTTAAGCCATAGGTTTTCCCTCTTATATCTCCTTTTTTCCTTGCAATTTGTTGAAGAAATCTGGTTGTTTGTCTTGTAGGGTTTCCCCAGTTGGACTTTCCTGATTCCATTCCCATGGTATTAACATATTCTCTGTCTTCTGTATTTTCTACAGATTGGTGTTTCACTTTAGAGGCTTAATCAGATTCAGGTTCAGTTTTCTTGGCTAGACTGCTCATATGGAGTTCTCCCATCAGGAGACACATAATGTCTGGTTGTCTCTCAATGGTAAGATCCACTTATTCATTAAGAGTTGCAAAATAGTGATATTCTATCATTCCGTATTCATTTATTAGCTGAAATTCTTTTATAAAAAGAAAATTCCCCTCATCTACTATTTTGTACCTAGTGGTACAGTTCACATAGGAAAGGCAGGATAAATGCCTTTATTTATTGACTTGCAAAATAATGAGTTAATTATCTATCATTCTACAAATGTGACCTTTTTTTAGTATTATCATAAACATATGGATTTAAACATTTGATATATTTCAATCCATTACAGTTATTCTCCTTACTGATGCTCAGATTGTCCCATCTTTGGTCCTTACACTCTGGCCTCTGTGTCCTTTTGACACAACCCTAGTGGTCTGTGATAACCTCCTTGTTTTCTGAGAAATCAAGATATTGAAGGTTCTACTTGTATGTTTCCTACCTCAGAATAGAAATCAGCCATTCCTCTCAGGAGTCCTGGTTCTTTTTAGTGTGAAATGGTATTTGGAAATAAAAATCTGGGTCCTGGGCATCGTGATCCTTCCAATTTAAATTCAGGGCTACAGTATAGGATTTTTACTTCACGTCAACAATCTATACCTCCTTTCTCCCACAACAAATATCCTGATTCTCAAAATAACAACATAATCACTAGTTTGCTTTATTCCACAATATAGAGACAACAGTTTCAGAATAACAATACCAACACCATACCACCAAAAATATGATTACTTACGAAGAGTTTAAGATTCTTTTATAGATTTTTTGTCCTTACCTTAAGATGTATCCTGTTAGGGATATACATTAATGTTGCTGTGTTTTAAAGTCACTTTCTGTGTTATTATGTCACCATCTGGATACACAGATTCATTTGTTTCATTTTGCTTTTGATTTTTAGGGATTGCTTTTTTAAAAAATAGTTTCACAATTTTGTAATATATTTACATGGTTTCAAAGTCAAATCTATGGAACAAAGTATACTCAGAGAAGTCTAGTTTTTAATCCCTGTCTCTTTATGCTATTCCTTCATACTCCCTATAGAAACAAATATGTATATAGGTATTTCTATCTCTTCCCTTCTTATGTGGGTGGTGTCATATTATGCACAGTTTTTTCCACCTTGGTTTTTTTTTTTTTAAAGATGTTGGGGGTAGGAATTTATTAATTATTTATTTTTCCTGTGTTGGGTCTTCGTTTCTGTGCGAGGGCTTTCTCTAATTGTGGCTAGTGGGGGCCACTCTTTTTTTTTTTTTTTTTGCGGTACGTGGGCCTCTCACTGCGTGGCCTCTCCCGTTGCGGAGCACAGGCTCCAGACACGCAGGCTCAGCGGCCATGGCTTATGGGCCCAGCTGCTCCGCAGCATGTGGGATCTTCCCGGACAGGGGCACGAACCCGTATCCCCTGCATCGGCAGGAGGGCTCTCAACCACCACGCCACCAGGGAAGCCCCGGGGGCTACTCTTCATTGCAGTGCGCGGGCCTCTCACTATCGCGGCCTCTCTTGTGGAGGGCATGCTCCGGACGCGCAGGCTCAGTAGTTGCAGCTCACGGGCCTACTTGCTACGCGGCATGTGGGATCCTCCCAGACCAGGGCTCGTTCCCTGCATTAACAGGCAGATTCTCAACCACTGCGCCACCAGGGAAGCCCCTCCACCTTGCTTTTTTTAATGAAAAATAAGTCCTGTAGATCACTCCATCAGAGTATATATATTCTTAATTCCTTTTCAAAGCAATAGATTACTTCATTTTGTGGATGTACCAGACCTTTATTGATGGAACATTTGGATTGTTTCTATCTTTTTCCTATTATAAATAACGCTGCAAGAAATAGACTTGTGCGTGTCTCTTATTCATTCTGAAAGTGTGCCTTTTAATTGATTAATTCCACCTGTTTAAGTGTATTATGATTGCCATATTTGGAGAGTTGTTTTCACCGTTTTGTTTTGTACTTTCTTTTTACCACGCTTTCTGACATTTTCTCCTTCTCTTGAATTGATAATTTGTCTATATCCTCTTTTGTTTCCTGTGATGGCTTAGAAACTATGGTTTGCATCTGTATTCCTTTAGTGGCTGCCCTTAATTTTTAATATGTACAATTAACTATAAAATGTTTTAACATACCTAAAATGATTCAGTATTTCTGTTATTTTTTTGAAACACAACAAAGTTTGTAGCATGCTTTACTGACTCATTGAACAACACTTCTTTTCTCATCTTGTTATTATTACCTGGAGTTTTATATTTATCTTTATTTGTAGTTTACCTTTTCTTGAATAGGTAATACACTCATGTGATTCAAAACTCAAACAATAAAGGGTATATTGTGAAAAGTCTTGCCCCTACTCCTCTCCCATCTTTCCCATTCACCCTATACCTCCAATCAGTTAATCTCAATAAATACATACTTTCCAGAGTTTCTTTATGTAACTATGAATATATACTCTATTTTTAATCTCCTTCTTACATAGTATAGCATACTACACATTCTGATTGGCACCTTTATTTTTCTTCCCTTGGATATCTTTCCATATCAATACAAATAATCTTCCTCATTCATTTATATGTCATAATATCCCATTGTGTGATTGATCCTTAATTTATCTAATCAGTACCCTGTTGATAGATACTTGGATTGTTTCCAATCTTTTGCTATATGCTAAAGTTGAAATAAATAATCCTGTACACATTTTATTTTATGGATGTTCAGGTATATTGGTAAACACCCGGAAGTTGGATTGCTCTTTCAATGAAAAAATGTATTTTTTGCTTCAATAGATATAGCCAAACAGCCCTTTATCAGGGTAGTATCAATTTGCATTCCCACCAGGAATGTATGAGAGTGTATAATTTCCCACAGCCTTGCTAATAGAGTATGTTATTGGGCTTCCCTGGAGACTCAGTGGTTGAGAGTCCGAATGCTGATGCAGGGGACACGGGTTCGTGCCCCGGTCTGGGAAGATCCCACATACCATGGAGCGGCTGGGCCCGTAAGCCATGGCCATTGAGCCTGTGCATCCGGAGCCTGTGCTCTACAACGGGAGAGGCCACAACAGTGAGAGGCCGGCATACAGCCAAAAAAAAAAAAAAAAGTGTGTTATCAATTTTGAGAGTGGTTACAAATCTTAGTAGTTATATTTGGCATTTTTCTTATGTGACAGAGGACAAGAATCTTTTTTTTTCTTTAACATCTTTATTGGAGTATAATTGCTTTACAATGGTGTGTTAGTTTCTGCTTTATAACAAAGTGAATCAGCTCTACATACACATATATCACCATATCTCCTCCCTCTTTCATCTCCCTCCCATCCTCCCTATCCCACCCCTCTAGGTGGTCACAAAACACCAAGCTGATCTCCCTGTGCTATGCAGCTCCTTCCAACTACCTATCTATTTTACATTTGATAGTGTATATATGTCCATGTCACTCTCTCACTTCGTCCCAGCTTATCCTTCCCCCCTCTGTGTCTTCAAGTCCATTTTCCATGTCTGCATCTTTATTACTGTCCTGTCCCTAAGTTCTTCAGAACCTTTTTTGTTTTTTAGATTCCACATATATGTGTTAGCATACGGTATTTATTCTTCTCTTTCTGACTTAACGTCAGGCTGTATGACAGTCTCTAGGTCCATCCACCTCACTGCAAGTAACTCAATTCCGGTTTTTTTTATGACTGAGTAATATTCCATTGTATATATGTGCCACATCTTCTTTATCCATTCATCTGTTGATGGACACTTAGGTTGCTTCCATGCCCTGGCTATTGTAAATAGAGCTGCAATGAACATTGTGACAAATGACTCTTTTTGAATTATGGTTATCTCAGGGTATACGCCCAGTAGTGGGACTGCTGGGTCGCATGGTAGTTCTATTTTTAGTTTTTTAGGGGACCTCCATACTGTTCTCCATAATTACTGTATCAATTTACATTCCCACCAATATTGCAAGAGGATTCCCTTTTCTCCACACCCTCTCCAGCATTTATTGTTTGTAGGTTTTTTGATGATTGCCATTCTGACTGGTGTGAGGTGATACCTCATTGTACTTTTGATTTCCATTTCTCTAATGATTAGTGATGTTGAGCATCCTTTCATGTGTTTGTTGTCAATCTGTATATCTTCTTTAGAGACATGTCTATTTAGGCCTTCTGGCCATTTTTGGATTGGGTTGTTTGTTTTTTTGATATAGAGCTGCATGAGCTGCTTGTAAATTTTGGAGATTAATCCTTTGTCAGTTGCTTCTTTTACAAATACTTTCTCCCATTCTGAGGGTCGTCTTTTCATCTTGTTTATGGTTTCCTTTGCTGTGCAAAAGCTTTGAAGTTTCATTAGGTCCCATTTGTTTATTTTTGTTTTTATTTCCATTTCTCTAGGAGGTGGGTCAAAAAGGATCTTGCTGTGACTTATGTCATAGAGTGTTCTGCCTAAGTTTTCCTCTAAGAGTTTTAGTGTCTGGCCTTATATTTAGGTCTTTAATCCATTTTGAGCTTATTTTTGTGTATGGTGTTAGGGAGTGTTCTAATTTCATTCTTTTACATGTAGTGGTCCAGTTTTCCCATCACCACTTATTGAAGAGGCTGTCTTTTCTCCATTGTATATTCTGGCCTCCTTTATCAAAAATAAGGTGACCATATGTACGTGGGTATATGTCTGGGTTTTCTATACTGTTCCATTTATCTATATTTCTGTTTTTGTGCCAGTACCGTACTGTCTTGATTACTGTAGCTTTGTAGTATAGTCTGAAGTCAGGGAGCCTGATTCCTCCAGCTCCGTTTTTCTTTCTCAAGATTGCTTTGGCTATTTGGGGTCTTTTGTGTTTCCATAAAAATTGTGAAATTTTTTGTTCTAGTTCTGTGAAAAATGCCAGTGGTAGTTTGATAAGGATTGCATTGAATCTGTAGATTGCTTTGGGTAGTATAGTCATTTTCACAATATCCATTCTTCCAATCCAAGAACATGGTATATCTCTCCATCTGTTGGTATCATCTTTAATTTCTTTCATCAGTCTCTTATAGTTTTCTGCATACAGGTCTTTTGTCTCCTTAGGTAGGTTTATTCCTAGATATTTTATTCTTTTTGTTGCAGTGGTAAATGGGAGTGTTTCCTTAATTCCTCTTTCAGATTTTTCATCATTAGTGTATAGGAATGCAAGAGATTTCTGTGCATTAATTTTGTATCCTGCTACTTTACCAAATTCATTGATTAGCTCTAGTAGTTTTGTGGTAGCATCTTTAGGATTCTCTATGTATAGTATCATGTCATCTAGAGTACAAGAATCTTTGAGGGCTATTTATATTTTCTTTTCTGTTATTTGTTCATGAGTTTTGCCCATATTCTTTTGGATTGTTGGTCTTTTATGGAATGTGAGGGCATCTTCTATCGCATTTGGATCTTGAATCATAGTTAGAAAGGCTTTCCCCAAAACTCCAATGTTATAGAGTAATTCTCCCAAGTTTTCTTCTAGTGCTCTTTTATTATTTTCCTTTGTACATTCAAATCATTTTTTCATTTGTAGTTTATCCTGGTGTACAGCTTTAAGTATGGAACTATTTTATTATTTCAAATAGCTACCGGTTGTCCCAAGTATTTACTGAATAGTCTATCTTTTCTCCACTAATTTAAGATGTCATCTATATCAGATCCTAAATTTCAATATTTATTTGTTTCTACTTATGAACTTTCATTTTTTTAAATTGGTCTGTATGTCTATTTATGTGGCCATACCCTGTGTTTATAATTATTGAAACTTTAAAATGTTTTAATATCTGGTAGGGCTACCTGTCACTATTCTTCTTTTCCAGGATTTCCTGGTTATTTTTGTTTATTTATTTTTCTATATGAACTTGTAATTAGCTTGCCTAATTAAAAATTAACTCTGTTGATATTTTTATTTGGATGATGTTAAATTTACAAATTACTACTTTGTACAGGGTTGCAATAAAATTCAAAGACATGGGTAAGTACATATAATAATTCCATTACAATGCATGATATGTTCAATGTTTATTCCCCATTGGCAATGCATAGCTCAATGCACTGTGCAAAATTGCCATGAGCACAGTACATTAATACAGCGCATATGTAGCAATCTTTGCATAATGTATCTGATGCATTGCCTCCGATGTTTCATATCTCTGATTTTCACTGAATAAGCTTGTGCCTTTAGCATGTCCCAGCAAAGGTAATCAAGAGTGTTCAATCTGTAAAATATATGTATATGTAATATGCTGTATATTATATGTAATGTTTTTAAATATCTATGTTTCCAGTAAAACTAGGAAAGACTGACAAACTACCATAGAACAGAGGAAGCTAAGGAATCATGACAAGTGAAAATGCAATGGGTGACACCAGATTGGATCGTAGAACAGAAAAATGACATAAATGAAAAACTGGTGAAATCCAAAGTCTAGGGTTTAGTTAACAGTAATGTGCAAATGTTGGTTTGTTAGTTTTGATAAATGTAGTGTAAAATGATAACATTAAGAGAAACTGAATTACTGATATCCAATAGTTCTCTGTTACCTTTGCAACAACTCTTTTGTGAATCTGTAATTATTCCAAAATAGTTTATTTTTAAAATTCTCTTTCTAGATTTTATGGTTACCCTCTATTATAATTATGTGTCTATCTCCCTCACTAGACTGTGAGAACTACTAGAGCCTGGACCATTCAGCACTATTCCTGTGTTCATCGACAGTTATTGGGGACAACCGTAGGATGATTAAGGTAAGCCAAGAGGACACTGAGAGGCTGTGGAAAAACTACCAAGTTGTTATCTCCCCTACTTTATATAATGTACCATTCAATTTAATAAGCCAAATGTGTTGCTGATCAACATTTTTATTGTCTCTATCTTCCATCCAGGCAGACATAAAGAAAAAGATATTTGGGAAAACTGCCTTCAAATGCAGAGAGTCCCCTTCTTTCTCCACTTGCTCACCTTCACTCATTTTTTTAAGTGCTCTTCCTCCTTGCCTCAAAATCTTTGGCACAGTAGCTTTGAAGAAGTGGAAGAACAGTGAGCTTGGGTTCTAGTCTACACTCTCACATCCTGGCTGTGTAAACTTGGGTAAATTACTTAATCTCTACAAGCCTGTTTCTCATCTCCATAACTAACAGGATTAAATGAGAAAGTATATGTGACACACTGTATAATTCCAAAATACCACGTGGCCTTCTGCATTCCTTTGTGCATGATTTTTTTACTGCCAAACTTACTCTTTCTCCAGTGCTCCCTCTGTGAATGGTTACCCCTACCCACTTGTCCAAATGAGAACCCAAGTCATCCTTGACTCCTTCCTCCCTCTAATAATCTCCTTCCTGCATTTCAAAATTGTCACCAAGTCCTACAACTTCCTAAATATCTGACCCATCCTCTCATTTTGATCCCCACTGTCACTGCCTTTAGTTTCTCCCTGGACTATAGTAACAGCCTGTTAACTGGTTTCCTTGCCTTCAGATTTGTTCTCCATTTTTCATACTGGTCTCAAATTGGTTTTACAAATATTTGGCTCTGTTACTCCCCAACTTAAAGTTCTCCTGTGGATTCTCATAGCCTTTAGCATAAATCCAAAAATTTTAGCATGACATTGTGATCTAGCCTGTATGTATCCACCCAGCAGTGCTGCTCTCTTGTTTCTGCTATATCCCTAAGCTTTAGTTATCTTGAATTATTTGCAGCTGCCTGAAATCACGGTGCATTCTCACACAGTTGCACTATTCCCTCTGTCTGAAGACTTCCTTTCATCCATTTAAAAAATGTGCTAAATCTTGTGGTCATTTCTCAGTCCTCATCTTACTTGACCTATCGGTAACATGTGATGCACTTGATCACTCCCTCCTTGATTTATTTTCTTCACTCAACTTTTATTTGTTTATTTTTTAGAAGTATATTAGAATTTATTGTAATTTTTTAAACATTTTATATTGGACTATAGTTGATTAACAATGTTGTGTTAGTTTCAGGTGTAGAGCAAACTGATTCAGTCATACATATACATGAGTCTATTCTTTTACAAATTCTTTTCCCATTTAGGTTGTTGCATAATACTGAGCAGACTTCCATGTGCTATAGAGTAGGTCCTTGTTGGTTATCCATTTTAAATATAGCAGAGTGTACATGTCAATCCCAAGCTCCCTAACTATCTCTCCCCCCCCACCATTCCCCCTAGTAACCATAAATTCATTCTCTAAGTCTGTAAGTCTCTTTCTGTTTTTGTAAATAAGTTCATTTGTATCATTTCTTAAGATTCCACATATAGGGGGAGACCTTCAAGATGGCGAGGAGTAAGAAGTGGAGATCACCTTCCTCCCCACAAACACATCAGAAATACATCTACATGTAGAACAACTCCTACAGAACACCTACTGAACACTGACAGAAGACCTCAGACTTCCCAAAAGGCAAGAAACTCCCCACATACGTGGGTAGGGAAAAAGAAAAAAGAAAAAAAAAACAGAGACAAAAGAATAGGGATGGGACCTGCACCTCTGGGAGGGAGCTGTGAAGGAGGAAAAGCTTCCACACATTAGGGAGCCCCTTCACTGGCAGAGATGGGGGCGGCGGCGGGGGAAGCTTCGGAGCCGTGGAGGAGAGTGCAGCAACAGGGGTGCAGAGAGCAAAGCAGAGAGGTTCCTGCACAGAGGATCGGTGCCAAACAGCACTCACCAGCCTGAGAGGCTTGTCTGCTTACCTGCCGGGGTGGGTGGGGGCTGGGACCTGAGGCTCTGGCTTCTTTGGAGGTGAGATCCCAGGGAGAGTACTGCAGTTGGCTGAGTGAACACAGCCTGAAGGGGGCTAGTGCACCATTGCTAGCCGGGAGGGAGTCTGGGAAAAAGTATGGACCTGCCTAAGAGGCAAGAGACCATTGTCTCAGGGTGCGTGAGAAGAGGGGATTCAGAGCACCACCTGAATGAGCTCCAGAGACGGGCGTGAGTCACGGCTATCAGCATGGACATGAGAGACGGGCATGAAATGCTAAGGCTGCTGCTGCAGCCACCAAGAAGCCTGTGTGCAAGCACAGTTCACTGTCCAGATCTCCCTTCCCAGGAACCTGTGCAGCCCGCCACTGCCAGGGTCCCGTGATCCAGGGACAACATCCCTGGGAGGACAAACGAAGCACCTCAGGCTCTTGTAATGTCACGCTGGCCTCTGCAGCTGCAGGCTCATCCCGCATTCCGTACCCCTCCCTCCCCCCGGCCTGAGTGAGCCAGAGCCCCCTAATCAGCTGCTTCCTTAACCCCGTCCTGGTCCTGTCTGAGTGAAGAACAGACTCCCTCAGGCAACCTATATGCAGAGGTGGGGCCAAATCAAAGCTGAACCCCAGGAGCTGTGCGAACAAAGAAGAGAAAAGGAAATCTCTCCCAGCAGCCTCAGGAGCAGCAGATTAAATGTCCACAATTAATTTCATCTACCCTGCATCTCTGGAATACCTGAATAGACAGTGAATCATCCCAAAATTGAGGTGGTGAACTTTGGGAACAATGATATATAATTTTTTCCCCTTTTCTCTTTCTCTGAGTGTGTATGTGTATGCTTCCTTGTGTGATTTTGTCTGAATAGCTTCGCTTTTACCATTTGTCCTAGGCTTCTGTCTGTCCATTTTTTTTTAGTATAGTTTTTAGCATTTGTTATCATTGGTGGATTTGTTATTTGGTTTGGTTGCTCTCTTCTTTCTTTTTCTATAAATTACTTTTCAATTAAAAAAAAATTTTAATAATTGTTTTTTATTTTAATAACTTTATTTTTTTCTTTCGTTTTTTCTCTTTTTTTCCCTTTTCTTCTGAGCCGTGTGGTTGGCAGGGTCTTGGCGCTCTGACAGGGCGTCAGGACTGTGCCTCTGAGGTGGGAGAGCTGAGTTCAGGACATTGGTCCACTAGAGACCTCCCAGCTCCACGTAATATCAAACAGCAAAAGCTCTCCCAGAGATCTCCATCACAATGCTAAGACCCAGCTCCACTCAACAACCAGCAAGATACAATGCTGGACACCCTATGCCAAACAGTTAGCAAGACAGGAGCATAACCCCACCCATCAGCAGAGAGGTTGCCTAAAATCACAATAATGTCACAGACACCCCAAAACACACAAATGGACGTGGTCCTGCCCACCAGAAAGACAATATACAGCCTCATCCACCAGAACACAGGCACTAGTACCCTCCACCAGGAGGCCTACACAACCCACTGAATCAACCTTAGCCACTGGGGGCAGACACCAAAAACAATGGGAACTACAAACCTGAAGCCTGCAAAAAGGAGACCCCAACCACAGAAAGTTAAACAAAATGAGAAGACAGAGAAACACACAGCAGATGAAGGAGCAAGGTAAAAACCCACCAGACCAAAAAAAATAAAGAGGAAATAAGCAGTCTACCTGAAAAATAATTCAGAGTAACGATAGTAAAGATGATGCAAAATCTTGGAAATAGAATGGAGAAAATACAAGAAACGTTTAACAAGGACCTAAAAGAACTAAAGAGCAAGCAAACAATGATCAACAACAAAAAAAATGAAATTTAAAATTCTCTAGAAGGAATCAATAGCAGAATAATTGAGGCAGAAGAACAGATAAGTGACCTGGAACATAAAATAGTGAAAATAACTACTGCACAGCAGAATAAAGAAAAAAGAATAAAAAGTATTGAGGTCAGTCTCAGAGACCTCTGGGACAACATTAAATGCACCAATATTGGAATTATAGAGGTCCCAGAAGAAGAGAAAAAAAAGGGGCTGAGAAAATATTTGAAGAGATTATAGTTGAAAACTTCCCTAATATGGGAACGGAAATAGTTAATCGAGTCCAGGAGTGCAGAGAGTCCCATACAGGGTAAATCCAAGGAGAAATCTGTCAAGACACATATTAATCAAACTATCAAAAATTAAATTCAAAGGAAAAATATTAAAACCAGCAAGGGAAAAACAACAAATAACATACAAGGGAATCCCCATAAGGTTAACAGCTGGTCTTTCAGCAGAAACTCTGCAAGCCAGAAGGGAGTGGCAGGACATATTTAAAGTGATTAAAGGGAAAAACCTACAACCAAGATTACTCTACCCAGCAAGGATCTCATTCAGATTCAACAGAGAAATTAAAAGCTTATACAAGGGCTTCCCTGGTGGCACAGTGGTTGAGAGTCCGCCTGCCGATGCAGGGGACACGGGTTCGTGCCCTGGTCTGGGAAGATCCCACATGCCGTGGAGCAGCTGGGCCTGTGAGCCATGGCTGCTGAGCCTGCGCATCCGGAGCCTGTGCTCCACAACGGGAGAGGCCACAACAGTGAAAGGCCCGCGTACGGCAAAAAAAAAAAAAAAAAAAAAAAAAAAAAAAGATTATAAAAGCTTATACAGACAAGCAAAAGCTAAGAGAATTCAGCACCACAAAACCAGCTTTACAACAAATGTTAAAGGAACTTGTCTAGGCAAGAAGCACAAGAAAAGGAAAGACTTACAATAACAAACCCAAAACAATTAAGGAAATGGTAATAGGAATGTACGTATCGATAATTATCATAAATGTAAATGGATTAAATGCTCCAACCAAAAGACATAGAATGGCTGAATGGATACAAAAACAAGACCCATATATATGCTGTCTACAAGAGACCCACTTCAGACCTAGGGACAGATGCAGACGGAAAGTGAGGGGATGTTAAAAGATATTCCATGCACATGGAAAACAAAAGAAAGCTGGAGAGAGGGAGGGAGGCGCAAGAGGAAAGAAATATGGGGACACATTTATATATATAACTGATTCACTTTGTTATAAAGCAGAAACTAACACACCATTTTACAGAAATTATACTCCAATAAAGATGTTTAAAAAAAAGAAAACTGGAGTAGCAATTCTCATATCAGACCAGGTAGACTTTAACATAAAGACTATTACAAGAGACAAAGAAGGACATTACATAATGATCAAGGGATCAAACCAAGAATAAGATATAACAATTATAAATCTTTATGCACCCAACATAGGAGCACCACAATACATAAGGCAAATGCTAACAGCCATAAAAGGGGAAACTGACAGTAATGCAATAATAGTAGGGGACTTGAATGCCCCACTTTCACCAATGGACAGATCATCCAACATGAAAATAAATAAGGAAACACAAGTTTAAATGATACATTAAACAAGATGGACTTAATTGATATTTATAGGACCTTCCATCCAAAAACAAGAGAATACACTTTCTTCTCAAGTGCTCGTGGAACATTCTCCAGGATAGGTCATATCTTGGGTCACAAATCAAGCCTCAGTAAATTTAAGAAAATTTAAATCATATCAAGTATCTTTTTCCAACCACAAAGCTATGAGAGTAGATATTAATTACAGGAAAAATTCTGTAAAAAATACAAACACATGGAGGCTAAACAATGCACTACTTAACAACGAAGAGATCACTGAAGAAATCAAAGAGGAAATCAAAAAATACCTAGAAACAAAGGACAATGAAAAAACGATGACCCAAAACCTATGGAATGCAGCAAAAGCAGTTCTAAGAGGGAAGTTTATAGCAATACAGTCCTACCTCAAGAAAGAAGAAACATCTCAAATAAACAACCTAACCTTATACCTAAAGCAATTAGAGAAAGAAGAGCAAAAACCCCACAAAGTTGGCAGAAGGAAAGAAAGCATAAAGATCAGATCAGAAATAAATGAAAAAGATACGAAGGAAACGGTAGCAAAGATCAATAAAACTAATAGCTGGTTCTTTGAGAAGATAAACAAAATTGATCAACCAGTAGCCAGACTCATCAAGTAAAAAAGGGAGAACACTCAAATCAATAGAATTGGAAATGTAAAAGGGGAAGTAACAACTGACACTGCAGAAATACAAGAGATCATAAGAGATTACTAAAAGCAACTATATGCCAATAAAATGGACAACCTGGAAGAACTGTACAAATTTTGAGAAAAGCACAACCTTCTGAGACTGAACCAGGAAGAAATCGAAAATATAAACAGACCAATCACAAGCACTGCAATTGAGACTGTGATTAAAAATCTTCCAACACACAAAAGCCTAGGACCAGATGGCCTCACAGGCGAATTCTATCAAACATTTAGAGAAGAGCTAACACCTATCCTTCTCAAACTCTTCCTAAAGTATAGCAAAGGGAGGAACACTCCCAAACTTATTCTATGAGACCACCATCACCCTGATACCAAAACCAGAAAAAGATGTCACAAAGAAAGTAAACTACAGGCCAATATCACTGATGAACATAGATGCAAAATCCTAACAAAATGCTAGGAAACAGAATCCAACAGCACATTAAAAGGAGCATACACCATGATCAAGTGGGGTTTATCCCAGGAATGCAAGGATTCTTCAATATACGCAAATCAATGTGATACACCATATTAAAAAATTGAAGGATAAAAACCATATGATCATCATGATAGATGCAGATAAACCTTTCTACAAAAATCAACACCCATTTATGATAAAAACTCTCCAGAAAGTAGGCATAGAGGGAACTTACCTCAACATAATAAATGCCATATATGACAAACCCACAGCCAACATCTTTCTCAATGGTGAAAAACTGAAACCATTTCCACCAAGATCAGGAACAATACAAAGTTACCCACTCTCAACACTATTATTCAACATAGTTTGGTAAATTTTAGCCACAGCAATCAGAGAAATAAAAGGAATCCAAATTGTAAAAGAAGATGTAAAGCTGTCATTATTTGCAGATGATATGATACTATACATAGAGAATCTTAAAGACTCTGCCAGAAAACTCCTAGAGCTAATCAATGAATTTGGTAAAGTAGCAGGATACAAAATTAATGCACAGAAATCTCTTGCATTCCTATACACTAATGATGAAAAATCTGAAAGAGGAATTAAGGAAACACTCCCATTTACCATTGCAACAAAAAGGATAAAATATCTAGGAATAAACCTACCTAAGGAGACAAAAGACCTGTATGCAGAAAACTATAAGAGACTGATGAAAGAAATTAAAGATGATACAAACAGATGGAGAGATGTACCATGTTCTTGGATTGGAAGAATCAACATTGTGAAAATGACTATACTACCCAAAGCAATCTACAGATTCAATGCAATCCTTATCAAACTACCACTGGCATTTTTCACAGAACAGAACAAAAAATTTCACAATTTCTATGGAAACACAAAAGAGCCCTAATAGCCAAAGCAATCTTGAGAAAGAAAAATGGAGCTGGAGGAATCAGGCTCCCAGGCTTCAGACTATACTACAAAGCTACAGTAATCAAGACAGTATGGTACTGGCACAGAAACAGAAATATAGATAAATGGAACAGTATAGAAAACCCAGACATATACCCACGTACATATGGTCACCTTATTTTTGATAAAGGAGGCCAGAATATACAATGGAGAAAAGACAGCCTCTTCAATAAGTGGTGCTGGGAAAACTGGACAGCTACGTGTAAAAGAATGAAATTAGAACAGTCCCTAACACCAGACACAAAAATAAACTCAAAATGGATTAAAGACCTAAATATAAGGCCGGACACTATAAAACTCTTAGAAGAAAACCTAGGCAGAACACTCTATGACATAAGTCACAGCAAGATCCTTTTTGACCCAGCTCCTAGAGAAATGGAAATAAGAACAAAAATTAAAAGATGGGACCTAATGAAACTTCAAAGCTTTTGAAAAGCAAAGGAAACCAGAAAAAAGATGAAAAGACAACCCTCAGAATCGAGAAAATATTTGCAGATGAAGCAAGTGACAAAGAATTAATCTCCAAAATTTAGAAGCAGCTCATGCAGCTCAACATGAGAAAAACAAACAACCGAATCCAAAAATGGGTAGAAGACCTAAACAGACATGTCTCTAAAGAAGATATACAGATTGCCAACAAACACATGAAAGGGTGATCACCATCACTAATCATTAGAGAAATGCAAATCAAAACTTCAGTGAAGTATTACCTCACACCAGTCAGAGTGGCCATCATCAAAATATCTACAAACAATAAATGCTGGAGAGGGTGTGGAGAAAAGGGAACCCTTTTTCACCATTGGTGGGAATGTAAATTGATACAGTAACTATGGAGAACAGTATGGACATTCCTTAGAAAACTAATAATAGAGCTGCTATACAACCCAGGAATCCCACTACTGGGCATATACCCTGAGAAAACCATAATTCAAAAAGAGTCATGTGTCACAATGTTCATTGCAGCTCTATTTACAATAGCCAGGACATGGAAGCAACTTAAGTGTCCATCGACAGATGAATGGATAAAGAAGATGTGGCACATATATACAATGGAATATTACTCAGCCATAAAAAGAAGCAAAATTGAGTTATTTGTAGTGAGGTGGATGGATGTAGAGTCTGTCATATAGAGTAAAGTAAGTCAGAACAAGAGAAACAAATACCATATGCTAACACATACATATGGAATCTAAAAACCAATAAAAAAGTTCTGAAGAGCCTAGGTGCAGGACAGGAATATAGATGTTGATGTGGAGAATGGACTTGTGGACATGGTGGGGGGGAAATGTAAGCTGGGACTAATTGAGAGAGTGGTATGGACTTATATATACTACCAAATGTAAAATAGACAGCTAGTGGGAAGCAGCCTCATAGCACAGGGAGATCAGCTCAGTGCTTTGTGACAACCTATAGGGGTGCAATAGGGAAGGTGGGAGGGAGACACAAGAGGGAGGAGATATTGTGATATATGTATATTTATAGCTGATTCATTTTGTTATAATGCAGAAACTAACACACCATTGTAAAGCAATTATACTCCAATAAAGATGTTAAAAAAATTCCACATATAAGTGATAGGATATTTCTGCTTCTCTGTGTGACTTACTTCACTCCTGACAATCACTAGGTCCATCCATGCTGCTGCAAATGACATTATTTCATTCTTTTTTATGGCTGAGTAATATTCCATTGTATATCTGTACCACATCTTCTTTATCTATTCTTCTGTCATTGGACATCTAGGTTGCTTCCATGTCTTGGCTATTGTAAACAGTGCTGCAATGAAAATTGGGGTGCATGTATCCTTTTGGACCGTTTTTCTCCAGATATATGCCCAGGAGTGGGATTGCAGGATCATATGGTAGATCTACTCTTAGTTTTTTAAGGAACCTCCATACTTTTCTCCATAGTGGCTTTACCAATTTACATTCCCACCAACAGTGTAGCAGGCTTCCCTTTTCTCCACACCCTCTCCAGCAACTACTTTTTTGTGGATTTCTTGATGATAGCCCTTCTGACTGGTGTGAGGTGATATCTCATTGTAGCTTTGATTTGCATTTCTCTAATAATTAGTTATATTGAATATCTTTTCATGTGTGTCTTGCCCATCAGTATGTCTTGAGAAATGGCTATTTAAGTGTTCTGCCCATTTTTTGATTGGGTTGTTTGTTTTGATGTTATTAAGCCACATGTGCTGTTTATAGATTTTGGAGACTAATCCATTGTCCGTCAGATCACTTGCAACTATTTTCTCCAATCCTGTGTGTTGTCTTTTCATTTTGTTTATGGTTTCCTTTGCTGTGCAAAAGCTTTTGAGTTCAATTAGGTCCTATTTTTTAATTTTTCTTTTTATTTCCATTACTTGGGTGACAGATTGAAAAAGATTGCTCTGATTTATGTCAGAGAGTGTTCTGCTTATGTTTTTCTCTAAGAGTTTTATACTCTGCAGTCTCACATTTAGGTCTTTAATCTATTTTGAGTTAATTTTTTTCTGTGGTGTTAAAGACTGTTCTGGTTTCATTTTTTTAACATGTAGCAGTCCAGTTTTCCCAGCACCATTTATTGAAGAGACTGTCATCCCTCCATTGTATAGTCTTGCCATCTTTGTCATAGATTAATTGACCATAGGTGAATGGGTTTATTTCTGGGCTTTCTATCCTGTTCCATTGATGTAGAATTTTGATATTCTGTCAGTACCATACTGTTTTGATGATTATAGCTTTGTAGTATAGTCTGAAATTAGGAAGCCTGATTCCTACAGCTCCATTTTTCTTTCTCAAGATTGCTTTGGCTATTCAGGGTCTTTTTTGTCTCCATACAAATTTTAAGATTTTTTCTTCTAGTTCTGTTAAAAATGCCATTGGTAATTTGATATGGATTACAATGAACCTGTAGATTGCCTTGGGTAATATAGTCATTTTGAAAATATTAATTCTTCTAATAGAAGAACATGGTACATCTTTCCATCTGTTTATATCATTTTCAATTTCTTTCATTAGCATCTTATAGCTTACCAAGTACAGGTCTTTTGTCTTCTTAGGTAGCTTTATTCTTAAGTATTTTACCATTTTTGATGCAATGGTAAATAAGATTCTTTCTTGAATTTCTCTTTCTGATCGTTTGTTGTTAGTGTATAGAAATGAAACAGATTTCTCTGTATTAATTTTGTAGCCTGAAACTTTACCACATTCATTGATGAGCTCTAGTAGTTTCCTGGTAGCATCTTCAGGATTTTCTATGTAAAGTATCATGTCATCCTCAAACAGTGACAGTTTTACTTCTTTTCCAATTTGGAGTCCTTTATTTATTTATTTTTCTTCTCTGATAGCTGTAGCTAGGATTTCCAAAACTATGTTGAATAAAAGTGGTGAGACTGGACATCTTTGTCTTGTTCCTGATCTTAGAGGAAATGCTTTGAGGCTTTTACTGTTGAGTATGATGTTAGCTGTAGGTTTGTTGTATATGGCCTTTATCATATTGAGGAAGGTTCTCTCTATGCCCACTTTCTGGAGAGTTTTTTTTTTTAATCATAAACGGCTGTTGTATTCTGTCAAAAGCTTTTTCTGCATCTAGTGAGATGATCACATGGTTTTCTTCAATTTGTTTATGTGGTGTATCACACTGATTGATTTGCAGATACTGAAAAATTCTTGCATCTCTGGGATAAATCCCACTTAATCATGGTGTATGATCCTTTTAATGTGTTGTTGAATTTGGATTGGTAACATTTTGTTGAGGATTTTTGCATCTATGTTTATCAGTGATATTGGCCTGTAATTTTCTTTTTTGTGTGTGGTATTTTTGTGTGGTTTTGGTATCAGGGTGATGGTGGCCTCATAGAATGCGTTTGGGAGTTTTCCTTCCTCTGCAATTTTTTGGAACAGTTTCAGCATAGGTGTTGGCTCTTCTCTAAATGTTTGATAAAATTTGCCTGTGAAGCCATCAGGTTCTGGACTTTGGTTTGTTGGGAGTTTTAAAATCACAGTTTCAATTTCAATACTTGTGATCCTTCTGTTCATATTTTCCATTTCTTCCTGGTTCAGTCTTGGGAGATTGTACCTTTCTAAGAATTTGTCCATTTCTGCCAGGTTGTCCATTTTATATGCCTACAGTTACTTGTAGTAGTCTCTTATGATTCTTTTTATTTCTGTGGTGTCAGCTGTAACTTCTCCTTATTCCTTTCTTCTTTTATTGATTTGAGCCCTCTACCTTTCGTTCTTGATGAGTCTGGCTAAAGGTTTATCAATTTTGTTTATCTTTTCAAAGAACTATTCTTTTAGTTTCATTGATCTTTGTTATTGTTTTCTTAGTCTCTATTTCATTTATTTCTGCTCTGTTCTTTATGACTTTTTTCCTTCTACTAACCTTAGGTTTTGTTTGTTCTTCTTTCTCTAGTTGCTTTAGGTATAAGGTTAGGTTGTTTATTTGAGATTTTTCCTGTTTTCTGAGGTAAGATTGTATTGCTATACACTTCCCCTGTTAGAACTACTTTTGCTGCATCCCACAGGTTTTGGATCATTGTGCTTTCATTTTCATTTGTCTCTACATATGTTTTGATTTCCTCTTTGATTTCTTCAGGGATCCGTTGGTTGTTTAGACTCCACGTTTGTGGATTTTTTTTTTACAGTTTTTTTTTCTTGTAGTTTATCTCTAATCTCATGGTGTTGTGGTCAGAAAAGATGCTTGATATGAGTTCAATTTTCTTTTTTAAAAAATTTATTTATTTTATTTTTGGCTGTGTTGGGTCTTCATTGTTGCAAGTGGGCTTTCTCTAGTTGTGTGCAGGCTTCTCACTGCAGTGGCTTCTCTTGTTGCAGATCATGGGCTCAAGGAGTGCGGGCTTCAGTAGTTTTGGGTCATAGGCTGTAGAGTGCAGGCTCAGTAGTTGTAGCGCACAGGCTTAGTTGCTGTGTGACATGTGGGATCTTCCTAGACCGGGGCTCAAACCCGTGTCCCCTGCATTGGCAGGCGGATTCTTATCCACTGTGCCACCAGGGAAGCCCAATTTCAATTTTTAAAAATTTACCAAGGCTCACTTTGTGGCCCAGCATGCGGTCAATCCTAGAGAATGTTCCATGTGCACATGAGAAGAATGTGTATTCTGCTGCTTTCAGATGGAATGCTCTCTAAATATCAATTAAGTCCATCTGGTCTAATGTGTCATTTAAGGCCTGTGTTTCCATATTGATTTTCTGTCTGGATGATCTGTCCATTGATGAAAGTGGGGTGTTAAAGTCCCTCACTTTTATTGTGTTACTGTCAATTTCTCCCTTTATGCCTGTTAGTATTTGCCTCATATATTGAGGTACTCCTGTGTTGGGTGCATATATATTTACAGTTGTTATATCTTATTGGATTGATCCCTTGATCATTATGTAGTGCCCTTCTTTGTCTCTTATACCAGTCTTCATTTTAAAGTCTATTTTTTCTGATATGTGTATTGCTACTCCAGCTTTCTTTTGATTTCCATTTACATGGAATACCTTTTTCCATCCCCTCACTTTCAGTCTGTATGTGTCCCTAGGTCTTAAGTGGGTCACTTGTAGACAGCATATATACAGGTTTTGTTTTTGTATCCATTTGGACAGTCTACGTCTTTTGGTTGGGGCACTTAGTCCATTTGCTTTTAAGGTAATTATCCATATGTATGTTCCTATTGCCATTTTCTTAATTGTTTTGGGGTTTTTTTTGTAGGTCTTTTTCCTTCCCTTCCTCTTTTGTTCTCTTCTCTTGTGGTTTGCTGACCATCTTTAGTGTTGTGTTTTCTTTTCTGTGCATGTATCTATTATCGTTATTGGGTTTGCTATTCCCATGAGGTTTTGATATAGCAGTTTATATATGCATAAGGTTGTTTTAAGTTGCTGGTCTCTTTCCCACCTAGCGAAGTTCCTTTAGCATTTGTTGTAAAGCTGGTCTGGTGGTGCTGAAGTCTCTTAGCTTTTGCTTGTCTGTAAAGTTTTTGGTTTCTCCATCAAATTTGAATGAGAGCCTTGCTGAGTAGGGTATTCTTGGCTGTAGGTTCTTTCCTTTCATCACTTTAAATATATCATGCCACTCCCTTCTGGCCTGCAGAGTTTCTGCTGAGAAATCAGCAGATAACCTTATGGGAGTTCCTTTGTATGTTATTTGTCATTTTTCTCTTGTTGCCTTTAATATTTTTTCTTTGTCTTTAATTTTTGTCAATTTGATTACTATGTGTCTTGGCATGTTCCTCCTTGGATTTATCCTGCCTGGGAGTCTCTGTGCTTCCTGTACTTGGGTGACTGTTTTCTTTCCCATGTCAGGAAAGTTTTCAGCTATTATCTCTACAAATATTTTTTTCAGTTCCTTTCTCTCTTCTTCTTCTTCTTCTGAGACCCCTATGATGCAAATGTTCATGCATTTAATTTTGTCCCAGAAGTCTCTTATACTGTCTTCATTTCTTTTCATTCTTTTGTCTTATTCTGTTCTGTGCCAGTAATTTCCACCTTTCTGTTTTCCATGTAACTTATCCATTCTTCTGCCTGAGTTATTCTGCTATAGTTTCCTTCTAGTGTGTTTTTCATTTCAGTTTTTGTATTGTTCATCTCTGTTTTTTTTTCTTTAGTTCTTCTAGGTCTTTGTTAAACATTTCTTTCATATTCTTGATCCTTGCCTCTGTTCTTTTTCCAAGATCCTGGATCATCTTCACCATCATTTTTCTGAATTCTTTTTCTGGAGGACTGCCTATCTCCACTTCACTTAGTTGTTTTTCTGGGGTTTTATCTTGTTCCTTTGTCTGGGACAGATTCCTCTGCCATTTCATTTTGTCTAACTTTCTGTGACTGTGGTTTCCATTACACAGGATGCAGGACTGTAGTTCTCCATGCTTCTGCTGTCTGCCCTCTGGTGGATGAAGCTATCTAAGAGGCTTGTGATAGCTTCCTTATGGATGTGACTGGTGGTGGGTGGAGTTGGGTCTTGTCCTTCTGGTGGGCAGAGCCATGCTCAGTAAAACTTTAATCTGCTTCTCTGATGACGGGTGGGGCTGTGCTCCCACTCCACTGGTTGTTCAGCCTGAGGTGACCTAACAATAAAGCCCACAGTCTGCCTGTTGGGGCCGATGGCGGCCTCTGGGGGGGCTCACGCCAGTGAGAAATCCCCAGAACTGCTGCTTCCAGTGTCTTTGTTCCTTCAGTGAGACACAGCCACCCCCCAGCTCTGCAGGAGACCCTCCAACACTGGCAGGTAGGTCTGACCCCATCCCTTATGGGGTCACTGCTTTTTTCCCTGGGTCCTTCTGCACACAAGACTCCATGTGAGCCCTCCAAGAGTGGAGTTTCTGTTTCTCCCAGTCCTGTGGAAGTCCTGCAACCAAACCCCACTGGCCTTCAAAACCAGATTCTCTGGGGACTTCTCCCATTATTGAACCCAGAGGCTGGGAAGCCTGACATGGAAGTCAGAACTTTCACTCCTGTGGGATAATTTCTGAGGTATAATTGTTTTCCAACTTGTGGGTCACCCAACCGGAAGGCATGGGATTTGATTCTATCGTGACTGTGCCCCTCCTACTGTCTCGTTGTGGCCTCTTCCCAGTCTTTGGATGTAGGTTTTTTAGTAGGTTCCAGCGTCTTTTTGTCAATGGTTGTTGGTTGTCAATGGTTGTTCAGCTGTTAGTTGTGATTTTGGTGTTTACCTAAGAAGGGAGTGAGTCCAAGTCCTTCTACTCCACCTTTTTTTTAAAAATTAATTTTTATTGGAATATGGTTGCTTTACAATATTGTGTTAGCCTCCACTGCACAACAAAATGAATCAGCCATACACATACAGTTATCCCCTCCCTTTTGGACTTCCCTCCCATTAGGTTACCACAGTGTGTTAGGTAGAGATACCTGTGCTACATACAGCAAGTTCCCATCAGTTGTCTATTTTATACATAGTATCAGTAATGTATATGTGTCAATCCCACTCTCCCAATTCCTCCCTCACCATCCCTTTCCCCCTTGGTATCCATACATTTGTTCTCTATGTCTATGTCTCTATTTCTGCTTTGCAAATAAAATCATCTATACCATTTTTTTCTAGGTTCCACATATATGCATTATTATAAGATGTTTGCTTTTCTCTTTCTTACTTACATCACTCTGTATGACACTCTGTAGGTCCATCCACGTCTCTACAAATCACCCAATTTCATTCTTTTTTATGGCTGAGCAATATTCCACTGTATATATGTACCACATCTTCTTTATCCATTCATCTGTTGATGGACATTTAGATTGCTTCCATATGCTGGCTGTTGTAAATAGTGCTGCTTATGAACATTGAGGTGCATATTTTTTTTGAATTATGATTTTCTCTGGGTATATGCCCAGTAGTGGGATTGTTGGTTCATATGGTAGTTCTATTTTTAGTTTTATATGAACCTTCATACTGTTTTCCATAGTGGCTGTATCAATTTACAATCCCATCAACAGTTCAAGAGGGTTCCCTTTCCTCCACACCCACTCCAGCATTTACTGTTTCTAGATATTTTGATGATGGCCATTCTGACTGGTGTGAGGTGATACCTCAATGTAGTTTAGATTTGCATTTCTCTAATGATTAGTGATGTTGAACATATTTTCATGTGTTTGCTGGCCATCTGGATGTCTTCTTTGGAGAAATGTCTATTTAGGTCTTCTGCCTATTTTTTAATTGGGTTGTTTGTTTTTTTCATATTGAGCTGCATGAGCTGCTTGTAAATTTTGGAGATTAATCCTTTGTCAGTTGCTTCCTTTGCAAATATTTTCTCCTAATCGAAGCATTATCTTCTCATCTGGGTTATGGTTTCCTTTGCTATGCAAAAGCTTTGAAGTTTCATTAGGTCCCATTTGTTTATTTTTGTTTTTATTTCCACTTCTCTAGGAGGTGGGTCTAAAAGGATCTTGCTGTGATTTATGTCATAGAATGTTTTGCCCGTGTTTTCCTCTAAGAGTTTGATAGTGTCTGGCCTTACATTTAGGTCTTTAATCCAGTTTGAGTTTATTTTTGTGTATGGTGTTAGGGAGTGTTCTAATTTCATTCTTTTACATGTAGCTGTCCAGTTTTCCCAGCACCACTTATTGAAGAGGCTGTCTTTTCTCCATTGTATATTCTTGCCTCCTTTGTCATAGATTAGGTGACCATAGGTGTGTGGGTGTGTCCCTGGGTTTTCTATCCTGTTCCATTGATCTATATTTCTGTTTTTGTGCCAGTACCATACTATCTTGATTACTTCAGCTTTGTCATATAGTCTGAAGCCAGGGAGCCTGATTCCTCCAGCTCCATTTTTGCTTTTCAGGTTTGCTTTTGCTATTCAGGGTCTTTTATGTTTCCATAAAAATTGTAAAATTTTTTGTTCTAGCTCTGTGAAAAGTTTCATTGGTAATTTGATAGGGATTTCACTGAATCTGTAGATTGCTTTGGGTAGTATACTCATTTTCACAATATTGATTCTTCCAATCCAAGAACAGAGTATATCTCTCCATCTGTTTATGTCATCTTTGATTTCTTTCATCACCGTTTTATAGTCTTGTGAGTACAGGTCTTTTGCCTCCTTAGGTAGGTTTATTCCTACATATTTTATTTTTTTTTCATTGCAGTGGTAAATTGGACTGTTTCCTTAAGTTCTCTTTCTGACCTTTTGTTGTTAGTGTATAGGAATGAGAGAGATTTCTGTGTATTAATTTTGTATCCTGCAACTTTACCAAATTCATTGATTAGGTCTAGTAGTTTTCTGGTGGCATCTTCAGGATTTTCTATGTATAGTATCATGTCATTTGTGAACTGTGACAGTTTTAATTCTTCTTTTCTTTTTGGATTCTTTTATTTCTTTTTCTTCTCTGATTGCCATGGCTAGGACTTCCAAAACTGCGTTGAATAATAGTGGTGATAGTGGACATCCTTGTCTTGTTCCTGATCTTAGTGGAAATGCTTTCAGTTTTTCACCATTGAGAATAATGTTTGCTGTGGGTTTTTCATATATGGCCTTTATTATGTTGAGGTGGGTTCCCTCTATGCCCACTTTCTAGAGTTTTTATTATATATGGGTGTTGAATTTTGTCAAATGTTTTGTCTACATCTATTGAGATGATCATATGGTTTGTATTCTTTAATTTATTAATATGGTGTATCACACTGATTGATTTGTGTATACTGAGGAATTCTTGCATCCTTGGAATAAATCCCACTTGATCATGTTGTATGATCCTTTTAATGTGTTGTTGGATTCTGTTTGCTAGTATTTTGTTGAGGATTTTTGCGTCTATGTTCATCAGTGATATTGGCCTATAGTTTTCTTTTTGTGTGATATCTTTGTTTGGTTTTGATATCAGGGTGATGCTAGCCTTGTAGAATGAGTTTGGGAGTCTTCCATCCTCTGCAATGTTTTGCAGGAGTTTGAGAAGGATAGGTGTTAGCTCTTCTCTAAATGTTTGATAGAATTCATCTGTGAAGCCATCTGGTTCTGGACTTTTGTTTGCTGGAAGTTTTCAGTCACAGTTTCAATTTCATTACTTGTGATTTGTCTGTTCATATTTTCTATTTCTTCTTGGTTCAGTCTTAGAAGGTTGTACTTTTCTAAGAATTTGTCCATTTCATCCAGGTTGTCCATTTTTTTGGCATATAATTGCTTGTAGTATTCTCTTATGACCCTTTGTATTTCTATGGTGCTAGTTGTAACTTCTCCTTTTTCATTTCAAATTTTACTGATTTGAGTCCTCTCCCTCTTTTTCTGGTTGAGTCTGGTTAAAGGTTTATCATTTTTGTTTACTTTTTCAAAGAACCAGCTTTTAGTTTTACTGATCTTTGCTATTGTTTTCTTTGTCTCTATTTCATTTATGTCTTCCCTGATCTTTATGATTTCTTCTAGTAACTTTGGGTTTTATTTGTTCTTCTTTCTCTAGCTGCTGTAGGTGTAACAGTAGGTTGTTTGTTTTAGATTATTCTTGTTTCTTGAGGTAGAATTGTTGCTATAAACTTCCCTCTAAGCTGTGACAAAGTGAGAGAGTGACATGGACATATATACTGCACCAAACATAAAATAGATAGCTAGCGGGAAGCAGCCACATAGCACAGGGAGATCAGCTTGGTTCTTTGTGACCACCTAGAGGGGTGGGATAGGGAGGGTGGGAGGGAGGGAGACGCAAGAGGGAAGAGATATGGGAACATATGTATATGTATAACTGATTCACTTTGTTATAAAGCAGAAACTAACACACCATTGTAAAGCAATTATACTCCAAGATGTAAAAAAAAAAACACTGCTTTTGCTGTGTCCTGTATATTTTGGATCGTCATGTTTTCATTGTCATTTGTTTCTAAGTATTTTTTGATTTCCTCTTTAATTTCTTCAGCGATCTCTTGGTTATTAAGTAGTGTATTGTTTAGCCTCCATGTGTTTGTATTTTTCTTTGATGTTTTAGGACTTTAATGTCCTTCATACGGTCAACATAAAACACTGACAGTGGATGAACAATTCGGGAAAAGACTCTTCAGCAAAGATCTTCCCGACCTCATGGCATCACTGGTCAAACACCATAAAGAGAATAGTCACGTGAACAAACAGTAAGGGAGTTTAGCGGGGATTTTTAGTTTAACAGCATAACTGTAAAACAAAGAACCAACCAACCAACCAACCAACCAACCGTTCTTCTACCCACTGAAAGGAAAGTAAAAGTGAATCAGGGAGCTTCCAAATCTCGTGAAGCAGCTTAAAAAGGGAGAGGGGAGGGGGAACAGGAGGCACACAGCTGTTGAGAACATAACACTCTAATGCACAAGGTCAACTATCCTAACAAATTCTCCAAGTCTCAACATATACCAATAAGAACCATATTATTAGAAATATAAATGCACAGAGATATAAATTCATAGAGATATAAACTATTTGGTATTAAAAACAGACCTTGCTATACAAACATATAGTATGTCACTTTTATCACTTTATGAGAATAACCATATAAAGAAAGAATCCAGAAGACCCCACTGATGTCATCTTGCAAAGGATCAAAATTCAGCACTCAGAGGGCCCCACCTACCCTCCATGCTCTGTGTTTGTGTGTCTCTAAAAATAATAACCTACAATTTGCATATAATTAAACCCACAGGCAGCTTTGAATATGAGATTTAGGCAGAAAAGTAGCAGCAAAGACAACAGTAGCTAGAATTTGGTAGAAAAGCAGGAGAAGATTTTTTAAAAGTTTCCAATTCAAGTCAGAATTAAGGTTAAGTTTCAACAGCTTGGAATAGCTGTGGATGTTTTGCTGTTCTCTGAAAAAAGAAGAAAATCTATCATATGCATGTTCATTCGAGAAAAATGCTGTGTTTGTTTAGTTTTTTTAGCCATGCCCAAGTGACTTTCAATTTTGTACATTGTTCAAGGGCAGAGTGTATATTGGTTAGGATGTGCTCATAGCTGGTGCAGCTCCAAAAAATTCTTCATGAAGGCTGCCAGCTTCTGGACATCTTCAGTGGTGACAGCATTATACAGAGAGGCCTGAATGCCTTCCACAGACCTATGCCCTTTCAGGGAGACCATATTGAGTTCAAGCACTTTGTTGAGAAATCTTTTTTCTAAAGCATCATCTCCTTTGGTTTTGCCAATGTGGAATGGAATATTCATCTTTCTTCTGTTGTGGGGCTCCACTGGACATCTTCCTGTTCTCCATGCAAACGTTACTCCATACTATGGATAGATCCTAATTTCCTTCATCAGACCCCTCCTGCAGGACACCAGGGCTGTCTCTAGATTTTCTGCATTATGTAAGTATCCCTCATCGGACTTTCAGGTGCCTGATTTTGTGCACACTTCTGTGCAAGGCAGAGTACTGGCAGAGGGCAGATGACAATTCTAATAGTAGCTTTTCCTTTTCGACCACTTCCCAAAATTACAGTTCTCTTTTTCTGTCTAGCAGCTTTGGATGGTTCCTTCAGCGATGGAGAAGTTATCCACTGGTACCCTGACTTGGCACTCCTTCCATTCTGGAGACATTTTTTGATAACTGCTTTCATCACAGAATGATCAACAAGTGGATTTTTCTTATATCCAGAATGAGCAGAGTTCTATTCGTTTCAAGGGCCTTTAGTAAAGCCTTTGCTCCTTCATTGGTGAAGCCACACTGCTGCAGGTCAAGTGCTCTAAGCCACAAATCCTCACTAAGAGATTCTGGAAAAGCACTTGCACCCAGGTCACCAATGAGCGTGTTGCAGTTCAGAGTGATGTGCCTCAAACCAGCCATACAGTCAAGATCAGGTCTCCTGTAACGAAGACTCTCAGCCCAGGTTTCTTCATGCCTTCTGGTAGTCTGATACTTTAAGATCTTGGCCATGTGATCTGCTCCCTGCTATGTCAGATTACACCCCATGAAGTTTACTGTCTTAAGAGTGATAGAATTCTTTACACCTTGACAAATAACTTTGTTAACATAGTTAAGTCTCTCTCAGAACTAGCCCATTTAGCTCCAGGTTCCTTAGTGCACCCGACGCACTTACACAGCACTTAAGATCTTTACAGAACTAGAAGGTCACATCTGTATTTCTTATTGCAGGAACACGACTTCTGTAAACTTTATTTCTGTCACAACCTGTCTCACCAAGCCATGGCTGGAAGAAGCTCTGGATACAGATCAGGAGCAGAGGGTGCTCAGGAGTGGCACCCAGTCCACCCCACGGAGGCAGTCAGTGTTGAAGTCCAGCAGGCCATCCCACAGAGAGGCACGCAAGGCGGGCAGAGGCACCAAGTCCTGCAGTGGGCAGAGGTCCTCACAGCGCAGGAAGAAGTCGGCCTCGCTGCTGCAGCACAGCTTCACCGAGTCATCGTGGCCTGAGCACAGCCTCGGGGATGCTGGCTGTGGACATGATGCCCACACCTGCCAGGGGGCCCTGGGTCACCTCTTGGCCCCTCGGGCACCCACTGCCCAGTGGCTGTGGCCTCTCAGTGTGTGCAGAACCTGTGATGCAGCCAGAAGACGCAGGGCCATGGGCCCCAGCTAGACCCACCCCTCAATGCCACACTCCCACGCCACCTCCCATGACATATCACTGGCCGTTGACACCGGCCTCATTGCACTCCGTGTCACAGGGATGCGGTTCAAACCAGCGGGTGACCCCATGGGGGCGGAGCTCGAGGACCCGTGTGTTTGTATTTTTTACATTTTTTTCCTGTAAGTGATTTCTAATCTCATAGCGTTGTCATTGGAAAAGATGCTTGCTACGATTTCAATTTTGTTAAATTTACTGAGGCTTGATTTGTGACCCAAGATGTGATCTATCCTGGAGAATGTTCCATGAACACTTGAGAAGAAAGTGTATTCTGCCGCTTTCAGGTAGAATGTCTTAGAAATATCAATTAAGTTTATTTGGTCTATTGTTTCATTTAAAGCTTGCATTTCATTATTTATTTTCTGTTTGGAAGATCTGCCCATTGATGTAAGTGGAGTGTTAAAGTCCCCCTCTATTATTGTGTTACTGTTGATTTCTCCTTTTATGGCTGTTAGCATTTGCCTTATGTATTGAGGTGCTCCTGTGTTGGGTGAATATATATTTACAATTGTTATATATTCTTGGATTGATCCCTTGATCATTATGTAGTGTCCTTCCTTGTCCCTTGTAATAGTCTTTATTTTAAAGTCTATCTTGTTTGATATGAGTTTTGCTACTCCAGTTTTCTTTTGATTCCCATTTGCATGGAATATCTTTTTCCATCCCCTCACTTTCAGTCTGTATGTGTCCCTAGGTCTGACGTGCTTCTCTTGTAGATAGCGTATTTATGGGTCTTGTTTTTGTGTCCATTCAGCTTGTCTGTGTCTTTTGGTTGGAGCATTTAATCCATTTACACTTAATGTAATTATAGATATGTATGTTCCTATTACCATTTTCTTAATTGTTTTGGGTTTATTCTTGTAGGTCTTTTTGTTTTCTTGTGTTTTCTGCCCAAAGAAGTTCCTTTAGCATTTGTTGTAAAGCTGGTTTGGTGGTGCTGAATTCTCTTAGCTTTTGCTTGTCTGTAAAGCTTTTGTTTTCTCTGTCAATTCTGAATGAGATCCTCACTGGGTAGAGTAATCCTGGTTGTAGCTTTCTCCCTTTCATCACTTTAAATATGTCCAGCCATTCCCTTTTGGCCTGCAAGGTTTCTGCTGAAAAATTAGTTGGTATCTTTATGGGGATTCCCTTGTAGTTTATTTGTTGCTTTTTGCTTGCTGCTTTTAATATTTTTTCTTTGTATTTAATTTTTGTTAGTGTGATATGTGTCTTGGTGTGTTTCTCCTTGGGTTTATCCTTTATGGAACTCTCTGTGCCTCCTGGACTTGACTATTTCTTTTTGCATGTTAGGGAAGTTTTCAGCTATAATCTCTTCAAATATTTTCTCAGGCCCTTTCCCTTTCTCTTCTTCTTCTGGGACACCTATAATTTGAATGTTGGTTTGTTTGATGTTGTCCCAGAAGTCAGAAGTCTCTGAGTCTGTCCTCAATTCTTTCTATTCTTTTTTCTTTATTCTGTTCCTTGACAGTTAACTCCACCTTTCTATCTTCCAGCTCACTTATTCATTCTTCTGCCTCAGTTATTCTGCTCTTGATTCCTTCTTGTGTGTTTTTCATTTCAGTTTTTGTGTTGTTCATCACTGATTGTTTGTTCTTTAGTTCTTCTAGGTCCTTGTTAAACGTTTCTTGTATTTTCTCCATTCCTTTTCTTAGATCCTGGATCATCTTTATTATCATTACTGTGAATTCTTTTTCAGATAGCTTGCCTATTTCTTCTTCATTTATTTGGTCTTGTGGGATTTTACCTTGCTCCTTTGTCTGCAGTGTATTTCTCTGTTATTTCATTTTGTCTAACCTACTGTGTTTATGGATACCATCAGGAACGCACATGCTAATTAATATTCCCTGTACCCGGGAATTCTCTGGTATTCCAGCATCCAGGACTCTATATTCCCACTCCAGAGCCCTAGGACTGACCCCTAATTGGGGAACCAAGATCCCACAAGCCGCACAGTGTGAACTGGTAAAATATAGAGAAAAGAAATTAAATAAAGACAAACAAAACAAAACAAGACAAAAAATTTAAAAAAACAAAACCAAACAAAAACCAAAACAACAACAAAACCCAGACAAACAAAGCTCAGGGCAAATAACAAGAACAGTAGCAAACCAACAGCAGCAACAGCAACACAACACACACTCACACACACACACACACATAGAGGAAAGAAAAGCAAACAAAAAACAAGGGAACAGACAACCAAATAAGAGAATTCTAATATGAGAACAGTTGATAAGGATTATACTAACAAAAACAAAGAATGAAAAATAAAACAGAAATGCAGGCAAGTAAACAACAACAAAGCAAATAAAACATAGAATATACACCTAAAAACAATTGAAAAAAAAGAAAAAGGGAAAATATATAAAGTGAAGAACAAAACAAGACAAAAGCCACAGAGCAACAAAAAAATAAAGGAAAAATATAAAAATAAAAACGTTATATATATTAAGAAAATTACATAAGATAAAAGATAAAAAAATAAAAGTAGAGAATAAAAAATAAAAAATGATAAAAGCAACAACACCATCAACTGAACAAAATGAAACAAACCAACATAGAATATTAGTAATAAGAATATTTTCTTGGGGCCGCCTCCCCAGGAGGCCTTCCAATACCTCTAGGTAGGTCTCTGGATCTGTTTTGGACACTGTTGGGCCAGCTCAGACTCTGATCTGGCCTGATTCCTGTGTGTATTTGCCCACAACATCCAGTGCTGCAAAGGCTATACTGGTCTCAGATATTGAAACACTTGTTGTCCATTCAGGTATTCCACAAACGCAGGATTTACCCAGCCGATCTTGGGGATTTAATTCACAGATTGTGCAGCTGCATAGAAATATTTGCTTTTCTCTTCCTCGGTTGCACTGCCCCTCAGGTTCAGTTTTGTTGTTAACCGCACCTCTGCTTGTGTGCTGCCCTCAGGCATCTGATCCTTGCCCAAGTGAATGGGAGTGAAAGCAGTGGCTGCTTGGAGCACAACTGAGTACTTCCAGTAGCTGCAGCAGCAGGAGCTGGTGTATGGGAGCATTGTCATCCCCTCCTCCCATGCACCTCTCAACAATGGCACCTCGCATTCCAGGCAGACCTCACTTCCTCTAGGAGCATTCCCAGCCATGTGCTCCCTCATTCCCATCCCTTCTATTGTTTCTGTGCAGCCAATTGCATTTCTCTCCCTGGGTCTGTTCTTCCAACCCCACTCTTTAGCCCTCTGACCCTGCCAAATTTGGTGGGCTCTCGTCCCAGGCAGGGGTGCCCAGGGCTGTTTCCCAAGTAGGTTTTGGGGTGGGTGGTGCTCAGACCTCTGGAGCCTACACAGGCGGAGGCAACCCCAGCCCAAGGGGTGGGCATGCCCACTCAGGTGGGAGCCACTCCTAATGCCTACAGAGGCCAAAGAAGCTGGTGGGTAGGGAAGGGGGTTATGATTGTGGCTCCTCCCCTTGTACCCTGCTCAACAATGACACCTTGCTATGGTGTCTCAGACTTTTTCCATAGGCTTTCCCAGTTGTGGCACCCCTTACTCCTATCCCTTCAGGCTGTCTTTTCACAGCCAAGAGCTGTCCTTTCCCTGGGTCTGCACTCAGAACCTGTCTTTCCAGCACACAGCTCCCCTTTGCAACAGGTGACTCAAGATTCAAGCTAGAATGCACAGAGCTGTGGTATAGATCATGTGTGCGGTTCTTACGTTGTCTTGCCTTCCACAGACCGTCTGCTGCATTCTCCTTTGATCCCCTGAAGTTCCTTTTCTGTCCCAGCTGATTTCCTCTCTGTGAGGGAGTCTTTTTTTTTTTTTTTTTTTTGCGGTACTCGGGCCTCTCACTGTTGTGGCCTCTCCCACTGCAGAGCACAGGCTCCAGACGCGCAGGCCCAGCTGCCATGGCTCACGGGCCCAGCCGCTCCGCGGCATGTGGGATCTTCCCGGACCGGGGCACGAACCCGTGTCCCCTGCATTGGCAGGCGGACTCTCAACCACTGTGCCACCAGGGAAGCCCGAGGGAGTCTTTCTTAATGTGGGGATCTCTGCTCAGCTTCAGCTTCCCATCAGGGTTGCTGGTCGCTTTTTTGATTCTTCCTTTCTTTTTTCTTCTTTCTTTCATTCTTTTAGGTGTCTAAAGTCTACTGCTACTGTTCAGCAGGAGCTCTGTGGGAATTGTTCTGTTTGTAGATGTGTTTTTTTTTTTTTTTTTTTTTGTGGTACACGGGCCTCTCACTGTTGTGGCCTCTCCTGTTGTGGAGCACGGGCTCCGGACGCACAGGCTCAGCGGCCATGGCTCATGGGCCCATACGTTCCATGGCATGTGGGATCTTCCCGGACCGGGGCATGAACCCGTGTCCCCTGCTCGGCAGGCGGACTCTCAACCACTGTGCCACCAGGGAAACCTTTGCAGATGTGTTTTTGATGAACTTCTGTGGAGCAACAAATTCCACGTCCTCCTATTCTGCCATCTTGACTCCTCCCCCCACTTCACCTTCTTGAGCTAATCCTCTATTGTAATGTTTAAAGAGTCTATAAATTACTCACATTTGAGACACAAAGTGTTGATCAGACTAGTATATAGAGGTACAAAGTAGAAACACATCAACATGGGTATTAAAAAAATCAGAATGATGAAGAGATAACACTTGTTTAGGAAGATGTTGGAATAATTAGATGGTGGTAGGTGTTTTTCATTCAAAATAGTTTATTAAGTGCCCTCTGTGCTAGAAACTGTACTAGGGGATCATGGCCAAGAGGTAGGGAAGGAAGAAGGAAAAGCGGATATAAGATATTAAGATGAGTAAGACCTCGGGTCTTTCAAGACCATTTGGTCTAATGGGAAGAGAGGGCTACAGTAGGTAATATTAATTAAGCACTAGTGAGGTTCACATAGACTGCCTCATTCAAGGCTCACAACAACCCTAGGGTGTGGACAATATTATTCCCCCATTTTATTGATGAGGACACAGAGGACCACATAGGATGAATGATGCTACTCAGCTAGGTGCCCTTAGGAAATCACACATGGGAGTCAGGGAAACCTTCCAAATGAGGCGTGATTTCATCTGTCACCTAACTTTTAGAATACCAAACACTCCTGATTTTTCTTATTTTTCTTTGTTGCATCCTCCTCTTCTCCCCACCCTATTAATATTGAAATGTTCCAGGGCTCACTTCTTTATTTTTTTGAAGGATTCAAAAAAATTATTTTATTTAATTAATTTATTTATTTTTTCTTTTTTGGCTGTGTTGGGTCTTAGCTGGGGCATGCAGGATCTTGGTTGAGGCATGCTGGATCTTTTGTTGTGGTGAGCAGGCTCTTTGTTGTGGTGTGTGGATTTTCTCTCTGTAGTTGTGGCACACAGGCTCCAGGGTGTGTGGGCTCTGGAGTTGTGATGCATGGGTTCCAGAGCACATGGGCTCTGTGGTTTGCAGCACGTGGGCTCTAGTTGAGGTGCAAGAACTCAGTAGTTGTTGCATGTGGGCTTAGTTGCCCTGCAGCATGTGGGATCTTAGTTCCCTGACCAGAGATCAAACCTGTGTCCCCTGTATTGTAAGGTGGTTTCTTTACAACTGAACCACCAGTGAAGTCCCCAGAGCTCACTCCTTGAATCACTCTTTTCTTCTCTAACTAGAACAATCATTTGTTTGGTGCTCTCATCCAGTATCAGGCTTTAGATACCATCTATATTCCAGTGACTCCCAAATTTATAACTCCAGCCCAGAACTGTCTCTTGAACTCCAGATCCAAATATCCAACTGCCTACTTATGTTCTCTACTTGAATGTCAAATAGACATCTCAAATTTAGCATGTTCAAAATTGAACTCCTGATCATCCTTCCCACATCTGCTCTAACCACAGTTTCTATTATCCCAGTTATTCAAGCCCAAATATTGGATTCATTCTTAACACCTCTCTTTCTCTCCCACCCATGTCCAATATCATAGGAAATCCAATTGGTTCTACCAACAAAATACATCCAGAAGCCCACCATTTTCCACCACCTGAACTGATATCACCTTGCTTTGAACCAACATCATCTCTCACTTGGATTATTGCAAAAAGCTCTTAACTGATTTTTCTGCTCCCACCTTTGCCCCTTTCCCCAAGCCTATTTTTCACACAGCAGCCAGATTGATAAAACATTAACTTATATCATATTAAAACATTAAATAACACATTATTTCTCTTCTCAAATTCCTGCAGTGTTATTCAGAGTAAAACCCAAAATTATTATAATATTTTACAAGATAGCATCTAACTGGCTTCCCTTTCCTCTTAGCTGTTTAGCCTCCCTCCTTCTGTTCTGTCTCTGATTCATTTGGCTCTGGCAGTAGTGACCTTGATGTTTCTCCCATGTGCCATGTCAACCACACTCTCATTTTAGGGCCTTTC
The DNA here is from genome assembly GCF_964341445.2 of Mesoplodon mirus. NCBI lineage: Eukaryota > Metazoa > Chordata > Mammalia > Artiodactyla > Ziphiidae > Mesoplodon > Mesoplodon mirus. The sequence goes on from NC_138981.1 coordinate 61,517,817, forward strand.
TATAATTCTTCCCTCTGCGTGGAACACTATGTCCCCAGATATTCACTTGGCTAATTTCCTCAGCTACATCAGGTCTTTACTGAACTTGCACCTTTTCAGTGAAGTCAACCATGATCACCCTATTTAATACTGCACCCTGACTACCTTTCCACAAGCACTCCTCATCTCTACTAGACTTTTTATTTTTCCTTTCACAGCACTTATTGCCTTATAACATACAATATATATTTTACTCATTTAAATTTAATTTTTATTATGTATCTCCCCCTGCAAAATATAAGTCCCAACTTCAGACAGGGATCTTGTTTTGTCACATTCAGTGATTTATCCTAAGTGCCTAGAAAAGCACCTGGCATGTGGTAAGTATTCAGGAACTAATTGTTGCATAAAAAATTTTAGTTTGGTGTGATCCTTCCAGAAGTTTTCTTATGAACTTATATACATATATACAGATCCAGAGAAATAGTAATAATAATAGCAATTGTGTATGCTTTTATAGCTCATACATGAATTTCAAGACAATTCAGGTGTCACTTCCTACCAGCCTGGATTAAGTACCTGTTGTTAAAATTCCCCTCAATTGTAGCACTTAGTGCACTATTTAGTAATTGTCTAATTACTTGTCTGTCTCCCTCATTAGACTGTGAGCTCCTTGAGAATAGGAACCATGGTTTATTCATCTCTGTATCCCCAGGGGATGACATATCAGACACATAATATATGTTGAATGGATATATGTATGAATGAATAACTCTTTGTCTGCAAGAAGGGTAATTCCACTTTCTCAGTACTGTAGTACTCTATTATAGAGTGTGTCTTACTCTTAGCAAGATTAATATGTAAAATATATGAAAATTCAGCTTTACTCAAAAGATGTAACAGTTGCTTCAAAAGTAGTTAATTTACAAAATTATTCACTAGAGGTTTTTCTGAATGTCAAGTGCCTTTAGTGCAGAAGAACAGAAGTTTTGCCATAATAAGGCAAATGTATCCACTCTTCAGCTCATGATTGTTACTTGGCAGAGGCATAAATATTAATGTGTCTGAAGGTAAGGTTATACCCCTGATGTGGTTCTCAAAATGTAAGAATTACAGGCCCCCCCACCCCAGCATTGAAGTTTCTCTTAATAACATGTTATGGAGAAGTGGAAGTTAACTAAAATTTACTGATTCCATTATGTGCTAGATACATTCCATATGTTAATCTTATTTAATCCTAAAAAAAAAACTTTTGGAGGAAGATGCTGCTATTTCTATCTTATAGATGAGAATGTTGAGCTCAGAGTGATATTTTATCTGTGATCACACATAGAGCCAGGATAAAGGTAAAATGTAGGCTTAATATTAAATGTCTTTGTCCTAGTCCATTACCATATTCTAGACTGACTATCCAAACAGTCTTGTCAAGCTGGAGGTATGACCTAAAGTAGGATAGTGTTAATAGTCCTGTTCTAGATCTTAGATTGGTCAGTAAGACAGGGGCATAAATATAGGCAGAGGATTTTCACAGGGGGAAAGTAAGTCAGACAGAGAAAGACAAATACCATATGATCTCACTTATTATGTGGCATCTTTTAAAAATACCTGAACTCATAGATACAACGAACAGATGGTGGTTGCCAGAGGCAGGGGTTGGGGTGGGCCAAATGGGTAAAGGTAGCCAAAAATACAAACTTTCTGTTATAAAATAAATAAGACCTGGGAATATAATGTACAGCATGGTGATAGGGCATAAATATAGGCAGAGGATTTTCACAGGAAGTTATTGGTGAGAAACAGCCAATATGCTGGCAGAGTGGGAAAGAGAAGTTGTTAGGATAAAGTTGTAACCAAAGAAGTAGAAGAGAGAGAGAGGAAAGTTAGCAGCTGCCTCAGATACAGCTGTTATGATGATACTGAAAGAAGTTTGCTGCCAAGCGTTGTTTATGAATTGTGGCTTACAGTATCTCATTACTGTGTTCAATTTGAATGTTCTTAAACATTGAGGTAAAGGAGTTGTGGGGCACAGGCTGTGTCTCCTGTAATGCTAGATTTCTTTCTTTTTATTTTGAAAAAATTTTTTATTGTGCTAAAATATATATAAAACATAGAATTTTCCATTTTAAATGTATAACTCAGGGGCATTAATTATATTTAGAATGTTGTACAACAATTACTGCTATCTATTTCCAAAGCTTTTTCATCACCCCAAATAGAAACTCTGTATTCATTAGGCATAACTGAATTTTCCCTCTCCCCCATGCCCCAGTAAACTCTAATCTACTTTATGTGTTTTGTGTCTGGTTTATTTCACTTAGCATAATGTTTTCAAGTTTCATCCACATTGTAGCACATATCAGAATGTCAATTTTTTCTACAGTTGAATTATATTCCATTGCACGTATATACCACATTTCATTTATCCATTCATCTATTGATGGACACTTGGGTTGTTTCCACCTTGTAGCTATTGTGAATAGTGCTGCAATGAACACTGGCATAAAAGTATCTGTTTAAGTTTCTATTTTCAATTCTTTGGGGGATATACCTAGGAGAGGAATTGCTAGGTCTTATGGTAATTCTATGTTAACCTTTTTGAGAAACTGCCAAATTGTTTTCCACAGTGGCTGCACCATTTTACATTCCCACCAGCAGAGTATGAGGGTTCCAATTTCTCTGCAGCCTTGCCAACACTTGTTATTTTCCTTTTTTTAAAAAAAATTGTAGATGTGAAGTGGTATGAATGGTATCTCACTGTGGTTTTCATTTGTATTTCCCTAATGACTAATGATGTTGGGCTTATTGGCCATTTGTATATCTTCTTTTGAGAAACATCTCTTCAAGTCGTTTGCATAAGTGACTTCAATTGATTGGGTTGTTCTTTTGTTGTTGAGTTGTAGGAGTTCTTTATTTTGGATATTAAACTTTATTGGATATGTGATTTGCAAATATTTTCTTCCATTCTGTAAGTTGTCCTTTCACTTTTTTTGATAGCGTTCTTTGTGCACAAAAGTTTAAAAATTTTGATAGGCCGCCCGGAGGAAGATGGCGGAAGAGTAAGACGCGGAGATCACCTTCCTCCCCACACATACATCAGAAATTCATCTACACGTGGAACAACTCCTACAGAACACCTACTGAACGCTGACAGAAGACCTCAGACCCCCCAAAAGGCAAGAAACTCCCCACATACCTGGGTAGGGCAAAAGAAAAAAAGAATAACAGAGACAATAGGATAGGGACGGGACCTGCACCAGTGGGAGGGAGCCGTGAAGGAGGGAAGGTTTCTACACACTACAAGCCCCTTCGCGGGCGGAGACTGCAGGTGGTGGAGGGGGAAGCTTCGGAGTAGCGGAGGAGAGCACAGCAACAGGGGTGCGGAGGGCAAAGCGGAGAGATTCTGGCACAGAGGATCGGTGCCCTCAGGCACACACCAGCCCGAGAGGCTGGGAGCTGAGGCTCGGGTATCGGCTTTCAGTCGGAGCGCAGGGAGAGGACTGGGGCTGGCAGCAGGAAGAGAGCCTGAAGGGGTTAATGCACCACGGCTAGCCCGGAGGGAGTCCGGGGAAAGGGTCTGGAGATGCCGAAGAGGCAAGAGACTTTTTTCCCTTTTGTTTCCTGGTGCGCGAGGAGAGGGCATTAAGAGGGCTGCTTGGGGAAGCGCCGGAGACAGGCGCGAGCCGCGGGTAAGGCGCGGACCTCGGAGACGGGCGTGGGACGCTGGGGCTGCCGCCGCCGCCGCCGCCGCCGCCGCCGCCGCTGCTGCCGCGGGGCCTGTGTGCGAGCGCGGGTCACTGTCCGCCCCGCCTTCCGGGGGGCCTGTGCACCCCGCCACTGCCGGGGTCCCGGGACCTGGGGACGGCTTTCCTGGGAAAGCGCACGGAGCGCCACAGGCTGCTGCAACGTCACGCTGGCCTCTGCCGCCGCAGGCCCGCCCCACACTGCGTGCCCCTCCCTCCCCTCTGCCTGAGTGAGCCAGAGCCCCCGAATCAGCGGCTCCCTTAAACCCGTCCTGTCTGAGCGAAGAACGGACGCCCTCCGGCGACCTACGCGCAGAGGCGGGGCCAGGTCCAAGGCTGAGACCCGGGAGCTGTGAGAGCAGAGAAGAGACAGGGAAATCTCTCTGTGCAGCCTCGGAGGCAGCGGATTAAAGCTCCACGGTCCATTTGATGTGCCCTGCGTCTGTGGAGTGCATGAATGGACAGCGAATCATCCCAAATTGAGGAAGTGGACTTTGAGGACAAGATTTAAGACTTTCCCCCCTTTTCCTCTTTTTACAACAAATTATCCCAAATTGAGGAGGTGGACTTGGAGAGCAAGATTTTTGATTTTTCCCCCTGCTCTCTTTTTGTGAATGTGTATGTGTATTCTTCTGTGTAAGATTCTCTCTGTATAGCTTTGCTTCCACCATATGTCCCAGGGTTCTATCAGTCTGTTTTTTTTTCAATAATTACTTTTTAATTTTAATAACGCTACTATATTACATACTTTATTCTATTTTACTTTACCTGCTCTTTCTTTTTTTCCTACCTTCCCTTCCTCCCTCCCTCCCTCCGCTCCTCCTTTCCTTCTTTCTTTTTCTTTCCTCCCTCCCTCCCTCCCACCCTTCTTCTTTCCACTTTCTTTTTCTTTCCTTCCTCCCTCCCTCCCTCCCTCCTGTCTTTCTTTCTTTCTTTCCTTCCTCCCTCCCTCCCTTCTTCCATTCACTCTTCCTTTTGCTTTCATTCCTCCCTCCCTCCCTCCTTTCTTTCTTTCTTCCTTCCTTCCTTCCTTTCTTACCTTCTTCCTTTCTTTCCCTCTCTCTTTCTTTCTTCTACTAATTCTTTCTTTCTGCTTTTTCTCCCTGTTATTCTGAGCCGGGTGGATGAAAGGCTCTTGGTGCTGCAGCCAGGAGTCAGTGCTGTGCCTCTGAAGTGGGAGAGCCAACTTCAGGACATGGGTCCACAAGAGACCTCCCAGCTCCACATAATATCAAGCAGCGAAAATCTCCCAGAGATCTCCATCTCAACACCAGCACCCAGCTTCAGTCAACGACCAGCAAGCTACAGTGCTGGTCACCCTTTGCCAAGCAACTAGCAAGGCAGGAACACAACCCCACCCATTAGCAGAGAGGCTACCTAAAAACATAATAAGGCCATAGGCACACCAAAACACACCACCAGACGTGGACCTGTCCACCAGAAAGACAAGATCGAGACTCAACCACCAGAACACAGGCATTAGTCCCCCCCCCACCAGGAAGCCTACACAACCTACTGAAACAACCTTAGCCACTGGGGACAGACACCAAAAACAACGGGAACTACGAATCTGCAGCCTGCAAAAAGGAGACCCCAAACACAGTAACATAAGCAAAATGAGAAGGCAGAAAAACACACAGCAGGTGAAGGAGCAAGATAAAAACCTACCAGACCTAACAAATGAAGAGGTAATAGGCAGTCTACCTGAAAAAGAATTCAGAATAATGATAGTAAAGCTGATCCAAGATTCTATTTCCAAGATCCAAAATCTTGGAAATAGAAGAGACAAAATGCAAGAAACAGTTAACAAGGACCTAGAAGAACTAAAGATGAATCAAGCATCGATTAAAAACACAATAAATGAAATGAAAAATACTCTAGATGGGATCAATAGCAGAATAACTGAGGCAGAAGAACGGATAAGTGAGGTGGAAGATAAAATAGTGGAAATAACTGATGCAGAGCAAAATAAAGAAAAAAGAATGAAAAGAACAGAGGACAGTCTCAGAGACCTCTGGGACAACATTAAATGCACCAACATTCGAATTATAGGGGTTCCAGAAGAAAAAGAGAAAAAGAAAGGGACTGAGAAAATATTTGAAGAGATTATAGTTGAAAACTTCCCTAATATGGGAAAGGAAATAGTTAATCAAGCCCAGGAGGCACAGAGAGTCCCATACAGAATAAATCCAAGGAGAAATACGCCAAGACACATATTAATCAAACTGTCAAAAATTAAACACAAAGAAATCATATTAAAAGCAGCAAGGGAAAAACAACAAATAACACACAAGGGAATCCCCATCAGGTTAACAGCTGATCTCTCAGCAGAAACTCTACAAGCCAGAAGGGAGTGGCAGGACATAATTAAAGTGATGAAGGAGAGAAACCTGCAACCAAGATTACTCTACCCAGCAAGGATCTCATTCAGATTTGATGGAGAAATTAAAAGCTTTACAGACAAACAAAAGCTGAGAGAGTACAGCACCACCAAACCAGCTTTACAACAAATGCTAAAGGAACTTCTCTAGGCAAGAAACACAACAGAAGGAATATACTTACAATAACGAACCCAAAGCAATTAAGGAAATGGGAATAGGAACATACATATCAATAATTACCTTAAATGTAAATGGACTAAATGCTCCCACCAAAAGACGCAGAGTGGCTGAATGGATACAAAAACAAGACTCATATATATGCTGTCTACAAGAGACCCACTTCAGACCTAGAGATACATACAGATTGAAAGTAAGGGGATGGAAAAAGATATTCCATGCAAATGGAAATCAAAAGAAAGCTGGAGTAGCAATTCTTATATCAGACAAAATAGACTTTAAAATAAAGACTATTAGAAGAGACAAAGAAGGACACTACATAATGATCAAGGGATCGATCCAAGAAGAAGATATAACAATTGTAAATATTTATGCACCCAACATAGGAGCACCTCAATACATAAGGCAAATACTAACAGCCATAAAAGGGGAAATCGACAGTAACACAATCATAGTAGGGGACTTTAACACCCCACTTTCACCAATGGACAGATCATCCAAAATGAAAATAAATAAGGAAACACAAGCTTTAAATGATACATTAAACAAGATGGACTTAATTGATATTTATAGGACATTCCATCCCAAAACAACAGAATAAACATTTTTCTCAAGGGCTCATGGAACATTCTCCAGGATAGATCATATCTTGGGTCACAAATCAAGCCTTGGTAAACTTAAGAAAATTGAAATTGTATCAAGTATCTTTTCTGAACACAATGCTATGAGACCAGACATCAATTACAGGAAAAGATCTGTAAAAAATACAAACACATGGAGGCTAAACAATACACTACTCAATAACGAAGTGATCACTGAAGAAATCAAAGAGGAAATTAAAAAATACCTAGAAACAAATGACAATGGAGACACGACGACCCAAAACCTATGGGATGCAGCAAAAGCAGTTCTAAGGGGGAAGTTTATAGCAATACAATCCCACCTTAAGAAACAGGAAACATTTCGATTAAACAACCTGACCCTGCACCTAAAGCAATTAGAGAAAGAAGAACAAAAAACCCCCAAAGTTAGCAGAAGGAAAGAAATCATAAAGATCAGATCAGAAATAAATGAAAAAGAAATGAAGGAAACGATAGCAAAGATCAACCAAACTAAAAGCTGGTTCTTTGAGAAGATAAACAAAATTGACAAACCATTAGCCAGACTCATCAAGAAAAGAAGGGAGAAGACTCAAATCAATAGAATTAGAAATGAAAAAGGAGAAGTAACAACTGACACTGCAGAAATACAAAAGATCATGAGAGATTACTATAAGCAACTCTATGCCAATAAAATGGACAACCTGGAAGAAATGGACAAATTCTTAGAAATGCACAACCTGCCAAGACTGACTCAGGAAGAAATAGAAAATATGAATAGACCAATCACAAGCACTGAAATTGAAACTGTGATTAAAAATCTTCCAACAAACAAAAGCCCAGGACCAGATGGCTTCACAGACGAATTCTATCAAACATTTAGAGAAGAGCTAACACCCATCCTTCTCAAACTCTTCCAAACAATATCAGAGGAAGGAACACTCCCAAACTCATTCTACGAGGCTACCATCACCTTGATACCAAAACCAGGCAATTATGTCACAAAGAAAGAAAACTACAGGCCAATATCACTGATGAACATAGATGCAAAAATCCTCAACAAAATACTAGCAAACAGAATCCAACAGCACATTAAAAGGATCATACACCATGATCAAGTGGGGTTTATTCCAGGAATGCAAGGATTCTTCAATATACGCAAATCAATCAATGTGATACACCATATTAACAAGTTGAAGGAGAAAAACCATATGATCATCTCAATAGATGCAGAGAAAGCTTTCGACAAAATTCAACACCCATTTATGATAAAAACCCTGCAGAAAGTAGGCATAGAGGGAACTTTCCTCAACATAATAAAGGACATATATGACAAACCCACAGCCAACATTGTCCTCAATGGTGAAAAACTGAAACCATTTCCACTAAGATCAGGAACAAGACAAGGCTGCCCACTCTCACCACTCTTATTCAACTTAGTTTTGGAAGTTTTAGCCACAGCAATCAGAGAAAAAAAGGAAATAAAAGGAATCCAAATTGGAAAAGAAGTAAAGCTGTCACTGTTTGCAGATGACATGATACTATACATAGAGAATCCTAAAGATGCTACCGAAAAACTACTAGAGCTAATCAATGAATTTGGTAAAGTACCAGGATACAAAATTAATGTACAGAAATCTCTGGTATTCCTGTACACTAATGATGAAAAATCAGAAAGTGAAATCAAGAAAACACTCCCATTTACCATTGCAACAAAAAGAATAAAATATCTAGGAATAAACCTACCTAAGGAGACAAAAGACCTGTATGCAGAAAATTATAAGACACTGATGAAAGAAATTAAAGATGATACAAATAGACGGAGAGATATACCATGCTCCTGGATTGGAAGAATCAATATTGTGAAAATGACTCTACTACCCAAAGCAATCTACAGATTCAATGCAATCCCTATCAAACTACCACTGGCATTTTTCACAGAACTAGAACAAAAAATTTCAAAATTTGTTTGGAAAAACAAAAGACCCCAAATAGCCAAAGCAATCTTGAGAATGAAAAACGGAGCTGGAGGAATCAGGCTCCCTGACTTCAGACTATACTACAAAGCTACAGTAATTAAGACAGTGTGGTACTGGCATAAAAACAGAAAGATAGATCAGTGGATCAGGATAGAAAGCCCAGAGATAAACCCACGCACATATGGCCAACTTATCTTTGATAAAGGAGGCAGGAATGTACAGTGGAGAAAGGACAGCCTCTTCAATAAGTGGTGCTGGGAAAACTGGACAGGGACATGTAAATGTTTGAGATTAGATCATTCCCTAACACCATACACAAAAATAAGCTCAAAATGGATTAAAGACCTAAATGTAAGGCCAGAAACTATCAAACTCTTAGAGGAAAACATAGGCAGAACACTCTATGACATAAATCACAGCAAGATCCTTTTGGACCCACCTCCTAGAGAAATGGAAATAAAAACACAGATAAACAAATGGGACCTAATGAAACTTCAAAGCTTTTGCACAGCAAAGGAAACCATAAACAAGACCAAAAGACAACCCTCAGAATGGGAGAATATATTTGCAAATGAAGCAACTGACAAAGGATTAATCTCCAAAATTTATAAACAGCTCATGCAGCTCAATAGCAAAAAAACAAACAACCCAATCCAAAAATGGGCAGAAGACTTAAATAGGCATTTCTCCAAAGAAGATATACAGACTGCCAACAAACACATGAAAGAATGCTCAACATCATTAATCATTAGAGAAATGCAAATCAAAACTACAATGAGATATCATCTCACACCAGTCAGAATGGCCATCATCAAGAAATCTAGAAACAATAAATGCTGGAGAGGGTGTGGAGAAAAGGGCACACTCTTGCACTGCTGGTGGGAATGTGAATTGGTCCAGCCACTATGGAGAACAGTATGGAGGTTCCTTAAAAAACTACAAATAGAACTACCATATGACCCAGCAATCCCACTACTAGGCATATACCCTGAGAAAACCATAATTCAAAAAGAGACATGTACCAAAATGTTCATTGCAGCTCTATTCACAATAGCCCGGAGCTGGAAACAACCTAAGTGTCCATCATTGGATGAATGGATAAAGAAGATGTGGCACATATATACAATGGAATATTACTCAGCCATAAAAAGAAACGAAACTGAGCTATTTGTAATGAGGTGGATAGACCTAGAGTCTGTCATACAGAGTGAAGTAAGTCAGAAAGAGAAAGACAAATACCGTATGCTAACACATATATATGGAATTTAAAAAAAAATGTCATGAAGAACCTAGGGGTAAAACGGGAATAAAGACACAGACCTACTTGAGAATGGACTTGAGGATATGGGGAGGGGGAAGGGTAAGCTGTGACAAAGCGAAAGAGAGGCATGGACATATATACACTACCAAACGTAAGGTAGATAGATAGTGGGAAGCAGCCGCAGAGCACAGGGAGATCTGCTCGGTGCTTTGTGACCGCCTGGAGGGGTGGGATGGGGAGGGTGGGAGGGAGGGAGATGCATGAGGGAAGGGATGTGGGAACAGATGTATATGTATGACTGATTCACTTTGTTATAAAGCAGAAACTAATAAAAAAATAAAAAAATTTTTTGATAAAGTCTGATTTATCTACTTTTTCTTTTGTTGCTCATACTGTTGGTGTTATATTTAAGAATCCATTGCCAAATCCAAGGTTATTAAGTTTACCCTTACATTTTCTTTAGTGAGTTTTCTGATATTGGCTCTTATATTTAGGTCATTGTTCAATATCTAGTTAATTTTTGTATATGTGTGAACTGGGGCCCAAATTCATTCTATCGTATGTGTAAATCAGTTGTCTCTGTATTATTTGTTGAAAGAACTTGTCTCCACTGAATGGACTCGTCAAAAATTAATTTGTCATAAATGTATGTGTTTATTTCTGAACCCTCAATTTTAGTCCATTGGTCCACATTTCTATCCTTTGCCAGCACCATACTGGTTTTTTCTTTATGTGAACCATATCTCAAATTTTTAATTGAATAAATTTGACATGTAACATTGTATAAATTTAAGGTGTACAGCTATGTTACTTTGGTACATTTATATATTGTAATATGATTGCTGAAGTAGTGATATTTATCACGTTATATAATATAGTACAATATTATTGTCTATATTCATTATACTGTGCATTAGATCTCTATGATTCATTTACCATTCCTTATAAGTTTGTACCCTTAAACACCGTCACTCTTAACCCCCATTCCCCGGTAACCGACATTTTACTCTGTTTTTAATAGGTTTCACTTTTTAAGATTTCACATACAAGTGATATCATACTGTTTTGGTTATTTTAGCTTACTAAGTTTTGAAGTAGGGAAGTGTGTGTCCTCCAACTTTGTTCTTTTTCAAGACTATTTTCTCTATTTGAGGCCCCTTGAAATTCTATATGAATTTGCAGATTGTTTTTTTCATTTCTGCAAAACAGGCTGATGGAATTTTGATACGGATTGTGTTGAATCTGTAGATCGCTTTGGGTAGTAATAACATCTTTAACAATATTAAGTTTTCAATTCATAAACACAGAATATCTTTCCATTTATTTAGGTCTTTAATTTCTTTCAGCAGTGTTTTGTAATTTTCAGTGTGTAAGTCTTTCACCTCCTTGATTAAATTTCTTCTGAGGTATCTTATTCTTTTAGATGCTATTGTAAATGGAATTGGACTTTCTTAATATCTTTTTTATTGAGATATAATTGATATATAGAACTATATTAGTTTCAAGTGTACAATAGTGATTGTATATTCGTATATATTGCAAAATGATAACCACAATAAGTCTAGTTAACATCCATCACTACACATGGTTACAAATTTTTTTCTTGTGATGAGAACTTTTAAGATTTACTCTCTTAGCAACTTTCAAATATGCAATACAGTATTATTAACTATAATCACCATTCTGTACATTATAATCCCAGGTCTTATTTATTTTATAACAGAAAGTTTGTATTTTTGGCTACCTTTACCCATTTGGCCCACCTCGACCCCTGCCTCTGGCAACCACCATCTGTTCTTTGTATCTATGAGTTCAGGTATTTTTAAAAGATTCCACATAATAAGTGAGATCATATGGTATTTGTCTTTCTCTGTCTGGCTTACTTAACTTAGCATAATACCCTCAAGGTCCATCCATGTTGTTGCAAATTGGAAGAGTTCCTTCCTTTTCATGGCTCAATAATATTCCATTGTGTATATATGTGTGTGTGTGTGTGTATGATGTTTTCTTTATAAATTTCCTTACCAGTGAACACTTAGGTTATTTCCATATCTTGTCTATTATAAATAATTTTGCAGTGAACATGGGAGTGCATATATATTTTGGAGTTAGTGTTTTCATTTCCTTCAGATAAATATCCAGAAATGGAATTGTTAGATCATCTATCAGCTCTACTTTTAATTTTTTGAGGAATCTCCATACTGTTTTCTGCAGTGGCTGCACCAATTTAAATTCCCACCAACGTTGCACAAGAATTCCCTTTTCTCCACATCCTTGTCAACACTCGATTTCTTATCACCTGTCTTTTCTTCTAGGAGTTTTATGGTTTCAGGTCTTGCATTCAAGTGTTTAACCCATTTTGAGTTAAATTTTTTGTAAAGTGTAAAATAGTTGTCCAGTTTCATTCTTTTGCATGTGACTGTCCTGTTTTCCCAACACCATTTATTGAAGAGACTATCTTTTCCCCATTTCATATTCTTGACTCTTTTGCTGTAAATTGTAATATATATATGGGTTTATTTTCTGGGCTCTTTAGCCTGTTTCATTGATATATGTGTCTGTTTTTATGCCAGTACCATACTGTTTTGACTACTATAGCTTTGTAATATAGTTGAACTCAAGAAGCATGAAGCCTCCATCTTTGACCTTTCTCACGATTATTTTGGCTATTTGGGGTCATTTGTGGTTCCATAAAAATATTAGGATTTTTTTGTTCTAGTTCTGTGAAAAATGTCAGAATTTTGATGGGGAATGCATTGAATCTGTAGATTGCTTTAGGTAATGTGGACATTTTCACAATGCTATTTCTTCTAGTCCATGAGCATGGAATATCTTTCCATGTATTTGTGTCTTCTTCAATTCTTTTAACAATGTCTTATATTTTTTCAGTGTAGAGATCTTTCACCTCCTTGGTTGAATTTATTCCTAGGTATTTTATTCTTTTTGTTGCAATTGTAAATGGGATTGTTTTCTTAATCTCTCTTTCTGATAGTTCATTAGTGTTTAGAAACACAACAGATTTTTTTAAAGATTTTTTTTGATGTGGACCATTTTTAAAGACTTTATTGAATTTGTTACAATATTGCTTCTGTTCTATGTTTTCATTTTTTGGCCACAAGGCATGTGGGATCTTAGCTCCCCAACCAGGGATTGAACCTGCACCCCCTGCATTGGAAGGCGAAGTCTTAACTACTGGACCACCAAGAAAGTCCCCACAACAGGTTTTTGTATATTGAGTTTTTACCCTGCAACATTATTGTATTTGTTATTTCTGAAAATTTTTTGGAATATTTAGGGTTTTCTATATATAGTATCATATCATCTGCAAATAGTGACAATTTGACTTCTTCCTTTCCAATTTGGATGCCTTTTATTTATTTTTTCTTGCCTGAATGGAGTGGCTAGTACTTCCAATATTATGTTGAATAAGAATGGTGAGAGTGGGCATCCTTGTCTTGTTTCTGATCTTAGAGGGATAGCTTTCAGCTTTTCACCATTGAGTATGATGTTAGCTGTGTGTTTGTCATATATGGCCTTTGTTATGTTGAGGTACATTCCTTCTATATCTATTTTATTGATAGTTTTTTTAATCATAAATGGGTTTTGAATCATTTCTAATGCTTTTTCTGCATCCATTGAGATGATTATATGATTTTTATTCTTCATTTTATTAGTGTGGTGTATCACATTGATTGATTTGCAGATGTCGATCCACTCTCGCATCCTTGGAATAAATCCCACTTGATTGTGGTGTATGATCCTTTTAATGTATTGTTGTATTCAGTTTGCTAATATTTTGTTGAGAATTTTTGCATTTACGTTCATCAGATATATTGGCCTGTAATTTTCTTTTTTGTGTTGTCCTTGTCTGGTTCTGGTATCACAGTAATGTTGGTCTTATAAGATGAGTTTGGCAACATCCCCTCCTTTTCAATTTTTTGGAAGAGTTTGAGGATAGGTTTTAAATCTTCTTTGAATGTTTTGTAGAATTCACCTGTAAAGTTGTTTAATTCTGGAATTTAGTTTTTTTGGAAGTTACTGATTACTGTTTCAGTCTCCTTAGTAGTGATTGGTCTATTCAAGTTTTCTATTTCTTCATGATTCAGTCTTGGAAGATTATATGATTCTAAGAATTTATCCATTTCTTCTAGCTTGTCCAATTTTTCAGCAAATAGATTTTCTTATAATCCTTTTATTTCTGTGTTATCTACTATAATTTATCCTCATTTGTTTCTGATTTTATTTATCTGAGTCTTCTCTCCTTTTTTCTTAGTGAGTCCAGCTACAGTTTGTCAATTTTGTTTATCTTTCCAAAAAACCAGCTATTAGTTTCATTGACTTTTCTATTGTCTTTTTAGTCATTGTTTCATTTATTTCCACTGCAGTGGTGGGGAGGAGGGTGTGGGGAAGAAGCCAGGGTCTTAGTCACCTCCACTGCATCCAGGTTTGTTGGATTCGTGAGTGCTGCCACTGCAGGGGTCGGGGGGTGGGCGCGAGAGTCATAGGCTCTGTTTTGGCTGGAGGGATTGGGGTCATGGGTCCTGCCACAGCTGCAACTCAGTTACCTTTAGCTGCTGGTGCTGCTGCAGCTGGCAGGTTGGAGTCATGTGTGCCACCTCCCTTGCTACTACTGAGTTCTCTGTGGCTTCAGGCTCAGCCAAGGCAGCTGGGGGATTGGAATAACAGACACTGCCCCTAACGTCTCCCTGGTTCTGCATCCTCTATGTGTTCCAGTCCACCCACCTTCAGACATACAGATATGTCAACTTCTCCAGTCTCCTGGTGTGTGGGTAGAGAAACTTTTGTTGAGTTATGGATGTTTTACTAATTGTAGATTGAAGGGGAGAGACGAAGAAAGCATGTCATGCTGCCATGATGCTGATGTCACTCTAGACCAAAAGTTTAAGATAAGCAAATAGACCACTTTCACAGAAGGTTTGGATGCTTTTCAGTTGCTGCCTCTGCTGTGGGTGCTATGATGGTTGGGTCTGCATGAACCCTTTAAGAATTGTTTCTCAGATCACTATAGCCTTGTGTGTCTTGTGGAGGTGAGCCCTGTTGTCTTTCAAAGTGAGATGTTTTGGGGCTTTGTTTCTTAGGTGCAGGTCTTAAACATTAGGATGCCAGATGTGGGTTTCAAATCCTTCTCTCCTCAAGGAGATGTTTGGGATTGTGAATTCCCTCTTGATTGTGGGTTACCTTGATGGGAGTAAGGTTTATGGTGAGACTGTGTCTCAGCCTCTCCTACCCATTTTAATGTGGACTTTTTTCTCATTCACCTGTTGTGTAGGAGTTGTCCAGCTAGTTTTTGAGTTTCTTTTCAGAGGCAGTTGTTCTGTATGTAGCTGTAGATTCGGTGTATCCATAGGAGGAGGTGAGTTTAGGATCCTCCTATGTTGCCATCTTGAACTAGAACCCTGAAATACTTCCTGAAGCTTTTCCTCCTGCTTTGTCACATGATAGTGTTTATGATAACTTTTGTGTTCTTAAATAACATCCTGATAAGAATTTTCTAGCTGAATACGTTAAGGGGAAAGTTTCTGGAAGTCAAAGATACTAGAATGTATGTAAAGATTATGGTAATGTGAAAAAGAACAAAGCTGGAGGCATAACCCCCCCCCCAGACTTCAGACAAAACTACAAAGATACAGTAATCGAAACAGCATGGTATTGGCACAAAAACAGATATATGGATCAATGGAGCAGAATAGAGAACACAGAAATAAACCCATACACCTATGGTCAATTGATCTATGACAAAGGAAGCAAGAATATACAATGGAGAAAGACAGTTTCTTCAAGTGGTGTTGGCAAAGCTGGACAGCTACATGTAAATTAATTAAGTTAGAACACTCCTTCCCACTATACACAAAAATAAACACATAATGGCTTAAAGATTTAAATATAAGGCATTACACCATAAAACTCCTAAAAGAGAACATAGGCAAAATATTCTCTGACATAAACAGTAGCAATGTTTTCTTAAGTCAGCCCCCCAAGGCAAAAATAAATAAATAAATAAAAGCAAAAATAAACAAATGAGACCTAATCAAACTTAAAAGCTTTTTCACAACAAAGGAAACCATAACAAAATGAAAAGACAGCCTACAGAATGGAAGAAAATATTTTCAAATAATGCAACTGATAAGGGCTTAATTTCCAAAATATACAAACAGCTCATATAGCTCAATATAAAAAAACAAACAACCCAATCAAAAAATGGGCAGAAGACCTAAATAGACATGTCTCCAAAGAAGACATACAGATGGCCAATGAAAATCTAATAATTAGGGATCTAATAATCCCTAATTATTAGAGAAACACAAAACTACAGTGAGGTATCACCTCTCACCAGTCAGAATGGCCACCATCAAAAAGTGTACAAATAATAAATGCTGGAGAGGGCATGGAGAAAAGGGAACCCTTGTACACTGTTGGTGGGAATGCAAATTGGTGCAACCACTATGGAAAACAGTATGGAGGTTCCTTAAAAAACTAAAAATCGAGCTACCATATGATACAGCAATCCCACTCCTGAGCACATTTCTGGAGAAAACTATAATTTGAAAAGATACATGCACCCCAATGGTCATTGCAGCACTATTTACAATAGCCAGGACATGGAAGTAACCTAAGTGTCCATAAACAGATGAATGGATAAAGAAGATGTGGTATATATATATACAACGGAATATTACTCAGCCATACAAATGAATGAAATAATGCCATTTGCAGCACCATGGATGGACCTAGAGATTATCATACTAAGTAAAGTAAGTCAGACAGAGAAAGACAAATATCATACAATATCAATTATATATGGAATCTTAAAAATGATACAAATGAACATATTTACAGTACAGAAAGGGTCTCAGACGTAGAAAACAGACCTATGGTTACCAGTGGGGAAAGAGGGGAGAGGGATAAATTAGGAATTTGGGATTAAGAGATACTACTGCTATATATAAAATAGATAAACAACAAGGTTTTACTGTATAGCACAGGGAACTATATTAAGTATCTTATAATAACCTATAATGGAAAAGAATCTGAAAAACAATACATATATATGTATATATAACTGAATCACTTTGTTGTTTACCAGAAACTAACACAACATTGTAAATCAACTATACTTTGATAAAAAGATTATGGTACTTCAAATATCAGCAATAAACACACAAAAATGTAAATCTGCATGGCTGAATTCTGAGCAATGATGCAGAGATCATTTTTGCTGATAATGCTTGAATACTAGAAAAGTCGTTGATGGTCAATAAGACCATAGTATTCCAAATGAATTATTCTGAGATATGCCAACAGATGTCAAGAATTTCCTTGTGATTTTCTGAATTATTTATTTGTAATTATTTCAAACTTCTTAATTCTCATATTAAGCCTCATTTTCTTCTGAAAATATGTTCAATCCAGTCACAATATCTTGCATGTTTCTTCATTTTTTAATGAGGTATAGCTGATGTACAATATTATATAAGTTTCAGGTGTACCACATAGTGATTCAATATTTTAATAGATTATAATCCATTTAAAGTTATTATAAAATATCACTGATATTTCCCATGTTGTATAATATAACCTTGTAGCTTATTTATTTTATACATCATAGTTTGTACCTCTTATTCCCCTACCCCTATCTTGTCCTTCCCCCCTTCCTTCCCCAACTAGTAACTACTAGTTTGTTCTCTATATCCCTTTGTCTCTTGGAGCCTCTTGGTTTCCCAGGTTTTTGAAGCAGTACCCAGTTGTTCTTAATAAATATGAAAGCCTAGTGTCAATGCATCACCCTACCAGTACCGGTGCTATCAACGCCTTTTCTCCCCAGAAGTCTCTTGTGCAAGAAACAAAGACCTCCAAGGGACATAAACAGCTTTGTATGGGCCAACAGGCCTGGCCTTAAGCCTTTGAAGAAGGAGTCTGGTGGCAATTTTCTCTTATTTCCAAGAGCCTCATTGAGTGAAAAAGTTCTTTCTTCTCCATCTCTGTTTCCAAGTGCTGCAGTGGACTATAACCTCTAAGAAACTCCTCTCCTCAACAGTACATATTCCAGAAAATGTGCTTTCATTCTGCCTCTCCTTCTTACATCCAGCCAACCACATCCTCTCAGAAGTCAATCACCTGATTTGATTTGTTTTCTCATAAGTATTCTATACCCTCTCCCCAACCAAGTAAATAAATCTTTATAATCCCTGGGAGGTTACATCCTCCCTACTCTCTAATGGGAATGACAGACTGACTCTTGCAAACATTTAAAATGCAGGGTTCTGGTCAATTATCTGTTTTTCATTCCCAGGGAAACCCCGAATAGGAATGCTCTGTGTATATGGTACCTTGCTAAGTCATACCAAGAACAGTTTATCAGTCATGTCAGGAACAATGGGAACACAAGATAGAGATTGTGCTCTTACTTTTTCTTTTTGTAACATCTTTATTAGAGTATAATTGCTTTAGAAAGGTGTGTTAGTTTCTGCTGTATAACAAAGTGAGGGATTGGAACCAAGAATGTGGAGTAGAAGGATGTGCTCTTGCTCCCTCTTGCAAGAACACCAGAATCACAGCTAGCTGCTGGAAAATCATCGACAGGAAGACACTGGAACTCATCAAAAAAGATACCCCACATCCAAAGACAAAGGAGAAGCCACAATGAGATGGTAGGATGGGTACAATCACAGTAAAATCAAATCCCATAATTGCTGGGTGGGTGACTCACAGACTGGAGAACACTTATACCACAGAAGTCCATCCACTGGAGGGAAAGTTCTGAGCCCCATGTCAGGCTTCCCAACCTGGGGGTCCAGCAACAGGAGGAGGAAATTGTAGAGAATCAGACTTTGAAGGCTACTGGGATTTGATGACAGGACTTCGACAGAAGTGGGGGAAACAGAGACTCCACATTTGGAGGGCACGCACAAAGTAGTGTGTGCATCGGGACCCAGGGGAAGGAGCAGTGACCCCAGGGGAGACTGAACCAGACCTACCTGCTAGTGTTGGAGGGTCTCCTACAGAGGTGGGGGCTGGTGCTGTGGCTCACCGTGGGGACAAGGACACTGGCAGCAGAAGTTATGGGAAGTACTCCTTGGCATGAGCCCTCCCAGAATATGTCATTAACCCCACCAAAGAGCCCATGTAGGCTCCAGTGTTGGGTTGCCTCAGGCCAAACAACCAACAAGTATGGAACCCAACCCCACCCATCAGCAGTCACGCTGATTAAAGTTTTACTGAGCTCTGCCCACTAGAACAACAGTCAGCTCTACCCACCAACAGTCCCTCCCATCAGGAAACTTGCATAAGCCTCTTAGATAGCCTCATCCACCAGAGGGCAGACAGCAGAAGCATGGAGAACTACAATCCTGTGGCCTGTGGAACAAACACCACATTCACAGAAAGATAGACAAGATGAAAAGGCAGAGGGTTATGTACCAGACGAAGGAACAAGATAAAACCCCAGAAAAACAACTAAATGAAGTGGAGATAGGCAACCTTCCAGAAAATGAATTCAGAATAATGATAGTGAAGACGATCCAGGACCTCGGAAAAAGAATAGAGGCAAAGATCGAGAAGATGCAAGAAATGTTTAACAAAGACCGAGAAAAATTAAAGAACAAACAGAGATGAACAATACAATAAGTGAAATGAAAACTACACTAGAACAAATCAATAGCAGAATAACTGAGGCAGAAGAACGAATAAGTGACCTAGGAAGACAGAATGGTGGAATTCACTGCTGCGGAACAGAATAAAGAAAAAAAGAATGAAAAGAAATGAAGACAGCCTAAGAAACCTCTGGGACAACATTAAACACAACAACATTCACATTATAGGGGTCCCAGAAGGAGAAGAGAGAGAGAAAGGACCAGAGAAAATATATGAAGAGATTATAGTCAAAAACGTCCCTCACATGGGAATGGAAAAAGCCACCCAAGTCCAGGAAGAGCAGCAAGTCCCAGACAGGATAAACCAAAGGAGAAACATGCCGAGACACATAGTAATCAAATTGGCAAAAATAAAAGACAAAGAAAAATTATTGAAAGCAGCAAGGGAAAAATGACAAATAACATACAAGGGAACTCCCATAAGGTTAACAGCTGATATCTCAGCAGAAACTAACTCTACAAGCCAGAAGGGAGTAGCATGACATACTTAAAGTGATGAAAGGGAAGAACCTACCACCAAGGTTACTCTACCTGGCCAGGATCTCATTCAGATTTGAAGGAGAAATCAAAAGTTTTACAGACAAGCAAAAGCTAAGAGAATTCAACACCACCAGAAAACCAGCTCTACAACAAATGCTAAAGGAACTTCTCTAAGTGGGAAACACAGGAGAAGAAAAGGACCTACATAAACAAACCCAAAACAATAAAAAAATGGTCATAGGAACATACATATCGATAATTACCTTAAACATGAATGGATTAAATGCTCCAACCAAAAGACACAGGCTTGCTGAATGGATACAAAAACAATTACCATATATATGCTGTCTATAAGAGACCCACTTCAGACCTAGGGACACATACAGACTGAAAATGAGGGATGGAAAAATACATTCCATGCAAATGGAAATCAAAAGAAAGTTGGAGTAGCAATACTCATATCAGATAAGATAGACTTTAAAATAAAGAATGTTACAAGAGACAAGAAAGGATAGTACATAATGATCAAGGGATCAATCCAAGAAGAAGATATAACAATTATAAATATATATGCACCCAACGTAGGAGCACATCAATACATAAGGCAAGTGCTAACAGCTATAAAAGAGGAAATCAACAGGAACACAGTGATAGTGGGGGACTTTAACACCTTACTTACACCAATAGACAGATCATCCAAAATGAAAATAAATAAGGAAACAGAAGCTGTAAATGACACAGTAGACCAGATAGATTTAATTGATACCTATAGGACATTCCATCCACAAACAACAGATTACACTTCTCAAGTGTGCATGGAACATTCTCCAGGATAGATCACATTTTGGGTCACAAATCAAGCCTTAGTAAATTTAAGAAAATTGAAATCATATCAAGCATCTTTTCTGACCACAACACTATGAGATTAGAAATGAATTATGGGGGGGAGGGCTTCCCTGGTGGCGCAGTTGTTGAGAGTCTGCCTGCTGATGCAGGGGATGCAGGTTCGTGCCCCGGTCCGGGAGGATGCCACATGCCACGGAGTGGCTGGGCCCGTGAGCCATGGCCGCTGAGCTTGTGCATCCAGCGCCTGTGCTCCGCAATGGGAGAGGCCACTGCAGGGAGAGCCCTGCGTACCGCAAAAAAAAAAAAAAAAAAAAAAAAAAAAAAAGAATTACACAGAAAAAAAAGGAAAAACACAAACACATGGAAGCTAAACAATACGTTACTAAATAACCAAGAAATGACTGAAGAAATCAAACAGAAATAAAAAAATACCTAGCGACAAATGAGAATGAAAACACGATGATCCAAAACCTATGGGATGCAGCAAAAGCAGGTCTAAGAGGGAAGTTTATAGCTCTACAAGCCTACCTCAAGAAACAAGAAAAATCTCAAATAAACAATCAAAACTTACACCTAAAGGAACTAGAGAAAGAAGAACAAACAAAAGCCAAAGTTAGCAGAAGGAATGAAATCATAAAGATCAGAGCAGAAATAAATGAAATAGAAACAAAGAAAACAATAGCAAAGATCAATAAAACTAAAAGCTGGTTCTTTGAGAAGATAAACAAAATTGATAACCCATTAGCCAGAGTCATCAAGAAAAAGAGAGAGAGGACTCAAATCAATAAAATTAGAAACGAAAAAGAAGTTACAACAGACAGCACAGAAATACAAAGCATCCTAAGAGACTACTACAAGCAACTCTATGCCAATACGATGGACAACCTGGAAGAAATCGACAGATTCTTACAAAGGTATAACCTACCAAAACTGAACCAGGAAGAAATAGAAAATATGAACAGACCAGTCACAAGTAATGAAATTGAAACTGTGATTTGAAATCTTCCAACAAACAAAAGTCCAGGACCAGATGGCTTCACAGGTGAATTCTATCAAACATTTAGAGAAGAGCTAACACCCATCCTTCTCAAACTCTTCCAAAAAATTACAGGGGAAGGAATACTCTCAAACTCATTCTGTGAAGCAACCATCACCCTGATACCAAAACCAGACAAAGATACTACAAAAAAAGAAAATTACAGACCAATATCACTGATGAATATAGATGCAAAAATCCTCAACAAAATACTAGCAAACAGAATCCAACAACACATTAAAAGGATCATACACCATGATCAAGTGGGATTTATCCCAGTGATGCAAGGATTCTTCAATATACACAAATCAATCAACGTGATAAACCATATTAACAAACTGAAGAAGAAAAACAATATGATCATCTCAACAGATGCAGAAAAAGCTTTCGACAAAAGTCAACACCCATTTAGGATAAAAACTGACCTTGAGGGTGCGCAAAGGTGTGTCCAGGGCTTGAAATAGGTTTTGTAGAACACTGCGATGGGTCTTAAGGCCATGACACCTGAGCCTCCAGGGCTCTGGTCTAGGAAGTAACGGTTGCCCCAGTCTGCTGCTACTTCTGGTCTGTGGCAGGAGGAAGGAGAATGTGGAGATGTACTGTAGGGTCAAGAGATTAGAGTCAATCAACCCCTTCTTAATGGCTCTCCAAACAATCTACACCAACGCACACTCACAACATCAGTGTATGCTACTCTTTTGATATCATTAGTTTTTAAATGTTTGTCAATTTGCAGTTCGAAAGGTGTAACCCCACTGTTATTTTGTTTCCATTATTGCCTGTGGTGTTGCGCTCCTATTCCTTTTGTATCGCCATTTGTATTTCTGTAAACAACCTGTTCAGGTTCTCTGCTAACTTTCTTATTGTTATTTGTTTGTGGGTGTGTGTTTCTTGAGCTGTTTCATCAGAGTTCTCTGTATAATGTAACTATGATTCTTTAATGTGTTATAATTGAAGAATGTGTTTACTCCCAGCCTCTCACTTCTCTTTTCATTTTATTTCCTGTGTCTTCTCATATGGCTTTTCTTTTGGGGTGTACATACTGGCTGCTTTATGTAGTCCTCACCACAACCACGCAAGGTTGGTAAGACTCACCCCAATTTTTAATAACCAAAAACAAGTCTTTGAGAAGGTGCAGAGATGTGCTCCCTGATGCCAACCTGAGATCCTAACTTATGTGTGTGCAAGAATCGAAAACTATGTAATGAGTTGGGCCCATGATGGGTTGTCAGCCAACACTAAAGCCCCTTCACACCTGTCTCCTCCCAGGCATAGAGGGAATAAAGTACATAGCAAAACTAGACCGTTTTACCCGTAGAGGAACATGCCTATTTTAAGCCCCCATGACAAGGTATTTCAGAAGAACGGGACATGACAATGGGCCAGCTGGACAGAAGAACACTGTACTGAGGGTCCGGAGATCTGGGGGCCAGGACCAGACCCATCCCTGACCGTGACTTTGGCTGACTGTGATTCTCTCCTGGTCACTTCTCTAAAACCAAAATAACAGTTCTGACCCTCACTTCACAGAGTTGGGGCGGGGAGAGTTCTTTGACCCTAGCTGGGTTAAAAGGGAAGGAGATGTGCTATATCGCCAGCAATCATTTCAGCAGTCCATAGCCCTCCTCGTTGCAAGCTCTCAGCTCTTGCTAGTGTATTCATGATTTTCATGCAAATGGCTGCTGGGGCAGGTTGGGGGGAAGGGGGGACAAATGAGATCCAAAGTCTACCCCAAAGTGCCTGACCTCGAAGAAACTGCTCTGTCGGCTCTGGGCCCGGTTCAACACCCGCTGCTCTGTGGAAGGGGCATCCCACTCAATCCTCACAGCCCTTCTGTGAAACAGAAGCTATTATTCCTATAAGTCCCTGGACTCATCACCACTGCCCACCAAAGTCCTTCTCAACCCTTCAGGAATGCTGTGGAAATTGATGAGGTAAATCCGACAGCACTGGGAGATATTAAGAAAGCACTGAGGGTGATACAAGTCCAACCCAGTTCAGTCAACTGCAGAAAAAACAGGGCTGCTTCTAGTCCACTGAGATGAATGGTAACTGTTACAAGTATTCATTATTAAATGCCTTGTAGAGTTACCACAGAGTTTGAGCCCTACCTTCACAACATACTCCAAAACATAACACACTTATTATGTGGATAATCATGCATGTAAAAAAAATTAAATAAATGAAACAGCATATGTATCCACTCCCCAATTGGCATAGGATTTTGTTGATTTCCTTTGTCATCGTGAGCATATTTAAGGTAGCTTCCCACCATCCCATCGGCTCTGTGAATTTTAGCAGTGTCTACGTCCAGACTTGATGTCTTCAGCTTCCCGCTGAATCCTGCTTCTCCACTTGTGATCCCTATCTTGGCGAATGGCAACCCCAGGCCACAGGTCACTCAAGCTGGAGACCTGGGTATCATTCTTGGCCCCTCTTTGCCCCTCCGTCCTGGTCTACCTCCAACCTACGACTATCCGGATGGGTCTTTTGTGGTTGTGGTCCTTGAGAGTGTGCTCTCCATTGGGAAGGCTGAATGACTGAGCTCCTTGCCTTGGGAAGTTGAGGGCTACACACATTATTCTGTGCTTGAAAGGCCCACCATTAGACTCCATCTTTTGCACGAGACCAGTGGTTTTCAGACAATGCTCAGGAGTGTCCCGGAGGTCTGTAGAATTACCTCAGGGAGCAACAGGTGAAGGGTACAGCAGATGTCATTCTTTTTCCATTGGATGACCAGCATCATTCTATTAATATAAATAATTCCCCAGTGGGGTGTGGCATGGTATGAGATTGGACCTTGAGCAGTGGCAACTGTCTCCAGGTGATCCTGTCACCTAGGAACCCTGATCCCCTTAGTGTTTTAGCTTTGTTGGGTGTAGGACTGCATGTACAGAATCCCTGTCCCTAAGAGGATGAACTGTGACACAGAGACCCCAGGGCTCCTAGCTGGGGCCAATGGCGTGTAGGCTGCACTGATGTAATGGAAGGGCCCTTGCCTCAGATCAGCCGGGGACTGAATCCTGGCTCTGTCCCTTGCTGGTGATGTGACCTCAGAATGGCGTTCACACCACTCCCCTTGTTTTGGAAGACTGGAGAATAAACTGTCCACGTGTGAAGCCCCTGTAACACAGCAGGCTGTGTAATGTTTGGCAGGGCTGAAGACAAATGTTGCCACCTTCCAAAGGTTGCCCAGGATTTCACTGGGACATAGCACCAGAGAGAATGAGGGTGGATGGGGCGGGAAAAGAAAAAAAAAGAAAAAAACCAATCAAACCATGCGTAATCTCTTCTATTTTTTTAATTTTAATAATATATTTTATTTAACTCACTATGTTAAAATATTATTTCACCATGCAAATGATATAAAATTATTAATGAGATATTTCACATTCCTTTTCTTAATCATAGGCTCCAATGGTCATCTGTTCACCATAAGAGCTGGGAGATCCTGCTGACCCATACCCTCTCCTGAGGAACTGTCCACTTTCTTCACCTACCTGAGCCATCCCTAGGGTTCAGGGATTGTGATATGATGTACTTGGGTTTGGGGGGAAACATATGCAAAGGAGGAGAGCTCAGAACTTGGGCTCAGTAATGTTTGAGAACCAAAGATGGAAAACTGATGACCCACACCTCTCCCTACTGCTGAACTGTCTGTCCACTTCCTCCACACAACTGTCCTGTGTGCTCTGACTGTTCACCTGACTGTTCAAGGGGTAATGAGGCCCCTCTTGAGATGCACAAGTTCACGCGTTCCTAATCATGGCTGACAAGAAAGGGAGGCATATTTCCGGCAGATTCTGAGCCCTCCACAAACAGACAAGGATCAGAAGGCTTAAGGATGCACACAGGTAAGAGAACATGACTTACTGAAAACGCAGGCAATCACTTCCGGAAGTGCCAAGCCCAAAGGAGAGGAAGGAGTTGCCCAAGGTCAGCCAGAAAGATTATGGTTCTCCCAGGCAGGGAGTGTTCTTGGGGAGGCATATGGGGAATACCTTACGAATCTGGGGCTGGCAGGGGAAACTATCTCCTGCTGTGAGGCTGCAGAACGCAAAGCCCTGTACAAAGTGGGATGCAGGTAAGGCCATGTGGTGCATCAAAGCCCCAAGAGGGTCTGAGAGTGGTGTTGGCAGCCTGAGGTCAAATCGACAGCAGAGGTGTTCCTTCCAGGAGATTATGTATAGTGCTGTGTGGGTGTCAGTCGGAGCCTGGACAGTAGTGGGCAGGTGGCTCTGGGCCCAGGGGGCTTCAAAAATGTTAGGGTCAGATTTGAGAAACCTGGAAAGGGTGGGGTTGCTCTGAGGGTGAGGATCAGAAGTGAGGACTCCTTGATACCACATCCTGTTACATAAAATCCCATCTCTGCTGCTTGGATTTCAATTGTGGCCGCTGAACCCCTCTCCATGTTTATCCACCAGATTTCTTTTACCAGATTTCATCATATAATGCCTTGTTTCCACAAATATTCACATCCTAAACACACACACACACACACACACGCATGCATGGGCAGACATTCTCTGTAACCCTCAGGCGTGTCTGGTGACTGATGTGAGAGGTAACAGCAGCTACAAAGGAGTGAAAGGCCAGCAGGCTCCCCAGACCCTGGGAGTTGGAGATACTCTCATCTTTTGGACAGGATAGAGCCCCAGGATGTGAGATCCCAACCTCTTTTGGAGAAGCAGCGATATGGAACTGAGCATCCCCATGAGACAGGGCCCAGCCTAGGAGAACACAGCCATGTGGGGAAATGGGTGGTTCCTAGGCCACCAGGAATAGCTGCTGAGACACTAGACCTAAAGAAAACCAATCACACTAAGATTCTGTACCCGTGGGTTCCACCTTCACCGCCCTCCAGGGACGTAGGAAAAGGTCTATAAAACAGCTATCTATTTGGGACTCCCAAATGTTTCCTACCAGAGCCCTATTCCACCTGGGATTCATTAGTGCTTAAAGACACTGGACCTCTGAAAAGCTAAAGGACAATTAATTCACACAGCAGGCACTGTCCAAGGCCTTTTTCCACTCCTGGCCTTGACTACGTGGAGAAAAGGATATTTTGGTGTGGGTCAGTTAGGCTCTTTGATATGAAGAGCACATCCTGTATCTTTATCTGTTGCCTGTTGATTTTTGGTGTTGCAACATCTAACAGGGCCTTCACATGTTGTTGGGCTAAAGGGACAAATATGGTCCAACCCCCGAGATAGACTTTCCCTGCTGATATTATGTTGCAATACATATCAAGGTCACCTTAGAAAGGGAAAAAAATCACAATCATCTTATGAAA
Organism: Mesoplodon mirus; assembly: GCF_964341445.2. Classification (NCBI taxonomy): domain Eukaryota; kingdom Metazoa; phylum Chordata; class Mammalia; order Artiodactyla; family Ziphiidae; genus Mesoplodon; species Mesoplodon mirus. The sequence continues at coordinate 61,545,259 of NC_138981.1, forward strand.
ATGAATAATCTGTAGTTAGAAACCAGGTTGCCTTTTGGAGGGGCTGTCTTGTGGTGTAGTGGGGGTGCTTGGGATCTGACTCTATGTGTGCGGGACTAAGAGTTTTTCTTCGGATCCAGAGATTCTTTTTCCATGTGTACCTCTCCCATCCACTTCTATACAACCACTGCCCAGTGGTCCTCAGATATGAAGACTCCGTGTGGTGTTAGGAGAAGAGAGATGTTATTCCTTTCTCATTCCTGCAGTCCTTTCCCCTCAGGGTCAGAGCTGTCGGCTGTGGAAAATTCACTCCTCATTGGCTGAAGTCTCTTGCAACCATGACTGAGGAACTAGCGGCGCTGCCCCAAGAACGAGGGTGTACAGCCTTATAGGGCTAAGTGAGATGCTAGCTCCCTCCCTCCGCCACGGCCCCACACAACTGACAGCCCCCAATTCACCTGAGGCTGGTGTCAGTGTTGAAAACTACACTGTTGAAAAGATGAGGTGAAAAGAGTCGAGTGTGGCAGCATTTGTTTCGGGCCCAGCGACTGAGAAACTGGGGAAAGCAGGGACAGTTGGCAGCGCAGGGGGCTTGATCACCGTTCACGGGTCTGTGTCTGTGTCCTGAGGTCTCAGCTTCTGAGTGTCTGATATCCTACCCTACAAAGGAAAGCAGAGTGACAACTGGACCCTTGGGAACGCTGGGGGAAGTCAGGCATGGCCTGGGGACTCTCTGGGTGGAGCAGGAAGGGGAAGCCTGTTGGCTTGCCTGTGAGCAGTGAGAGAGGAAGAGGCTGGCTCTGAGTGCTCACCTGAAGGACTTGGTGAAACAGGCCAGGACTCTCTGGAACTGGCTCCTCCAAGACCCCTGGGGACCAGCAGGCTCCCTGGGCAATCCTGTGCCATTGGATGGGTTCTACATGGTGCCAGACAAAACAACAAATTCCTCAGTGTCTTTAAGCTGACCTTTCCCGCTCTGCAGAGGGAGAGGGAGAGAGGGAGAAGAATAGCCTCATCCTAATGGTCCCTGCCTTCCCTGATATTCAAGTTAGTATGTACATCTCGGCCTTGTTCCAGGTGCTGGGTATATAGCAGTGACCTCTACAGGGCACATCCCAGCTCCTGGGGCTGACAAACCATGACCCCAGAGGGAAAGCAGACTCACCAGGTCAGGAGGTGGAAGGAAGGGAATGAAGATCATGCTTCTAGGAGGGTGTGATGTGCTTGTAGTGACCGACGGGACTTCCTTGAAGAGACCAGCTAAGCTCCTGACTCTGCTGTGTGCAAAGAGGCCGAGGGCCTGGCCCTCCACACCCCTCCAGCCCCTCTGACCCCGCCCTGTCTTTCCTCCCTCCTACAACCACCGAGTGCACTGTGCTCAAGCAGTGGATACATTTCTGGTATGTGACATCCCCTCTGTTCCTTTATCTCTTACTCCCACCCTTCCCCTCTCTCGGTCTCTCTTTTTCTTCTTTCCTCTGAACCTCCCAGCAGGCTTAAGCCAGGTTTCTGATTGCTGAACAAATAAAGCAGAAGTGTTCAGGCGGATGGTGAGTTGTCTTTTGGTGGGGATGCCATAGACAGGGGTGTTCGTGTGGACCCTCTCCACATTTAGATTCATAGGATTGTGTACTTTAAAGCCCTGGGGAGGTGTATGGGTCTAAATGGGTTATTAAAGCAAGGAGGGTGAGCTGGGTGATGGTATCCACAGTCCAAATCAACAGCAGTCCAAATCAACCCAACCTCTCAGTGGGTTATATGAGATGCTGACTGTGGGACAGTCAGCATCTGATGGGTAGTGGACAGGTGGTTTGGGGACTGGAGGGCTTGAAAAATGTGAGGGACGGAGGGGAAGGACGTGGGCTGGGCTAAGTTCAAATCAGAACAACCGAGGTGAGAGGTCCTTGTTACCTAGTCCTGTTATATGAGAGTCCATCTTTGACGCTTGGGTTTCAAGAGAAGCTGCTTAGTTTGGCCCCCAGTTTATCACCCAGAACTATGAGGCTCTGCTCCACTGACTTCAAGGGAGCTCTCTGCAAACAGTACCTGGAAGGAAGAGTGGAAGTAGGTGGCCTAAGGGTCTTTACTTGGTTTTTGAAATAGTAATGTTGCTTAGGGAGGCATCTCTTATATACATGTGAGGATACAGGACTGATTGTCTCTCCAGGAGTCTATCATGGGCCATGCATGGCCTGAGGTTATAAAAACAGATGAGGTTTTGTTGCTGCTTCAAGTCATTCCATGGGAAAGAAGCCAAAGAAAAAAGGATGATTACAATAGAGAGAGCTAGAAGGAAGTTTATATGGCTATGGGAGGATGGAGGAGGGACAGCCACCCCGCCTCGAGTGTTGGAATATAGTCTTGGAGATTTCCCAGAGAAGATATGCCTGAAATGAGTGAGGAAAGAAGTTGGCCAGGAAATAGACAATGGGGGGAGCTTTGCAAGAAGATGCTCAAGACAATAAAGTACATTTTTGCAACTGAAAATAAGTAGACCCAGTTTTCTCTTCTAGGGGTTAAGTAGAAGTCAAGGTCAGTCATGAGGTTCCAGTATAGGAGTAAAAAGTGGTGCCACACAGAGATACTGAACCCTGGACTTTGAGAAGCAAAAGTTTTCGGGTTTTGTTTTAACTTTGTTAATGGTCCATTGATTGTTTTTTCTTTATGATTCACAGTTTTTGAATGAATGTTCTACCTAAGATATCTTTGCCTAACCTCACAACATGGAAGTTTTCTCCCATGTTTTCTTGCAGGTTTTCTATTGTAGGTAGCTCTATTATTTATTTGGAGGGTTTTTTTGGCCTATAGTGTGAGGTATTCACATTTGTTTGCGGTTTCCATATGGAGATCCACTTTCTCCAGCTCTATTAGTTAATTATCAGTTAATTGAATTATCTTAGCACCTTTGTCACAAATCAACTGACCATATTTTTGTGTACATCTATTTCTAGGCTTTCTATTTTATCCATTGATCCATACGTCTATTTTTATGGTAATACCACACTGTCATGACTACTATACCTTTACATTAAGTCAGGGAAGTTGGTAGTGTAAGTCCTCCATCTTTGTTCTTATCCAAATGGCTGTGGCTATTGTATGTCCTTTGCATTTCCATATAAGTTTGAGAAATAGCTTTTCATTTTAATTATGATTATGGCAAATGTATAGATGAATTATTAGAGACTTGACATCTTAAACCTTTTGGAGGCTTCTGACCCATGAACATAGTTTGGGTCTTCCTTAATTTCTCTCAGCAATAGTTTAGAGTTACCTGCATACAAGTCTTGCACATATTGCGTTCAACTTCTTTCATCCATTTTAGTGCTATTGTTAGTGACATTATAATTTTTTTCTTCATCTCCAATTATCTGTTCCTACTATATTGAAATAGGACTTTTTTATATTGAATTTCTGTCCTGTGACCTTGTGAAATTGCTTATCTGATCTGGGAGATGATTTTTGTTTTTGGTAGACTACTAAATATTTTCTATGTAGATTATCATGCCTTTTGAAAATGAAGATCATTTTTTACTTCTTCCTTTTCTATCTGTATGCCTTGTATTTCTTTTTCTTGCCTTAACTCATCAACCAGGGCCGCAAGTATAATAGTGAATAGACATGGTGAGAGTGGACATCCTGGCACAGTCCTAATCTTACGGGAGAAGCATTCAGTCTTTCACCATTAAGTATGATGCCAATAGCAGGTTTTTGGTAGAAGCACTTTATCTGGTTAAGTATGTTCCCTTCTGTTCTTAAGTGATCAGTTTTTTTGTTTGTTTGTTTTAATCATGAATGGATGTTTTATATTACCAAATGACTTTTCTGTCTTATATTGTGATAATCATTTTTTTCCTTTCATTCCCTTAATATGACAAAAAAATACATCGATGCACTTTTTAATGTTAAAATGACCTTGCATTCCTAGGATAAATCTGCTTGGTCATGGATTATACTTATTATATATCACTGGATTCATATTTCTAAAATTTTATTAGGTAGTTTTACATGTACATTCATCAAGGATATTGGTCTGTGGTGCTTTTTTCCCCTTGTAGTGTCTTTTTCTATTTTTTGTGTGAAAGTAATGCTGCCCTCATAAAATGTATAGGCAAGGGTTCCTCCTGTATTTTCTGGAAAAGTTCTGTCGTGCTGTCACTATTTTTTCTTTTAAATGTGTGATCTTGTTCATCAGTGTAGCCATGTAGAACTGAAGTTTTCTTTTTGGGAAAATTTTGAAATACAAATTCAATTTTAAAGATTATAAATGCATACACTATCATTGGTAAATCCCTACCTATATTCCTAATGAAAATTTTGCCTTTGATACATAAGAAATTTCCTGGCAGGGCAAAGTAATTTTCCATGAGACTGAGTCTTTCTTTCTTTCTATATTTTTATTGTGGTAAAATATACATAACATACGTAAAACTTACCATTTTAACCATGCTAAGTATAAAATGCAATGACATTAAGTACATTCACGTGGATGTGCAATCATCCCCATCATCCACACCCAGAACTTTTTCATCACCCCAACCTGAAACCCTGTACCTATTAAACAATAATTCTCCATGCCTCTCTCCCACCAGACCCTGGCAATCACCATTCTACTTTCTATCTCTATGAATCTGACTACTCTACTTACCTCATATAAGTGAAGTCATAAGATAATTGTCACTTTGTACCTGGTTTATTTCATCCAGCACAATGTCTTCAACGTTCATCCATGTTGTGGCATGTATCAGAATTTCATTTATTCTTAAGCCTTAGTAATATTGCATTGTGTGTATATACTACATTTTGTTTATCCTTTCATTGCTGATGGACACCTGGGTTTTTTCACCTTATCTGATTGAGCCCGTTTTTGCAATTCCTAGAAGTGTAATTGCTGAATCATATGGTAATCCCAAACCTAATTTTCTGGGGAACCACCATATGGTCTTCCACAGCAGCTACAGCCCTACCAGTAATGCCCAAGGGTTCCCATTTTCCACCTTTTGTCAACAGTTTTGTTTTCTGTTTTTCTTTCTTCCTTCCTCCCATACTCCCTCTCTCCCTTTCCCCCCCACATTATAAAATAATAGCCAACTAGACGGCTCTGAAGTTGTATCTCGTTGTGCTTTTTATTTGAATTCCCCTATGGAATTTTAAATTGTATTGAGCCAATTTTCGTGATCTTATTGGCCATATCTATATCTTTGGGGAAGAAACACATCTTTTGCCCATTTCTCAATAAGGTTATATATTTTATTATTGTTTTTTAAATTAATTTTTATTGGAGTATAGCTGCTTTACAATGTTGTGTTAGTTTCTCTTGTACAGCAAAACGAAGCAGCTATACATATACATATATCCCCTCTTTTGGGGATTTCCTTCCCATTCAGGTGACCACAGTGCATTAAGTACCATCTCCTGTGTTATACAGTATGTTCCCATTCGTTGTCTATTTTATACATAGCATCAGTAGTGTATATGTGTCAATCCCAATCTCTCAATTCCCCCCACCCCCACTTTCCCCCTAGGTATTCATACATTTAAAGCCCAGAGATAAACCCACCCACCTATGGTCACCTAATCTATGACAAAGGACGCAAGAATATACAATGGAGACAAGACAGCTTCTTCAATAAGTGGTGCTGAGAAAACTGGACAGCTACACATAAAACAATGAAATTAGGACACTCCCTAACACCATACACAAAAATGAACTGATAATGGATTAAAGACCTAAATGTAAGGCCAGACACTATAAGGCTCTTAGAGGAAAACATAGGCACAGCACTCTTTGCCATAAATCACAGCAAGATCTTTTTGACCCACCTCCTAGAGTAATGGAGATAAAAACAAAAATAAACAAATGGGACCTAATGAAACTTAAAAGCTTTTGCACAGCACAGGAAACCATAAACAAGATGAAAAGACAACCCTAAGAATGGGAGAAAATATTTTCAAATGAAGCAACTGACAAAGGATTCATCTCCAAAATATACAAGCAGCTCATGTAGCTCAATATCAAAAAACCAAAAATGAGCAGAAGACCTAAATAGACATTTCTCCAAAGGAGACTACAGATGGCCAAGAGACACATGAAAAGATGCTCAACATCACTAATAATTAGGGAAATGAAAATCAAAACTACAATGAGGTATCACTTCACAGTGGTCAGAATGGCCATCATCAAAAAATCTACAAACACAATAAATGCTGGAGAGGGTGTGGAGAAAAAGGAACCCATTTGCCCTGTTGGTGGGAATGTAAACTGATACAGCCACTATGGAAACCAGTATGGAGGCTCCTTAGAGAACTAAAAATAGAACCATCCTATAACCCAGCAATCCCACTACTGAGCATATACCCTGAGAAAACCATTAATTCAAAAGGACACATGCACCCAATATTCACTGTGGCATTATTTACAATAGCCAGGACGTGGAAGCAACCTAAATGTCCATCGACAAGTGAATGGATAAAGAAGATGTGGTACATATATACAATGGAATATTACTCAGCCTTTAAAAGGAATGAAATTGGGTCATTTGTAGAGACATGGATGGACCTAGAGAGTGTCATACAGAGGGAAGTAAGTCAGAAAGAGAAAAACAAATATTGCATATTAACCCATATACGTGGAATCTAGAAAAATGGTATAGATGATCTTATTATTGTATTTTTTTGTGGGTTTTTTTTTGCGGTACGCAGGCCTCTCACTGCTGTGGCCTCTCCCGTTGCGGAGCACAGGCTCCGGACGCGCAGGCTCAGCGACCTTGGCTCACGGGCCTAGCCGCTCCGCAGCATGTGGGATCTTCCTGGACCTGGGCACGAACCCATGTCCCCTGCATCGGCAGGCAGACTCTCAACCACTGTGCCACCAGGGAAGCCCTTATTATTGGTTTTTAAAACTAATTTATAGCATCCGGATATACGTCCCTTATAAGTTACATGATTTTCCAACACTTTCTCCCATTCTGCAGGTGCTCTTTCTGCATTTATTATGGTATGATTTGCATCAAATAAAGTTTAAGATTTGACCAAGTCCAATAAATCAGTTTTCCTTTTGTTCCTTGGGCTTTTGGTATATATCTAAGAGGCCATTCTCTAATCCAATGTCAGAAATATTTACTGCTATGCTTTCTTCTAAGAGGTCTATATTTTTGGTGTTTATATTTAGGTCTATAATCCAATTTGAATTAATTTTTGTATACGGAATGAAATGAGGATCAGGTCCAATTTCATTATTTTGCATGTGGATATCCAGTTGTCCCAGCATCATTTGTTGAAAACACCCTTCCTTAACCCATAGAATTATCTTGCCATCCTGTTTGAAAATTCAATTGACTATAAATGTGAAAGTTAATTGATGGGTTTTCAATTCCATTCCATTACTCTATATAACTACCGTTATGCCAAACCCACACTCTCTTGATTGCTGGAGCTTTGTAGCAAGATTTGAAATTGGAAAGTGTGAGCCGTCCAACTTAATATTCTTTCTCAAGATTGCTTTGGCTATTCTTGGATGCTTCAATTTCCGTGTGAGTTTTGAGATCAGCTTATTTATTTCTTCAAAGAAGTCAGCTGAGATTTTGTTGGAGATTGCATTGAATCTGTAGATAATTTTGGGGTGTATTGCCAAATTAACAATATTAAGTTTCCCCATCAATGGGCAGGGGATGTTTCTCCATTTTTTCCTTTTTATAAAGAAAAAAATAAAATAAAACATAACATAAAATTTAACATTTAACCATTTTTAGGCATAGAGTTCTGTGTCATTAAGTATATTCACACTGTTGTGTAACGATCACCACATTCATCTCCAGAACATCTTCATTTTCCCTAAATGAAGCTCTGTTCCCATTTAACACTAACTCTCCATTCCTCCCCTCTCCCCCCAGCCCCTGGCAACGACCATTCTGCTTTCTATCTGTATGACATTCTGCCAATATCTGCTTTACCTTTTAGTGTTCATTCTAGTTACACTTAATGTGATTACTGTTAAGGTGGGATTTATGTCAACCATTTTTGGTTTTTTCCCTTGTGTCTTTATGTTCCTCTCTCTTACCACTGAGGTGCCATTTTGTGTTAAATAGATATTTTCTGACATACCACTTTCATCCTCTTATTGTTTTTGAATTATTTTCTTAGTGGTGAGCTCATAGTTGAAAATTAAGGTCTTAACTTAAAAGAACTGAACTCAGAATAATAGCAACTTAATTTTAATATTATACAAAAACTTTGCTCCTGTATACCTCTGGACCCACCACCTTCTTTGTACTATTATTGTCCCCCAGAATTGCATCTTTATACCTTAGCTTTAAGCCCATCCAGATTGTTTTATAATCATTGCTTTATGCACTTCTCTTCTAAACCAGACAAAGGTAGAAAAGAGTTACAAACAACAATACACTGATGTTGTCTTTTATAAGTGCCCACTTAGTTACGCTTAGTGATGCTCTTTGTTTCTTCAGGTGGATTCAAGTCACTCTCTAGTGCCTTTTGGGGATTTCAGCGTAGTAGTTCTTCTAGGGCAGGTCTGCTAGCAATATATTCACTCAGCTTTTCTTTGTCTGAGAATGGCTTTATCTTCCTTTCGCTTTTGAAGAGAGAGTTTTGTTGGATAGAATAGTCTTGGTTGATGGGATTTTTTCTTTCAGCACTTTGAAGGTGACTACCCGCTCTCTTCTGTTCCACAAAGGTTCTGATGAGAAGTCAGCTGCTAATCCCTTGTATGTGATGAGCTGCTTGTCTCCTTGCTTTCAACATTCTTTCATTGTCCTTGACTGTCATCAGCTTGAATAAGCTGGTTCTAGGTACAGATCTCCTTGAGTTTATCCTCCGTGGCATTTCAGATCTTTTTAACTAGATTAATAATTTTAATCAAATTTGGGGAGTTTGGGGCCATGTTTTCCCCTTATTCTTTCTTCCCCTTTTTCTCCTCTTCTCTCCTCCAGGGACTCTCATTATGCATAAGATGGTGTGCTTAATCATGCCCTACAAGGCCTCTGAGGCTCTGTTCATTTTTCTTCATTCTTTTTTCTTTCTTTTCCTCAGAGTGCACAATCTCAATTGTCTCTAAATTTCATGCTTGATGATTTTGTTTCATCATGCCAGTTCTAATTTCTGTAGAGACTCTTTAGTGAATTTTTCATTGCAGTTCATATATTTTTGAGCTCCAGAATTTCTAGTTGGTATTTTTAAAACGATTTCTATCTCTTTGATGATATTCTCTATTTGATGAGCCATCATTCTCATGCTTACCTTTAATTCATAAGACATGGCTTCCATTAGATGTTTGAACATGTTTACAATAGCTGATTTAAAGTCTCTTTCTAGTCAGTCCAATGTCTGGACATCCATGTGGTGTATCTCCCACACTTTCCTGCTTCTTTGCATGTCTGATACGTTTTGGTGGAAAGCTGGACATTTTCAATGATAGAATGTGGCAACTCTGGAATTCAGATACTGCCTCCTTTCCAGGTTTTGTTGTTGCTGTTTGTTGTGGGTATTTTTGCTGTCATTTGACTTTTTAGTGGCTTTTCTGGACTTCTGCATCCTCTGTTGTGTGTGGTTACCAAATTCACCACTGGGTTAGCTTGGTGGTTACCAAACGATTGCACAGAAATGTCTTCAAATGCCTGTAACTGCTAAGTTTCCCAGTCTTTGCCAAGGAGGTCTGTGTGTATGGCTTCAAAACTCTGCCTGCTATTTGTCAGTTCTGATTTAGCTTTGATTTCTCCTCGTTTTTGGGTCTTTCCAGAGCTTGCCATCATCCTGGGAAGGTACCAGGCCTCCAAGTTTCCTAAGGATATGTCATAGCTTTACAAAGTCCCTATGGACATCTCATTACCTAGGTTTCCCTTATAAGATATTGGTTTGCCGATTGTTTGCCCCAAGTGTGGCCCACTGCCTGAGGCAGCTGCAATGATAATTAATTGCCTCTAAATGTTTTTTTTTCCCCCTCAAGATTGTTTTGACTATTCAGGGTCTTTTGTGTTTTCTTACAAATTAAAATTTTTTTTTGTCCTAGTTCTGTGAGAAATGCCATTGGTTTTTTTGTTTGTTTGTTTTTGTTTTTGTGGTACGCGGGCCTCTCACTCTTGTGGCCTCTCCCATTGTGGAGCACAGCCTCCGGACACGCAGGCTAAGCAGCCATGGCTCACGGGCCCAGCTGCTCCACGGCATGTGGGATCTTCCCGGACCGGGGCACAAACCTGTGTCCCCTGCATCGGCAGGCGGACTCTCAACCACTGCGCCACTAGGGAAGCCCTGCCATTGGTATTTTGATAGGGATTGTGTTGAATCTGTAGACTGCCTCGGGTAGTATGGTCAATTTAACAATATTGGTCCTTCCAGTCCAAGAACACGGTGTACGTTTCCATCTGTTTGTGTTGTCTTCAGTTTCTTTCTTTAGCATCTTATAGTTTTTGGAGTACAGGTCTTTTGCCGCCTTAGCTAGGTTTATTCCGAGATGTTTTATTCTTCTTGTTGCGATGGTGAATGGGATTGATTCCTTAATTTCTCTTTCTGATACTTCATTGTTAGTATACAGAAATGCAACAGATTTCTGTATGTTAATTGTATCCTAAAACTTTACCAAATTCATTGAGAAGCTCTAGAAGTTTTGTGGTGGTGTCTTTAGGGTTTTCTATGTATAGCATCAAGTCATCTGCAGACATTCGCAGTTTTATTCCTTCCTTTCCGATTTGAATTTCTTTTATTTCTTTTTTTCTTTTATGATTGCTGTGGCTAGGACTTCTAAAACTATGTTGGATAAAAGTGGTGAGAGTGGGCAGCCTTGTCTTGTTCCTGATCTTAGAGGGAATTCTTTCAGCTTTTCACCATTGAGTATGATGTTAGCTGTGGGTTTGTCATAAATGGCCTTTATTATGTTGAGGTATGTTCTCTCTATGCCCACTTTCTGGAGAATTTTGATCACACATGGGTGTCGAATTTTATCAGAAGCTTTTTCTGCAACTTTTGAGATGACCGTGTGGTTTGTATTCTTCAGTTTGTTAATGTGGTGTATCACATTGATTGATTTGTGGATACTGAAAAATCCTTGACCACCTGGGATAAGTCTCACTTGATCATGGTGTATGATTCCTTTAATGTATTATTGGGTTCTGTTTGTGGCTCTAAATGTTTTTGACAAATGCCCTCAGGGAAAAAGAATTTCAAACGGGATAAGCTCTGAGTCAGAGACAGCCAACCAAGTGGGGTGTTCCAGGGAACGACCAGACAGGTCAAATGATGACAGTTCTCTGGGAATGAGGCTTTGCAGTAGGCCCATGCCATTTCTCTCCCTCTGGTGGCTGCCAGGCGGCCGGTTTTCACCGTGATTGCAGGCTGTTAGTAATCAAAGCTACCACAGAGTTGGATAGAGGGACATGAGAACAGGATTAGTTGAAATGCTACCTAGCTCACTCTTCCTACTGAGATTCAGCTGTTTTTCTAGAATAAACATATCTGTGGTTGTTGCATAGTTTTGGTGAATTCCTAGAGTTCTGAAAACATTGATTCTGAACATTTTGGCCAGTTTTCTCATTGCTTTAAGGGAGGAGAGAATTTTCAGAGGTCCTTCTTCTGCCATTTTGGCTGACTTCCTGTACAATCTTTCACTGTGCTTGTCTATCAGGGTGCTTGTTGCTGGGCAGTAAACTGTGCTTGTACTTACATGTCTCCCAAGGAATAACTTTTTGGGTCACCAACCATGTGAAAGGGACCACAACAGGTGCATTAAGCAAAGGTGTATAAGACACCATCTTTGCTCTCAAAGTTGTCACTCTCAAATAGATTCACTTTCAGTGGAACCTTTGAGGCATAATGATTGCCAAGCCAGTGTTTGGTCACCAAATTATCTCCTAATTCGGTTTAATGGGGAGTATTTTTGGCCACCATGGCTTAAATATAATCAGGTTTTCACCTGGATATTTGGCAGCTAGCCTGACTAATACCTCCAGGTCACAACTAATTTCACCTCTAGTCACTTCAGGAAGCTGAGAGCTTCAAGGGAGTAAGAGTGCAGATGGGGGGGGCGGCGGCGGTGGAGCTGCAGCTATCTCCCATATGAAGAGTGAGAAACAGATTCATTTGAACAACCAATCTTGGTTTTCATAATTCCATAGCACCAAGTTAGTATTTTCCACTGAAATGGCTTGTTTTTATATTGACGCAGCCCACAACCCTTTTGGTTACTGATAGAATTTGGGGTAAAAAGTAGGAGGGACCCAAGAGACCACTCTTCACACTATGGTGTGGAAATAGAGCTCCATCCTTCTCCTTTTGAATCAATCTCTGCCTATCCAACAAATATCACTTGGTCATTGAGCAAAGATCCTCAATGGCAGCCTAAAACCCGAGTTTACATACAGTATGTGGGCCTGTAAAGCCCTTTGAACTGTAGGGGATGCCTGCTAATTTATTCACAGCCAGTTTGTTCAGGGCTTGACTTCTCAAGATATTCTGGTGCCTTCGATAAATATGTCTGGAAAGTTGCCAGGAGCCCCCAAATAACACTATAATATTTAAGAGAGGCAATTTTTAATTTGAAACTTGGCTCTACCACTACTTAGCTGTGTGACTTTGGGCAAAGTACTTAGTCTCTCTCAGCCTAAGATTCCCAATTGGCCAAACAGAGGATAATAATAGGGGGGTTGTAGGGATTAAATGGGACAATGTTTGCAAAGCATTTAGTGCGTTATCTACACTAAATAGCAAAGAGCTAAGGCCTACCCGAAATATTAGCTCTCATTACTATTGATCAACGTCCAAAAGGCCATAAACACACAAAATCTACAAGAGTGACCCACTGTAAGAGGTTCAGGATCCATTTGTCTCATTTGGCCAACAGTGAGCTCCTCCTTCCATGCATTTTCACAGATGAACAGTGGCTCGGAGAGACAGAGAGCCCCCTTTGTTCAGAATTTTCCCTGTTAAGTTTTGTAATGTTGCATGACCACAAAATTTGTGTCTCTACTAAAATTAGTGAGTTTACCAAATGACCAATCTGCCACATTTACTGGATTTCCTGATTGTCATGTTAGCAGCTTTTACAGGCATAATCATTTTTATTTTGAAGATGAAGTGTATATTTCTGAATATTAACTCAACAAAGCAGATATACCTTAGAAATTTGGTAAAACATCCAAAATTAGGGACTGAACACTATCCAGAGGAAACTATCATTCCAACATAAAATGTGGGTTTTACCTATGATGAAGTTCATTTAATTATTCCTGATTTATCTGGGAATGTTCTGAATGTTATTTTCTATTTTTTCAAGCCACACGTTTGTTTGTTCTGTGTATTTTCAAATGGATTCTCAGAGAGAACTGCTTACTTCTTGTTATAATTTTTAATCAAAGATAGATGGATTAAACTCAACACTATATTTAATATTTTTAACATCTTTATTGGAGTCTAATTGCTTTACAATGGTGTGGTAGTTTCTGCTTTATAACAAAGTGAATCAGTTATAAATATACATATGTCCCCATAACTCTTCCCTCTGGCATCTCGCTCCCTCACACACTCCCCATCTCAGCCCTCTATGTGGTCACAACCCACCGAGGTGATCTCCCTGTGCTATGTGGCTGCTTACCACTAGCTATCCATTTATCGTTTGGTAGTGTATATATGTCCATGCCACTGTCTCACTTTGTCCCAGCTTACCTTTCTTCCTCTCTGTATCCTCAAGTTCACTCTCTAGTAGGTCTGCATCTTTAGTCCCATATTGTCCCTGTTATTCTGACCATTTTTTCTTTTTTCTTTTTTTAGATTACATATATATCTGTTAGCCTACTGTATTTCTTTTTCTCTTTCTGACTTACTTCACTCTGTATGACAGTCTCTATGTCCATCCACCTCACTACAAATAACTCAGTTTCGTTACTTTTTATGGCTGAGTAATATTCCATTGTATATATGTGCCACATCTTCTTTACCCATTCATCTGTTGATGGACACCTAGGTTGCTTCCATGTCCTGGCTATTGTAAATAGAGCAGAAATGAATATTTTGGTGCATGACTCTTTTTGAATTATGGTTTTCTCGGGGTGTATGCTCAGTAGTGGGATTGCTGGGTCGTATGGTAGTTCTATTTTTAGTCTTTTAAGGAAGCTCCATACTGTTCTCCATAGTGGCTGTATCAACTTACATTCAGACCAACAGTGCAAGAGGGTTCCCTTTTCTCCACACCCGCTCCAGCATTTATTGCTTGTAGATTTTTCCCCCTCTTACTGCTGTGGCCTCTCCCACCATGGAGCACAGTCTCTGGACACGCAGGCTCAGCGGCCATGGCCCATGGGCCCAGCCGCCCCGCGTCATGTGGGATCCTCCTGGACCGGGACATGAACCCATGTCCCATGCATCGGCAGGCGGACTCCCAACCACTGCGCCACCAGGGAAGTCTGGTTTTTTGACGATGGCCATTCTGACCGGTGTGAGATGATATCTCATTGTAGTTTTCATTTGCATTTCTATAATGATTAATGATGTTGAGCATTTTTTCATGTGTTTCTTGGCAATCTGTATATCTTCTTTGGAGAAATGTCTATTTAGGTCTTTTGCACATTTTTGGATTGGATTTTTTTTTTTGATATTGAGCTGTATGTGTTGCTTGTATGTTTTGGAGATTAATCCTTTGTCAGTTGCTTTATTTGTAGACTTTTTCTCCCATTCTGAGGGTTGTCTTTTCGTCTTGTTTATCGTGCCTTTGCTGTGTAAAGGCTTTTAAGTTTCATTAGGTCCCATTTGTTTATTTTTGTTTTTATTTCCATTTCTCTAGGAGGTGGGTCAAAAAGAATCTTGCTGTGATTCATGTCATAAAGTGTTCTGCCTATATTTTCCTCTATGAGTTTGATAGTGTCTGGCCTTCCATTTAGGTCTTTAATCCATTTTGAGTTTATCTTTGTGTATGGTGTTAGGGAGTGTCCTAATCTCTTTCTTTTACATGTAGCTGTCCAGTTTTCCCAGCAGCACTTATTGAAGAGGGTGTCTTTTCTCCACTATATATTCTTGCTTCCTTTATCAAGGATAAGGTGACCATATATGCATGGGTTTATCTCTGGGCTTTCTATCCTGTTCCACTGACATATATTTTTGTTTTTGTGCCAGTACCATGCTGTCTTGATTAGCGTAGCTTTGGAGTATAGTCGGAAGACAGGGAGCGTGATTCCTCCAGCTCCGTTTTTCATTCTCAACATTGCTTTGCTTATTCAGGGTCTTTTGTGTTGCCATACAAAGTCTGAAATTTTTTTGTTCTAGTTTTGTGAAAAATGGTAGTAGCTTGATAGGGATTGCATTGAATCTGTAGATTGCTTTGGGTAGTAGAGTCATTTTCACAAGTTTGATTCTTCTAATCCAAGAACATGATATATCTCTCCATCTACTTGTATCATCTTTAACGTCTTTCTTTGGTGTCTTATAATTTTCTGCATACAGGTCTTTTGTCTCTTTAGGTAGGTTTATTCCTAGATATTTTATTCTTTTTCTTGCAATGGTAAATGGGAGTGTTTTGTTGATTTCACTTTCAGATATTTCATCATTAGTGTATAGGAATGCAAGAGATTTCTGTGCATTAATTTTGTGTTCTGCTACTTTACAAAATTCATTGATTAGCTCTAGTAGTTTTCTGGTAGCATCTTTAGGATTCTCTATTTACAGTATCATGTCATCTGCAAACAGTGACAGCTTTACTTCATCTTTTCCAATTTGGATTCCTTTTATTTCCTTTTCTTCTCTGATTGCTGTGGCTACAACTTCCAAAGCTATGTTGAATAAGAGTGGTGAGAGTGGGCAGCCTTGTCTGTTTCCTGATCTTAGTGGAAACGTTTTCAATTTTTCACCATGCAGGATGATGTTGGCCGAGGATTTGTCATATATGGGCTTTATTATGTTGAGGAAAGTTCCCTCTATGCCTACTTCCTGGAGGGTTTTTATCATAAATGGGTGTTGAATTTTGTCAGAAGCTTTCTCTGCATCTACTGAGATGATCATATGGTTTTTCTCCTTCAGTTGTTTCATATGGTGTATCACATTGACTGATTTGCACATATTGAAGAATCCTTGCATTCCTGGGATATATCCCACTTGATCATAGTGTATGATCCTTTTAATGTGCTGTTGGATTCTGTGTGCTAATATTTTGTTGAGGATTTTTGCATCTGTGTTCTTCAGTGATATTGGCCTGTAGTTTTCTTTCTTTGAGTCATCTTTGTCTGGTTTTGGTATGAGAGTGATGGTGGCCTTGTAGAATGAGTTTGGGAGTGTTCCTCCCTCTGATATTGTTTGGAAGAGTTTGAGAAGGATAGGTGTTAGCTCTTCTCTAAATGTTTGACAGAATTCGCCTGTGAAGCCATCTGGTCCTGGGCTTTTGTTTGTTGGAAGATTTTAAACCACAGTTTCAATTTCAGTGCTTGTGATTGGTCTGTTCATATTTTCTATTTCTTCCTGATTCAGTCTTGGCAGGTTGTGCATTTCTAAGAATTTGTCCATTTCTTCCAGGTTGTCCATTTTATTGGCATAGAGTTGCTTGTAGTAATCTCTCATGATCCTTTGTATTTCTGCAGTGTCAGTTCTAACTTCTCCATTTTCATTTCTATTTCTATTGATATGAGTCTTCTCCCTTCTTTTCTTGATAAGTTTGGCTAATGGTTTATCAATTTTGTTTATCTTCTCAAAGAACCAGCTTTTAGATTTATTGATCTTTGCTATCATTTCCTTCATTTCATTTTCATTTATGTCAGATCTGATCTTTAGTATTTCTTTCCTTCTGCTAATTTTGGGGGTTTTTTGTTCTTCTTTCTCTAATTGCTTTAGGTGTTAGGTTAGATTGTTTATTTGAGATGTTTCTTGTTTCTTAAGGTAGTCTTGTGTAGCTACGAACTTCCCTCTTAGAACTACATTTGCTGCATCCCATAGGTTTTGTTTCTTTGTGTTTTCATTGCCATTTGTTCCTAAGTATTTTTTGATTTCCTCTTTGATTTCTTCAGTGATCTCTTGGTTATTTAGTAGTGTGTTGTTTAGCTTCCATGGGTTTCTATTTCTTACAGATTTTTTCCCTGTAATTGATATCTAGTCTCATAGAGTTTTGGACGGAAAAGATACCTGATATGGTTTCCATTTCCGTAAATTTACCAAGGCTTGATTTGTGACCCAAGATATGATCTATCCTGGAGAACATTCCATGATCACTTGAGAAGAATGTGTATTCTGTTGTTTATGGATCGAATGTCCTATAAATATCAATTAGGTCCATCTTGTTTAATGTATCATTTAAAGCTTGTGTTTCATTATTTATTTTCATTTTGGATGATCTGTCCATTGGTGAAAGTGGGGTTTTAAAGTCCCCTACTATGATTGTGTTACTGTGAATTTCCCCTTCTATGGCTGTTAGTATTTGCCTCATGTATTGAGGTGCTCCTATGTTGGATGCATAAATATTTACAATTGTTATATCTTCTTCTTGGATTGATCCCTTGATCATTATGTACTGTCCTTCTTTGTCTCTTGTAATAGTCTCTGTTTAAAGTCTATTTTGTCTGATATGAGAATTGCTACTCCAGCTTTCTATTGATTTCCATTTGCCTGGAATATCATTTTCCATCCCCTCACTTTCAGTCTGTATGTGTCCCTAGGTCTGAAGTGAGTCTCTTGTAGAAAGCATTTATATGGGTCTTGATTTTGTATCCATTCAGCCAGTCTGTGTCTTTTGGTTGGAGCATTTAATCCTTTTACCTTTAAGTTAATTATCGACATGTGTGTTCCTAGTATCATTTTCTTAATTGGTTTGAGTTTATTATAGTAGGTCTTTTCCTTCTTTGTGTTTCCTGCCTAGAGACTTTACTTTACCATTTGTTGTAAAGCTGGTTTGTTGATGCTGAATTCTCTTAGCTTTGCTTGTCTGTAAAACTTTTAATTTCTCCCTCAAATCTGAATGAGATCCTTGCTGGGTCGAGTAATCTTGGTTGTAGGTTTTTCTGTTTCATCACTTTAAATATGTCCTTCCAGTCCCTTCTGGCTTGCAGAGATTCTGCTGAAAGATCAGCTGTTAAACTTTTGGGGATTCCCTTATGTGTTACTTGTTGTTTCTCCCTTGCTGCTTTTAATATTTGTTCCTTGTATTTAATTTTTGATAGTTTGATTAGTATGTGTCTTGTCGTGTTTCTCCTTGGATTTACCCTGTATGGGACTTTCTTTACTTCCTGGACTTGATGAACTATTTCCTTCCCATATTAAGGAAGTTTTCCACTATAATCTCTTCATATATTTTCTCAGTTCCTTTCTTGATCTCTTCTTCTTCTGGGACCCCTATAATTCGAATGTTGGTGCATTTAATGTTGTTCCAGAGGTCTCTGAGACCGTCCTCGATTTTTTTCATTGTTTTTCTCTTTATTCTGCTGTGCAGTAGTTATTTTTACTGTTTTATCTTCCAGGTCACTTATCCGTTCTTCTGCCTCAGTTATTCTGCTATTGATCCCTTCTAGAGAATTTTAAATTTCATTTATTGTGTTGTTCATCTCTGCTTGTTTGCACTTTATTTCTTCTAGGTCTTTGTTAAACCTTTCTTGTATTTTCTCCATTCTTTTTCCAAGGTTTTGGTTCATCTGTACTATCATTATTCTGAATTCATTTCCAGGTAGACTGCCTATTTCCTCTTCATTTGTTAGGTCTGGTAGGGTTTTGCCTTGCTCCTTCACCTGCTGTTTCTTTCTCTGTCTTCTCATTTTGCTTAACTTACTGTGTTTGGGGTCTCCTTTTCAAAGGCTGCAGGATTGTAGTTTCCATTGATTTTGGTGTCTGTCCCCAGTGGCTAAGGTTAGTTCAGTGGGTTGTGTAGGATTCCTGATGGAGGGGATTAGTGCCTGTGTTCTGGTGGATGAGGCTGGATCTTGTCTTCTGTTGGGCGCTATATTTAATTCTAATTTTCATTTAAAATACAATTCAGTTGGATTCAAATTGAATTTAAATTTAATTTTAAATTCAGACTGATGCTAAAGATTAGAATTTATGATTAAATTCTTATAGACAATTCTGCTTCATGGAAAATAGAGTGGATGTGCATTTCCCTATTCTTCTCCCGTGTACAACTTAAAACTCTGGGGGCCATATATAAAATAATCATAAGACTCTGCGGTGTGGGTAGGAGAAGGCAGAACAACTAAGGATCTCAGAACCAGAGGAAGGACACGGTGGTGTGTTCCCTGGGTTTTCTTATTGCATCGCATATCCCAGGCTTGGAGCTGAAGCCAGATAGGGAGAGAAATGCCAAAAGGCACAGACAAAACAACAACGACAACAACAATAACAACAACAACAGCAACAATAACGAAGCCCAGCCGAAACAAATGTCTGCTCTCTCTAGCATAAGGATCAGGAATAGGGAAGCCAGCAAGACAGAAAGGTTTTTTTTTTAACATCCTTATTAGAGTCTAATTGTTTTACATTGGTGTGTCAGTTTCTGCTTTATAAAAACGTCAATCAGTTATACATATACATGTGTCCCCATATCTCTTCCTTCTTGCATGTCCCTCCCTCCCACCCTCCCTATCCAACCCCACTAGGTGGTCACAAAGCACCGAGCTGATCTCCCTGTGCTATGCGGCTGCTTCCCACCACCTATCTCTTTTACGTTTGGTAGTGTATAGATGTCCATGCCACTCTCTCACTTTGTCCCAGCTTACCCTTCCCCCTCCCCGTAACCTCAAGTCCATTCTCTAGTAGGTCTGCATCTTTATTCCCGTCTTGCTCCTAGGTTCTTCTGACCAATTTTTTTTTCTTAGAGTATGTGTTAGCGTACGGTATTTGTTGTCAGAAAAGGTTTTGACTGTAACTGCTCTACACCAGCCAAACAGTACGGGGCTAAAAAAAAACAGATTATGGCCTGACACCCCTCAAGCCAGCAAAGGTCCAGTGGGGAGCCAAGAATTTCACATTGTACTGGAGGAAACAGGGACCAGCCTGCCCGTGCCCCACAAGTCAGTGGAAACCAATCACGTGGAGATTCTGGAATTATATATACCTCCACTAGGTAGTAAGACAGAACCCCTCCCCCTCCCTCCTGGGATGATTTCAGGACTTTCACTACCACTCAGTGGTAAGGAGTCCACTTGATCCAGCACATCACGAAGTGAATTGAACTGAATGGAAATGATTACAAAACATATCCAAATGTGTGGGATGAAGCTAAAGCGTTTCTGGAAGGGAAATTTACATCATTAAGGGCGTACCTTAAGGAAAAGGAAAAGTATCAAGTCAGTAATCTAAGTTCTCACCTCAGGAAGCTAGAAGAAGAAGAGCAAAATAAATCCAAAACAAACCGAAGAAAGGGGGCACTAAAGATAAGTCCAGTAATCAATGAAATTGAAAACAGAAAAACAATAGAGAAAATCAATGAAACAAATATCTGGTTCTTTGAAAAGATCAGTAAAAGTTACAAACCTCTAGTGAGACTGACAAAATAAACCTACAATGATTCACTGCATTTACTGAATGACTTCAATAACTATATTCATGACATAGTCTACTTTAGAAACCTAAGTACCTATGTTCTCCATATGTATCATACATTGGAAAGAAAAATAAGAGAAAAATCGGACCCTTGATTTAAAACACCTATGACATTTGATTTCTGATGTAAGAGCTGGATTGCTGTCCTTCATACAGACACTACATTGGGGGAATTTTTTGTGTATGTGTGATTTGCTCAAATTCTTTTCTAAGTGATAGAAATGATTCCCTGGACGTTACGCCACAAGTTCAGATTTGTAGGATACAATCATATCTATGCAAATTGGAAAGTCCTTGGAGAAAACCTAAAGTATTAATTGGCCAAGGTTTCATGTCTCATGACTCATGAGAAGGTATTTGAAAAATAAGGTATTTGAATTTTTTTTCATGTTTTGAATCAATTACTCTTTCATATTGGTGCAAAGTTGCTATGTTATATGGGCTTAGTTGCAGATCTTGTGCTTTCCATAAAATGTTGCATATGGTTTTGCTATTCTCTAGCATACATTCTGTAACTGTAATAATACTGTATTTATTTATTTATTTTTACTATATCTCCATTTAAAATGTCTGTGTGTGTGAGAGAGAGTGCGTGTGTGTGTGTGTGGGCACGCCCAAGATCCAAGCTACTTTATAGCTGGCCAAATTTATAACCTCAGGTTCTCTTAATAATTGTTAAGAACTGTTTTTAGTTGTTGCTGAACAGTTACTTCCAATTTCAGGCAACAGATTTTGCCATTCTGTTTGCGCTGTTAGAGGAAATTCTTGTCAAATTCATCTTATAATTGCTTACGTTTCTCTTTATATTGTTCACTTTGTTTTCTTCATATTTCTTTGAACACAACAAATAAACAGGTTTTCATCTTTTTTGTTGCTGCAAACGCAGCAATACGCAGTGACAACAATAACGGAGGGTCTTGGGAGGCTGGGATGCTCATCTTTACAGCAAAATAGCCCACTAACAAAAATAGAAAGGAATGCTAGAAATAGAGAATCACCACGGTTTAAACCACCATAGTAATATAATCAAACTGGACCCAAAACCCTGAAAGAAAATTAAGGCCAAGAGCTGAGAATGATTTTGGAGAACAGGATATCCACATGGTATCAAAATATAATGCCACAGACTGCTTATTCCTGCCAAGAATATTAAACCTAAAGACATAAATCTAAACAAGAGGAAAATATCAGGCAAACACATATTGCGGACACTTTACAAGCAAACAAGCTGAGGCTCTTGGAAAATGTCATTGTCATGGAAGATTTAAGTTGAGGGAATGTTCGGGACCACAGGATACTAAGGAGACATGACAGTTGAATGCAATGTATGATACTTGATAGAACTGTTGGTCCTCAAAAGGATATTATTGGGACAATTGGGGAAATTTGAATATGGACTGTACATGGACTTTGTTTGTTTGTTTGTTTGTTTTTGTGGTACGCGGGCCTCTCACTGTTGTGGCCTCTCGGGCTGCAGAGCACAGGCTCCAGACGCGCAGGCCCAGTGGCCATGGCTCACGGGCCCAGCCGCTCCGCGGCATGTGGGATCCTCCCGGACCAGGGCACGAACCCATGTCCCTGCATCGGCAGGTGGACTCTCAACCACTGCGCCACCGGGGAAGCCCCTGTACATGGACTTTGATAACATTATCATGTCATTGGTAAATCCCTTCGACCTGATAATAGTACTGTGGTTAGACAGGAGAATATCCTATTACTTAGGAGATACATTCTGAAGTAATTGGATAAAATGTTTGGAACTGTTAAGTGATTAAGCAACAAAGAAGAAAAAAAGAGAGAGAAAGCAATGGGATAATAAGACTCTGAGTAAAAGAATGTTCACTCTTAAACCTGGTGCGTTTTCAAAATGAAAAGTTGAGGAAAATGGATTGCTCATATTTTAGAGCCGTGCGTTGAAATAGTTCCCAATAAAATAAGATGAGTTCTGATGCTTTCCTGAAAATAATCTGGGAGAGGGGTAGGGGAGAAGATATATGTGAATTGAGATTGGCTATGAGTTATTGATGGTTGTGGTTGGGTGATGGATAATTGGAGGCTCCTTTGCTCTTCTCACTTGTACAATGGTTCTCAAAGTGCAGTTCCCTTCCAGCAGCATCTGCATCACCAGGGAGCTAGTCAGAAAAGGAAATTCTTTGTCTCACCCCAGAATTTTTAATCTGAGACTATAGATGTGGAGCTCAGCAATCTGTGCTTTAGCAAACCCTCTGGGTGATTCTGATTCAAGCTCATGTTCCAGGACCACCGATCTACTGCCATGAAGTTGGAGATTTTAAGTTTGTGTACAGACTCTAAGTGTATATGTTAGACATCACCCACAGTACAATTTTTAAGTAAATAAAACAAACATCCTAGCTGTTTAATGGTCAAGTCTTAATAAAAAGTGTCATTCTATGAAACATTTAGAGAGGAGCTAACATCTATGATTCTCAAACTCTTCCATACTATAGCAGAGGGAGGACCACTCCCAAACTCATTCTACAAGGTCACCATCACCCTGATACCAAAGCCAGACAAATATGTCACAAAAATAGAAAAGTAGAGGGCAATATCACTGATGAACATAGATGCAAAAATCCTCAAAAAAATACTAGCAAATGGAATCCAAAGGCACATTAAAAGGATCATGCACCATGATCAAGTGGGGTCTACCCAGGACTGCAAGGATTCTTCAACATACGCAAATCAATCAATGTGATATACCATATTAACAAATTGAAGGAGAAAAACCATATGAAGATCTCAATACATGCAGAAAAAGCTTTTGAGAAAATTTAACACCCATTTATGATAAAAACTCTCCAGAAAGTAGGCATAGAGGGAACATACCTCAACATGATAACGGCCATTTTTGACAAACCCACAGCCAACATCATTCCCAATGGTGAAAAACAGAAACCATTTCCTCTAAGATCAGGTGCAAGAAAGGACTGCCCACTCCCACCACTCTTATTAAACATAGTTTTGGAAGTTTTGGCCATGCAATCAGAGAAGAAAAAGAAATCAGAGGAATCCAAATTGGAAAAGAAGAAAAACTATCACTGTTTGCCGATGTCATGATACTATACATACAGAATCCTAAAGATGCTACCAGAATACTAGTAGAGCTAATCAATGAATTTGGTAAAGCAGCAGGATACAGTATTAATGCAGAGAGATCTCTTACATTTCTATACAATAATGATGAAAAATCTGAAAAAGAAATTAAGGAAACACTCTCACTTACCATTGCAACAAAAAGAATAAAATACGTAGGAATAAACCTACCTGAGGAGAAAAACGAACTGTATGCAGAAAACTATAAGACACTGACGAAAGTAATTAAGCACAATACAAACAGATGGAGAGATATACCATGTACTTGGATTGGAAGAATCAACATTGCAAAAATGACTATACTACCCAAAACAATCTACAGATTTAATGCAAAAACTATCAAACTACCAACGGCATTTTTCACAGAAGTAGAACAAAAATTTTCACAATTTCTATGGAAACACAAAAGACCCCGAATAGCCAAAGCAATCTTGAGAAACAAAAATGGAGCTGGAAGAATCAGGCTGCTGGACTTCAGAATATACTACAGAGCAACAGTAATCAAGGCAGTATGGTACTGGCACAAAAACAGAAATAGAGATCAATGGAACAAGATGGAAAGCCCAGAGAGAAACCTACGCACCTATCATCAACTTATTTTTGATAAAAGAGGCCAGAATATACAATGGAGAAAGGACAGCCTCTTCAATAAGTGGTGCTGGGAAAACTGGACAGGGACATGTAAAGGTATGAGATTAGATCATTCCCTAACACCATACACAAAAATAAGCTCAAAATGGATTAAAGACCTAAATGTAAGGCCAGAAACTATCAAACTCTTAGAGGAAAACATAGGCAGAACACTCTATGACATAAATCACAGCAAGATCCTTTTGGAACCACCTCCTAGAGAAATGGAAATGAAAACAAAAATAAACAAATGGGAACTAATGAAACTTAAATGCTTTTGCACAGCAAAGGAAACCATAACCCGGGTAAGAAGACAATGCTTCGATTAGGAGAAAATATTTTCAAATGAAGCAACTGAGAAAGGATTAATCTCCAAAATTTATAAACAGCTCATGCAGCTCAATAGCAAAAAAACAAACAACCCAATCCAAAAATGGGCAGAAGACTTAAATAGGCATTTCTCCAAAGAAGATATACAGATTGCCAACAAACACATGAAAGAATGCTCAACATCATTAATCATTAGAGAAATGCAAATCAAAACTACAATGTGATATCATCTCACACCAGTCAGAATGGCCATCATGAAGAAATCTAGAAACAATAAATGCTGGAGAGGGTGTGGAGAAAAGGGAACACTCTTGCACTGCTGGTGGGAATGTGAATTGGTCCAGCCACTATGGAGAACAGTATGGAGGTTCTTTAAAAAACTAAAAATAGAACTACCATATGACCCAGCAATCCCACTACTAGGCATATACCCTGAGAAAACCATAATTCAAAAAGAGACATGTACCAAAATGTTCATTGCAGCTCTATTCACAATAGCCCGGAGCTGGAAACAACCTAAGTGTCCATCATCGGATGAATGGATAAAGAAGATGTGGCACCTATATACAATGGAATATTACTCAGCCATAAAAAGAAACGAAACTGAGCTCTTTGTAATGAGGTGGATAGACCTAGAGTCTGTCATACAGAGTGAAGTAAGTCAGAAAGTGAAAGACAAATACCGTATGCTAACACATATATATGGAATTAAAAAAAAATGTCATGAAGAACCTAGGGGTAAAAAGGGAATAAAGACACAGACCTACTTGAGAATGGACTTGAGGATATGGGGAGGGGGAAGGGTAAGCTGTGACAAAGCAAAGGAGAGGCATGGACATATATACAGTACCAAACGTAAGGTAGATAGATAGTGGGAAGCAGCCACAGAGCACAGGGAGATCAGCTCGGTGCTTTGTGACCGCCTGGAGGTGTGGGTTGGAGAGGTTGGGAGGGAGGGAGATGCATGAGGGAAGGGATGTGGGAACAGATGTATATGTATGACTGATTCACTTTGTTATAAAGCAGAAACTAATAAAAAAAATAATAAAATAAATAAATAAATATATGAAAAAAATAATAAAAATGGATTAAAGACAAATGTAAGGCTAGACACTATAAAACTCTTAGAGGCAAACATAGGCAGAACACTCTATGACATAAATCACAGCAAGATCCTTTTTGACCCACCTCCTAGAGAAATGGAAATGAAAACAAAAATAAACAAATGGGAACTAATGAAACTTAAATGCCTTTGCACAGCAAAGGAAACCATAACCCAGATGAGAAGACAATGCTTCGATTAGGAGAAAATATTTTCAAATGGAGCAACTGAGAAAGGACTAATCTCCAAAATTTACAAGCAGCTCATGTAGCTCAATATGAGAAAAAACAAACAACCCAGTCCAAAAATGGGCAGAAGACCTAAATAGGCATTTTTCCAAAGAAGATAAACAGATTGCCAACAAACACATTAAAGAATGCACAACATCACTAATCATGAGAGAAATGCAAATCAAAATTACAATGAGGTATCACCTCACACCTGTCAGAAGGGCCATGATTAAAATATCTACAAACAATAAATGCTGGAGCGGGTGCAGAGAAAAGGGAACCTTCTTGCACTGTTGCTGGGAAAGTAAATTGATACACCCACTAAGGAGGTTCCTTAAAGAACCAAAAATAGACCTACCATACGACACAGCAATCCGACTACTTGTTGTATACCCTGAGAAAACCATAATTCACAAAGAGTCATGTACAATAATGTTCACTGCACCTCTATTTACAAAATACAGGAGATGGAAGCAACGTAAGTGTCCATCAGCAGATGAATGGATAAAAAAGTTGTGGCACATATGTACAATGGAATATTACTCAGCCATTAAAATAAACGAAATTGAGTCATTTGTATTGAGACAGATGGACTTACAGTCTGTCATACAGAGTGAAGTAATTGAGAAAGAGAAAAACAAATACTGTAGGCTAATATATATATATGGAATCTAAAAAAAAAATGGTCCTGAAGAACATAGGGGCTGCACAGGAATAAAGACGCAGACCTACTAGACAATTGACTTGAGGACACAGGGAGAGGGAACTGTAAGCTGGGACAAAGTAAGAGAGTGGCATGTACATATATACACTACCAAATGTGAAACCAATTGCCAGTGGGAAGCAACTGCATAGCACAGGGAGATCAGCTCAGTGCTTTGTGACCACCTAGAGGACTGGGATAGGGAGGGTTGGAGGGAGGGAGATGCAAGAGTGCAGAGATATGGGGACATATATATATGTATAACTAATTCACTTTGTTATAAAGCATAAGGTAACACACTCTTTTAAAGCAATTATAGTCCACTAAAGATTTTAAAAAAGAAAAAAGAAAAAGAAAGAGTCATGTACCACAATGTTCATTGCAGCTCTCTGTACAATAGCCCAGATATGGAAGTATCCTAACTGTCCATGGACAGATACATAGATAAAGAACATCTGGCACCTATGTACCATGGAATATTACTCAGCCCTAAAAAGAAATGGAATTACGTTATTTGTAGTGAGGTGGATGGACCTAGAGTTTGTCATACAGAATGAAGTATGTCAGACAGAGCAGAACAAATAACATATGCTAACACATACATATGAAATCTAAAAAAAGGAAAAATGGCTCTGAAGAACTAGGGACAGGACCGGGATAAAGACGTACACATAGAGAATGCACTTCAGGACCCAGGGAGGGACAAGAGTAAGCTGGGGTGAGGTGAGAGAGTACCATTGACATATATATATACCAAATATAAACTAGATAGCTAGTCAAAGCAGCTGCATAGCACAGTGAGATCAGCTCGGTGCTTTGTGACCACCTAAAGGGCCGGGATAGGGAGGGTGGGAGGGAGGGATATGCAAGAGGGCAGAGATATGGGGACATATGTATATGTATAACTGATTCACTTTGTTATAAAACATAAACTAACAAACCCTTGTAAAGCAATTATACTCCATTAAAGATGTTTAAAAAAAAAAGAAAGAGTCATGTACCACAAAGTTTATTGAAGCTCTGTTTACACTAGCCAGGTCATTGAAGCAGCCTAAGTGTCTACCAACAGATGAATAGATAAAAAGCTTGTGACACATATATACAGTGGAATATTACTCAGCCATAAAAAGAAATGAAACTGAGCTCTTTGTAATGAGGTGGATAGACCTAGAGTCTGTCATACAGAGTGAAGTAAGTCAGAAAGTGAAAGACAAATACCGTATGCTAACACATATATACGGAATTTAAGAAAAAAAATGTCATGAAGAACCTAGGCATAAAACAGGAATAAAGACACAGACCTACTTGAGAATGGACTTGAGGATATGGGGAGGGGGAAGGGTACGCTGTGACAAAGCAAAAGAGAGGCATGGACATATATACAGTACCAAACGTAAGGTAGATAGATAGTGGGAAGCAGCCGCATAGCACAGGGAGATCAGCTCAGTGCTTTGTGACCGCCTGGAGGGGTGGGTTGGAGAGGTTGGGAGGGAGGGAGATGCATGAGGGAAGGGATGTGGGAACAGATGTATATGTATGACTGATTCACTTTGTCATAAAGCAGAAACTAAAAAAAAATCATACACAGAAGGCATTCTGCTATTTTAGAATTTTATTGTATATATTAAAAAAAGAAATGAAATTGAGTTATTTGTATTGAGGTAGATGGACCTACGGTCTGTCACACAGAGTGAAGTAGGTGAGAAAGAGTAAAACAAATACCGTATGCTAACACGTATATATGGAATCTAAAAAAAAAATGGTCCTGAAGAACGTAGGGGCTGGAGACTTCCTTGGTGGCACAGTGTTTAAGAATCCGCCTGCCAGTGCAGGTGACACGGGTTTGAGCCCTGGTCCGGGAAGATCCCACATACCGCGGAGCAACGAAGCCATGCACCACAATTACTAAGCGAATGCTCTACAGCCCATGAGCCACTAACTACTAAGCTGGTCTGCTACAACTACTGAAGCACGTTCACCTAGAGCCCATGCTCTGCAATAAGAGAAGCCACTGCTCGAAGCAACTAGAGAAAGCACGTGTGCTGCAAGTAAGACCGAACACAGCCAAAAAAACAAACAAACAAATAAATTTACTAAAAAAAAAGATGCTAAAAAAAAAAGAACCTAGGGGCTGGAAAGGAATGAAGACACAGACCTACTAGAGAATGGACTTGAAGACACAGGGAGGGGGAAGGGTAAGCTAGGACAAAGTAAGTGAGGGGCATGTACAAATATACACTACCAAGTGTTAAACAGATTGCTAGTGGGAAGCAACCGCATAGCACACGTAGATCAGCTCGGTGCTTTGTGAGCACCTAGAGACCTGGGATAGGGAGGCTGGGAGGGAGGGAGATGCAAGAGAGCAGAGATATGGGGACATATGTATATGTATAACTGATTCACTTTGTTATAAAGAGTAAACTCACACACCGTTCTAAAGCTATTACACTCCACGAAAGATGTTTTTTTTTTTTTTTAAAAAAAGAGTCATGTACCACAATGTTCATTTCAGCTCTATTTCCAATAGCCAGGACATGGAAGCAGCCTAAGTGTCCATCAACAGATGAATGGATAAAATACTTGTGACACATACATACAATGGAATATTACTCATCCATAAAAAGAAACTAAACTGAGTCATTTGTATTGAGGTAGATGGACCTATGGTCTGTCACACAGAGTGAAGTAAGTGAGAAAGAGAAAAACAAATGCCATATGCTAACACATGTATATGGAATCTAAAAAAAAATGGTCCTGAAGAACCTAGGGGCTGGACAGGAATAAAGACGCAGGCCTACTAGAGAATGGACTTGAGGACACAGCGAGATGGAAGGGTAAGCTAGGACAAAGAAATAGAGTGGCATGTACATATATAAACTACCAAATATAAAACCGATTGCTAGTGGGAAGCAACCGCATAACACAGGGAGATCAGCTCGGTGCTTTGTGACCACCTAAAGGGCCGGGATAGGGAGGGTGGGAGGGAGGGATATGCAAGAGGGCAGAGATATGGGGACATATGTATATATATAACTGATTCACTTTGTCATAAAGCATAAACTAACAAACCCTTGTAAAGCAATTATACCCCATTAAAGATGTTAAAAATAAAAAAGAAAGAGTCATATACCACAATGTTCATTGAAGTTCTATTTACACTAGCCAGAACATGGAAGGAGCCTAAGTGTCCATCAACAGATGAATGGATAAAAAACTTGTGACACATATATACAATGGAATATTACTTAGCCATAAAAAGAAACGAAATTGAGTCATTTGTATTGAGGTACATGGACCTAGAGTCTGTCATGCAGCGTGAAGTAAGTAAGAAAGAGAAAAACAAATTCCGTATGCTAACACATATATATTGAATCTAATAAAAAGAAAAATGGTTCTGAAGAACTAGGGACAGGACCGGGATAAAGACGCTGACGTATAGAATGGACTTCAGGACCCAGGGAGGGGTAAGCGTAAGCTGGGGCAAGTTGAGAGAGTACCATTGACCTATATACATTATCAAATGTAAACTTGATAGCTAGTGGGAAGCAGCCGCATATCACAGGGAGATCAGTTTGGTGCTTTGTGACCACCTATAGGGATGGGATAGGGAGGGTGGGACGGAGGCTGATGCAAGAGGGCTGAGTTATGGGGACATATGTATATGTATAACTGATTCACTTTGTTATAAAGCAGAAACTAACACACCCCTTTAAAGCAATTATACGCCACTAAAGATGTTAAAAAAAAAAAGAGTCATGTACCACAATGTTCACTGAAGCTTTATTTACAATAGCCAGGACATGGAAGCAGCCTAACTGTCCATCAACAGATGAATGGATAAAAATGTTGTGGCACATATATTCTATGGAATATTACTCAGCCAGAAAAAGCAATGAAACTGAGTCATTTGTATTGAGGTAGATGGACCTAGAGTCTGTCATACAGAGTGAAGTAAGTGAGAAAGAGAAAAACAAGTAAGAGAGTGGCATGGACATATGTACACTACCAAATATAAACTAGATAGCTAGTGGGACGCAGTTGCATAGCAAAGGGAGATTAGCTCGGTGCTTTGTGACCAACTAGAGGGGTCATATAGGAGGTTGTGAGGGAGATGCAAGAGGGAGGGGATATGGGGATATATGTATACATATAGCTGATTCACTTTGTTATACAGCAGAAATTAACACAACATTGTAATGTAATTATAGTCCAATAAAGATGCTAAAAAGTAAATAAATCGTTTCAAGACAGATAATCCTAATCTTATATGAACACTGCCAGAGGATAGCAAAGAGGGACTTTTGTCCAACTTAGTCTATGAGACCAGAAATCCTTGACCCTGGAACCAGCAAAGATGCTATGAGGAGAGAAACATCAAGTCAATCTTCCTCGTGAACAGAAGATGCAAAAAATTCTAAGCAAACCTTTAGCAAACTGAACCCACCAGTGTACACGAAACATGATACACCATAACTAAGTTACATCTATCCTAGGAGAGCAAATCTGGTTTAACATTAGAAAAACTATAGATGGAAGGGGGCATGAGAGAGGTTTGTGTGTTGCCAATATATTCTGCTGTTTGCTTCAGGTGCTAACTGGATGCTTATGTTTAGTTTTTGGAAACTCACTAAGATGTGTACTTCACTAAAGATTTTGAAAAAAAATCTTATAAATAACCCTCACTGTGTTAACAGATTAAATGATTAGAGTCTTGATCATTTCAATGGAGGCCAAAAAAGTATAATCCTATATCTATTCATGATTTTTAAGAGAATCTTATTAAGCCAGAATACAAGGGATGTTCCTTAATCTGATAAAGGGAAAGAAAGAAAGAATGAGAAAAGAGAGAGAGAACAGAAGAAACAAAAGAGAGAAGGAAGGAAAGAAAGAAAGAAAGGAAGGAGAAACAGAGACAGAAAGAAAGAATTGAAGAATTAAAGCAAACAATGAAACACAGCAAGCCCATTTTAATATGGAAATGTTGGCATCATTCTGTTTAATATTAGGAATAACCCAAAGATGTCCAGTTTTGCCATCTCTATTTGACCCTGTAGAGGATGTCCTAGCCAGCCAGTAAGAAACCTGTAAGTTGATTACCTTACTTCTGTTACTCACAGATTCACAGAAAACTGTGCACCACTTATAGGCACAAGATTAGATATCACAGAGTTTACCATGGTGGCTGACTTTGATATATATATATATATATATATATATATATATATATATATATATATATATATATATATAGTGTGTGTCTGTGTCTGTGTGTGTGCGGTATGTGGGCCTCCCACCGCTGTGGCCTCTCCCGCCGCGGAGCACAGGCTCTGGACGCGCAGGCCCAGCGGCCATGGCCCACGGGCCCAGCTGCTCCGCGGCATGTGGGATCCTCCTGGACTGGGGCACGAACCCATGTCCCCTGCACCGGCAGGCGGACTCCCAACCACTGTGCCACCAGAGAAGCCCCCGAGATCAATGTATATTTTGAAAAGCCAAGTGGAAGTCTATAAATCAGATACAGATAGAAAATGTCATTTTAACCAGATATCAAGCACCAGAGCAACAGCATTCTAGAGTTCTTGGGATAAATGCAATAAAGGATGTACAAGATCTGAACGTACAAAAGTTAAAGCTGAATACTAAGCTGAGAGATTCCAACGTTAAAGAAGACCCACAAAAATAGAGAGCCATCCCATGTTGGTGACTAGGAAAGCTGAATATCATAAAGATAGCCAATTCTCCCTTAACTGATCCACAGATTCAATGAAAATGCAATCCAAATCTACCGCAAATGAGTTTTCAGGAAACATGTCATGCTGATCCTAACATTTATATTTTAGAGTTTAGGAAGGGCAAAAGGCGAAGAATAGTGAAGATATGCCTGGAGATGATGAATAAGGTGTGAAGACTTGTCCTACCAGAGATCAAGATGTCTTACCAAGAGATAAAAATTAACACAGTATAGTACTGGCACAGGAATAGACCAATTTATCTGTGGAACAGAACAGGGAATTCAGAAACAGAGACACATGAATAAAGACCAAAATGACTCCAGACGGTGCCAAATGTTCCCTGGGGCTGCAAAATCTGACTGTGAATTAAGAACCCCTGCCTGAGAATCCCTGACATAGGAATACGGAGCGACCTTAGAAACACACGCTGAATTTTGTAAAAGTAAGTTACAAAATACCAAGGACGTGTGTTTAAAAGGCATGCGTGTACAGTATTTCACATCCAACAAGGTTTGGAAAGCACAGAGCTCTACTTCACTCTCGGAGTTAAACGGCCGGCCGCCCAATAAAGCCAGCGTGAGGAGAACGGGGAGGGAAGCGACGAATCGGGGAGGACTTTGGTCAGCGACCTTTGAATGAGCATGAAGCTCATTGGTCGCTGGCCATAGCAGTGGGAGGTGAAAGGCAGAGCTGGAAGCTCATTGACCTTTGAAGGCAGAGCGTGAAAGGGAGCAAGAGCTGAGTCTTCCTTCAGGTCCACTGTCCCAGCAGATTGATTCTGACGTGGTGGAGGCTGGGGTAACCGCAGACTGGCATCAGGAGAACCGTCATTCTCCACACCTCTTCTTTCCTCCCTCCCTCCTGCTATTGATCCCCAGCCCCTTCTCCTCTCCTCCACCTCAGCCAGGTACGTCATGTTCCGCCCGCCCCACACCCATCCCCGCGTCCTACTCCTCACCCAACCCCTACCCCCTTGGCTGAAGTCCTGTGCTATGACCCCTAGCTGAGGCCTCCTGAACCCTGGCCTCTGGTCCCTGGGGCAGGGCTTATGCCCCTCCTTTTGATAATGAGGTGGATGTGGCAGGGAATGGTCCTGCAGCCTGAGAGGAGGTGGTGCACTCTGGAGGGGAAGGTGTGCTCAAGCATAACAGCATAATTGTTGTAGTTTTTTTTGTGTGTTTTTTCTTTTTTCTTTTTTTGCGGTACGTGGGCCTCTCACTGTTGTTGCCTCTCCCATTGTGGAGCACAGGCTCTGGACACGCGGGCTCAGCGGCCATGGATCACGGGCCCAGCCACTCCGCAGCATGTGGGATCTTCCCGGACCAGGGCACGAACCCATGTCCCCTGCATCGGCAGGCGGACTCTCACACACTGCGTCACCAGGGAAGCCCAAGCATAATTGCTGAAGCTTGAAGAGGAGCATGGAAGATTGTTGGGAGGCGGTGGAGGGAATGCATGGGTTTGCATGAAAGCTGAGAGGGTGTTTTGGTGCAAGAGAACAATTAGTATAGTGAGGAGTTGGCTGTTGACTAGATCAGGGTCTGGCATTCAATACGGGGGATCAACAAACATCTACCTGATAAATAATTGAGGGAATGAATGAAAATAATGATTGAAACAGGGGCTTGAGATCCAGCAGAATGATATGATTTCATGAGATGCAAAGGGGTGTCAGTTTAAAGAGGGAGCAAGAGAATAATTAAGATTTCGATGGGGTGCAAGATAAAAAACTCGGAATGGAAGGTGAGAGGAAGATTGAATGTAGGGCATACAGGAGACTAATAATAGAATTGAATGCAGAGGGGCATAGAATCATGAGTAGGGAGTGAATGAATGCAGGAGGTTAGGAAGACAATTGTGGAAGTGGATGCCAGGAATAATAGCTGGACATAGCAGAGTACAAGATGATGCATAAGAAAGGGAAGTAGTAATTGTCGAAGGGGGCACGAGAGTGCATGTGCATGCCTGAAAAGGGTGTCTCTGTGGAGTGAAGGTAGGCAGAGGGACTAGTAATTGGATTCAAAGTATACAGGACCCATGCCCAGAGTTTCTTGGAATCTGCCTATGCATGAGTGGAGCTCCCTGGGAAGGAGGCTACACGAAGTAAGAAGAGAGGGTACAATCTCATTTCAGCAGTGAGCTGGGTGGAGAAGAATCCAGCCACCTCAGATGGGGTTTTCCAAGGGCAGAGGAAGTACGTTGTGGGTAGGGGATCATGTGGCCACCCTGACCTCCACTCCTTGCTCTAGAACCATGGATCCCTATGAAATGCCTGCTGTGCCCTGCAGCACCCCCGACTCCAACACTGGACTTGAGACTGGAGCCCCATGGGGAATTGAACTTGACCCCAGAAGAGCTATATGTCACTGTTCCCGCTGCCACAACCACGGCACCACTGACCAAATCAAGGACCAGGAGCACTTCTGCCTCTTCGAGGTCTGCGAGTGTCACAAGTGTGCCCTCTTCTCGTGAGTATGGTGTCTGACAAGGGGAGGGGAGTGGGCCTCCTCTAAAGGTGACTGACTTTAGACCTGCAATACCCCACTTTAGGGAACACTGCAGCATCTTGCCTGCTGAGAGTGCCTTGAAGTCAGAGCAGGGGCCATGCCAAAAGAGGCACCTGACTGAAGGACTGATAAAGAGTGGGACCACCTCTCCCAAAGCTCACAGCCATGTCAACAAGTTGGCCATTCAAGCAGGAGTCCCCAGTGAGTATCTCTGGCCAGGGAGGGGGTCTGAGTTTTGGGTGTAGAGAGCATGAGTAGTTCTGTCACCAGTCCTACCACCCAATTTCGATGTGGCTTTGGGCAAGTTACTCCTTGGGCCTTAGCTTCCCCAACTATAAAACCTCATCAATATTATCTACCAAGTGTTGGTGGGCTGGAGAGATCTGAGTGGGGGGCTGTGCAGTCAAAAAGGTCCACAGTGGGATGAGGCCTCAGATTGGGAGGGAGGTAGGGTCAGGGGGGACGTTCAGGGGGAAAGGCTCACCTAAGCAGTCCCCAGTCTCTCACAGTTGGGAAAGAGAACATCAGCTTGAGGCCCACCCCTGTGCAACCCCTGGGGAGGAGTCTGGGGACAGTGTGGGAAGCTTCCACCTCAGCCACTGCCCAGACCACTTCCGGTGTCCTGAAGACCTGGGTACCATCTCTAACCCTACTGAAACTTGCCATATGACCCTGGGGAAAAAAATACTTCTCTCTGGGTCTCATAGTCCCCAGTCCCAAAATGAAGAGTAGGACTATCTGGTCTTCAAGGTCTTCCCAACTCTGACATCCTGGGCTCCTATCCTTGTCCTAAAACATGCCCACATCTCCTTTCCATGGCCAGCTTGGTCCCTGACTCCAACCTGTGCTCTCTGCTCCTGCAGGCAAGCTCCCAAGGAGCTCTGCTGATCGGTCTGGTCTCGGAACCTTTGTCTCTATCCCGGACTCCAGCACCCTTGAAGAAGCAACTAACAATTTCTCTTTCCAGGAAGTCACACAGAGCCCCTGCCCTGCCCAGCAGGTGAGTAGAGTGAGAAGGACCATGGAGCTAGTTGTATATTTTGTTGTTGAGTGCCCAAACTTCTTGTTAAAGCCATGGGAGCAAGAAAGAGGAAGTGGAGGCAGTGCGGTGCAAGTGGAGGAGGAGCAGGAGGAGGAGGAGGAGGAGAAGGAGGAGGAGGAGGAGAAGGTGGCATCTCAGACTATGGGGCAATGACAGAGCTCTCCCAGCTTTGCCATTTCCAATTTGTGAGACTTTGGACAAGTAACTTTACATCTCTGAGCCTCTATTTTCCTATCAGTGTACTGAGAGGGGACAATATTCTACACCTATAACATTGACAAGAGGACTAGCACAAGGCCTGCCACATAGCAGGCCTTTGACAACTGGAGGCTGTTATTCCACATGAAACAAATCGATGGGATAGAAGCTCCTGCTGAGAATGGGGGCCATGATGGTGAGGCCCACCATCTCACCCAGGCGAGAGTCTAATAACGGCCAGAGAAAAGTTCCTGGAGATGAGCCAAGCTGGCCCTTCAAGTGCCTTGGGGAACTTGACTGGGGAATATGGAGGCAAGAACCAGTCCTTGGACAGGGACAGTAATCACGTCACTCCAGGTGCCTTGCAGATTAAAACACAGACACCTCTGACTTCCCATAATCTTTACTGTTGCCTTGGGAGTTTTGAAAAAGCTGGGAGGAATTAGTGTCTCAGGAAAGATATAGAAAAATAAGATACAGAAAAGAAGACAGTCCAAGCAGGGGAACAGACTTGTCCAAGCCACAACGATTAATGGCCAGCTGGCATCCAGACTCCCACATGCAGATATTGCAAAATCCTTGCTCCTCTCTCTCTACTGGTAGTATGTGCCTGCCAGAGGGATAAATCCCCTGGCCTCTCCTTTCCTTGTTCCTAGATGCTCAACTCTGATCCTCCAGCCCTGTGCCACCCTTAACCCCCTTCTACTGCAGCCATGGATTCTGGGGAAATTGTGGGGTCCAGAACCCTGGCAGGGGCCAAGCTTAGTGAAGGAGAAGAGCAGAAGGCCTCAGGGTGGCTGGGGACTGAAGGGGCACGGGGCAGGTGTGGGTTCCCAGCTCCCATTCTCTCACATCCTTTGCTTTGCAGGCTCCCAAAGCTTCCGACCAGGCCTCGGTTGCTGCCTCCTCAGAGTGGCAGCAAAAACTGGAAGCGGCCGAGGCTCTGCTGGCTCTGAGAGAATCATCCCAGGCCCCTTCTGGCTCCATCTCCGTGCTCCAGCCCTGTGTTGCACCAGGTAGCCTGGTCTTTGAAAGGAGAACATGGGGGGTTGGGGATAGTTGGGAAATGGGAGGCGGTTGTGTTAAGCAGGGCCTGACTGGGAAGTCAGAGTTGGAGGGGGGTTGGGGGTTGAACCTCTTTGGGCCCAGGCAGCCAAGCTCCTCAGTCTGA
The DNA here is from genome assembly GCF_964341445.2 of Mesoplodon mirus. NCBI lineage: Eukaryota > Metazoa > Chordata > Mammalia > Artiodactyla > Ziphiidae > Mesoplodon > Mesoplodon mirus. Next base: position 61,582,499 of record NC_138981.1, read on the forward strand.
CTCTTGAAGTGGCAGTAGATGGTTGTTCAGTGAATCATCGGTTCATCGGGCGTTGTGCTCAACAGCAAATGTGCAGTGCCCTGATGTCAAGAAATAAGGAAACCAAGTCCCTAAGAGTAGCAGGGACTTACCCTAGGGCATGCAGCATATCAAGTGGAAGAACCAGGTCTCCTGACTCCCAGCCCAGGGCTTTCTATCCAGACCCCTGAAGTCTGCTGTGACCTGGGAAGGACATACATAGGTGGTAAGAGCCTAGTCCAGAAGGAGATCTTGTTCCTGCCTTCAGGGAGCTTCCAGTCTCAAGGTGGAGCACGGATGCCTTCACAAGTCGTGTTTTGTGGCTGTATCTCACTGACGAGCCTGGGGAGGAAGGATTGGAGGCGAGATAGGCACCTGGGGAGTCTGAGAGGGTAGGCTGGGCACGACCAGACCAAAATGGTGCATTCGGTATGGAGTGTGAGTGAAGCAGCCACCCTGAGGGAACTGCTGGAACAGAGGGGATGAGGGTGGAGAGGCTACCAGTCACGAAGGTCTGGCATGCCAGGCTTAGGTGGTTAGATCAGCAACTGTGGTTGGTGAGGAGCCAGGGAATGTCTGAACTAGGGAGGAGCATATTCAGAGACGCTGGGCTTGACAAAAAGAAATGTGGTGGCTGTGATGGAGGGTTTGGAGGAGGCAGGACTTGAGATGGGCAAACCAGCAAGGAAGAGCTCTGTGCAATACAGTTCAGGTGACAAAGCCTTGATTGGGTGGAACAAAAAAGAGGGGAGAGCCAGGAGGGGAAATGGATGTGACCGGACCCTGACCCCTTTCCTTTTGTCTACAGCTCCTGCTGGAGATAGAGGACTTTAGCCTCCTAACCCCTCTCTTGGACCTGCACCGGCCAGCTCCGTTTCTCTGCCTGATGGACACCTGGGGTGCATCTCCCCCTTGAGCTAGAAGCCCAGAGGGGGAGAACTCACTAAAATACTGCCTATGTATGTATTTGCAAATTGCTTAATGTCCAAAATTCTTACTGTCTTTTTTTAAGCCTGTAGGCGCTTGTATAAGCTTTCAGACCCGTTTTTTTTATATGGGGCAATTCCTTGACTGAGGATGGATATTCTTGTACCTCCATCCTTTACTTTCTTGGATCCCAGGGCCTTTTAATGTCTCTTATGAAAACAGGGTTGTACAATCTAAGCTGATCAGTCTCTAAATAGGGTTCTGTGTGAGTTCATATGTTCGTCTGCCAGAGTTTTTATTTGATTCATGATTGTGAACATACTGGCACGCTCATATACTTATCCATGCATGTGAAAATCTGAGGATGTTTTCATTTTGTGTCTAGGTTTGTGTGTGTGAGCAAATAATAAACCCTTGTTGTAAGGCACTAAGATATAGGAGTTGTTTGTTACCACAGTATAACTTAGACTCTCCTGACTCTAACGGACTTGTTCAATTCACTTTTCAAAGGGAGAAGCTCTTTACTCAATAACTGGGATTTCTTAACATGGCTAGATAAGAAAATGGTAGAGAGAGAAAAAAAAAAGGGGTAGGAGATTTATTCATTCCGCCAGTAAGTGCCTATGCCTTTCCTGGCATAGACTGCTTCCAGTTGTCCAGAGGGCCACAAATTGAGATGTCTGCAGAATCAAGCAGATTACATAAATCAGTAGAGCAGGCCAGATGGGGTCTGGCCAATTGACAGTGCATGCTCCACCTAAGGGGGCAGCTGTCACTTGGCTCTAGCCAATTGTTGCCATGCAGGAATGTGGACTCATTGTTGCCCCATCTCCTGATTTTTCAAGAGAAGATGAAATTCTAGATTTCTATGTAAAATATCTCAATTTTCAAATGTTGGCTCTGGTTTCCTCTTTAAGCCCTTTACATGGGCCAAACAACACATCCAAGCAGGCCAACTTTGGCCAACGGAATGCCGGTTTGATTCTACTCCAGTATGTATTTTACAGTGGGGGGAAACTGAAGCCAATCAGGACAAGAAGAATCAAAGAGCAGAGATGAATTAGACCTGGGGACTACTTTTGAAGGACCCAGGAAATACAAGGAAGAATCATTATCATTTCATTATTCTGTGTTCACTGTATGCTAAGCACATATAACCTCACAATAGCTCTGTAAGCTAAGCATTATTATCACCCTTTTACGTATGAGGAAATGCGCTCAAAGAGTTGCGGAAGTGTTTGAAGGGAAATGTTTAGCCAAAGATGGGCGGAGACTCCCTTCTCTTTGCCTTGCCCTAAATTAGCTAATAAGTTTACTTTTTTACAAAGTGTCGAGTGAGAAGTTCAAAACTTGAAGCCACAGACACCCAGTCAGAAGGGTCTTTCAAAAATTATCCCTTTATTTCATACTCAAAGTAACAATCTATAGGAATTGATCAGATCTTACCTGCACTTGTCTCTCAGTCCTCTGCTGATGTTCATGATCCTGCCCACCCACCCCCACCACATCCCGACACGTGTTGAGCTATACCTTTTTTTTTTTTTTTGCTGTACGCGGGCCTCTCACTGTTGTGGCCTCTCACCTTGCGGCGCACAGGCTCCGGATGCACAGGCTCAGCAGCCATGGCTCACGGGCGCAGCCGCTCCGTGGCATGTGGGATCTTCCCAGACCAGGGCATGAACCTGTGTTCCCTGCATCGGCAGGCGGCCTCTCAACCACTGTACCACCAGGGAAACCCGAGCTATACCTTTTTTAAAAGTCTCTTAATGGCATAGTATGGGCGTCTTAGGACATTGTGATAAATGGTAGACGTTAAACATCTTTTGTGAACTATCCTTTGGTCACAGGTTTAAACTATCACTTTACATAACAGTGTGAGTTAGCTCTTGACTCTGGTATGGTATATAACAACACTGGTTGGATCTGAGGATATCCACCACACCAGGGTATCTGCAGAGTGGATCAATCTCAACCAGTGCCATGCAGGTAAATGTTTAACAACAGGCTCTGTGGGGGAGGACGAGGGTTGGAGGAATCGCCCTGTGTTGTAGCATTTGCCAATTTCAAGCTACCAACTTGATGTCCTTTGATGCAGAGTTGGGAAGAGATGCATTTCCATCATTCAGTTACAATAAATATGTACAATCTCAAGAGCGTAGCTAATAGTAAAATGTAGGAAAATAATTAGGAATCGATGACTTCTGATCATGTATTATGCTCGTTTTCAATATAATGTATGTAATGTAATTGTTACTGTATACGATTTAGTTTTAATAACAGCTGTGTTTAAAAGCTGGCTCACAAAATTCCCGACAACGTGATAGTCGCCTCTTAAGTTCCAGTAAGAGTACCCTCCAGCACTCCACTGCTTGAGGCTCTTGCCCAGAGAGGCACCTCCTCCAAAACAGGTCACACTAACACCACAGGACTTTAGAGGGCTGCTACCACTGCTTTTTTTTTTTTTTTTTTTTTTTTGCGGTATGCGGGCCTCTCGCTGCTGTGGCCTCCCCCGCTGCGGAGCACAGGCTCCGGACGCGCAGGCCCAGCGGCCATGGCCCACGGGCCCAGCCGCTCCGCGGCATATGGGATCCCCCCAGACCGGGGCACGAACCCGTATCCCCTGCATCGGCAGGCGGACTCCCAACCACCGCGCCACCAGGGAGGCCCTACCACTGCTTTTTGACCAAGAACAGCCTAAAGTGAGGGGAGAGTATTCGTCATTGATTTCTTTTTTTTTTCACATCTTTATTGGAGTATAATTGCTTTACAATGGTGTGTTAGTTTCTGCTTTATAACAAAGTGAATCAGTGATACATTTACATATGTCCCCATATCTCTGCCCTCTTGCATCTCCCTACCTCCCACCCTCCCTATCCCAGCCCTCTAGGTGGTCACAAAGCACCAAAATGATCTCCCTGTGCTATGCGGTTGCTTCCCACCAGCAATCGGTTTTATATTTGGTAGTGTTTATATGTACATGCCACTCTCTTACTTTGTCTTAGCTTACCCTTCCCCCTCCCTCTGTGTTCAAGTCCATGCTCTAGTAGGTCTGCATCTTTATTCCTGTCCAGCCCCTAGGTTCTCCAGGACAATTTTTTTTTTAGATTCCATATATATGTGTTAGCGTATGGTATTTGTTTTCCTCTTTCTCACTTACTTCACTCTGTTTGACAGACTCTAGGTCCATGTACCTCAATACAAGTGACTCAATTTCATTTCTTTTTATGGTTGAGTAATATTCCATTGTATATATGTGCCACAACTTTTTTATCCATTCACATGTTGATAGAAACTTAGGCTGAATCCATGTCCTGGCTAGTGTAAATAGAGCTGCACAGAACATTGTGGTACATGACTCTTTCTTTTTTTTTTTTTTAAAGAGAGTTAGTGGAGTATAACTTCTTTCCAAGGGTGTGTTAATTTACACTTTATAATAAAGTGAATCAGTTATACATATACATATATCCCCATATCTCTGCCTTTTGCATTTCCTGGCCTCCCACCCTCCCTATCCCAGCCCTCTAGGTGGTCACAAAGCATGGAGCTGATCTCCATGTGCTATGAACCTGCTGCCCACTAGCTATCTAGCATGTATTTGGTAGTGTATATACGTCAATGGTACTGTCTCACCTCGCACCAGGTTACCCTTGCCCCTCCCTGGGTCATGAAGTCCATTCTATACCTGTGCGTCTTTATCCCGGTACTGTCCCTAGATCTTCAGACCCATTTTTCTTTTTTTTAGATTCCATATATATGTGTTAGCATATGGTATTTGTCTTTCTCTTTCTGACTTACTGCACTCTGTATGACAGACTCTAGGTCCATCCACCTCACTACAAATAACTCAATTTCGTTTCTTTTTATGGCTGAGTAATATTCCTTGGTATATAGGTGCCACATGTTCTTTATCCATGTATCTGTCGATGGACAGTTAGGTTACTTCCACGTCCTGGATATTTTACATAGAGGTGCAATGAACATTGTGGTACATGACTCTTTCTTTTTTTTTCTTTCTTTAACATCTCAAGAGGAGTATAATTGCTTTACAATGGTGTGTTAGTTTCTGCTTTATAACAAAGTGAATCAGTTATACGTACACATATGTCCCCATATCTCTGCCTTCTTGCATCTCCCTCCCTCCCACCCTCCCTATCCCAGCACTGTAGGTGGCCACAAAGCACCGAGCTGATCTCCATGTGCTATGCGGCTGCTTCCCAATACCTATCTAGTTTACATTTGGTAGTGTATATACGTAAATGGTACTCTCTCAGCTTGCCCAAGCTTACCCTTTCCCCTCCCTCGGTCCTGAAGTCCACTCTAAACGTGTGCATGTTTATCCCGGTCCTGTCCCTAGTTTTTCAGAACCATTTTTCTTTTTTTTTAGATTCCCTATATATGTGTTAGCATATGGTATTTGTTTTTCTCTTTCTGACTTACTTCATTCTGTATGACAGACTCTAGGTCCATCCACCTCACTACAAACAACTCAATTTCATTTCTTTTTATGGCTGAGTAATATTCCATTTTGTATAGGTGCCACATGATCTTTATCCATGTATCTGTTGATGGACACTTAGGTTACTTCCATGTCCTGGCTATTGTAAATAGTGCTGCAATCAACATTGTGGTACATAACTCTTTTTTTTTAACATCTTTAGTGCAGTATAATTGCTTTACAAGGGTTTGTTAGTTTATGCTTTCTAACAAAGTGAATCAGTTATACATATACATATGTCCCCATATCTCTGCCCTCTTGCCTCTCCCTCCCTCTCACTCTCCCTGTCCCAGCCCTCTAGGTGGTCAGAAAGCACCGAGCTGATCTTCTTGTGCTATGCGGTTGCTTCCCACTAGGAATCGGTTTTACATATGATAGTGTATATATGTACATACCACTATCTTACTTTGTCCTAGCTTACATTTCCCCCTCCCTTTGTCTTCAAGTCCATTCTCTAGTAGGTCTGCATCTTTATTCCTGTCCAGTCCCTAGGTTCTATTTTTTTTAGCACCTTATTTTTTTAGTAAATTGATTGATTGATTTGTTTATTCTATTGGCTGTGTTCAGTCTTCATTGCGGCACATGTGCTTTCTCTATTTGCTTAGAGCAGTGGTTTCTCTTATTGCAGAGCATGGGCTCTAGGTGCCCAGGCTTCAGTAATTGCAGCACAGCTGCTCAGTAGTTAGGGGCTCGTGGGCTCTAGAACACAGGGTCAGTAATTGTGGCACACAGCCTAGTTCCTCTGCAGCATGTGGGATCTTCCCGGACCAGGGCTTGAACCCGTGTCCCCTGCACTGGCAGGCGGATTCTTAAGCACTGTGCCACCAGGGAAGTCCCCAGCCCCTACGTTCTTCAGGACCATTTTTTTTTGGATTCCATATATACTTGTTAGCATACGGTATTTGTTTTTCTCTTTCTCACTTACTTCACTCTGTATGACAGATTCTAGGTCCATCTACCTCAATACAAATGACGCAAATTGGTTTCTTTTTACGACTGAGTAATATTCAATTGTATATAGGAGCCACATGATCTTTATCCATGTGTCTGTCGATAGACTCTTAGGTTACTTCCATATCCTGGCTACTGTACACAGAGCTGCAATGAACATTGTGGTACATGACTCTTTGTATTTTTTTGTTTTTTTTTCTTTTAACATGTTTAATGGAGTATAATCACTTTACAAGGGTGTGTTACTTTATGCTTTGTAACAAAGTGAATCAGTTAAACATATACATATGTCCCCATATCTCTGCCTTCATGCCTCTCTCTCCCTCCCACCCTCCATATCCCAGCCCTGTAGGTGGTAACAAAGTACCGAGCTGATCTCTCTGTGCTATGTGGCTGATTCCCACTAGCTATCTAGTTTACATTTGGTAGTGTATATACGTCAGTGATACTCTCTCACCTTGCACCAGCTTACCCTTGCCCCTCCCTGGGTCCTGAAGTCCATTCTATACGTGAGCGTCTTTATCCCAGTCCTATCCCTAGTTCTTCAGAACCATTTTCCTTTTTCTTAGATTCCATATATACGTGTTAGCATACGGTATTTTATTTTCGCTTTCTGACTTACTTCATTCTGTATGACAGACTCTAGGTGCATCCACCTCACTACAAATAACTCAATTTCATTTCTTTTTATGGCTGAGTAATATTCCATTGTATATAGGTGCCATCTGTTCTATATTCATGTATCTGTCGATGAACACCTAGGTTACTTCCATGTCCTGGATCTTGTAAATAGAGCTGCACTGAACATTGTGGTACATGACTCTTTTTTTTTTTAACATCTTTAGTGGATTATAATTGCTTTACAACAGTGTGTTATTTTATGCTTTCTAACAAAGTGAATCAGTTATACATATACATATGTCCCCATATCTCTGCCCTCTTGCATCTCCCGCCCTCTCACCCTCCCTATCCCATCCCTCCAGGTGGTCACACAGCATCGAGCTGATATCCCTGTGCTATGCAGTTTGTTCCCACTAGCAATCAGTTTTACATTTGGTAGTGTATGTATGTACATGCCGCTCTCTTAATTTGTCCGAGCTTACCCTTCCCCCTCCCTGTGTGTTCAAGTCCATTCTCTAGTAAATCTGCATCTCTATTCCTGTCCAGCTCATAGGTTCTTTTTTTTTAGCAACATTTTTAAAGTAAATTTATTTGTTTGTTTGTTTTTTTGGCCGTGTTGAGTTCATTGCGGCACATGTACTTTCTCTAGTTGCTTCGAGAGGTGGCTTCTGTTATTGCAGAGCACGGGCTCTAGGTGCACGGGTTTCAGTACTTGCAGCACACGAGCTCAGTAGTTAGTGGCTCGTGGACTCTAGAGCACAGGCTCAGTAGTTGTGGCACATGGCTTAGTTGCTGTGCGGCATGTTGGATCTTCCCGGACCAGGGCTCGAACACATGTTCCCTGCACTGGAAGGCAGATTCTTAACCACTGTGCCAACAGCGAAGTCCCCAGGCCCTAGGTTCTTAAGGACCACTTTTTTTTTTTAGATTCCATATATACTTGTTAGCATACGGTATTTGTTTTTCTCTTTCTCACTTACTTCACTATGTATGACAGACTCTAGGTCCATCTACCTCAATACAAATGCCTCAGTTTCATTTCTTTTTATTGGTGAGTAATATTCTATTGTATATATGTGCCACAACTTTTTTATCCATTTATCTGTTGATGGACACTTAGGCTGCTTCCATGTCCTGGCCTGTGTTAATAAAGCTGCAATGAAATTGTGGTACATGACTCTTTTTTTTCTTTTTTTAAAAAACATCTTTAGTGGAGTACAATTGCTTTTCTAGGTTGTGTTAGTTTATGCTTTATAAGAAAGTGAATCAGTTATACATATACATATGTCACCATATCTCTGCCCTCTTGCATCTCCCTCCCTCCCACCCTCCCTATCCCAGCCCTCCTGGTGGTCACAAAGCACCGAGCTGACCACCCTGTGCTATGCGGTTGCTTCCCACTAGCAATAGGTTTCACACTTGGTAGTGTATATGTGTACATGCCACTCTCTTACTTTGTACTAGCTTACCCTTCCCCTTCCCTGTGTCCTCAAGTCCATTCTCTAGTAGGTGTGCGGCTTTATTTCTCTCCAGCCTCTAGGTTCTTCAGGACCATTTTTTTTTTAGATTCCATTTATTTGTGTTAGCATACACTATTTGTTTTTCTCTTTCTCACTTACTTCACTCTGTATGACAGACTCTAGGTCCATCTACCTCAGTACAAATGACTCAATTACGTTTCTTTTTATGGCTCAGTAATATTCCATTGTATATATGTGCTACAAGTTTTTTATCCATTCATCTGTTGATGGACACTTAGGCTGCTTCCATGTCCTGGCTAGTGTAAATAAAGCTGCAATGAACATTGTGGTACATGACTCTTTCTTTTTTTTTTTAACATCTTTATTGGAGTATAATTGCTTTAGAAGGGTGTGTTAGTTTATGCATAATAACAAAGTGAATCAGTTATACATATACATATGTCCCCATATCTCTACCCTCTTGCATCTCCCTTCCTCCCACACTCCCTCTCCCCGCCCTCTAAGTGGTCACAAGGCACCGAGCTTATCTCCTTGTGCTATGCAGTTGTTTCCCAGTAGCAATTGGTTTTACATATGATAGTGTATATATGTATATGCCACTCTCTTACTTTGTCCCAGCTTATACTTCCCCTTCCCTGTGTCCTCAAGTCCATTCTCTAGTAGGTCTGCATCTTTCTTCCTGTCTAGCCCCTGGTTTCTTCAGGACCTTTTTTTTTTTCTTTTAGATTCCATATATATGTGTTGGCACACAGTATTTGTTTTTCTCTTTCTCAGTTACTTCACCGTGTATGACAGATTCTAGGTCCATCTACCTCAATACAAATGACTCAATATCGTTTCTTTTTATGGCTGCATTATATTCTGTTGTATATATATGCCACAACTTGTATTATCCATTCATCAGTTGATGGACACTTAGGCTGCTTCCATATGCTGGCTAGTATAAATTGAGCTGCAATAAACATTGTGGTACATGACTCTCTCTTTTTTTTTAACATGTTTATTGGAGTAAAATTGCTTTACAAGGATGTGTTAGTTTCTGCTTTATAACAAAGTGAATTAGTTATACATATACATATGTCCCCATATCTGTGCCCTCTTGCATCTCCCTCCCTACCACCCTCCATATCCCAGCCTTCTAAATGGTCACAAAGCACTGAGGTGATCTCCCTGTGCTATGCAGTTGCTTCCCACGAACAACTGGTTTTATATATGATAGTGTATATGTGTACATGCCACTCTCTTACTTTGTCCCAGCTTACACTTCCCCCTCCCTGTGTTCTCTAGTCCATTCTGTAGTAGGTCTGTGTCTTTTATCCTGTCCAGCCCCTAGGTACTTCAAGACCATTTTTGTTTTTGTTTTGGATCCCATATATATGTGTTAGCATACTGTGTTTTTTTTTCTTGTTCTCATTTACTTCACTCTGTATGACAGACTCTAGGTCCATCTACCTCAATACAAATGACTCAATTTCATTTCTTTTTATGGCTGAGTAATATTCCATTGTGTATATGTGTGACAAGTTTTTTATCCATTTATCTGTTGGTGGACACTTAGGCTGCTTCTATGGCCTGGATATTGTAAATACAGCTGCAATGAACACTGTGGTACATGACTCTTTCTTTCTTTTTTTTTTTTTAAACATCTTTCTTGGAATATAATAGTTTTACAAGGGTGTGTTAGCTTTGCTTTATAACAAAGTGAATTGTTTATACATATACATATGACCCCATATCTCTGCCCTCCTGCATCTCCCTCCCTTCCTCCCTCCCTATCCCAGCTCTCTAGTTGGTCACATAGCACTGAGCTGATCTACCTGTGCTATGCTGCTGTTTCCCACTAGCTATCTAGTTTACATTTGGTAGTGTATACATCAATGGTACTCCTTCACCTCGTACCAACCCACCCTTACCCCTCCCTGCATCATGAAGTCCATTCTCTATGTGTGCGTTTTTATCTCAGTCCTGTCCCTAATATTTCTGAACCATTTTTCTTTTTTTTAGATTGCATATATATGTGTGTTAGAATATGTTATTTTTTTCCCTTTCTGACATATTTCATTCTGAATGACAGACTCTAAGTCCATCCATCTCACTACAAATAACTCAATATTGTTTCTTGTTATGGCTGAGTAATATTCCATTGTATATAGATGCCACATGTTCTTTATCCATGTATCCGTCAATGGACAATTTGGTTACTTCCATGTCCTGGATACTGTAAATAGAGGTGCAATGAATATTGTGGTATATGACTCTTCCTTTTTTTTTAAAACATCTTTAGTGGAGTATAATTGCTTTAGAAGGGTTTGTTAGTTTATGCTTTATAACAAAGTGAATCAGTTATACATATACATATGTCCCCATAGCTCTGCCCTCTTGCATTTCCCTCCCTCCCATAATCCCTACCCCAGCCCTCTAGGTGGTCACAAAGCACCAAGCTGATCTGCCTGTGGTAAGTGGCTGCTCCCCACTAGCTATCTAGTTTACATTTGGTAGTGTATATACCTTAATGGGACTCTCTCACCTTGCCCCATCTTACCCTTGCCCATATTAGGGAAGTTTTCAACTATAATCTCTTCAAGTATTTTCTCAGTCCCTTTCTTTTTCTCTTCTTCTTCTGGAACCCCAATAATTCAAATGTTGGTGCGTTTAATGTTGTCCCAGAGGTCTCTGGATCTGTCCTCAGTTCTTTTCATTCTTTTTTCTTTATTCTGCTCTGCAGCAGTTATTTCCACTATTTTACCTTCCATGTCACTTATCCGTTCTTCTGCCTCAGTTATTCTGCTATTGATCCCATCTAGAGTATTTTTAATTTCATTTATTGTGTTTCTCATTGTTGCTTGATTCATCTTTATTTCTTCTAGGTCCTTGTTAAATGTTTCTTGTATTTTGTCTATTCTATTTCCAAGATTTTGGATCATCTTTACTATCATTATTCTGAATTCTTTTTCAGGTAGACTGCCTATTTCCTCTTCATTTGTTAGGTCTGGTGGGTTTTTATCTTGCTCTTTCACCTGCTGTGTGTTTTTCTGTCTTCTCATTTTGCTTATCTTACTGTGTTTGCAGTCTCCTTTTTTCAGGCTGCAGGTTCGTAGTTCCCATTGTTTTTGGTGTCTGTCCCCAGTGGCTAAGGTTGGTTCAGTGGGTTGTGTAGGCTTCCTCGTGGAGGGGTCTAGTGCCTGTGTTCTGGTGGATGAGGCTGGATCTTGTCTTTCTGGTGGGCAGGTCCACGTCTGGTGGTGTGTTTTGGGGTGTCTATGGACTTACCATGATTTTAGGCAGCCTCTCTGCTAATGGGTGGGGTTGTGTTCCTGTCTTGCTAGTTGTTTGGCATAGGGTGTCCAGCACTGTAGCTTGCTGGTCGTTGAATGAAGCTGGGTGCTTGTGTTGAGATGGAGATCTCTGGGAGATTTTTGTCGTTTGATATTATGTGGAGCTGGGAGGTCTCTTGTGGACCCGTGTCCTGAAGTTGGCTCTCCCACTTCAGAGGCACAGCACTGACTCCTGGCTGCAGCACCAAGAGCCTTTCATTCACATGGCTGAGAATAAAAGGGAGAAAAGTAGAAAGATATAATTAGTAGAAGTAGAAAGAAAGAAAGAAAGAAAGAAAGAAAGAAACAGAGAAGAGAGGGAGGGAGGGAGGAGGGAAGGTAGGAAAAAAAGAAAGAGAGAAGATAAAGTAAAATAGAATAAAGTATGATAAAATATAATAAATTTATTAAAATAAAAAAATAATTATTAAGAAAAAAAATTTAAAAAAAAGAAACAAGAAATGGACGGATAGAACACTAGGACAAATGGTGGAAGCAAAGCTATACAGACAAAATCTCACACAGAAGCATACACATACACACTCACAAAAAGAGGAAAAGGGGAAAAAATCATAAATCTTGCTCTCAAAGTCCACCTCCTCAATTTGGGATGATTCGTTGTCTATTCATGTATCCCACAGATGCAGGGTACATCAAGTTGATTGTGGAGCTTGAATCCGCTGCTTCTGAAGCTGCTGGGAGAGATTTCCCTTTCTCTTTATTCTCACAGCTCCCGGGTCTCAGCTTTGGCTATGGCCCCTCCTCTACGTGTAGGTCGCTGGAGGGCGTCTGTTCTTCGCTCAGACAGGATGGGTTTAAGGCAGCAGCTGCTTCGGGGACTCTGCTGACGCAGGCCGGGGGGAGGGAGGGGTACCGAGTGTGGGGTGAGCCTGTGGCGGGAGATGCCGGTGGGATGTTGCACCAGCCCACGGCGTGCCGTGCGCTCTCCCGGGGAAGCCATCCCTGGATCCCTGGACCCCGGCAGTGGCGGGCTGCACAGGCTCCCCGGAAAGGGGGCGTGGACAGTGACTTGCTCTCGCACACAGGCCTCTTGGCAGCGGCAACAGCAGCCCAGCATTCCACGCCCGTCTCTGGGGTCCACGCTTTTAGCCGCGGCTCGCGCCCGTCTCTGGAGCTCCTTTAAGCAGCGCTCTTAATCCCCTCTCCTTGCGCACCAGGAAACAAAGAGGGAAGAAAAAGTCTCTTGCCTCTTCGGCAGGTCCAGACCTTTTCCTGGACTCCCTCCGGGCCAGCCGTGGTGCACTAACCCCTTCAGGCTCTGTTCACGCCGCCAAGCCCAGTCCTCTCCCTGTGCTCTGACCGAAGCCAGAAGTCCGAGCCTCAGCTCCCAGCCCCGCCCGCCCCGGCGGGTGAGCAGACAAGCCTCTTGGGCTGGTGAGTGCCGGTCGGCACTGATCCTCTGTGCGGAAATCTCTCCGCTTTGCCCTCCGCACCCCTGTTGCTGTGCTCTCCTCCACTACTCCGAAGCTTTCCCCGTCTGCCACCCGCAGTCTCCGCCCACGAAGGGGCTGCCTAGTGTGTGGAAACCTTTCCTCCTTCACGGCTCCCTCCCACTGGTGCAGGTTCCGTCCCTATCCTTTTGTCTCTGTTTATTCTTTTTTCTTTTGCCCTACCCAGGTACGTGGGGAGTTTCTTGCCTTTTGGGAGGTCTGAGGTCCTCTGCCAGCGTTCAGTAGGTGTTCTTAGGAGTTGTTCCACATGTAGATGAATTTCTGGTGTATCTGTGGGGAGGAAGGTGATCTCTGCGTCTTACTCTTCCACCATCTTCCTACAACCGCCTGTAGATTGTTTTGAGTAAATATTTCCGTAATATCTTTAGGTGATCCTGTTTTTTTTCTTAATAAATTTATTTATTTATTTTTGGCTGTGTTGGGTCTTCGTTTCCATGCGAGGACTTTCTCTAGTTGCGGTGAGCCGGGCCACTCTTCATCGCGGTGCACGGGCCTCTCACTGTCGCGGCCTCTCTTGTTGCAGAGAACAAGCTCCAGACGTGCAGGCTCAGTCGTTGTGGCTCACGGGCCCAGTTGCTCTGCAGCATGTGGGATCCTCCCAGACCAGGGCTCGAACCCGTGTCCCCTGCATTAGGCAGGCAGATTCTCAACCCCTGCGCCACCAGGGAAGCCCCAGTTGCATATATGTTAACAAATGTTATATCCTCTTCTTGTATTGGTCCTTTTATTATTACATAATGTGCTTTTTTTGTCTTTTGTTATGAAGTTTATTTTAAAGTCTACTTTGTCTGATATGGGTATTGTTACCCCAGCTCTCTTGTCATTTCCATTTGCAGGAAATATCCTTTTCCATCCCCTCACTTTCAGTCTGTGTGTGTCTTTAGTTCTGAAGTGAGTCTCTCGTGAGATCCATATAAGTAGGTTCTCTTTTTTTATCCAATCAGCCACCCTATTTCTTTTGATTAAAACATTTAGTCTGTTGATGTTTAAAATGATTGCTAATAGGTATGTACTTATTGCCATTTTGTTACTTATTTTCTGGTTATTTTTGTACTTCTTCTTAGTTCTTTTCTTGTTTTTGTTTCTTCCCTTCTGGTTTGATGATTTTCTTTAGTGGTATGCTTGTGTTTCTTTCTCTCCAGTTTTTGTCTATCTATTGTGGGATTTTGATTTGTGGTTACCATGGGGTTGATATATTTTGACCCATATCTCTCTATATCTACTTGTTTTAAACTGATAGTCATTTAAGTTCAAACAAATTCTAAAAGATCTACATTTTTATTTCCCTCCCTGACATTTAGTGTTTTTAATGTTATATTTTACATCTTCATGTTTATCCATTAACTGTTTATTGTAATTATAGTTGATTTTACACTTTTTGTCTTTCAATCTTCATACTAGTTTATTTAAGTGGTTGATCCACAGCTTCAACTATATATTTTCCTTTAATGGTAGGATTTTTCCTTTCATACAAATACTTCTTGTTGAATCCTTTTCTTTTCTACTTATAGAAGACACTTTAATTTTTTTTAGGGTTGGTTTGGTCTTGATGAACTTCTAGTGTTTGCTTGTCTGAGAAGTTCTTTATCTCTCCTATTCTAAATGATAATCTTGCTGGTTAGAGTATCCTAGGTTTTAGGTTTTTTTTTTCCTTTCAGCACTTTAAATATATCATGCCACCCCCTTGTGCTACAAAGTTTCTGCAAAAAGAGCAGCTGATAGCCTTATGTGGGTTTCCTTGTATATGACTTGCTGTTTTTCTCATGCTGCCTTTAGAATTCTCTTTATCTTTAACTTTTCCCATTTTAATTATGATATGTCAGTGTGGGTCTCTTTGGGTTCATCTTTTTGGGGATTCTCTGTGCTTCTTGTACCTGGATATCTGTTTCCTTCTTCAGGTTCAGGAAATTTTCAGCCATAATTTCATCAAATACCTTTTCAACCCACTCTTTCTCTCTTCTCCTTCTGGTACCCCTATAATGTGGATGTTAGTATGCTTGATGTTGTCCCAGAAGTCCCTTAACCTATTCTCATTTAAAAATTTTTGCTGTTCTGATTGGATTATTTTCATTATTCTATCATCCAAATCACTTATGTGTTCTTCATATCACGTAGTCTGCTGTTAATTTCTTCTAGTGTGTTTTCATTTCAGTTATTGTATTCTCCAGCTTTGACTGGTTCTTTTATATTAAAATTTTTATATTAAATTCTCACTGTGTTCACCTATTATTTTCCCTAGTTCAGTTAGCATTCTTATTACTAATTGAAATTTTTATCTGGTAAACTATTTTTCTGTTTCATTAGTTGTTTTTTCAGGTTTTTTTTCTTGTTCTTTCATTTGGAACAGATTCCTCTTTCTCCTCATTTTGCTTAACTTCCTCTGTCTCTATGAAATTAGGTGAAATGGTTACCTATCCCAGTCTTGAAATTGTGTCCTTGTATGGAAGCATCCCTACACAGTCTGTGTGTGCCCAGTGGCTTTGGTGGGAGAGCTGGATCTGAAGTGAGCACATGTTAAATCTTTCCCCAGGGTGTACTGGCAGCTACCCCCTTAATGGGAGGTCAGGCTGGAGATGGAGGGCCTAGAGCCAGAGCCAGGTGTGAGCCGGGCTTTTCCTATTTTCTCCCTATGCTCAGTGGCTATCTCTGCCCTATCAGGGGTGGGGTAGTGTCCCAAGTTGCTGGAGTGGAAGTCCTGAGGGTTGGGTCTGTGCTGGTTCCTTTTCCTCTAAGTGTGCACACTCCCCCCTCCCAGCATCAGCACTTATGCCCAAAAAGGGAGCAGTGCTGGAGCAAGAGGGGCCATAGCGAGCACCTGGTGTGGTCCAGGCATGTGCTGGGGTGGTTCCCGCAAACCAGTCAGAGCTCCAGACCATTCCAATCTGTCAGCAAATGCCAGTAATGTCCATCCTCACCCCTTTCAGAAGAAGTGCTGGGTGTGAGCCAAGTCTGTGCTTCCCAAGTGTGCATTCTCCTTTGCAACAGCTGCCTTCCCCCTACTGGGGAGCTCCACTGGAACAAGAGGGGCCAGAGCAGGCATTTGACATGGATGGGAAACCAGCCAGAGTCCTGGGCAGTTTCAGTCTGCTTACTCTGCCTTGTTCCCAGGAGTGTGTGTGCTGTTTATGAGCAGAGTCTCAGTTTCTTACAGCCCTCCTTTCAGTCCCATTGGTTTTCAACCCAGCTTAAGGGACTCTTCTTCCTGGTGTTGGACCCCAGAGCTGGGGTGCCAAATATATAGTTCGAGCTGCTCACTCCCCAGGGAGGGTCACTGAGCCTGTGTGATCCCCCTCATCTTCCCTAATTTTTTGATATATGTATACATCGTGAAAAGATCACCACAATCAAACTAATTAACATATTCATCACCTCCCATAGTTACTTTTTTTGTGTGTGATAAGAACACTAGAGGTCTACTCCCTTAGGAATTTTCAAGTATGCATTATTATTAACTATAATTACCATGCTGTACATTAGATCACCAGAACTTATCCATTTTATGACTGAAAGTACATACCCCTTGATCAGTATATCCCCTTTCCCCCCACCACTCAACCTTTGGTAACCACTATTCAACAGACTGATACTGTAAGTTCAACTTTTTTTTTTTGATTCCACATATAAGTGAGATCATTGGATATTTGTCTTTCTGTGTTTGACTTATTTCACTTAGGATAATGTTCTTCAGGTTCATCTGTGTTGTCCCAAATGTCAGGATTTTCTTCTTTTTAAAGAATATAAAATACTCCAGTGTGTGTGTGTGTGTGTGAGTGTGTGTGTGTTTGTGTGTGTATCAATCACATTTTTTTATCCATTCATCTACTGAGGGACACTTAGGTTGTTTCCATACTTTGGCTACTGTGAATAATGCTGCAGTTAAGATGGGAGTGTGGATATCTATTCGAGATATTTTATTTCCTTCAGATATATACTCAGAAGTGGGATTGGTGGATCATATAGTAGTTTTATATTTAATTTTCAAGGACCCTCCATACTGTTTTCCATAGTGGCTGAACTTACATTCCGCCAGTCGTTCACAAGAGTTCACTTTTTTCCATATTCTCACCATCACTTATCTTTTGAGTTTTTGATAATAGCCATTCTAACAGTGTGAGGTGATATCTCTGTGGTTTTGATTTGCATTTTCCTGGATATTAGTGATGTTGAGCACCTTTTCATGTACCTGTTGCCATTTATATGTACGTCTCCTTTGGAAAAATGTATATTCAATTCCTTTGCACATTTTTTTAAAATAATTTTTTTAAAATTTTTATTTATTTATGGCTGTGTTGGGTCTTCGTTTCTGTGCGAGGGCTTTCTCTAGTTGCGGCAAGTGGGGGCCAATCTTCATTGAGGTGCACGGGCCTCTCACTATTGCGACCTCTCTTGTTGCGGAGCACAGGCTCCAGACGCGCAGGCTCAGTAATTGTGGCTCACGGGCCTAGTTGCTCCGCGGCATGTGAGATCTTCCCAGACCAGGGCTCCCCTGCATTGGCAGGCAGATTCTCAACCACTGCACCACCAGGGAAGCCCCCTTTGCCCATTTTTAATTAGGTTTTTTTTTGTCTATTGAATTATATGAGTTCCTTATAAGTTTTGGAATTTAACTCCTTATCCGATATGGTTTGCAAATATTTTCTTCCATTCCATAAGTTGCCTTTTCATTTTTTTTGATTGAGTCTTTGCTGTTCAGAAACACTTTAACTTTATATAGTCCACCCTGTTTATTTTTGCTGTTGTTGCCTATGCTTTCAATGTTAAATCCAAAAATTCATTGCCAAGACCTATATCAAAGAGCATACGCTCTATGTAGGAATTTTATGTCTTCAGATCTTACATTTAAGTCTTTAATCCATTTTGAGTTGACGTTTATGTATGGTATAAAATAAGCATCCAGTTTTATGTGGATATCCAATTTTCTAAGCACCATTTAACTGAAAAGACTATCCTTTCCCATTGAGTATTCTTGGCTCCTTTGTCAACTATTAGTTGACCATATATGCGTGGGGTTATTTTTAATCACTTTATTCTGTTCCATTGGACCATGTGTCTCTTTGTATGCCAGTAACATATGCGTTTGATGACTACAGCTTTGTTATTTAGTTTGAAGTCAGGAAGTATGATGCCTCCACCTTTGTTATTCTTGCTCAGGATTGCTTTATCTAGGAACTTCCCTGGTGATCCAGTGGTTAAGACTCTGGGCTCCCAATGCAGGGGGCCCAGGTTTGATCCCTGATCAGGGAACTAGATCCCACATGCTACAACTAAAGATCCTGCATGCTACAACTAAAGATCCCACATGCTGCAACTAAAAAAGATCCCACAGTCAGCAATGAAGGTCCCGTGTGCTGCAAGTAAGACCTGGCACAGCCAAATAAATAAATATTTTAAAAAAGATTGCTTTATCTAGGGAATTCCTTGGTGGTCCAGTGGTTAGGACTCCATGCTTCCACTGCAGGGGGCACAGGTTTAATCCCTGGTCAGGGAACTAAGATCTTGCAAGCCACGCAACGTGGCTGAAAAAAAGAAATGATTGCTTTAGCTACTTGGGGGCTTTTGTGTTTCCATACAATTTTTAGGATTATTTCTATTTCTGTGAAACATGCCAATGGAATTTTGAAATGGATTGCATTGAATCTGTAGATTGCTTTGGGTAGAATGAACATTATAGCAATATTTATTCTTTTAGTCCATGAGCACAAAATATATTTCCATTTATTTGTGTCTTATTTGATTTGTCTCATCAATGTTTTATAATTTTCAGTGTATAGATCTTTACCCTCCTGGTTAAATTCATTCCTAAGTACTTTATCCTTTTGATGCTATTGTAAATAGGATTTTTTTCTTATGGATATTTTTTTCTTATGGTCTTTTTGGATAATTTATTGCTACTATATAGAAATACAACTGGTTTTTGTATGTTGACTTTGTATCCTACAACTTTACTGAATTTGTATATTACTTTTAATAGTCTTTTTGCTATAATGTTAGGGATTTCTATAAATAAGCTCATAGTATCTGCAAATAGAGACAGTTTTATTTCTTCCTTTATGATTTGGATGGCCTTTATTCCTTTTTTTGCCTAATTTCTCTGGCTAGGCCTTCTAGTACTATACTGAATAGAAGTGGTAAGAATGGGCACCCTTGTCTTATTCCTGATCCTAGAGGAAAAGCTTTCAGGTTTTCTCCATTGAGTGTGATGTTAGTGGTCATATATGTTTTTATCTTGTTGAGGTACATTCCTACTGTGCCTAATTTGTTGAAAGTTTTTATCATCAGAGATTGTTGAATTTTGTCAAATGCTTTTTACCACATCCATTGTCAGGATCATATGATTTTTATTCTTAATGTTGTTAATGTGGTATATCATATTTCTTTATTTGCATATGTAGAAGCATTCTTGTATCTTAGGGATAAGGCCAACTTGATCATCTTATGTAATCCTTTTAATGTACTGTTGAATTTAGTTTCCTAGTATTTTATTGGAGATTTTTGCTTCCATGTTCATCAGGAATATTATCCTATAATTTTCTTTTCTTGTGGTGTCCTTGTCTGGCTTTGTTATCAGGGTAATGGTGATCTTATCAAGTGAGCTTTGGAATCTTCCCTCCTCCTCTTTAGTATTTTGGAAGAGTTTTGGAAGGGTTGGTATCAATTCTTCCTTAAATGTTTGGTAGAATTCACCACTGAAGCTATGGTTCTGGACCCTTCTTTGTTGGGAGATTTTTGATTACTGATTCAATCTCATCACTGGTTATTGGTCTGCTCAAATTTTCAACTTTTTCATCTTGGTGTTGGTGGTTTGTATGTTTCTAGGAATTTATACATTTCTTCTAGGTTTCCCAATTTATTGGTATAAAATTGTTCATAGTAGCCTCTTATTATTTTTTTATGGTGTCAGTTGTAATGTCTCCTCTCTCACTTCTGATTTTATTTATTGTATTTCCTATCTTTTTTTCTTGGTCTACCCAAAGGTTTGTCAATTTTATCGTTTCAAAACACATCTAAATTTCCTTGATCTTTTCTAGTCTTAATTTCATTTATTTCTGCTCTGATCTTTGTTATTTCTTTCTTTGTGCTAACTTTGGGCTTAGTTTGTTCTTTTTCTATTTTCTTGAGAGGTAAATTTAGCTAGTTTATCTGAGATCTTTCTTTTTTCTTAATGTAGATGTTTATAGTTATAAACTTCCCTCTTAGAACTGCTTTTACTGTATATTATAAGTTTTGGTATGTTGCATTTCCATATTTGCTTCTTTCTCAAGATATTTTTTTATTTCTCTTTTTATTTCTTCTTTTACCCATTGTTTGTTCAGGATTGTGTTGTTTAATTTCCACCTATATGTGAAATGTCCTGTCTTCCTCCTGTTTTTGGTTTCTACTTTCATACCATTGTGTTTGTAAATGATACTTGGTATGATTTAAATCTTTTAAAATTTGCTAAGAGTTGCTTTGTGGCCTAACATATGGTATATCCTGGAGATGCTTGAGAAGAATTTGTATTCTGCTGCTGTTGGATGGAATGTTCTATATATGTCTGTTAGGTTCATTTGCTCCAAAGAGTAGCTCAGGTCCAATGATTCCTTATTGATTTTCTGGATGATCTATCCATCGTTGAAAGTGGGTTATTGTAGTCCCCTACTATTTATTATTGCATTGCTTTCTATTTTTCCCTTCAACTCTGTTAATATTTGCTTCATATATTTAGAAGCACTGTTGCTGGAGCATGTATATTCACTATTGTTATTTCCTCTTAATGAATTGACCCTTCTATTATTTTATAATGACCATAGGTGTTATTATCATTTTGATGCAAAGTGTATTTTGTCTAATATAAGTAAGTTGCTCCTGTTCTCTTTAGGTTTCTGTTCACATGGAATATCTTTTCCCATCCTTTCACTTTCAGATATGAGTGTTCTTAATGGTGACATGAGTCTCCTGTGGGCAGCGTATAGTTGGGTACTGTTGTATTATTCCTTCAGCAACTCTGTTTTGCTTGGGGAGTTTAATCCATTTCACGTTTAAAATAATTATTGATGGGTAAGGACTTACTGTTGCTATTTTGTTAATTGTCTTCTGAATATTTTGCAGATCCTTTGTTCCTCTACTTTTCTCTCTCTTCCTTTGTGATTTTGATTTGATGATTTTCTATAGTGGTATACTTTGATTCCTTTATCTTTCTCTTTTGTGTATCTACTATTGCTTTTTGCTTTGTGGTTACCATGGAGCTTACGTAAAGTATCTTATAGTTATAACAGTCTATACTAAGCTGATAACAACTTTGTTTGCATGTAAAAGCTTAACACTTTTACCCACCTCCCACATTTTATATTTTTGTTGTCACAATTTACATCTTTTTATGTAGTGTATCCATTAACAAATTATGTAATTTTTATTAATTATAAATTAATTTTAATTCTTTTGTATTTTAACCTTTATACCAGAGTTATGTGATTTACACATCACCATTACAATATTGCTGTATTCTGAATCTGACTGTATATTTACCTTTACCAGTGAGTTTAATACTTTTATATGATTTCATGTTACTTGTTAACATTCTTTCTTTCAACTGAACAACCCCCTTTGGCACTTTTTGTAAGGCAGGTAGTGGTGATCAACTCTTTCAGCTTTTGTTTATCCGGGAATGTCTATATCTCTCCTTCAATTCTGAAGGTTAGCTTTGCCAGCTAAAGTATTCCTGGGTGGCAGTTTTTTAAATTTTCCAGTTAGAACTTTGAATATATAATTCCACTCTGTCTAAGCCTGCAAGGTTCTTGTTGAGAAATCTGCTGATTGTCTTATGGAAACTTCCTTGTTTATGATAAGTTTCTTTTTTCTTGCTGCTTTCAAGTTTCCTTTTCCTAAATATTTTTATAGAATTTTTTTTTTTTGGCTGTGCCGCGTGGCTTGCGGGATCTTAGTTCCCTGACCAGGGATCAAACGCAGGCCCCGTGCAGTGGAAGCATGGAGTCCTAACCACTGGACCGCCAGGGAATTCCCTCTTTGTCTTTAATTTTTAACAATTTTATTATTATATGTCATGGTGAAGTCTTCCTTGGGTTGAAAGTGATTGGAAACTTTTGAGCTTCATTTATTTCCACAGAATTTGGAGGTTTACGAGCATCATTTCTTTATATAAGCTTACTGCCCCTTTTTCCCACTCATTTCATTTTTGGATTTCCATAATGCAAATATTGTTTCATTTGATGATGTCACATAAGTCCCATAGCTTTTTTCTTTTCTATTCTTTTTTTCTTTTTGTTCCTCTCATTGGATAATTTTAAATGACTTGCCTTTGAGTTTTCTGATTCTTTCTTTTGCTTGATTGTGTCTACCATTGAGACTCTCTACTGCAATTTTTCGTTAATTCATTGTATTTTTCAGCTCAAATATTTCTCTTTGGCTCTTTTTCTTTATGTTTTGTATCTCTTTCTTGAACTTCTCATTTTGTTCTTGCACTGTTTTCTTGATTTTGTTAAATTATTTATCTGTGTGCTTTTGTAGCTCCCTGGGATTATTTAGAACAATTATTTTGAATTCTTTGTCAGGCAGTTTATGGATCTCCATTTCTTTGGGGTTAGTTACTAGAAGTTTATTGTGTTTCTTTGGTGGTATCATGTTTCCCTGATATTTCATTATCTCTGTAGCCATGCATATATGTCTGCTCATTTGAAGAAGCAATCACCTCTCCCAGATTTTATGGACTGACTTCTGTAAGAAAAATCTTCATCTGTGGGTGGGGGCATGCTGGAGTGTGCTGTGGTCCTGGCTCTGTGATGTGACATGCCAGGTGCAGGGCCATGTCCAGGGGTTGTGGTGTCTTGTTAGCTTAGGCAGCTGGTGTTCACATCAACACCTGTGTCATCCTTGACAACAAGTGCAGCAGGGAGTCTTTGGTGGCTGCAAGGACTCTTGGGGTCCTCAACAGCACCTCCAGGTCCAACAATGAGGGCTAGGGTCCAGTGACAGGGGCTGTGGCCAACTGTGGGCACATGAAGAGCAGCAGAGGCCTGGGCTATCAGTGTGCACTTGTTTGGCTGCAGAGTCTAGGAGAGGGCAGACATACAGTAGTGGGGGCTGGTGACAGGAGTTGGTGGAGTGGACATGCAGGTGCACTTCTGCAGAGGCTAGCTGTGAGTATAATGATGCAGGCCAATGACAAGGATCAGGGCCAGATCCAGGTGCACAAGCACATATGGGTTCCTGGGCTATTGGCAGGCAGTCATGCATCTGCAAAGGTACCAGCTGGTGAATGCATGGCAGTGATAGCCAGTGACAGGAGTTGAGGCTAGCAAATGCATGTGGACAGCTGTAGTGGCTAGTTGTGGGCATGCACAGTGGTGGAGCTACATGTAAAAGAATGAAATTAGAACACTCCCTAACACCATACAAAAAAATAAACTCAAAATGGATTAAAGACCTAAATGTAAGGCCAGACACTATAAAAGTCTTAGAGGAAAACATAGGCAGAACAGTCTGTGACATAAATCACAGCAAGATCCTTTTTGACCCACCTCCTAGAGAAAAGGAAATAAAAACAAAAATAAACAAATGCGACCTAATGAAACTTCAAAGCTTTTGCACAGCAAAGGAAACCATAAACAAGACCAAAAGACAACCCTCAGAATGGGAGAAAATATTTGCAAATGAAGCAATTGCCAAAGGATTAATCTCCAAAATTTACAAGCAGCTCATGCAGCTCAATATCAAAAACACAAACAATCCCAAAATGGGCAGAAGTCCTAAATAGACATTTCTCCAAAGAAGATATACAGATTGCCAGAAACACAAAAAAGAAGGCTCAACATCATTAATCATTAGAGAAATGCAAATCAAAACTACAATGAGATAGCATCTCTCACCGGTCAGATTGGCCATCATCAAAAAAATCTACAAACAATTATTGTTGGAGAGGGTGTGGAGAAAAGGGAACCTTCTTGCACTGTTGGTGGGAATGTAAATTGATACAGGCACTATGGAGAACAGTATGGAGGTTCCTTCAAAAACTAAAAATAGAACTACCATACGACACAGCAATCCCACTACTGGGCATATACCCTGAGAAAACCATAATTCAAAAAGAGTCATGTACCAAAATGTTCATTGCAGCTCTATTTACAATAGCCAGGACATAGAAGCAACCTAAGTGTCCATCAACAGATGAATGGATAAAGAAGATGTGGCACATATATACAATGGAATACTACTCAGCTATAAAAAGAAACGAAATTGAGTTACTTTTAGTGAGTTGGATGGACCTAGAGACTGTCATACACAGCGAAGTAAGTCAGAAAGAAAAATCACATACCGTATGCTAACACATATATATAGAATCTTGAAAAAAAAAAGGTCATGAAGAAACTTTGGGCAAGATGAGAATAAAGACGCAGACCCAGTAGAGAATGGACTTGAGGATACGGGAGGGGGAAGGGGAAGCTGGGACAAAGTGACAGAGTGGCATAGACATATATACACTACTAAACGTAAAATAGATAGCTAGTGGGAAGCAGCCGCATAGAACAGGGAGATCAGCTCGGTGCTTTGTGACCACCTAGAGGGGTGGGATAGGAAGTGTGGGACGGAGGGAGATGCAAGAGGGAAGAGATATGGGGATATATGTATATGTATAACTGTTTCACTTTGTTATAAAGCAGAAACTAACACACCATGTAAAGCAATTATACTCCAATAAAGATGTCAAAAAAAAAGAATTAGTATGTTGGTGGAGGTCATCAAGAGGATGTGACGAACTGCTGACTCTCAAGCTGGACCTGGGCAATCAGAGGCTCCTCATCCCCTCTCCAGTCCTTGGAATTTACCTTCAGTCCACCATTCTCAAAGCTGGAGCCGTTTTCAAGGACACAGCCTTGAGACAGTAATGTGATGTTGAGACCATCTCATTGGTATATGTGACTTACCCCCATTAAGGCCTCTATGTAAACTTTCAGGATTCTGGGAAGCAGGTATGGAGATCTACTGTCTTGCAGCTGCCCAAGACAAGCCTCAAATGTAAGTCCCTTGTGGGGAATTCCCTGGCAGTCCAGTAATTAGAATTCTGTGCTTTCACTGTCAAGGGTCTGGGTTCAATCCCTGGTTGGGGAACTGAGATCCCACAAGCCACATGGTGCGACCAAATAAATAAATAAGTAAAGACTTAAATGTGAAAGGCCAATATTTTTTGAAAAAAATGTAAGTTCTTTGCTTATTAATCTGCCACCTACCTATCTGGAGCGGTCTGCCTCTTTCTTCCGTCTCTCCTTGCCCTTCATGTACAGAGGCCAGTTTGTGAGGCAACAGAGTAACATGACAAAGTAAAAGTTTTTAAAATGTGTTCTCAAAAATAATTCCTTTAGTTCTAATGATTTTTAGTAGCATGCCCAATAGGTTTTTGTTCCAATGCCTGAATTTAATTCTTCTTTCCATTTTAGTACAGATGATGGATCCCACTGTGTTCCTTCAGAGCTACCAAAGGGTTGACTGGGTGGAACATTTTTCAAGGAGTAAGGACAGTTGGTGGTAGAGATTCTGGGAAGATGGTGGCGTCAGTGGCTATATAGCTTTTTGATCTTTCCAAACACATAAAAACAGAGCAACTAGAGAGCAAAAGCAAAATGCATGAATAATATTTTCAACAAATCTAGATTATAATATATCCCCTCAGCCTCCAAAATTGAAGTGGGTGGGGACAGACCGCTAAAAGTTGCATTACTTACATGGTACCGGTGTCTGTGCAGGAAGAAAAAGAAGTAACAGCACAGCGTTTTACTAACTTGATAATAGGTGAACCACAAACTAGCCAGCTCACTGGAAAGAGAAACTGAAACTGGCAGGGTTTCTGCCCTTTTCAATACCAGGTAAGTGCAAGTAGCCCAGATGAAAAGGCACTAAGGGGGCTGGAAGCATCATAGCCCCTGCGAACTCTGAAAACTGACACTTCAGGGCTCCCTTCTAGGACAGGAGCCCACCATCTGAGAAACCTCTGGAACTGGAATCATGATTCAGTAGGAACTGAATAAGAGAGACTAGGAAATGAGAAGGTCTAAAACTGTGCTGTATACACACGTCCACACTTGTGGCTATTGAGTACTTGAAATGTGGCTGAGATGTGCTGCAGGTGTAAATTACACACCAGCTTTTGAAAACTTAGTAGGAAAAATTTTAAATATCTCATAAATTATTAAGTGAAGTAAGTCAGAAAGAGAAAGACAAATACCATGTGATATCACTTATACGTGGAATCTAAAATATGACACAAATGAATTTATTTATGAAACAGAAACAGACTCAGACATAGAAAACAAACTTATGGTTACCAAAGGGGAAAGCGGGTAGGGAAGTGATAAACTGGGAGTTTGGGATTAGCCAATACAAACTACTATGTATAAAATACATAGACAAGGTCCTAATGTACAGCACAGGGAACTATATTCAATATACTGTAATAAACCATAATGGGAAAGTATATGAAAAATAGTGTGTATATATATATATGCATGGTTGAGTCGCTTTGCTGTACACCAGAATCTAACACAGCATTGTATATCAACTATACTTCAATAAAAAATATTTTTTATCTAAAAAATAAATATCTCAATAGTTTTTATATTGATTACATGTTGAAATAATATTTTGGATAGATGAAATTAAATAAAATATTAAATGTGTTTCTTTAGGCATTTTTAAATGTGACTACTAGGAAACGGTATTACATGTGTGGCTAGCATTATATTTCTACTGGACAGAACTCCATATTACTGAAGTTTGAGATACCTTTTCGACATCTCAAGTGGAAAGGTCAATTAGGTAGCTGGATATACGTGACTGGAGTACAAGGGAATAGATGGGAGTGGATATACAATATTTTGATTCACCAGCCTAAAACAATACTCAAAGATGTGAGACTAGATGGAATCACCTAGGAAGTAAATATGTATAGGAAAAAAAGGGCAAAAAAGGCAAAAAACCGGAGGCCTTGGGCAATCCAACACTTAGAGGTGTGGAAAATGAGAAAGGTCTAGGAGAATGTGGAGTGGACATAAAGAGAACAGTCTTCAAAGATTAAAGAAGAACACATATAAAGGAAAAGGGAATGATTGACTGTGTCAAATGCTGCCAAAAGGTGAAATGCTGCCAAAAGGTGAATTAAGATGAAATCTAGGGCTTCCCTGGTGGTGCAGTGGTTGGGAGTTCGCCTGCCGATGCAGGGGACGTGGGTTCATGCCCCGGTCCGGGAGGATCCCGCATGCTGCGGAGCGGCTGCACCCATGGGCCGTGGCTGCTGGACCTGCACATCCGGAGCCTGTGCTCCGCGACGGGAGAGGCCGTGGCAGTGAGAGGCCCACATACCACCAAAAAAAAAAAGAAGAAGAAGAAGAACATATATAAAGGAAAAGGGAATGATTAACTGTGTCAAATGCTGCCAAAGGGTGAATTAAGATGAAATCTAGTGCTTCCCTGGTGGCGCAGTGGTTAAGAATCCGCCTGCCAATGCAGGGGACACAGGTTCGAGCCCTGATCCGGGAAGATCCCACATGCCGAGCAGCAACAAAGCCCGTGCGCCACAGCTACTGAGCCTGTACTCTAGAGCCAGTGAGCCACAACTACTGAAGTCCCGCGTGCCTAGAGCCCATGCTCCGCAACAAGAGAGGCCACTGCGATGGGAAGCCCGCGCACTGCAGTGAAGAGTAGCCCCCGCTCGCCGCAACTGGAGTGAGCCCGTGTGCAGCAACGAAGACCCAACGCAGCCAAAGATAAATAAAACAAATAAAATAAATAAAATTTAAAAAAAGCTTCATGATGTTGGGTTTGGCAATGATTTTTAGGATTTGACACTAAAAACACAAGCAACAAAAACACAAGCAACAAAAGTGAAAATAGATAAATTGGATTACATCAAAATGAAAACTTTCTGCATCAAAGGACACAGTTTAAATAGAGTGAAAAGGCAACCTATGGGAGAAAATATTTGCCAATCATACATCTGAAAAGAGGCTAACTTCCAGAACACATAAAGAACCCCTACAACTCAATAACAAGAAAACTGATTTTAAAACTGGGCAAAGGACTTGAATAGACATTTCTCCAAAGAAGATATACAAATGGCCAACAAGCATATGAAAAGATGCTCAACACCACTAATCATTAAGGAAATGCAAATCAAAACCACAGTGAGATATCACCCCACATTTATTAGGATGGCTGCTATCAAAAAACAAAACAGGGACTTCCTTGGTGGTCCAGTGGTTAAGAATCTGCCTCCCAATGCAGGGGAAGTGGGTTCGATGCCTGGTCGGGGAACTAAGATCCCCCAGGCCACAGGGCAACTAAGCCCGAGTGCCACAACTGGAGAGCCCATGCGCCACAACTAGAGAGAAACCTGTGTGCCACAACTAAGACCTGCCAAAGCCAAATAAATAAATATTGAAAAAAAGGGGTAGTCAAACCCATAGAAAGAGAAAGTGGAATGTTGATTGCCAGGGACTTCAGGAAGAGAGGAATGGGGAGTTATGGTTTGATGGGACAGAGTTTCAGTTGGAGAAGACGAAAAAATTCTGGAGATGGAATGTGGTGATGGTTGCATAACAGTGAATGCCATAGAACCGTACACTTACAAATGGTAAATTTTGTTATACGTATCTTATCACAATTAACGAAAAAAGATTTAAAGTGTACAGGGAATTCCCTTGTGGGCCAGTGGTTAGGACTGCCAAGGGCCCAGGTGTGATCCCTGGTCAGGGAACTGCGATCTCACACGTTGCACAGTCAAAAAAAAAAAAAAAACACAAGATGAAATCTAGGAATTGTCCACTGGATTTTGCAGAATGAAGGTCTGCTATGTGATGACAATTGATACTTTCATAGGGAGGGTCCAGAGAAGGAAGAAATGCTTATGGCCAATAGCAGCTATGTAAATTTTAGTATGGTGGGCTTGAGTTAAGGACATTGGATTGAGGTCCACTCCCAAACAGATCAAATGCCAGGAGACGCACTAAAACATTAACATGCAGTAGAGTGGTGGCATCTCTGATTCAGCCCACTGAATGCTAGCTCACTGCAGGAAGGACCAAACCTAGGACCTGAACTATTGCTTCCCTCAACATCTGAGATATTGATGTTGTTGTATGGTCAGAGCCACTTCCAGGGACAAAATGTGGCTTCCTAAATATATTGATATATCCCTTAGTGTCTCTAACTCTCTGAGGCTGGACTACAGAGCTAACTATACATCCAGGGCAGTCGCTAACATTTGCAGTATGTCTGGCACAAAAGTACAAATGTAGGCCCTTGGTCCATGTCCTTGATCTCTTCCCATTGCCAGCTATGTCCTACACCAAGAGATCGCTCACACCTAACCCAGAGAACACTTCAGCCTACATCTCCAAGCTCTGTCTACCCTTTGCCTCTACAGTGGCCACTTGGCCACCTTTTGGGCCTGAGTTTGCATACCATAGGCCCAGACCTCCCTTCCTTAGGAAGGACCCTGAAAGTAAGGCCTTACACGACCTGGAAGCAGCCTTGGGGAATAAGGAAGCCTAAACATTTTACACAAATGTTGCAGGGTGTTGGGACCTGGTGAGAACATACCATTGTCCTTGTGGTCAATGTCCCTAGCTTTTTGGTCTGAATACAGCACGAAGAGGGCCTGAGTGGGAACCTTTATAATGTGGGGCCCAGGAAGAGGGTTCTTCTTGGCCAGTACTATGCCAGTACTGGCCACATACCAGAAAAGCAAGGAGAAAAAAATATGGGAAAGTAGGGAGGAGTTTCCTTTTACTGGTTTGGTTTAAATTTTTTTCACTCTATTCTTTTAATGTGGTCTCCTACCATGTTTCTACAACGAAACTTCTTAAAAAAACAGCTGAGTTGAGTTTCATCATAGAACCAGCAATATGGTCATGGTGGAAAATGTAGAACATAGAAGACCATACCACCAGTTATTCCAAAGATGAGATATATGCCCTGATCACAGCATGGTGTATGTCCATCCAGTTGTCTCCAAATATGTCTGTATGTGCACACACAAACACACACATACACACTCACCCTCACACATCTGCTCACACTTAGGCACAATAATTTTTTAAATGGGATTATCCATTAACACAATTTTCACTAAATATACGACCATTTTTACATACTCATTAACCTTGAATCACTCTCCTATACCTTCCCCTCCCCTCTCCCCACAAACCTTAAGAGCCCCTGTTCCCAACACATAAAATTTTTTCTCCCCTAGAAACTGAGACCTTCCCCCTTCTGCTCCTGACTCCTGCTGTTCTCCCCCTTCCTGATCCCGAGTCTTCCTTCTAGCACCCCCTACTCTCATCTGAGGAGGAAGTATTCTCCCTATCCATACAGGGTCATGGCCTGCCTCTTTCTTCAACCTGGATATCTCCATCACCCCTCCTTTTCTCTAGCCACCTTGAGTTAAACCCTGCCCCCTTTTCTTGTCCATAGTTGCAAATCACCTATGCAAAGAGCATATATAATATATAAATGGAATTTTCCTGGACAGAACTCCATGTTAGACAGTGGAAATAAATGATTGCTAGGATAATATTGTATTCCTCCTCCCTACCAATGAGTAAGCTAGTATGCCAACAACTTTCTTAAGTCCTCTAAATAAGACACAGGATTAACCGTTTTTTGGACAATAAAAAAGCTACAATTTTTAAATGCAACCAACATTTTAATTTGTTCACTCAAAACTTTCATTATGGAAAGGCAACTTGGAAAAGGGAAATCTCAGAGGCCAAGGCAGGCCCTTTTGGGGGATAAGGGGGTGCTGGAATCAAGTGCCAACAGCAGATAAGTGCTAGGTAGTGCCATTATGGAGAGGGAAGGCTTCAAAACTGCCTCTTCAAACAACTTCAAAACTGCTCATGATGTTGCTTAATTGCTAGAGCACTTGGAAACTTCACAGTTAACCGGCAGAGCAGGCAGCCCATTCAGGACAGTGGGTGGATGTTGATTTCTTTTGCAGGCCTTATGAGTCTGCTCATGGAGGATCACAACATAGGAAATGTAGGAGAGGGAGGCATGCTCCCTATTTCAGCCAGCTCTTCTGAAGAGAGAGGGCTCAGGACATCAAACTCGAGCAGCAAGGTGAGCCTAAGGCTAGCAGGGCTAGGAGTAGAGATGGAGCTCAGGCCAGGAAACCTATGGGAACTCCTGCCAGGAAAATTAGTGGGGGAGGAGGAGGGGCTCTGGCTCGGAGACCAAGGAGCAGAGGAGGAGGAGGAGGAGGAGGAGGAGGAGAAACTGTCAGCATATGGCTCAGGAGGTGATGGTGAGGAGGCACGCATACGAACTGCATGCCAAACCTGCTGGGTAGGAAAGTTTGGGACCTCAGAATCCGAAGAGCTTGAGCTGCTCCGGAAGACTCCCCTTCTTAAGGCGAACCCAGGTGATGAAGGAGGACTCTGGCTATTAAGCCCAGGGAGAAAAGGGCGGATGCTAGGGGCTGATCTTCTCTGGGTGGCATGGCTCCAGAGCACAAAGCCTGGAGTCGTGCTGCTGCTTCGAGGGCAGAGCCTGGCCTGGATGCGTGGCTGCGGAGAACAGGGCCTGTCGGGCTGGAGTGGTTGTTGACGACAGCGCCTGGCCCAGATGCACGGCGGCAGGAAGCAGGGCCATGCGCGGAAGAACGGCGGCGGCGATGAGCAGGCCCTGGCAGGCTGGAGTGGTTGTTGATGGCAGCGTCTGGCCCAGATGCACGGTGGCTGGTGGCACGGTAGAGGCGATGAGCAAGACCTGGCGGGCTGGAGTGGCTGTCGATGGCAGAGCCTGGCCCAGATGCACGGCGGCGGGAAGCACGGCCTTGTGCAGAAGCACGTCGGCGGTGATGAGCAGGGCTTTGCAGGCTGGAGTGGTTGTCGATGGCAGCACCCGGCGCAGATGCACGGTGGCGGGTAGCACGGTGGCGGCGATGAGCAAGGCCTGGCTTGGGTGTACAGCAGCGGCGTTGAGCAGGGCCTGGCACTGATGTTTGGCGCCGCAGAGCAGTGCCCGGCACGTATAGACAGCAACGAGTGCGCCTTGTTCGGGTGAACGGTGGTGGCGGCGAGCAGGGCTCTGCTCAGCTGCACGGCTACAAAGAGCAACGCTGGACCCGGATGCGTGGCTATGGAGAGCAGGGCCTAGCCTGGCTGCCTGACGGCAGAGAACGGGACCCGATGGGGTGGTGCGGCCGTGGCGAGCAGGGTGTTGCACCGATGCACGGCTGTGGAGAGCAGGGTCAGACTGGGTGGCGTGGCGGCAGAGGGCTGGGCCTGGTCTGACTGCTTGACTGCGGAGAGCAGGGCCTGGTGCTTTAGCCTGGCTTTCGAGGACAGGACCCAGCTGTGATGCGTGGTTCCCCAGAGAAACCTGAAAATGGCCACAGCTGCTGGGCTCAGACCTTGGAGAAGATGGCTTCGCCGACCAAGGGGACACTGCAGCTCCAGAAAACAGACAGCGCCGTGGAAGCTTCAGAGACCCAGAAGCCTCCTCGCGGCTGGGCCGCTTCCTCCCACGTCCATCCCCTGGGCTCGTGGTCTGGGTTGGACGCTGGCCAGCGCCCCCAGCGGCTTGCCAGATGGCGGCCCCACTGAGCACAGGCACTGTCTGGACGCCTTGGCCCGTCCTGGGCACCACACAGCTCAGCTCTGCGTAGGGACTCCCGCCGCCAGGGAGGTCGGGGCGCCCCCCTTCCTGCATACCGTCCACGGAGGGGGGCCCCGGGTCCTCCCCCGTGAGCGAAATGGCGCCGGCGGCAGCCACCTTGCAGGATGAAGAACCTGCTGTGTCACCGCCTGGGGCGCCACCACCTGACGGAGATGGGTTGCTCGAGACTGTGGGGACCAAGGCACCGGGGTCGGGGTTTTCAGTCCCACGGGTGTCACCAGGGGCAGAGGCGACCTTGTTCTTCGGCCCTGCCGACATCTCATCCTGCTGAGGCTTCTGCTCCCTCTCACAGCACGACTGGGTGGCCACAAGGCCAGGTTCTCACTCAGAGACAGGAGACCGCGGCTGCCGACCCTTACCTCAGAGAAGCCCTGGGTGCCAAGAGGGAGGAGGATGGGCGGGCCCCGTGGAGTCTCCGCTTCTGATTGGTGGGCTGGATGTCACGTGGCCTTCGTCTCCCGGGGAGGGGGCCAACTTGGCTCCACCTAGCGCCAAACAGGAGGGTGTGCTCCACATGTCAGGAGTTTGGTCCGCCCCGCCCCGCTTAGCATGCTGGGTCAATGCTGGGAATTCCCCATCCTTACCCTAGGAGTGTGTGCGTCTCGAAAGAGGGGTTGAGGGCCACAAGGCTGTCTATATAAATCATTCGGGTCACGCCAAATCAGCTTAGCTTATAGCACCACTCTGGTGGCTCAACCCTTAGCCAGGTGTCCCTCCTGGAATATAGTCAGGACACTGGACCCGTAACTGTGACCCTGGAGGGGATGGTCCTGGAACTGCTCCGGGCATCTGGATGACCCCATAGGAAGGTTTGCTTGGAGAGTGGCCTGAAAGCGAGCAAACGGATGGGTCCTACACGGGGGTCTTGGCTCAGGATGTTCAGTATGCTGCCACATATGCGGGACGGGGGAGAAGTTAATTCTTCAGCAAGATGCTTCCCCCTGCCCTGCTCCCGGAACACAGACAGGTTGCCTGGGATTAAGGGTGATGCTGTCCTTAGAGATGGGCTGCATAGTAATCCACTGATGAACGTACATAAATTTATTTGACCTACTCTCTAGTTTCTGCTCATATAAATATGGTGTGGTGCACAGGCTTGAAGTGCAATATTTGGACACATTTTTAGTCATTATTATAAAAGTCATTATTACTGCATGTTCAGTACCCCAAACAAAAGTAAATGTAGGAAAACTAGAACCTAGATTCCCACAGACCAGCAGGCAAGTACTGGGAATGTTTAATTGTTTTTTGGTAGAATGGCCATTCATAAATAATTCATAGTCCTTTTGTTTTATAAAAATGGAATTATTCATGCATACATATTGTTTTGTAACCTGCTTATTGTGTCCAGAAAACACACTTTCCATGTCAATAAATACATTTCCACAAGGCCATTGTGTAACTACAAAATATTCCTTTTATGGAGGAAGCTTACATTTCCTTTTTTTAAAAAAATAAATTTATTTATTTATTTTTGGCTGAGTTGGGTCTTCGTGCTGCTGTGTGCAGGCTTTACTCTTCATTGTGGAGCACAGGCTCTGCTCTAGGCATGCAGGCTTCAGTAGTTGTGGCCCGTGGGCTCAGTAGTTGTGGCTCACGGGCTCTAGAGTGCAGGCTCAGTAGTTCTGGCGCATGGGCTTAGTTGCTCTGTGGCATGTGGGATCTTCCTGGAGCAGGGCTCGAACCTGTGTCCCCTGCATTGGCAGGTGGATTCTTAACCACTGCGCCACCAGGGAAGTCCAGGAGGCTTACCTTTTCAAACTACTATATTGATCAACATTTATGTTGTTTCCAACTTTTCACTCTCTATAACACATCAATGTAAGACCTTTCCTTTTTACTAAAAATTGTTCATATCCTCGAATGTGAACTTGATGTGGATAAATTCCCAGAAAAGGATATTCTGAATACGGGCCATACACATTAGTAATTCTTTGATAAGAATTTAGGAAAGTGGTTCTCCTGAAAGTTGCTCTTACAGCGATTTTGGTGGAATGCAATGGGATATTTAGTGGAATGGATGAACAAATGGACTGAAACAACACAGAAATAGAATGGAATGGTGTTTGGAGTGTTAAATAATAGAGTAGAAAATGGATTTGAAATGGAATGCAGAATGTGATGAAACTGACACTGACTGTAGTGGAAATTAGAATAAAATGGAAAAGGAATATGGACTTGAACAGCATATAGAATGGAAAATTGAATGGAATATAATGGGAAAATGGAATGGAATGCAAAATGGCAATATCTAATGAACTACGGAATAAAAGAAAAATGTTATGTGAGAAAAGGAATGAAATGGAGTATAGTGTGAAATAAAATATTAAAGAAAATAGAAGGAAATCAAAATAGGAATGACCATAGTATGGAGTACAATATGCAATGGCCTGAAATAAATGGACCATGAAATATGCACTATAGATTTAAAAGTATCATAAAAGAATGGAATGAAATTTGGAATGAAAAACAGAATCCAAGATTATGAAGGATGGAATAGGAATTGAATGCCAATGGAATATGTAAAATCAAATACTGACGAAATGCAGGATGGACTTAAATGAAGAATAAATGAATAGAATGTGTTCTGATCATCCACCATTCCATAATATAGTGTTGTGGAATAATGTCCATTTCATTATGCTCATGGATTTTGTAGAGCTAGAATTCAGATAGGTTAGAGCAGGAATGGCTTATCTCTGCTCCACTATGTCTGGAGCCTCAGGTGTGAAAACTTGAATGGCTGTGAGGTCATAAGGGAAGGACAACAATCATTTGGCCAGAGTATCTGTAGATGGTGTCACTTCCTGGAATAGGGAGGTCTTGAATATTGGGGTCACAGTGGGAATCAGTTATCTGTTCTGACCATATTAGCCACTATGTGCTCTGTAGTTGTCCTAGTGATTTAGGGTTATGAACCCCAACTTATCTCATGGCCATTCTCTTAATTCTATAGGTCAACTTTCACCAGTTTCATAGATCCAGTTTTCCTCTTTAAGAGTCATTTCAGTTTACTCTCTGAGATCTTTCCTTTCCTCCTCCCCCTTTCTAGAATCTCTGGGTCTTCGTCATGATCCTTGACTTAGTAATAACTAAAATGCCCCCCATCCCTGCTTTCTTTAAAGGAGCTATCTATATAGATACAGAGATGTATACAGTTTTTCCCTACTTATTGATTTGCTCTTCTCTAAGATCTCAAACTTTATGCTAAGGAAGTCCCTCTGTTTAACTCTATTGGTATGTCTTCAGTGCCCTCTCCTTTTTCTTTCCCAGTGCTCCTGTTTAGGAGGTAATGTTTATGTATGTTTGTGCTCATAGAAAAAGAATCTGGAAGGGTGAGTTTTGTTCTCTTGTACTTTATCTTCTGAATGTTTTCAATGAGCATACATTACTCTTGTACTCAGAAAAAATAGAGCTATTTGCAATTTTAAAACAATTTATAATGTTTGTTTAGATTTTAAGCTGTTGTAAAAACAAAAAAAACAGGCTATCTTATATACTACTGGATGGGGTTATAAATTCATAGCATCTTGCCGATGAATTGTCCATTTGACACTAGAATTTCTCTTCTAGGCATTAACTCTAAAGAAATACTCATATATACTCACACTGTTATGTGCTCAAAGGTGATTATTATAGTGTCATTTATTTTAAATAACCTGAAATCCTATTTCCAATAGGATACTGGATGTCCATAAAATAAACCTATGCAGCATTTATAGGATTTTTTAAAAAAAATTTTAATGCTGTGGGCCATGATATTTACACAAAAAACACATGATGTATTCTATCTACTGATCTATGTTTACAACTGTATATTTATTTTTACACCTACCTAACTTTCTACGTATATTAGAATTTCATTCACTATAGTGCAACAGGGAGGGGGGCATTTTGCCCCCCAGGTGTGGGGATTTGGAAATGTCTGGAGACCATCACAATTGGGGAGGGAGAGGTGCTACTGGCATCTAGTATGCAGAGTCTAGGGATGCTCTCAGTCCCTTCAATGTGCAGGAGAGCCTCTGACAACACAGAATTATCTGACCTAAAATGCCAACAGTGTCCAGTTTGAGAAACCCTGCAGTAGAGCATTTACATTATTCAAAAAAGTTTAAGACAAAATTTACATCATGGTCAATCCTACCAGTGATTGATCACTATTGCTAAAAGTTTGATATGTGTATGTATTAAATTTTCTATAATTGTGCTTTAATAAATAGCAAAAGGGTATTTTTTGAAATGAACTAATTTTTTTTCATTTAAAAAATTTATTCTTCTTCAACAAGCTACAAATGTTTTTCACATGTGAAACATACTAGTCATTGCTGAAGAAATTATATAACTTAAGAATTATAATTTCAACTCATTTACACGGAGGAATATTCCACAAAAAATCCATCATCATATATTTACTGATTCTCAACCTTCTTATCAAAGTATTAATATGTAAATATTTATATATTTGGTTAAAATAAGGAAAAGTTGTGGCATCATAATCATAACGCAATGTATTTGATCTATAAAGGGCAGTGTGTTTGACTAACCAGGTCATAGTAACTTCATTACTACTCCAGTGACTGGTTTGTGAATGTATATTTCCCAGTTGTGGTTAATGAGATATAAATGTAAGTAGCTTTGGGGTCTTTGGGGAATGGTTTCTCAGCTTTTAAAAAATAGAAGAGACATAACAGATTGTTTACATAAAATAACTTAAAGAATGTATATTTCAAATATTAGAATTAATAAATGAATTTAGCATGATTGCTGGATATAAGGTCAATATTACAAAATTGAGTTGTATTTCTATATTTTAGCTTCAAAAATTATAGAGAAAAAAATTTTAATGCCATTCACTATAAATCAGAAAACATCAAATACCTAGGAACAAATCTAATAAAAGATATTCACAAGACCTCTGCCCAGAAATCTATATAACATTTCTGAGAGATATTAAAGAAGACCTAGATAAATTGGAGATATATCATGTTCATTGATTAGAAGACATTATGAAAATTAAATCAAAGAGAG
This sequence comes from Mesoplodon mirus, assembly GCF_964341445.2. Lineage (NCBI taxonomy): Eukaryota > Metazoa > Chordata > Mammalia > Artiodactyla > Ziphiidae > Mesoplodon > Mesoplodon mirus. The sequence continues at coordinate 61,620,471 of NC_138981.1, forward strand.
ACTTCTCATCAAAATGATTTATGGATTCAATCTAACTTCAGTTGAAATCCCAGCTGATTTTTTGTAACTGGAAATTAGCCAACTGATTCTAAAATATATGTGAATATCAAAGATCCAAGAACAGCCAAAGCCATCCAGAAGAAGAAATTTGAAGGACTTTCAAAGCCAGATTGCAAGGGCAACTATAAAGCCATAATCATTAAGATAGTGTAATTAAAAAAAAAAGGTCATGAAGAACCTAGGGGCAAGATGGGAATAGAGACGCAGACCTACTAGAGAATGGACTTGAGGACACGGGGAGGGGGAAGGGTAAGCTGGGACAAAGTAAGAGAGTGGCATGGACATATATACACTACCAAATGTAAAATAGATAGCTAGCGGGAAGCAGCCGCATAGCACAGGGAGATAAGCTCCGTGCTTTGTGACCACCTAGAGGGGTGGGATAGGGAGGGTGGAAGGGAGGGAGATGCAAGAGGGAAGAGATATGGGAACATATGTATATGTATAACTGATTCACTTTGTTATAAAGCAGAAAGTAACACACCACTGTAAAGCAATTATACTCCAATAAAGATGTTAAACAAAACAAAACAAAACAAAAGATAGTGTGATTTGTGTAAAAGAATAGACGAATAGACCAATGGAACCACGAAAAGAATCCACAAACAGATGCACACATATATGACTATACACAGACACAGACACACACACACACACACACACACACATATATTTTCCCCTGATTTACAACAAAGGTACCAATGCAGTGCTTGGGAGGAAGGACAGTCCTTTAAATAAGTGGAACTAGACTAATTGTATATCCATCCTTATGGAAAAAATAACTTTGGCTCCTAATTTACATCATACACGAAAATTAATTCCAGAAAATAAAGCTGGAAAATAATGTATAAGCATATTATCAACTGTACTTCAATAAAAGAAAGAAATGTATACATGTATAATGTATAAACATATCTTCATGACCTTGGAGTAGATGATGATATCTGAAACAGGACAGAAAAAGCACTGACAATCAAGGAAAACGTTGAAAAATATATATCCACACGCACATCCAAAAAATATCTTACGTACAGAATAAAATCAAGAAGAAAAAAAGCCAATGCAATTGAACATTGGCGCAATATTTAAACAGGCACGTCACAATATGGGACATCCAACTGACCAATAAACAAAAGATTGTCCAAACTCAGTCATGAGGGATATGCAAATTTAAATTACAGTGAGAAATCAGTAAACATCTACCAGAATAGCCAAAATGACAACCAGTATCAAGAGGTGGAGAAAATAAAGAAGTGGAACTCTAACTGCTGGTGGGAGTATACATTGGTACTACCACTTGGAAAACTGTTTGGCAGTATCAAAGCTGAATTTATGCCTTTTCTATAACCCAGCAACTCCATCTGTATTAGCTTTCTATTCCTGCATAACAAATTACCACAAACTTAGTGGCTTAAAACAATGTCCGTTTATTAGCTCCCAGTTTTGTAGGTTCAGAAGTCCGTGCATGGCATGGCTGGGTTCTCTGCTCAGTTGTCGCACAGGGTGAAGTCAGCCTGAGAAATCAGTCGGCCAGTGCTATGGACTGAATGTTTGTGTCTCTCCTAAAATCCACATGTTAAAACCCTAATCCCCAATGTGGTAGAATTTGGAGGTGGAGCCTTTGGAAGGTAATTAGGTTGGATGGGTCATGGCAGTGGAGCCCCATGATGGGACTGGTGCCCTTATACGGGAATGAAAAGAACAGAGCTCTCTCTGTGTGTGAAGATACAGTAAGGTGGCCATCTGCAAACCAGGAAGCAGGCCTTCACCAGACACCAAACCTTTGGCTCCTTGATATGGGACTTCCCAGCCTCTAGAACTGTGAGAAATACATTTTTGTTGTTTAAGCTACTCAGTCTATAGTAATTTGTTACAGCAGCCCAAACTAATTAAGACAGCCAGGCTGTGTTTCTTTCTGGGTGCTCTTCAGAAGAATCCACTTCCAAGCTCATTCAAGTTATTGGCAGAATTTAGTTCCACTTTTAGCTCCTAGAGATTTCTAACAGTTTCTTGTAACATCAATCTTTCCATATAATTCTCTCACACTTGAATCTCTTAGAAAGTGCACAGGCCAGTTTAAAGTCTCACCTGGTTGGGTCTGACTCACTCAGGGTACCTCCTTATTTGAAAGTCCTGATTTGGGACCTCAATAGATCTGCAAAATCTTTTCCCATATAATGTAACATAATCACAGAAGCAATATGGCATCATAATACCAGGCTCTTCTCACACTTAACGAGAGGAGTTTATACTAGGTCAAGGGTCATTAGGAGTCATCTTAGAATTCTACCCTCTGGCGCCAGGCAATCCAGTTCATCCCACATAGAATAGTCATTCATCTCATCTCACAGTTTCCAAATTTCTCATGGTATTATAGCATCAGCTCAATGCCAAAAGCTCATCTAAATCTCATCAGCTCAAAGTCCAAAATCTTATCATCTCAATCATTTAAATCAAGCATGCATGAGGTTCCTTGGTATATAATCCATGCAGTACAACTCCTGGGGCACAATCCCTCTCCAACTGTGTACTGGTGATACTAAAGTGACAAACTATCTTCCCTTACACACAATAGTGGGACTGGCATAGGATAACAGCTATAAACATTATGGTTTAATATGGGGGGACATAGAAGGCAGAAAGGAGTCAGAATTCCAAAGCAGTCTGGAAATTCAGCTGATTTCTACTAACAGTCTGTCCAAGGCAATTAAGGAAGACAACTTAGTCTTTCTCTAGTATTTTGACATCAAAATTCTTCCAGTCTTCAGTGAATACTCAGTTCCAAAGCCACACCCACATTTTTAGGGGTTTGCAATGGCTGCACCCCACATCCAGGTGTCAAAACCTATATTAGTTTTCTATTGATATGGAACAAATGACCACACTCAGCAACTTAAAACAGCCCTCATTTATTAGCTCACAGTTGTGCAGGTCAGAAGTCTGTGCCCAGTGTGACCAGCTTCCCTGCTAGTGCCTAACAGGATGAGATGATGGTGGACTTGTTGTGTTCCTTTCTGGAGGCTCTGGGGAAGAGTCCCTTCCAAACTCTCCCATCTTGTTAGCTGAATTCAGTTCCCAGCTGCTGGAGGAATGAGGCCCCCATTTCATTGCTGGCTTTCAGCCTGGAGCAGCACTCATCTCCTAGAGGCTGCCTGCACTTCCTCACCCTATGGCCCCCTCCAAATACTCTCTCATGCTTCAGATCTTTCAGCAAGGGCCAAGGCCCTTGTAAGTGCTCCCTCAGTTAGGTCTGGCCCACCCCAAAATATCTCCCTGTCCTAAGATCAACTATCTGTGACCTGAATTAAACCTGCAAAATACTCCCCCAGCCATACAATTTAACACAATCATGGGGGTGATATCTTATTGATTATTATTATATCCACAGGTTCCATCCACATTCAATGGGAGGAGATTATACAAAGTTAAGCATCATTGGGTATCATCATAGAATTCTGCCTACTGCACAAAGTATATATGAAACAGAAATGCATAAATATGTTCTCCAAAAGGCATGAACAAGGTGTTCTTAGTAGCATTATTAGAAATAGTTCACAAACTGGAAACAGTGTGAATGTTTATCAACAGTTGAGTGAATAAATACAAGTGTGGTATCCATATAATGGAATACCACACAGCCATGAAATAATCAAATATCCCTACCTGCAACAAATATGGACAGATCCAAAAATCAGTGTACTGAACAAAGGAAACCAGCATAAAAATGTACATGATTGATAATTCTGTTTGTATAAAGTTTAAAAAACAAGCAAAATGAATATATAGTGACATAGGTCAGAAGAGTGGTTAACTTTCAGGTGTAATGACTACATAATGTCATAATATAGGTTTCTGGGCACCAGTAATGTTCTATATCTTAGTCTTGGTGGTTTTACACGCATGTGTTCACTTTGTAAAATGTCATCAAGTTGTTGCCCCTTATGATTTATGAACTGTTCTCTTTGTATGTTCTACTTCAATGAAAAAAAAAGCTAACATAAAAGAAAAAACCTTATAAAAGGCAAGAAGAGTTGACAGAAATATACTTCAGAATCACACCCCTTATAGGCAATTTTAAAATGGAAAAATGGAAATGCTTTTAACACTTCCAGACTTCAGACTATATTATAAAGCTATAGTAATCAAAATAGCGTGGTATTGGCACAAAAACAGACATATAGATCAATGTAACAGAATAGAGAACCCAGAAATAAACCCATACACCCTACAGTAAATTAATCTATGACAAAGGAGACAAGAATATACAATGGAGAAAAGACAGTCTCTTCAACAAGTGGTGATGGAAAAGCTGGACAGCTACATATAAATCAATGAAATTAAAATACACATACCATATACAAAAATGAACTCAAAATGGTTTAAAAGCCTAAATATAAGACATGACACCATAAAACTCCTAGAACAGAACATAGGCCAAACATTCTCAGCCATAAATCATAGCAATATTTTCTTAGGTCAGTCTCCCAAGGCAAAAGAAATAAGAGCAGAAAATAAACAAATGAGACCTAATCAAACGTAAAAGCTTTTGCACAGCAATGGAAACCATCAACAAAACAAAATAATAACCTATGGAATGGGAGAAAATATTTGCAAGTGATGTGAGCAACAAGAGGTTAATATCCAAAATATACGAACAGCTCATACAACTCAATATTGAAAAAACAAGCAACCCAATCAATCAAAAAATGAGCAGAGTTCGCGCGCGCTTGCCGCCCTGGAGTGCGCCCGGCGTTCCGCTCCCCTTCGCTGCGGCCGAGGGCGGCGCGGGCACCGAGCGCGGGGATCGGCGGGGCGGCGGCGGGAGTGGGAGTGGGCGCGCGAGGCCGCGTCCATGGGCCCGGGATCGGCGGGCGGCGGCGGCGGCGCGGGCGCGCGGGTGAGCGGGCGGGCGGCGGGGGCCGCGCGCTCTGTGAGGCGCCGGCCTGCATGCGCGGCTGGAGGCGGCGGCCGGGGATGCGGCGGCGCCCGGCCTGAGCCCGTTCCCGGCCATGTCGGCGGCCAAGGAGAACCCGTGCAGGAAATTCCAGGCCAACATCTTCAACAAGAGCAAGTGTCAGAACTGCTTCAAGCCCTGCGAGTCGCATCTGCTCAACGACGAGGACCTGACTCAGGTGAGCGGGCGGCGCGGGCGGGGCGGACAAAGCGGCGCCCGCGGGACGGAGCGGCGCCCTCCGCTCGCCGCCCGGTGACTCATGCGTTTCGGCGGCTCGAGGCGCCCGGCCGAGCGCGGGAACAAAGCGCGGGGCCACACTCGGCCGCCCGGCTCCGCGCCCTCTCCCACTGGCGGCCACCGGGCTGGGGCGGCCTGGGTCCGGGTCTCGCTCTGGGCCGAGACCCGGGGCCGCCGGCGGGGGAGGGGCTCGCACGGCCTCCCCGCCCCCAGGGTCGCCGCTCCCGGCCGCGTCTCTGTCCCTTGTCCCTGGGGGGTTTCGCACGCTTTGGCGGCGGAAACCCGCCCACAGCGCGGCGCCGGGCCGTCCCGCGTGCCCCCGGCGCGTGTCCTGGGCCCGGCCGGCCCTTCCGGAGCTGGGCTCTGCGGCCCGGCGCGGCCACTCCCGCTTTCCCGGCCGGGCCCGCCCCTACCCCCACCCCCGCCGGCCTCTCCCCAGCCTCCGTCCCCACAACCGACACGAGCTTCCCCTGGTCCCCCTGCGCGAGGCCGGGAGCCCCTTCCCGTTCCAGCCCAGCTGACTTCGTCGTGGGCGCTCCTTCCACCGACACGCTGCTTTGGAGTGGACCGGCCTGGCCGTTTCTCTTGCTGCGAAGTGTTTACACGGCCGGCCGAGTGGGTGGCAGGGCAGGGGTGACGGCCTGGGACCGGCTGCCTTCCCCAGTGGCCAGAAAGAAACTTCTGGTACCCGAGACCCAGAGCTTCACCCCGCACCCAGGGCTTCGGAGTCAGAGCGTTAGGACGGCAGGGTCCGTGTCCTGGTGGTGTGCCGGGCTGTAGTGGGCTTCTGAGGGAGATGCCCTCCTCTCCACTGGACGCCTTGCCCCGGGAAGCAGTTCATGTGGCCATGAGGGTCCTGGACCAGGAGTCAGGGGACTGAACTTCTAGGCTTGGCTATCACTTGCAGCTGCGTGACCTTGAACAAGTCCCTTTGCCTCGTTATAGTTTATTTTCCTTCTCTATAAATTGGGAGCAGGGATCCCTGGCTCTCCTGCCTCACTAGGCTGTTGTGAAAAGCAAGGCATGACATCGTATGAAACTTTTTCTTCTTGCAGTTTAAAAAACAAATGAACAAGAATCACCTACAGAATAGTAAACTTGGATTTAGGAAGTTTCTGGCTTGGCAAGGGTTATTCTGAGAGAGTTTTCTGGTTATTCGAGGCAGCTGCCTAAATTGGGTGTTTACACCTCATAGGGCTTGTTTTCCGATTCTTAAACTTAGATGAATTAGAATGGAATCTTCATATCTGAATTGAATCTGTTTTTAAAATGCTGATAATTAATTGGATTTGGTGGGGAGGGGGATGTCACAAATTTAAAAGTACCTTAATCTTGCACTGTATTCACAGTTGAATTGTGGGTTTTGAAATAGGCCTGGGCCCTCCAGGGCACAAGTGGAATGGTCATTTCTGAAATGAGTGGGGTTATTTGTTCTGGGAGAGATTAGGCCAGCCTTCTACCTTCTGGGATCTTTCAGGAAGAAACTGTTCTTGAAGAGAGAAGGAGGGAGACTCAGGGCTGTTGCCAGCAGCTTTAGCTGCTGCTCCCTGCATCCGGCCCTCCCCCAGCCTCTTACTCTCATCCTCATGGCTCCATTAGAAAACCTCAGCCAATCGGTACCCATCAATCTCCTTCAAGCCCCTGCTTCCTGTTACCCCTCCCACCCTGAGCTTATTTTAGACCATCAAGGCTGGAAGATAAATCAGTGATCACTGAGGCCACCTCATCTTTAAGGCATTTATCCATTAGTCCTTCTCCTATGCATTTCTCTGCATACATGCAGACTCAAGTACAATTAAAAAACCTATTTAAATCAAAAAAAATGAGCGGAAGACCTAAACAGACATTTCTCCAAAGACATATGGATAGCTAACAAGTACATGAAAAGATGCTGAACATAACTAATCATTAGAGAAATGCAAATCAAAACCACAATGAGGTATCACCTCACACCATTCAGAATGGCTATCATCAAAAAGCCTACAAATAATAAATGCTGGAGAGGGTGTGGAGAAAAGGGAACCCTTATACATTGTTGGTGGGAATGTAAATTATTGCAGTCACTATGGAAAATAGTATGGAGGTTCCTTGAAAAACTAAAAACAGAGCTACCATATGATCCAGCAATCCCATTCCTGGGTAAATATCTGGGAAAAAAAAACCCAGAAAACTCTAATTGAAAAGATACATGCACCTCAATGTTCACAGCAGCACTATTTACAATAGCCAAGACAGAGAAACAACCCAAGTATCTATCAACAGACTACTGGCTTAGGAAGATGTGGTATATATATATACAATGGACTATTACTCCAGCCATAAAAAATGAAATATTGCCATTTGCAGCAACACAGATAGACCTAGAGAATAATATACTTAGTGGAGTAAGCCAAACAGAGAATGACAAATAATATATGATATGACTCATGTGGAATCTAAAAAAATAATACAAATGAATCTATATACAAAACAGAAGCAGACTCACAGACATAGAAAATTATGGTTACCAAAGGAGAAAAGGAGGGGGGAAGGGATAAATTAGGAGTATGGGATTAACAGATACAAACTACTGGGACTTCCCTGGTGGCGCAGTGGATAATACTCCACGCTCTGAATACAGGGGGCCCGGGTTCAATCCCTGGTCAGGGAACTAGATCCCACATGCATGCCACTACGAAGAGTTTGCATGCCATAACTAAGGAGCCCGCCTGCCACAACTAAGGAGGCTGACAGCCACAACTAAGGAGCCCTGGTCCCAAGAGTTTAGGATTTTAACATAATTCTGTCAGCAGAGTAAACAAGAACTAAGAAAAACTGCAAAATTTATCATTTGATTGAATTTATTGAATTCTTTGTTCAGTGCTTCAGATGAACATATGATCTTTCTCCTTTGACTTACTGATAGAGTAGATTATTAAAATTTTCAAATATTTCCTAATACTACACCATGCTTTTATGACTAGGAAACTATCAGATTGTGGTAGATTTTTATAAACTGTCGAATTTTATTCACTCAAGCTTTATTGATAAAAAAATGTAATTTATGTTGGTAAGTGAGATAGAGCCATATTTTTCTCTGTGCGGGTGGTATACCATCTCTTCCAGGTTTTAGAATCAGGGTTTAGACTCCCTTCATAATTTTGGAAGATTTCTATCTTTTCTTCTAGCTTCTAGATCACTTTTTAAAATTGTTTTAGGAATTCATGATTCATTAAAAGAATGGGATGATTGTATTCAATTTTCCTTGTGCGTTCAACAGTAATTTTGGTTCCCAAACCTAGTGGAAGAATAACAGCATTTTGTGATAAAGGTGTGGCTATTCAAAAGTGCATTCTAGGAAAGGGAGAGAGATGCACTGTAAATAACATAGATGCTGATTACAGAGGGGCTTGGGTGACTATCCTAGTTCCACCACTTAGTGTATGACTTTCCCCAAATTAATCTTAATCTTTCAACCCTGAGTTTCTTCATCTGGGAAATGGGAATATAGCCCCTCTCTTGCATTGTTCACCCCAAATTTAGCAAAGGGCAATTTTCACGTTATTCCTCAAGTCAATGTGCAAGCCTGCTGGGATCAAGAGTAAAACATGTGGTAATTTACAAAGTAACCATTAACATCAACAAGTAGGAGGTAGTAACTGTTTTAGGAAATTGTATGTATTTCTGAGATTTTATTAATCTTCTTGAAGTTATGCTTATTATTTCTATGTATTTTCCACATACAGATTATTTCTATATAAAATGCATAACCTATTCTTTAATTTTCTGAAAGAGCACACATGCATGCTCTTAAAAGTTAAATAGTAACACTAGCCTTTAATGAAATCAGAAATCATTTGATTCTAAATTCTCTTACACACACATAACCTACCCACTCCTGCTGCTCTGGCCCCCTGAGACAACTTTCATCTTTTCTGTTTCTCTGAAATTTACCATGATATTTCTAAATTATAGCCTTATAATGATTGTAGCATATTGCAAAAATGACCACAGGTGAGGGCTTCTGGTTCTAGCTCCCTCGTGTAAAGAGGTTGGAAATCCTCACCCCCTTTCTTACAAGAAGAAGCTGGACAAACTGAATCAACATTAAAAAAAATCATTGGCGAGCCGAGGTTGCAGAGCAAACCACCACCGCGAAAGACAGATTCAGAGTCACGATGGAGATCAGCTTACCTGGAGATGTCTCTAGAGCCATAAACATACAACACTTAAATGGTAAATTTGCTGAATTGATTAAAGCTGAGCATGGAATAGTACGAGAGTAAGGGGGCCTCCACGTGTCTGTGAACTTTACCTTCAGGAAAATTTCCCCTCGTCCAGGCAGCGTGAGGCGACGCTGTAATTCCCCGGGTCAGAGATGGACGCGTAGAAACTCTGCACCCTGCACCTGCTGCAGAAGCTGTGCAGCGCCGGGTGGGTGTGGGATAGGTAAATAATGATGTTCTCAGCGCCCAGGAGGAGCATGAAGCGTGAGAGTGGGAGGAGGGAGTATCTGTGCTGATTCTTCCTGCACAGCCTGCAGCTGCAAACCAGAACTCACAGGTTTGCAGGGGCAAGGCTCAAATTTAACCGAGAAGCAGTGGCAGCCCCCCGTGTAGTTCACCAGGCCTGGGGACTCGAAGTGTCTAGCAAACTTGGCAGTATGCATGCAGCCGAGACCTCACAGCTTCCCCAAGGTCTCCCAGCGCTCTGGCTGCGCGCTCAGTTTATCTCCTTTGAGGACACGGCGAGTGCCAGGGCGGCGCATGTGGCTATGGATCTTTTGGAGTCCACTTCCCTAGCCTGCCGACTTTTTTCAGTAGTGTTCTTTGCCGCCGCCGGGCTCCTGACCTTAGACAAGCCGGTGGCTGCACGCGCCTGGCACCAAGACCAAAGTGGCTGCGCTGGTGGGGGCAGTGAGGGTGAGGGTGTGGTTGGGGGGCGGGGAGCAAGGGGATCAGGGATCCCTGGCTGCTCTTGGCTGTGCAATTGAGCCGCAGTTCTCTTCCTTACCTTGCCTGTGGCATCCTCATCCATAAAAGCAAATCTGGCCAGGGCGTCACCCTGCAGCACAGGGTGGGGGGGGGGGTGCTCAGGTTCTAAGAACTTACCAGGTCGCCCCTTTGTCTGCACTACCAAGATTGACCACTTATTGGAAATGAGGCCAAGAGGCTCATCACCCTGAACCTAAAACAACTTTACTGCTGTAACATTTTGGCAAACTGTATATTGTAGCCCTTTCTCCAAAGAGATTTTTTAGATCATCCATACAGACCTGGAGATTGCCTGTATCCATGCCCATTCTGTTACATATCTGCCCTGCGACCATGGAAATGGTCCTGAAATTCTTGGCTCCCAGTTATCTCATATGAGAAAAGGGGAATAATATGCTATATTCTGAAGTGGTGGGTAGTAAAGTCAAAAATGTATTTGAAGGGCTTCCCTGGTGGCGCAGTGGTTGAGAGTCCGCCTGCCGATGCAGGGGATACGGGTTCGTGCCCCGGTCTGGGAGGATCCCATATGCCGCGGAGCGGCTGGGCCCGTGAGCCATGGCCGCTGGGCCTGCGCATCCGGAGCCTGTGCTCCGCAACGGGAGAGGCCACAACAGTGAGAGGCCCGCATACCGCAAAAAGAAAAAAAAATGTATTTGAAGTACTATTTAATACAGCAGAAGGGAATTGGATTTATTATGACTATATTATTTCTAAATTCATTTTCCAATAACTTCCTAAGTTTTAAAACTTTTGTTGGATTTATTTTAGTTTCCTGCAGTGCCAAGATTCAGGAAGTGTTCTGGATGCTGGATGCATAAAAGCCAACATAGCTTGATCCTTTTTCTCCAGTCTAGTGTGGTAGGCAGACACACAGACAAATTACAAGAAAAGGCTTTACATGAGAATTATCAGTCTTTTAGGGGTATTGTGAGACTGCACAAGAGAGACACAAAGAAAAAGGTTGAAGACTGGGATGGACTTGAGATGGGTCGCCAAAAAGGAAACAGGATTCCCAAAGGAGCCATGAACTTGGGAGCAAAACAGAAGCAACTGTTGCTCCAACACCCACTACTATCATTGAGGTCAGTAGCCATCAGGTGTCCTCCAGACAGGTGGGGCAGGCAAAACTGCTATACTACTTTCAAGGGCTTTACAGGAGTAGCACCTGAACTCTACTCACTTTTATCAGACTAATTTCTCTCCAGATGAGTGTCTTAGTTATCATGTCCTTGATAACTTCATAACATTCACTGAGGACTGAGTTGGGCCTGATGGTCAAGAAAGGCTGTGGGATTCTAGCATAGTTTCCTATTGCTGTTGTAACAAATTGCCACAATCTTAGTGTCTTAAAATAACCCAAATTTATTATTTCACACTTATGGATCCACAGGGCTAAGTTCCTTTTGATGCTCTAGGGGAGAATCTGTTTCTTTCCTTTTGAAACTTCTAAAGACTGCCTACCTCTTGCTGCATCTTCAAAGCCAATAGCATAGTCTCTCTCTCTCTGTCTCTCTCTCTCTCTCTCTCTCTCTCTCTCTCTGTCTCTCTCTCTCTCTCCCCGCCCCGCTCTCCCTCCCCCCTCTCCTTCCATTGTCACATCCTATCTTCACTGACCCTTCTTTCTCCTTCTTATAAGGACCCTTGTCATTATACTGTGCCCACCTGGCTAACCCAGTATAATCTTCTCATGTCAAGATCATTAACTTAATCACATCTGCGAAGTCCCTTTTGCCATATAAGGTAACATCCACAGGTCTGGAATTAGGATGTGGATACTTGGGGGAGGGGTATTTTTCAGTTTACCAGAATTTCCTTTCCCAGAGGCTAGGGAACCCCAGGCATTTTCACTCTCATATTTGCAAAAGGTACTCCAATTGTTTCAGTCACACTGAGATCTGACTTCTGCCTGCCAAGCCTTCCCACAGCCGAACACTGGCCCACGGGGACAGATGTGGCTTATGGGAATAGGGGAGGTTTACCCTGGTGTGACAAATAAGCTGGACAGTCTAGGTTGTACCTGAAAGTGGTGGGCTACTCTCATCCAGATATTTACAAATCCTGCCCCACCAAGAGGCAGAGTACAAAGGAGAAATATCCCAGGAAGACTGTCCCTCATGTGTGGGGAGTCCTGCTAACTCCGTTTTAGGGTTCCCCCTTCACTTTATACCTCTTATTCATTTCAAGTCTAAGCTTAGACCTCATTTTCTCTAGGAAAACTTCCATGGTTCCTCAGCTGAATCTTGGATGGGTACCCCACCTATTGTTTTCACAGCACCCTCTATGGTACACCTAATAGCTATTACTGACGATTAGCGATGTTGAGGATCTTTCCATGTGCCTGTTGGCTATCTGTATGTCTTCTTTGGAAGAATGTCTATTCAGGTCTTCTGTTCATTTTTCAGTCAAATTGTTTGTTTTTTGATATAAAGTTGTATGAGCTGTTTATATATTTTGGACATTAACCCCTTATCAATCATACCATTTGCAAATATTTTCTCCCATTCATTAGGTTGTCTTTCCTTTTGTTGATGATTTCCTTTGCTGTGCAAAAGCTTTTAAGTTTAATTAGGTTCCATTTGTTTATTTTTCTTTTGTTTCCTTTGCCTTAGGATACAAATCCAAAAAAAATATTATGTCAAAGTGTGTCCTGCCTATGTTTTCCTCTAGGAAATTTATAGTTTCTGGTCTTAAACTTAGGTCTTAATCCATTTTGAGTTTATTTTGTATATGGTGTGAGAAAATGTTCTAATTTCATTCTTTTACATGTAGCTGTCCAGTTTTCCCAGCACCAATTATTGAAGAGATTATCTTTTATACATCGTAGCGATATATTCTTGCCTCCTTTGTCATAGATTAATTGACCATAAGTGTGTGGGTTGCTTTCTGGGCTGTCTATTATGTTCTGTTGATCTATGGTTCAATTTTTGTGTCCTTTTGAGAAGGATAGGTATTGACTCTTCTTTATGTGTTTGGTAGACTTCCTCTGTGAAGCCGTCCGGTCCTGGACTTTTGTTTGCTGGGAGTATTTTTTAAAAGATTATTTATTTATTTATTTATTTATTTATTTATTTATTCATTCATTCATTCATTCATTCATTTATATATTTGTCTGTGTCAGGTCTTCCATTGCGGTGCGCGGGCTCTTCGTTGAGGCACACAGGCTTCTCTCTAGTTGCGGCGTGCGGGTTCTCTTCCCTAGTGGTGGTGTATGGGCTCCAGAGTGCGTGGGCTCTGTAGTTTGTGGCACACAGGCTCTCTAGTTGAGGTGTGTGAGCTCAGTAGTTGTGGGGCACGGGCTTAGTTGTCCAAAGTCATGTGGGATCTTAGTTCCCTGACCAGGGATCGAATGCATCCCCTCCATTGTAAGGCGGATTCTTTACCACTGGACCACCAGGGAAGTCCCTCTGGGAGTATTTTTTTTTTATTACTAATTCAATTTCACTCCTGGTGATTGGTCTGTTCACACTGTCTATTTCTTCCTGATTTAGTCTTAGGAGATTGTGTGTTTCTAGAAATTTATCCATTTCTTCTAGGTTGTCCAAGTTGTTGGCATGTAACTGTTCATAGTATTCTCTTATGATTTATTGTATCTGTGATATTGGGTTGTAATGTCTCCTTTTTCATTTCCTATTTTGTTTATTTGGGTCCTCAATCCTTTCTTCATGATGAGCCTGCCTAAAGTCTTATCAATTCTATTTATCTTCTCAAGAAACTGGCTCTTGGTTTCATTGATCTTTTCTATTGTTTCTTTTGGTCTTTGTTTTATTTATTTCCTCTATGATCTTTACTGTTTACTACCTTCTGCTGATTTTGGGCTTTGTTTGTGCTTCTTTTTTTAATTCCTTTAGATGGTAGGCTAGGTTATTTTATATTTTTTTTGTTTCTTAAGGTAGGCCTTTATCACCATAAACTTCCCTCTTAGAACTGCTTTTGCTGTGTCCCATATATTTTAGAAAGTTGTGTTTTTATTTTCATTTGTCTCGAGTATTTTCTGATTTCCTTTTTGATTTCTTCATTGACCTATTTTTTTTAATTTTTAAAAAATATTAATTTATTTGGCTGCACTGGGTCTTAGTTGCCACACGCAGGCTCTTCATTGAGGCACGCGGGATCTTCATTGTGGCATGCGGGCTTTTAGTTGTGGCATGTGGGATCTAGTTCCCTGACCAGGGATCAAACCCAGGCCCCCTGCATTGGGAGCATTCAGTCTAAACCACAGGACCACCAGGGAAGTCCTGACCTACTGGTTTTTTAGTAGCATGTTGTTTAATCTCCATGTGTTTATGTTTCTCCCATTTGTCTTCCTGTAATTGATTTCTACTTTCATACTGTGCAGTCAGAAAAAATGTTTGATATAATTTCTGTCCTCTTAAATTTGTTGAGACTTGTTTTGTGGCTAGCATGTGATCTATCCTGGAGAATGTTTCATGTGTACTTGAAAAGAATGTGTTTATGCTGTTTTTGGATGGAATGTCCTGTAGGTATCTATTAAGTTCAACTGGTCTACTGTATCATCTAAGGCCACTCTTTCCTTATTGACATCTGTTTGATCAGTCCATTGATGTCCATAGGGGGTTAAAGTCCCCTACTATTATTGTATTGTTGCCAATTTCTCACTTTATGTCTGTTAATATTCGCTTTCTATAATATTTCCCAAATAGCTGTTGTTTATATGTGTCAGCAGTGTGTTTTGTGCTTTACATACAGATCAACACTGTGGGGTTGGTTTTACCAAACCCATTTTGTCTTTTTAATTTTTTTATTGAAGTTTAGTTGACTAACAGTATTGCATTAGTTTCAGATTACAGCATAGTGATTCAGGGTTTTTTTTTGCAGATTATATTACATTATAGGTTATTATAAGACATTGAGTCTAATTCCCTGTGCTCTACAGTAAATCCTTGTTGCTTATCTGTTTTATGTATAGTAGTTTGTATCTATTAATCCCATACTCCTAATTTGCCCCTCCCCCACTTTTGTAACCATAAGTTTATTTTTTATGACTGTGAGTCTATTTGTTTTGTATATAGAGTCATTAGTATTATTTTGTAGATTCCACATATAAGCAAAATCCTATAGTATTTGTCTTTCTCTGAGTTACTTCCCTAAGTATAATATTCTCTAGGTCCATCCATGTTACTGAAAATAGCAATATTTCATTCTTTTTTATGATTGAGTAATATTCCATTATATATGTATACAGCATCTTCTTAAGCCAGTTGCCTGTTGATGGGCACTTGGGCTGTTTCCATGTCTTGGCTATTGTAAACAGTGCTGCTATGACCATTAGGGTGCATATATCTTTTCATATTAGAGTTTTCATTCTTTCTGGATATATACCCAGTTGTGGGATTACTGCATCATATGGTAGCTCTACTTTTAGTTTTTTGATAAACCTCCATACTGTTCTCCATAGTGGCTGCACTAATTTACATTCCCATCAACAGTGTAGGAGAGTTCCCTTTTCTCCACACCCTCTCCAGCATTTGTTATTGGTAGACTTTTTGATGATAGCCATTCTGACCAGTGTGAGGTGATACCTCATTGTTGGGCTGCACCCCACAGGCCTACAGGGCCTGTGCTCACCCAGCTTTAAGACTGAAGAAGGAGCCTGGAGTCAGTAACAGAGACATCAGTGGTTTAATGGATAGGGGAGATTACACATCTGAAGCAAGGTCCTGGAGTGACACCACACCATGTGGGGCTGACTGCACATAGGACATGGTGGCAGTCTTTGCTGGGGGTGGGGGTGGGGGGGAAGGGGAGATTACCAGTTATAAGGGAATTGACATCAGGTGGGCTCATTAGTTACCAGGGAAACCAGTAAAGGGAGTGGGACACGCCCCTCACCCCACCTTTGATAAGAACAATCACCAGCTGGGGCCTAAGGCAAGCATGCAGGAAGGTCAGTCATGTGAGTAGGGTTTAGGTGGAGCAGGCACTGGTCGTGCAGGTGATATACAGAGAACAAGAGAACAGCCATCTTGAGTGGCCTGAGCATGTACTCATTGTAGTTTTGATTTGCATTTCTCTAATAATTAGTGATGTTGAACATCTCTGCATGTGCCTTTTGGCCATTTGTCTGTATGTCTTCTTTGGAAATATGTCTATTTAGATCTTCTGCCCATTTTTTGACTGGGTTGTTTGTATTTCCAATATTGAAGTTTATGAGTTGTTTGTATATTTTGGAAATTAGTCCCTTGTCAGTTGCATCGTTTGCACATATCCTCTCCCAGTCCATAGGTCATTTTTTCATTTTGTTGATGGTTTCCTTGCTGTGGAAAAGCTTTTAACTTTAATTAGGTCTCATTTGTTTATTTTTGCTTTTATTTCTTTTGCCTTGGGAGACTGATTTAAAAAATATTTGTATGATTTAAGTCGAAAAATGTTTTGCCTGTGTTCTCTTCTAGGAGTTTTAATTGGTGTCATGTCTTACATTTAGGCCTTTAAACCATTTTGAGGGAATTCCCTGGAGGTCCAGTAGTTAGGACGTCACACTTCCACTGCAGGGGGCATGGTTCAATCCCTGGCTGGGGAACTAAGATCCCACATGCTGACATGCCATGCAGCAAGGCCAAAGAATTAAAAAAACAAACAAACAAAGAAAACCATTTTGAGTTCATTTTTGTATATGGTGTAAAGTAGTGTTCTAGTTTCATTGATTTATATGTAGCTGTCCAGCTTTCCCAAGACCACTTATTGAAGAGATCTTTTCTCCATTGTATATTCTTGCCTCCTTTGTCATAGATTAATTGACCGTAGGTGTGTGAGTTTATTTCTGGGTTCTCTATTCTGTTCCATTAATCTATATGTCTGTTTCTCTGCCAATACCATGCAGTTTTGATTACTGTAGCTTTGTAGCATAGTCTGAAGTCTGGAAGAGTTATACCGCCAGCTTTGTTCATTCTTACCTGGATTGCTCTACCAATTTTGGGTCTTTTGTGGTTCCATATACATTTTAGGAGTATTCTAGTTCTGCAAAAGATGTCATGGGGATTTTGATAGGGATTGCATTACATCTGTAGATTGTTTTTATTTTATTTTTATTAGTTTCTGCTTTATAACAAAGTGAATCAGTTATACATATACATCTGGTCCAATATCCCTTCACTCTTGCGTATCCCTCCCTCCCACCCTCCCTATCCCAGCCCTCTAGGTGGACACAAAGCACTGAGCTGATCTCCCTGTGCTATGCTGTTGCTTCCCACTAGCACTCGGTTTTACATTTGGTAGTATATATATGTACATGCCACCCTCTTACATTTTCCTAGCTTACCCTTCCCCCTCCCTGTGTCTTCAAATCCATTCTATGGGAGGTCTGCATCTTTATTCCTGTCTAGCCCCTAGGTTTTTTTTTTTTTCTTAGAAACCTTTTTTTTTTAGTAGATTTATTTATTTGTTTGTTTGTTTTTTTGGCTGTGTTGGGTCTTCATTGCTGCACACAGGCTTCCTATAGTTGCTTCGAGCAGTGGCTTCTCTTTTGCAGAGCACGGGCTCTAGGTGCACGGGCTTAAGTAGTTGCAGTACACGAGCTCAGTAGTTAGTGGCTTGTGGGCTCTAGAGCACAGGCTCTGTAATTTTGGCACATGGCTTAGTTGCTCCACGGCATGGGGGATCTTCCCAGACAAGGGCTCGAAGCTGTGTCCCCTGCACTGGCAGGCAGATTCTTATCCACTGTGCCACCAGGGAAGTCCCCAGCCCCTAGGTTCTTTAGGACAGTTTTTTTTTAGATTCCATATATATGTGTTAGCATACAGTATTTGTTTTTCTCTTTCTCCCTTACTTCACTCTGTATGACAGAATCTACGTCCATCTACCTCAGTAGAAATCACTCAATTTTGTTTCTTTCTTGGCTGAGTAATATTCCATTGTATACATGTGCCACAAGTTTTTTATCCATTCATCTGTTGATGGACACTTAGGCTGCTTCCATGTCCTGGCTAGTGTAAACAGAGCTACAAAAACATTGTCGTACATGACTTTTTCTTTTTTTTTTTTTAACATCTTTAGTGGAGTATAATTGGTTTACAAGGGTGTGTTAGTTTATGCGTTTTAACAAAGTGAATCAGTTATACATATACATATGTCCCCATATCTCTGCACTCTTGCATCTCCTTCCCTCATAAACTCCCTATCCCAGCCCTCTAGTTGGTCACAAAGCACCAAGCTGATCTCAATGTGATATGCAGCTGCATCACAATAGCTATCTAGTTTATATTTGGTAGTGTATATACGTCAGTGCGACTCTCTCACCTCGCCCCAGCTTACCCTTGCCCCTCCCTGGGTCCTGAAGTCCATTGCCTACGTGTGGGTCTTTATCCCGGTCCTGTCCCTAGTTCTTCAGACCATTTTTCTTTTTTTTACATTCCATATATACGTGTTAGCATAAGGTATTTGTTTTTCTCTTTCTGACTTACTTCATTCTCTATGACAACCTCTAGGTCCATCCACCTCACTACAAATAATTCAATTTCATTTCCTTTTATGGCTGAGTAATATTCCATTGTATATAGGTGCCACATGTTCTTTGTCCATGTATATGTCGATGGACACTTAGGTTACTTCCATGTCCTGGCTACTGTACATAGAGCTACAATGAACATTGTGGTACATGACTCTTTCTTTTTTTTTTTTTAACATCTTTTGTGGAGTATAATAGCTTTACAAGGGTGTGTTAGTTTATGCTTTATAAGAAAGTGAATCAGTTATACATATACATATGTCCCCATATCTCTGCCCTCTTGCATCTCCCTCCCTTCCACCCTCTCTATCCCAGCCCTCTAGGTGGTCACAAAACACCGAGCTGACCTCCCTGTGCTATGTGGATGCTTCCCACTAGCTATCTTCTTTAAATTTGGTAGTGTATATACGTCAGTAGTACTCTCTCACCTCGCACCAGTTTATCCTTGACCCTCCCTGGGTCCTGAAGTCCATTCTCTATGTGTGCATCTTTATCCCAGTCCTGTCCCTGGTTCTTCAGAACCATTTTTCTTTTTTTTAGATTCCATATATATGTGTCAGCATATGGTATTTGTGTTTCTCTTTCTGACTTTCTTCATTCTGTATGACAGACTCTAGGTTCGTCCACCTCACTACAAATAAAGCAATATCGTTTCTTTTTTTGGCTGAGTAATATTCCATGGTATATAGGTGCTACATGTTCTTTATATATGTATCTGTCCATGGACACTTAGGTTACTTCCATATCCTTGCTATTGTAAATAGAGCTGCAATGAACATTGTGGTACATGACTCTTTTTTTTTTCTTTTTTAACATCTTTAGTGTAGTATAATTTCTTTACAAGGGTGTGTTACTTTATGCTTTATAACAAAGTGAATTAGTTATACATATACATATGTCCCCATATCTCTGCCCTCTTGCATCTCCCTCCCTCCCACCCTCCCTATCCCAGCCAACTACGTTGTCACAAGCACCGAGCTGATCTACCTGTGCTATGCGGTTGCTTCCTACTAGCAATCGGTTTTACATTTTGTACTGTATATATGTACATGCCACTCTCTTACTTTGTCCTAGCTTACCCTTCACCCTCCCTGTGTCTTCAAGCCCATTCTCTAGTAGGTCTGTGTCTTTATTCCTGTCCAGCCCCTAGGTTCTT
This sequence comes from Mesoplodon mirus, assembly GCF_964341445.2. Taxonomy (NCBI): domain Eukaryota; kingdom Metazoa; phylum Chordata; class Mammalia; order Artiodactyla; family Ziphiidae; genus Mesoplodon; species Mesoplodon mirus. The sequence goes on from NC_138981.1 coordinate 61,640,312, forward strand.
TTTTTTTCTTTAGCAACTTTTTTTTAAGTAAATTTATTTACTTGTTTGTTTGTTTTTTTGGCTGTGTTGGGTCTTCGTTGCTGCACACGGGCTTTCTCCAGTTGCTTCGAGCAGTGGCTTCTCTTATTGCAGAACATGGTCTCTTGGTGCACGGGTTACAGTAGTAGCAGCACACGAGCTCAGTAGTTAGTGCCTCGTGGGCTCTAGAGCACAGGCTCAGTAATTGTGGCGCATGGCTTAGTTGGTCCACGGCATGTGGGATCTTCTGGGACCGGGCTCGAACCCGTGTCTCATGCACTGGTAGGCGGATTCTTAACAACAACTCTGCCACCAGGGAAGTCCCCAGAGCCTAGGTTCTTCAGGAGCTTTTTTTTTTTCATTCGATATATTTGTGTTAGCATACCATATTTGTTTTTCTCTTTCTCACTTACTTCACTGTGTATGACAGACTCTAGGTCCATCTACCTCAGTAAAAATGACTCAATTTCGTTTCTTTTTATGACTGAGTAATATTCCATTGTATATAAGTGCCATGTGTTCTTTATGCATGTATCTGTCGATGGACACTTACGTTACTTCCATGTCCTGGTTATTGTAAGTAGAGCTGCAATGAACATTGTGGTACATGACTCTTTTTTTTTTAACATCTTTAGTGGATTATAATTGCTTTACAAGGGTGTGTTAGTTTATGCTTTATAACAAAGTGAATCAGTTATACATATACATATGTCCCCATATCTGTGCCTTCTTGCATCTCCATCCCTCCCACCCTCCCTATCCCAGCCCTCTAGGTGGTCATAAAGAAACGAGTTGATCTTCCTGTGTTATGCAGTTGCTTCCCACTAGGAATTGGTTTTACAAATGATAGTGTATATATGTACATGCCACTCTCTTACTCTGTAGTAGCTTAACCTTCCCCCTCCCTGTGTCTTGAAGTCCATTCTCTAGTAGTTCTGCATCTTTATTTGTGTCCAGTCCCGAGGTCCTTTTTTTAGCTCCTTATTTTTTTAGTAAATTTATTTATTTGTTTGTTTTATTGGCTGTGTTGGGTCTTCATTGCGGCACACGTGCTTTCTCTATTAGCTTCGAGCGGTGGCTTTTCTTATTGCAGAGCGCAGGCTCTTGGTGCACGGGCTTCAGTAGTTGCAGCACACCAGCTCAGTAGTTAGGGGCTCGTGGGCTGTAGAGCACAGGCTCAGTAATTGTGGTGCATGGCTTAGTTCCTCCGCGGCATGTGGGATCTTCCCGGACCAGGCTCAAACCCATGTCCCCTGCACTGGCAGGCGGATTTTTAACAACTGTGCCACCAAGGAAGTCCCCATCCCCTAGGTTCTTCGGGACCTGTTTTTGTTTTTTAGATTCCATATATACGTGTTAGCATACTGTATTTGTTTTTCTCTTTCTCACTTACTTCACTCTGTATGACACACTCTAGGTCCATCTACCTCAATACAAATGGCTCAATTTCATTTCTTTTTATGGCTGAGTAATATTCCATTTTATATAGGTGCCACATGTTCTTTATCCATGTATCTGTCGCTGGACACTTAGGTTACTTCCATGTCCTGGCTACTGTACATATGCTGCAGTGAACATTGTGGTAGATTACTCTTTGTTTATTTTTTTATTTTTTCTTTTAACATCTTTAGTGGAGTATAATCACTTTACAAAGGTGTGTTACTTTATGCTTTGTAACAAAGTGAATCAGTTAAACATATACATATGTCCCCATATCTCTGCCTTCTTGCATCTTCCTGCCTCCCACCCTCCATATCCCAGCCCTCTAGGTGGTAACAAAGTACCGAGCTGCTCTCGCTGTGCTATGTGGCTGATTCGCACTAGCTATCTAGTTTACATTTGGTAGTGTATATACGTCAATGGTACTCTCTCACCTCGCAAGAGCTTACCGTTGCCCCTCCCTGGGTCCTGAAGTCCATTCTACATGTGTGCTTCTTTATCCCGGTCCTATCCCTAGTTCTACAGAACCATTTTCCTTTTTATTAGATTCCATATATATGTGTTAGCATATGGTCTTTTTTTTTCGCTTTCTGACTAACTTCATTCTGTATAACAGACTCTAGGTGCATCCACCTCACTACAAATAACTCAATTTCACTTCTTTTTATGGCTAAGTAATATTCTATTGTATATAGGTGCCATTTGTTCTTTATTCATGTATCTGTCAATGGACACTTTGGTTTCTTCCATGTCCTGGCTATTGCAAAGAGAGCTGCAATGAACATTGTGGTACATGACTCATAATTTTTTTTTTACATCCTTAGTGGAGTATAATTGCTTTACAAGGGTGTGTTAGTTTATGTTTATAACAAAGTGAATCAGTTATACATATACATATGTCCCCATATCTCTGACCTCGTGCATCTCCCTCCCTCCCACCCTCCCTGTCCCAGCTCTCCAGGTGGTCACACAGCACCAAGCTGATATCCCTGTGCTATGTAGTTGCTTCACACTAGCAATTGGTTTTACATTTGGTAGTGTATGTATATACATGCCAGTGTCTTACTTTGTCCTAGCTTACCCTTCCCCCTCCCTTTGTCTTCAAGTCCATTCTGTAGTAAATCTGCATCTTTATTCCTGTCCGGCCCGTAGGTTCTTTTTTTTTAATAAATTTATTTATTTTTTGTTTGGTTTTTTGGCCATGTTGGGTCTTCATTGTGGCACACGTGCTTTCTCTAGTTGCATTGAGCGGTGGCTTCTCTTATTGCAGAGCACCGGCTCTAGGTGCACGGGCTTCAGTACTTGCAGTACACGAGCTCAGGAGTTAGTGGTTCGTGGACTCTAAAGCACAGGCTCAGTAGTTGTGGCACATGGCTTATTTGCTCTGCGGCATGTTGGATCTTCCCGGACCAGGGCTCGAACCCATGTTCCCTGCACTGGCAGGCAGATTCTTAACCACTGTGCCACCAGGGAAGTCCCGAGACCCTAGGTTCTTCAGGACCATTTTAATTTTTTTTAGATTCCATATGTACGTGTTAGCATACGGTATTTGTTTTTCTCTTTCTCACTTACTTCACTCTTTATGACAGACTAGGTCCATCTACCTCAATACAAATGCCTCACTTTCATTTCTTTTTATGGGTGAGTAATATTCCATTGTATATATGTGCCACAAGTTTTTTATCCACTCATCAGTTGATGGACACTTAGGTTGCTTCCATGTCCTGGTCTTTGTTAATAAAGCTGCAATGAAATTGTGGTACATGACTCTTTCTTTTTTTTTCTTTTTTTTAACATCTTTAGTGGAGTATAATTGCTTTTCTAGGTTGTGTTAGTTTATGCTTTATAACAAAGTGAATCAGTTATACATATACATATTTCCCCATGTCTCTGCCCTCTTGCATCTCCCTCCCTCCCACCCTCCATATCCCAGCCCTCTAGGTGGTCAGAAAGCACCAAGCTGATCTCCCTGTGCTATGTGGCTGCTTCCCACTAGCTATCTAGTTTACATTTGGAAGTGTATATACGTCAATGGTACTCTCTCATCTCGCCCCATCTTAGCCTTGCCTCTCCCCGGGTCCTGAAGTCCGTTCTCTTAGTGTGCGTCTTTATCCCAGAAACATCTCGAATAAACAACCTAAGTTTGCACCTAAAACAATTAGAGAAAGAAGAACAAAAAACACCCAAAGTTAGCAGAAAGAAAGAAATCATAAAGATCAGATCAGAAATAAATGAAATAGAAATGAAGGAAACAATAGCAAAGATCAATAAAACTAAAAGCTGGTTCTTTGAGAAGGTAAACGAAACTGATAAAGCATTAGACAGACCTATCAGGAAAAAAAGGAGAAGACTCAAACAATAGAATTAGAAATGAAACAGGAGAAGTAACAACTGACACTGCAGAAATACAAAAGATCATGAGCGATTACTACAAGCAACTCTATGCCAATGAAATGGACAACCTGGAAAAAGTAGACAAATTCTTAGAAATGCACAACCTACCAAGACTGAATCAGGAAGAAATAGAAAATATGGACAGACGAATCACAAGCACTGAAATTGAAACTGTGATTAAAAATCTTCCAACAAACAAAAGCCCAGGACCAGATGGCTTCACAGGCGAATTCTATAAAACATTTAGAGAAGAGCTAACACCTGTACTGCTCAAACTTTTCCAAAATATAGCAGAGGGAGGAACATTCCCAAACTCATTCTAAGAGGCCACCATCACCCTGATACCAAAACCAGATGAGGATGTCCCAAAGAAAGAAAAATACTGGCCAATATCACTGATGAACATAGATGCAAAAATCCTCAACAAAATACTAGCAAACAGAATCCAGTAGCACATTTAAAGGATCATACACCATGATCAAGTGGGGTTTATTCCAGGGATGTAAGGATTCTTCAATATACACAAATCAATCAGTGTGATCCACCATATTAACAAGTTGAAGGAGAAAAACCATATGGTCATATCAGTAGATGCAGAGACAGCTTTCGACAAAATTCAACACCCATTTATGATAAAAACCCTCCAGAAAGTAGGCATAGAGGGAACTTTCCTCAACATAATAAAGGCCATATATGACAAACCCACAGCCAGCATCGTCCTCAACGGTGAAAAACTGAAACCACTTCCACAAAGATCAGGAACAAGACAAGGTTGCCCACTCTCACTACTCTTATTCAACATAGTTTTGGAAGTTTTAGCCAGAGCAATCAGAGACGAAAGGAAAATAAATGGAATCCAAATCGGAAAAGAAGAAGTAAAGCTGTCACTGTTTGCAAATGACATGATACTATACATAGAGAATCCTAAAGATGCTACCAGAAAACTACTAGAGCTAATCAATGAATTTGGTAAAGTAGCAGGATACAAAATTAATGCCCAGAAATCTTTGGCATTCCTATATACTAATGATGAAAAATCTGAAAGTGAAATCAGGAAAACACTCACATTTACCATTGCAACAAAAAGAATAAAATATCTAGGAATACACCTACCTAAGGAGACAAAAGACCTGTCTGCAGAAAATTATAAGAGACTGATGAAAGAAATTAAGGATGATGGAAATAGATGGAGATATATACCATGTTCTTGGATTGGAAGAATCAACATTGTGAAACTAAATCTACTACCCAAAGCAATGTACAGATTCAATGCAATCCCTATCAAACTACCACTGGCATTTTTCAGAGAACTAGAACAAAAAAATTCACAATTTGTATGGAAACACAAAAGACCCCGAATAGCCAAAGCAATCTTGAGAACGTAAAATGGATCTGGAGGAATCAGGCTCCCTGACTTTAGACTATACTACGAAGCTACAGTAATCAAGACTGTATGGTACCGGAACAAAAGCAGAAATATAGATTAATGGAACAGGATAGAAAGCCCAGAGATAAACCCACGCATATATGGTCACATTATCTTCGATAAAGGAGGCAGGAATGTACAGTGGAGAAAGGACAGCCTCTTGAAAAGTGGTGCTGGGGGCTTCCTTGGTGGCGCACTGGTTGAGAGTCCACCTGCCGAAGCAGGGGACACGGGTTCATGCCCCAGTCCGGGAGGACCCCACATGCCATGGATTGGCTGGGCCAATGAGCCATGGACGCTGGGCCTGCGTGTCTGGAGCCTGTGCTCCGTGGCGGGAGAGGCCACAGCAGTGAGAGGCCCGCATACCGCAAAAAAAAGAAAAACAGAAAAATTGGTGCTGGGAAAACTGGACAGGTACATGTAAAAGTATGAGATTAGATCACTCCCTAACACCATACACAAAAATAAGCTCAAAATGGATTAAAGACCTAAATGTAAGGCCAGAAACTATCAAAATGTTAGAGGAAAACATAGGTAGAACACTCTATGACATAAATCACAGCAAGATCCTTTTTGACCCACCTCCCAGAGAAATGGATATGAAAACAAAAATAAACAAATGGGACCTAATGAAACTTGAAATCTTTTCCACAGCAAAGGAAAACATAAACAAGACCAAAAGACAGCCCTCAGAATGGGAGAAAATAACTGCAAATGAAGCAACTGACAAAGGATTAATCCCCAAAATTTACAAGCAGCACATGCAGCTCAATAACAAAAAAGCAAACATCCCAATCCAAAAATGGGCAGAAGACCTAAATAGACATTTCTCCAAAGAAGATATACCGACTGCCAACCAACACATGAAAGAATGCTCAACATCATTAATCAGTAGAGAAATACAAATCAAAACTACAATGAGATATCATCTCACACCAGTCAGAATGGCCATCATTAAAAAATCTAGAAACAATAAATGCTGGAGAGAGTGTGGAGAAAAGGGAACACTCTTGCACTGCAGGTGGGAATGTGAATTGGAATAGCCACTATGGAGGTTCCTTAAAAAACTACCAATAGATCTACGATATGACCCAGCAAGCCCACCGCTGGGCATATACCCTGAGAAATCCATAATTCAAAAAGAGTCATGTACCAAAATGTTCATTGCAGATCTATTTACAATAGCCAGGAGATGGAAACAACCTAAGTGTCCATCATCGGATGAATGTATAAGGAAGATGTGTCACATATGTACAATGGAATATTACTCAGCCATAAAAAGAAACGAAATTGAGCTATTTTTAATGAGGTGGATGGACCTACAGTCTGTCATACAGAGTGAAGTAAATCAGAAAGAGAAAGACAAATACCATATGCTAACACATATATATGGAATTAAAGAAAAAAAATGTCATGAAGAACCTAGGGGTAAGACAGGAATAAAGACACAGACCAACTAGTGAATGGACTTGAGGATATGGGGAGAGGGAAGGGTAAGCTGTGATGGGGCAAGAGAGTGGCATGGACATGTATGCACTACCAAACCTAGAATAGATAGCTAGTGGGGAACAGCCGCATAGCACAGGGAGAGCAGCTCGGTGCTTTGTGACCACCTGGAAGGGTGGGATAGGGAGGGTGCGAGGGAGGGAGATGCAAGAGGGAAGAGATATGGGAACATATGTATATGTATAACTGATTCACTTTGTTGTAGGGCAGAAACTGACACACCATTGTAAAGCAATTATACTCCAATTAAGATGTAAAAAATAAATAAATAACCAAAAAGAAAGACACAGACCTACTAGAGAATGGCCTTGAGGATATGCGGAGGGCGGAAGGGTAAGCTGTGACAAAGTGAGAGAGTGGCATAGACATATATACACTACCAAACGTAAAATAGATAGCTACTGAGAAGCAGCCGCATAGCACAGGGAGATCAGCTCGGTGCTTTGTGACCACCTAGAGGGGTGGGATAGGGAGGGTGGGAAGGAGGGATATGCAAGAGGGAAGAGATACGAGAACATATGTATATGTATAACTGATTCACTTTGTTATAAAGCAGAAACTAACACACCATTGTAAAGCAATTATACTCCAATAAAGATGTGAAAAAAAGAAAAAGAAATCAGTGACGAATACTCTCCCCTCACTTTAGGCTGTTCCTGGTCAAAGAGCGGTGGTAGCAGCCCTCTAAAGTCCTGCGGTGTTAGTGTGACCTGTTTTGGAGGAGGTGCCTCTCTGGGCAAGAGCCTCAAGCAGTGGAGTGCTGGAGGGTACTCTTACTGGAACTCAAGAGGCGACTATCACATTGTCGGGAATTCTGTGAGCCAGCTTTTAAACACAGCTGTTATTAAAACTAAATCGTATACAGTAACAATTACATTACATACATTATATTGAAAACGAACATAATACATGATCAGAAGTCATCAATTCCTAATTATTTTCCTACATTTTACTATTAGCTATGCTCTTGAGGTTGTGCATATTTATCGTAACTGAATGATGGAAATGCATCTCTTCCCAACTCTGCATCAAAGGACATCAAGTTGGTAGCTTGAAATCGGCAAATGCTACAACACAGGGCGATTCTTCCAACCCTCGTCCTCCCCCACAGAGCCTGTTGTTAAACATTTACCTGCATGGCACTGGTTGAGATTGATCCACTCTGCAGATACCCTGGTGTGGTGGATATCCTCAGATCCAACCAGTGTTGTTATATACCATACCAGAGTCAAGAGCTAACTCACACTGTTATGTAAAGTGATAGTTTAAACCTGTGACCAAAGGATAGTTCACAAAAGATGTTTAACGTCTACCATTTATAACAATGTCCTAAGACGCCCATACTATGCCATTAAGAGACTTTTAAAAAAGGTATAGCTCAACACATGTCGGGATGTGGTGGGGGTGGGTGGGCAGGATCATGAACATCAGCAGAGGACTGAGACAAGTGCAGGTAAGATCTGATCAATTCCTATAGATTGTTACTTTGAGTATGAAATAAAGGGATAATTTTTGAAAGACCCTTCTGACTGGGTGTCTGCGGCTTCAAGTTTTGAACTTCTCACTCGACACTTTGTAAAAAAGTAAACTTATTAGCTAATTTAGGGCAAGGCAAAGAGAAGGGAGTCTCCACCCATCTTTGGCTAAACATTTCCCTTCAAACACTTCCGCAACTCTTTGAGCGCATTTCCTCATACGTAAAAGGGTGATAATAATGCTTAGCTTACAGAGCTATTGTGAGGTTATATGTGCTTAGCATACAGTGAACACAGAATAATGAAATGATAATGATTCTTCCTTGTATTTCCTGGGTCCTTCAAAAGTAGTCCCCAGGTCTAATTCATCTCTGCTCTTTGATTCTTCTTGTCCTGATTGGCTTCAGTTTCCCCCCACTGTAAAATACATACTGGAGTAGAATCAAACCGGCATTCCGTTGGCCAAAGTTGGCCTGCTTGGATGTGTTGTTTGGCCCATGTAAAGGGCTTAAAGAGGAAACCAGAGCCAACATTTGAAAATTGAGATATTTTACATAGAAATCTAGAATTTCATCTTCTCTTGAAAAATCAGGAGATGGGGCAACAATGAGTCCACATTCCTGCATGGCAACAATTGGCTAGAGCCAAGTGACAGCTGCCCCCTTAGGTGGAGCATGCACTGTCAATTGGCCAGACCCCATCTGGCCTGCTCTACTGATTTATGTAATCTGCTTGATTCTGCAGACATCTCAATTTGTGGCCCTCTGGACAACTGGAAGCAGTCTATGCCAGGAAAGGCATAGGCACTTACTGGCGGAATGAATAAATCTCCTACCCCTTTTTTTTTTCTCTCTCTACCATTTTCTTATCTAGCCATGTTAAGAAATCCCAGTTATTGAGTAAAGAGCTTCTCCCTTTGAAAAGTGAATTGAACAAGTCCGTTAGAGTCAGGAGAGTCTAAGTTATACTGTGGTAACAAACAACTCCTATATCTTAGTGCCTTACAACAAGGGTTTATTATTTGCTCACACACACAAACCTAGACACAAAATGAAAACATCCTCAGATTTTCACATGCATGGATAAGTATATGAGCGTGCCAGTATGTTCACAATCATGAATCAAATAAAAACTCTGGCAGATGAACATATGAACTCACACAGAACCCTATTTAGAGACTGATCAGCTTAGATTGTACAACCCTGTTTTCATAAGAGACATTAAAAGGCCCTGGGATCCAAGAAAGTAAAGGATGGAGGTACAAGAATATCCATCCTCAGTCAAGGAATTGCCCCATATAAAAAAAAACGGGTCTGAAAGCTTATATAAGCACCTACAGGCTTAAAAAAAGACAGTAAGAATTTTGGACATTAAGCAATTTGCAAATGCATACATAGGCAGTATTTTAGTGAGTTCTCCCCCTCTGGGCTTCTAGCTCAAGTGGGAGATGCACCCCAGGTGTCCATCAGGCAGAGAAATGGAGCTGGCCGGTGCAGGTCCAAGAGAGGGGTTAGGAGGCTGAAGTCCTCTATCTCCAGCAGGAGCTGTAGACAAAAGGAAAGGGGTCAGGGTCCGGTCACATCCATTTCCCCTCCCGGCTCTCCCCTCTTTTTTGTTCCACCCAATCAAGGCTTTGTCACCTGAACTGTATTGCACAGAGCTCTTCCTTGCTGGTTTGCCCATCTCAAGTCCTGCCTCCTCCAAACCCTCCATCACAGCCACCACATTTCTTTTTGTCAAGCCCAGCGTCTCTGAATATGCTCCTCCCTAGTTCAGACATTCCCTGGCTCCTCATCAACCACAGTTGCTGATCTAACCACCTAAGCCTGGCATGCCAGACCTTCGTGACTGGCAGCCTCTCCACCCTCATCCCCTCTGTTCCAGCAGTTCCCTCAGGGTGGCTGCTTCACTCACACTCCATACCGAATGCACCATTTTGGTCTGGTTGTGCCCAGCCTACCCTCTCAGCCTCCCCAGGTGCCTATCTCGCCTCCAGTCCTTCCTCCCCAGGCTCGTCAGTGAGATACAGCCGCAAAACACGACTTGTGAAGGCATCCGTGCTCCACCTTGAGACTGGAAGCTCCCTGAAGGCAGGAACAAGATCTCCTTCTGGACTAGGCTCTTACCACCTATGTATGTCCTTCCCAGGTCACAGCAGACTTCAGGGGTCTGGATAGAAAGCCCTGGGCTGGGAGTCAGGAGACCTGGTTCTTCCACTTGATATGCTGCATGCCCTAGGGTAAGTCCCTGCTACTCTTAGGGACTTGGTTTCCTTATTTCTTGACATCAGGGCACTGCACATTTGCTGTTGAGCACAACGCCCGATGAACCGATGATTCACTGAACAACCATCTACTGCCACTTCAAGAGTCAGACTGAGGAGCTTGGCTGCCTGGGCCCAAAGAGGTTCAACCCCCAACCCCCCTCCAACTCTGACTTCCCAGTCAGGCCCTGCTTAACACAACCGCCTCCCATTTCCCAACTATCCCCAACCCCCCATGTTCTCCTTTCAAAGACCAGGCTACCTGGTGCAACACAGGGCTGGAGCACGGAGATGGAGCCAGAAGGGGCCTGGGATGATTCTCTCAGAGCCAGCAGAGCCTCGGCCGCTTCCAGTTTTTGCTGCCACTCTGAGGAGGCAGCAACCGAGGCCTGGTCGGAAGCTTTGGGAGCCTGCAAAGCAAAGGATGTGAGAGAATGGGAGCTGGGAACCCACACCTGCCCCATGCCCCTTCAGTCCCCAGCCACCCTGAGGCCTTCTGCTCTTCTCCTTCACTAAGCTTGGCCCCTGCCAGGGTTCTGGACCCCACAATTTCCCCAGAATCCATGGCTGCAGTAGAAGGGGGTTAAGGGTGGCACAGGGCTGGAGGATCAGAGTTGAGCATCTAGGAACAAGGAAAGGAGAGGCCAGGGGATTTATCCCTCTGGCAGGCACATACTACCAGTAGAGAGAGAGGAGCAAGGATTTTGCAATATCTGCATGTGGGAGTCTGGATGCCAGCTGGCCATTAATCGTTGTGGCTTGGACAAGTCCGTTCCCCTGCTTGGACTGTCTTCTTTTCTGTATCTTATTTTTCTATATCTTTCCTGAGACACTAATTCCTCCCAGCTTTTTCAAAACTCCCAAGGCAACAGTAAAGATTATGGGAAGTCAGAGGTGTCTGTGTTTTAATCTGCAAGGCACCTGGAGTGACGTGATTACTGTCCCTGTCCAAGGACTGGTTCTTGCCTCCATATTCCCCAGTCAAGTTCCCCAAGGCACTTGAAGGGCCAGCTTGGCTCATCTCCAGGAACTTTTCTCTGGCCGTTATTAGACTCTCGCCTGGGTGAGATGGTGGGCCTCACCATCATGGCCCCCCTTCTCATCAGGAGCTTCTATCCCATCGATTTGTTTCATGTGGAATAACAGCCTCCAGTTGTCAAAGGCCTGCTATGTGGCAGGCCTTGTGCTAGTCCTCTTGTCAATGTTATAGGTGTAGAATATTGTCCCCTCTCAGTACACTGATAGGAAAATAGAGGCTCAGAGATGTAAAGTTACTTGTCCAAAGTCTCACAAATTGGAAACGGCAAAGCTGGGAGAGCTCTGTCGTTGCCCCATAGTCTGAGATGCCACCTCCTCCTCCTCCTCCTCCTCCTCCTCCTCCTCCTGCTCCTCTTCCACTTGCACCACACTGCCTCCACTTCCTCTTTCTTGCTCCCATGGCTTTAACAAGAAGTTTGGGCACTGAACAACAAAATATACAACTAGCTCCATGGTCCTTCTCTACTCACCTGCTGGGCAGGGCAGGGGCTCTGTGTGACTTCCTGGAAAGAGAAATTGTTAGTTGCTTCTTCAAGGGTGCTGGAGTCCGGGATAGAGACAAAGATTCCGAGACCAGACCGATCAGCAGAACTCCTTGGGAGCTTGCCTGCAGGAGCAGAGAGCACAGGTTGGAGTCCTTCCTCCCCAGGCTCATCAGTGAGATACAGCCGCAAAACACCACTTGTGAAGGCATCCGTGCTCCACCTTGAGAATGGAAGCTCCCTGAAGGCAGGAACAAGATCTCCTTCTGGACTAGGCTCTTACCACCTATGTATGTCCTTCCCAGGTCACAGCAGACTTCAGGGGTCTGGATAGAAAGCCCTGGGCTGGGAGTCAGGAGACCTGGTTCTTCCACTTGATATGCTGCATGCCCTAGGGTAAGTCCCTGCTACTCTTAGGGACTTGGTTTCCTTATTTCTTGACATCAGGGCACTGCACATTTGCTGTTGAGCACAACGCCCGATGAACCGATGATTCACTGAACAACCATCTACTGCCACTTCAAGAGTCAGACTGAGGAGCTTGGCTGCCTGGGCCCAAAGAGGTTCAACCCCCAACCCCCCTCCAACTCTGACTTCCCAGTCAGGCCCTGCTTAACACAACCGCCTCCCATTTCCCAACTATCCCCAACCCCCCATGTTCTCCTTTCAAAGACCAGGCTACCTGGTGCAACACAGGGCTGGAGCACGGAGATGGAGCCAGAAAGGGCCTGGGATGATTCTCTCAGAGCCAGCAGAGCCTCGGCCGCTTCCAGTTTTTGCTGCCACTCTGAGGAGGCAGCAACCGAGGCCTGGTCGGAAGCTTTGGGAGCCTGCAAAGCAAAGGATGTGAGAGAATGGGAGCTGGGAACCCACACCTGCCCCGTGCCCCTTCAGTCCCCAGCCACCCTGAGGCCTTCTGCTCTTCTACTTCACTAAGCTTGGCCCCTGCCAGGGTTCTGGACCCCACAATTTCCCCAGAATCCATGGCTGCAGTAGAAGGGGGTTAAGGGTGGCACAGGGCTGGAGGATCAGAGTTGAGCATCTAGGAACAAGGAAAGGAGAGGCCAGGGGATTTATCCCTCTGGCAGGCACATACTACCAGTAGAGAGAGAGGAGCAAGGATTTTTGCAGTATCTGCATGTGGGAGTCTGGATGCCAGCTGGCCATTAATCATTGTGGCTTGGACAAGTCCATTCCCCTGCTTGGACTGTCTTCTTTTCTGTATCTTATTTTTCTATATCTTTCCTGAGACACTAATTCCTCCCAGCTTTTTCAAAACTCCCAAGGCAACAGTAAAGATTATGGGAAGTCAGAGGTGTCTGTGTTTTAATCTGCAAGGCACCTGGAGTGACGTGATTACTGTCCCTGTCCAAGGACTGGTTCTTGCCTCCATATTCCCCAATCAAGTTCCCCAAGGCACTTGAAAGGCCAGCTTGGCTCATCTCCAGGAACTTTTCTCTGGCCGTTATTAGACTCTCGCCTGGGTGAGATGGTGGGCCTTACCATCATGGCCCCCCTTCTCAGCAGGAGCTTCTATCCCATCGATTTGTTTCATGTGGAATAACAGCCTCCAGTTGTCAAAGGCCTGCTATGTGGCAGGCCTTGTGCTAGTCCTCTTGTCAATGTTATAGGTGTAGAATATTGTCCCCTCTCAGTACACTGATAGGAAAATAGAGGCTCAGAGATGTAAAGTTACTTGTCCAAAGTCTCACAAATTGGAAACGGCAAAGCTGGGAGAGCTCTGTCGTTGCCCCATAGTCTGAGATGCCACCTCCTCCTCCTCCTCCTCCTCCTCCTCCTCCTCCTGCTCCTCTTCCACTTGCACCACACTGCCTCCACTTCCTCTTTCTTGCTCCCATGGCTTTAACAAGAAGTTTGGGCACTGAACAACAAAATATACAACTAGCTCCATGGTCCTTCTCTACTCACCTGCTGGGCAGGGCAGGGGCTCTGTGTGACTTCCTGGAAAGAGAAATTGTTAGTTGCTTCTTCAAGGGTGCTGGAGTCCGGGATAGAGACAAAGATTCCGAGACCAGACCGATCAGCAGAACTCCTTGGGAGCTTGCCTGCAGGAGCAGAGAGCACAGGTTGGAGTCCTTCCTCCCCAGGCTCATCAGTGAGATACAGCCGCAAAACACCACTTGTGAAGGCATCCGTGCTCCACCTTGAGAATGGAAGCTCCCTGAAGGCAGGAACAAGATCTCCTTCTGGACTAGGCTCTTACCACCTATGTATGTCCTTCCCAGGTCACAGCAGACTTCAGGGGTCTGGATAGAAAGCCCTGGGCTGGGAGTCAGGAGACCTGGTTCTTCCACTTGATATGCTGCATGCCCTAGGGTAAGTCCCTGCTACTCTTAGGGACTTGGTTTCCTTATTTCTTGACATCAGGGCACTGCACATTTGCTGTTGAGCACAACGCCCGATGAACCGATGATTCACTGAACAACCATCTACTGCCACTTCAAGAGTCAGACTGAGGAGCTTGGCTGCCTGGGCCCAAAGAGGTTCAACCCCCAACCCCCCTCCAACTCTGACTTCCCAGTCAGGCCCTGCTTAACACAACCGCCTCCCATTTCCCAACTATCCCCAACCCCCCATGTTCTCCTTTCAAAGACCAGGCTACCTGGTGCAACACAGGGCTGGAGCACGGAGATGGAGCCAGAAGGGGCCTGGGATGATTCTCTCAGAGCCAGCAGAGCCTCGGCCGCTTCCAGTTTTTGCTGCCACTCTGAGGAGGCAGCAACCGAGGCCTGGTCGGAAGCTTTGGGAGCCTGCAAAGCAAAGGATGTGAGAGAATGGGAGCTGGGAACCCACACCTGCCCCATGCCCCTTCAGTCCCCAGCCACCCTGAGGCCTTCTGCTCTTCTTCACTAAGCTTGGCCCTTGCCAGGGTTCTGGACCCCACAATTTCCCCAGAATCCATGGCTGCAGTAGAAGGGGGTTAAGGGTGGCACAGGGCTGGAGGATCAGAGTTGAGCATCTAGGAACAAGGAAAGGAGAGGCCAGGGGATTTATCCCTCTGGCAGGCACATACTACCAGTAGAGAGAGAGGAGCAAGGATTTTGCAATATCTGCATGTGGGAGTCTGGATGCCAGCTGGCCATTAATCATTGTGGCTTGGACAAGTCCATTCCCCTGCTTGGACTGTCTTCTTTTCTGTATCTTATTTTTCTATATCTTTCCTGAGACACTAATTCCTCCCAGCTTTTTCAAAACTCCCAAGGCAACAGTAAAGATTATGGGAAGTCAGAGGTGTCTGTGTTTTAATCTGCAAGGCACCTGGAGTGACGTGATTACTGTCCCTGTCCAAGGACTGGTTCTTGCCTCCATATTCCCCAGTCAAGTTCCCCAAGGCACTTGAAGGGCCAGCTTGGCTCATCTCCAGGAACTTTTCTCTGGCCGTTATTAGACTCTCGCCTGGGTGAGATGGTGGGCCTCACCATCATGGCCCCCATTCTCAGCAGGAGCTTCTATCCCATCGATTTGTTTCATGTGGAATAACAGCCTCCAGTTGTCAAAGGCCTGCTATGTGGCAGGCCTTGTGCTAGTCCTCTTGTCAATGTTATAGGTGTAGAATATTGTCTCCTCTCAGTACACTGATAGGAAAATAGAGGCTCAGAGATGTAAAGTTACTTGTCCAAAGTCTCACAAATTGGAAACGGCAAAGCTGGGAGAGCTCTGTCGTTGCCCCATAGTCTGAGATGCCTCCTTCTCCTCCTCCTCCTCCTGCTCCTCCTCCACTTGCACCGCACTGCCTCCACTTCTTCTTTCTTGCTCCCATGGCTTTAACAAGAAGGTTGTGCACGCAATAACAAAATATACAAGTAGCTCCGTCGTCCTTCTCACTCTACTCACCTGCTGGGCACGGCACAGGGTCTGTGTGACTTCCTGGAAAGAGAAATTGTTAGTTGCTTCTTCAAGGGTGCCGGAGTCCAGGATAGAGACAAAGATTCCGAGACCAGACTGATCAGCAGAGCTCCTTGGGAGCTTGCCTGCAGGAGCAGAGAGCACAGGTTGGAGTCAGGGACCAAGCCGGCCATGGAAAGGAGATGTGGGCATGTTTTAGGACAAGGATAGGAACCCAGGATGTCAGAGTTGGGAAGACCTTGAAGACCAGATAGTCCTACTCTTCATTTTGGGACTGGGGACTATGAGACCCAGAGAGAAGTATTTTTTTCCCCAGGGTCATATGGCAAGTTTCAGTAGGGTTAGAGATGGTACCCAGGTCTTCAGGACACCGGAAGTGGTCTGGGCAGTGGCTGAGGTGGAAGCTTCCCACACTGTCCCCAGACTCCTCCCCAGGGGTTGCACAGGGGTGGGCCTCAAGCTGATGTTCTCCTTCCCAACTGTGAGAGACTGGGGACTGCTTAGGTGAGCCTTTCCCCCTGACCGTCCCCCCTGACCCTACCTCCCTCCCAATCTGAGGCCTCATCCCACTGTGGACCTTTTTGACCGCACAGCCCGCCCACTCCGATCTCTCCAGCCCACCAACACTTGGTAGATAATATTGATGAGGTTTTATAGCTGGGGAAGCTAAGGCCCAAGGAGTAACTTGCCCAAAGCCACATCGAAATTGGGTGGTAGGACTGGTGACAGAACTACTCATGCTCTCTACACCCAAAACTCAGACCCCCTCCCTGGCCAGAGATACTCACTGGGGACTCCTGCTTGAATGGCCAACTTGTTGACATGGCTGTGAGCTTTGGGAGAGGTGGTCCCACTCTTTATCAGTCCTTCAGTCAGGTGCCTCTTTTGGCGTGGCCCCTGCTCTGACTTCAAGGCACTCTCAGCAGGCAAGATGCTGCAGTGTTCCCTAAAGTGGGGTATTGCAGGTCTAAAGTCAGTCACCTTTAGAGGAGGCCCACTCCCCTCCCCTTGTCAGACACCATACTCACAAGAAGAGGGCACACTTGTGACACTCGCAGACCTCGAAGAGGCAGAAGTGCTCCTGGTCCTTGATTTGGTCAGTGGTGCCGTGGTTGTGGCAGCAGGAACAGCAACATATAGCTCTTCTGGGGCCAAGTTCAATCCCCCATGGGGCTCCGGTCTCAAGTCCAGTGTTGGAGTCGGGGGGCTGCAGGGCACAGCAGGCATTTCTTAGGGATCCATGGTTCTAGAGCAAGGAGTGGAGGTCAGGGTGGCCACATGATCCCCTACCCACAACGTACTTCCTCTGCCCTTGGAAAACCCCATCTGAGGTGGCTGGATTCTTCTCCACCCAGCTCACCGCTGAAATGAGATTGTATCCTCCCTTCTTACTTTGTGTAGCCTCCTTCCCAGGGAGCTCCACTCATGCATAGGCAGGTTCCAAGAAACTCTTGGCATGGGTCCTGTATACTTTCAATCCAGTTACTAGTCCCTCTGCCTACCTTCACTCCACATAGACACCCTTTTCAGGCATGCACATGCACTCTCGTGCCCCCTTCGACAATTACTGCTTCCCTTTCTTATGCATCATCTTGTACTCTGCTATGTCCAGCTATTATTCCTGGCATCCACTTCCACAATTGTCTTCCTAACCTGCATTCATTCACTCCCTACTCATGATTCTATGCCCCTCTGCATTCAATTCTATTATTAGTCTCCTGTATGCCCTACATTCAATCTTCCTCTCACCTTCCATTCCGAGTTTTTTATCTTGCACCCCATCAAAATCTTAATTATTCTCTTGCTCCCTCTTTAAACTGACACCCCTTTGCATCTCATGAAATCATATCATTCTGCTGGATCTCAAGCCCCTGTTTCAATCATTATTTTCATTCATTCCCTCAATTATTTATCAAGTAGATGTTTGTTGATCCCCCCTATTGAATGCCAGACCCTGATCTAGTCAACAGCCAACTCCTCACTATACTAATTGTTCTCTTGCACCAAAACACCCTCTCAGCTTTCATGCAAACCCGTGCATTCCCTCCACAGCCTCCCAACAAACTTCCATGCTCCTCTCCAAGCTTCAGCAATTATGCTTGGGCTTCCCTGGTGGCGCAGTGGTTGAGAGTCTGCCTGCTGATGCAGGGGACACGGGTTCGTGCCCCGGTCCGGGAAGATCCCACATGCCGCGGAGCAGCTGGGCCTGTGAGCCATGGCCGCTGAGCCTGCGTGTCCGGAGCCTGTGCTCCGCAATGGGAGAGGCCACAACAGTGAGAGGCCCACGTACCACAAAAACAAAACAAAACATAAACACACACACAAAAAAAACTACAACAATTATGCTGTTATGCTTGAGCACACCTTCCCCTCCAGAGTGCACCACCTCCTCTCAGGCTGCAGGACCATTCCCTGCCACACCCACCTCAGAATCAAAAGGAGGGGCATAAGCCCTGCCCCAGGGGCCAGAGGCCAGGGTTCAGGAGGCCTCAGCGAGGGGTCATACCACAGGGCTTCAGCCAAGGGGGGCGGGGCGGGGTGAGGAGTAGGACGTGAGGGTGGCGGTGTGGCGGGGCGGAACATGAGGTACTAGGCTGAGGTGGAGGAGAGGAGAAGGGGTTGGGGATCCATAGCAGGAGGGAGGGAGGAAAGAAGAGTAGTGGAGAATGAGGGTCCTATTCCTGATGCCAGTCTGCGGTTACCCCAGCCTCCACCACGTCAGAATCAATCTGCTGGGACAGTGGACCTGAAGGAAGACTCAGCTCTTGCTCCCTTTCACGCTCTGCCTTCAAAGGTCAATGAGCTTCCAGCTCTGCCTTTCACCTCCCACTGCTATGGCCAGCGACCAATGAGCTTCATGCTCATTCAAAGGTCGCTGACCAAAGTCCCCCCCGATTCGTCGCTTCCCTCCCCGTTCTCCTCACGCTGGCTTTATTGGGCGGCCGGCCGTTTAACTCCGAGAGTGAAGTAGAGCTCTGTGCTTTCCAAACCTTGTTGGATGTGAAATACTGTACACGCATGCCTTTTAAACACACGTCCTTGGTATTTTGTAACTTACTTTTACAAAATTCAGCGTGTGTTTCTAAGGTCGCTCCGTATTCCTATGTCAGGGATTCTCAGGCAGGGGTTCTTAATTCACAGTCAGATTTTGCAGCCCCAGGGAACATTTGGCACCGTCTGGAGTCATTTTGGTCTTTATTCATGTGTCTCTGTTTCTGAATTCCCTGTTCTGTTCCACAGATAAATTGGTCTATTCCTGTGCCAGTACTATACTGTGTTAATTTTTATCTCTTGGTAAGACATCTTGATCTCTGGTAGGACAAGTCTTCACACCTTATTCATCATCTCCAGGCATATCTTCACTATTCTTCGCCTTTTGCCCTTCCTAAACTCTAAAATATAAATGTTAGGATCAGCATGACATGTTTCCTGAAAACTCATTTGCGGTAGATTTGGATTGCATTTTCATTGAATCTGTGGATCAGTTAAGGGAGAATTGGCTATCTTTATGATATTCAGCTTTCCTAGTCACCAACATGGGATGGCTCTCTATTTTTGTGGGTCTTCTTTAACGTTGGAATCTCTCAGCTTAGTATTCAGCTTTAACTTTTGTACGTTCAGATCTTGTACATCCTTTATTGCATTTATCCCAAGAACTCTAGAATGCTGTTGCTCTGGTGCTTGATATCTGGTTAAAATGACATTTTCTATCTGTATCTGATTTATAGAATTCCACTTGGCTTTTTAAAATATGCATTGATCTCGGGGGCTTCTCTGGTGGCACAGTGGTTGGGAGTCCGCCTGCCGGTGCAGGGGACATGGGTTCGTGCCCCAGTCCAGGAGGATCCCACATGCCGCGGAGCAGCTGGGCCCATGGGCCATGGCCGCTGGGCCTGCGCGTCCAGAGCCTGTGCTCCACGGCGGGAGAGGCCACAGCGGTGGGAGGCCCACATACCGCACACACACAGACACAGACACACACACTATATATATATATATATATATATATATATATATATATTGATCTCAAAGTCAGCCACTATGATAAACTCTGTGATATCTAATCTTGTGCCTATAAGTGGTGCACAGTTTTCTGTGAATCTGTGAGTAACAGAAGTAAGGTAATCAACTTACAGGTTTCTTACTGGCTGGCTAGGACATCCTCTACAGGGTCAAATAGAGATGGCAAAACTGGACATCTTTGGGTTATTCCTAATATTAAACAGAATGATGCCAACATTTCCATATTAAAATGGGCTTGCTGTGTTTCATTGTTTGTTTTAATTCTTCAATTCTTTCTTTCTTTCTCTGTTTCTCCTTTCTTTCTTTCTTTGTCTCCTTCCTTCTCTCTTTTGTTTCTTCCGTTCTCTCTCTCTTTTCTCATTCTTTCTTTCCCTTTATCAGATTAAGGAACATCCCTTGTACTTCTAGCTTAATAAGATTCTCTTAAAAATCATGAATAGATATAGGATTATACTTTTTTGGCCTCCATTGAAATGATCAAGACTCTAATCTTTTAATCTGTTAACACAGTGAGGGTTATTTATAAGATTTTTTTCACAATCTTTAGTGAAGTACACATCTTAGTGAATTTCCAGAAACTAAACATAAGCATCCAGTTAGCACCTGGAGCAAACAGCATAATGTACTGGCAACACACAAACCTCTCTCATGCTCCCTTCCATCTATAGTTTTTCTAATGTTAAACCAGATTTGCTCTCCTAGGATAGGTGTAACTTAGTTATGGTGTATCATGTTACGTGTACAGTGGTGGGTTCAGTTTGCTAAAGGTTTGCTTAGAATTTTTTGCATCTTCTGTTCACGAGGAAGATTGACTTGATGTTTCTCTCCTCATAGCATCTTTGCTGGTTCCAGGGTCAAGGATTTCTGGTCTCATAGACTAAGTTGGGCAAAAGTCCCTCTTTGCTATCCTCTGGCAGTGTTCATATAAGATTAGGAGTATGTGTCTTGAAACTATTTATTTATTTTTAACATCTTCATTGGACTATAATTGCATTACAATGTTGTGTTAATTTCTGCTGTATAACAAAGGGAATCAGCTATATGTATACATATATCCCCATATCCCCTCCCTCTTGCATCTCCCTCACCACCTCCTATACGACCCCTCTAGTTGGTCACAAAGCACCGAGCTAATCTCCCTGTGCTATGCAGTCGATTCCCACTAGCTATCTAGTTTATATTTGGTAGTGTACATATGTCCATGCCACTCTCTTACTTGTTTTTCTCTTTCTCACTTACTTCACTCTGTATGACAGACTCTAGGTCCATCTACCTCAATACAAATGACTCAATTTCATTTCTTTTTCTGGCTGAGTAATACTCCGTAGAATATATGTACCACAACATTTTTATCCATTCATCTGTTGATGGACAGTTAGGCTGCTTCCATGTCCTGGCTATTGTAAATAAAGCTGCAACAAACATTGTGGTACATGACTCTTTTTTTTTTAACATCTTTAGTGGCGTATAATTGCTTTAAAAGGGTGTGTTAGTTTATGCTTTGTAACAAAGTGAATCAGTTATACATATACATATGTCCCCATATCTCTGCCCTCTTGCATCATCCTCTGTCCCACCCTCCCTATCCCATCCCTCTGGGTGGTCACAAAGCACCGAGCTGATCTCCCTGTGCTATGTGGCTGCTTCCCACTAGCTATCAAGTTTACATTTGATAATGTATATAGGTCAATTGTACTCTCTCAACTCGCCCCAGCTTATGCTTGCCCCTTCCTGGGTCCTGAAGTCCATTCTATACGTCAGCGTCTTTATCCCGGTCCTGTCCCTAGTTCTTCAGAACCATTTTTCTTTTTATTAGATTCAATATATATGTGTTAGCATACGGAATTTGTTTTTCTTTTTCTCACTTACTTCATGCTGCATGACAGACTCTAGGTCCATCTACCTCAATACAAATGACTCAATTTCGTTTCTTTTTATGGCTAAGTAATATTCCATTGTATATATGTGTCACAAGTTTTTTATCTATTCATCTGTTGATGGACACTTAGGCTCCTTCCATGTTCTGGCTAGTGTAAATAGAACTTCAATGAACATTGTGGTATATGACTCTTTCTTTTTTATTTTTAACATCTTTAATGGAGTATAATTGCTTTACAAGTGTTTGTTAGTTTATGCTTTATAACAAAGTGAATCAGTTATATATATATATATATATATACGTCCCCATATCTCTGCTCTCTTGCATCTCCCTCCCTCCCAGCCTCCCTATCCCAGGTCTCTAGGTGCTCACAAAGCACCGAGCTGATCTACGTGTGCTATGCGGTTGCTTCCCACTAGCAATCTGTTTAACATTTGGTAGTGTATATTTGTACATGCCCCTCACTTACTTTGTCCTAGCTTACCCTTCCCCCTCCCTGTGTCTTCAAGTCCATTCTCTAGTAGGTCTGCATCTTCATTCCTTTCCATCCCCTAGGTTCTTTTTTTTTTGTTTAGCATCTTTTTTTTTAGTAAATTTATTTGTTTGTTTGTTTTTTTGGCTGTGTTCGGTCTTCCTTGCGGCACACGTGCTTTCTCTAGTTGCTTCGAGCCGTGGCTTCTCTTATTGCAGAGCATGGGCTCTAGGTGCACAGGCTGCAGTAGTTGTAGCAGACCAGCTTAGTAGTTAGTGGCTCATGGGCTGTAGAGCATTCGCTTAGTAATTATGGCGCCTGGCTTAGTTGCTCCGCGGTATGTGGGATCTTCCCGGACCAGGGCTCAAACCCGTGTCACCTGCACTGGCAGGCAGATTCTTAAACACTGTGCCACCAGGGAAGTCCCCAGCCCCTACGTTCTTCAGGACCATTTTCTTTTTTAGATTCCATATATACGTGTTAGCATACGGTATTTGTTTTACTCTTTCTCACCTACTTCACTCTGTATGACAGACTCTGGGTCCATCTACCTCAATATAAATAACTCAATTTCGTTTCTTTTTATGGCTGAGTAATATTCCATGGTATATCTGTGCCATAATTTTTTTCCATTTATCTCTTGATGGACACTTAGGCTGCTTCAGTGACCTGGCTAGTGTAAATAGAGCTGCAATGAACGCTGTGGTACATGATTTTTCTTTTTTCTTTCTTTTTTTTTTCCATCTTTAGTGGAGTAGAATTGATTTACAAAGATGTGTAGGTTTATGCTTTGTAACAAAGTGAATCAGTTATACATATACATAGGTCCCCATATCTCTGCCCTCTTGCATCTCCCTCCCTCCCACCCTCCCTATCCCAGCCCTCTAGTTGGTCACAAAGCAGCGAGCTGATCTCACTGTGCTATGCGGCTGCTTCGACTAGCTATCTAGTACATATTTGGTATGTATATACATCAATGGTACTCTCTCACCTCGCCCCAGCTTACTCTTGTCCCTCCCTGGGTCCTGAAGTGCATTCTCTACGTGTGCATCTTTATCCCGGTCCTGTCCCTAGTTCTTCAGAGCCATTTTTGCTTTTTTTAGATTTCATATATATGTGTTAGCATATGTTATTTTTTCTCCTCTGTCTGACATACTTCATTCTGTATGACAAACTCTAGGTCCATCCACCTCACTACAAATAACGTAATTTCGTTTCTTTTTAGCACTGAGTAATATTCCATGGTACATAGGTGCCAGAGGTTCTTTATCTATGTAACTGTCCATGGACAGTTGGGATACTTCCATATCTGGGCTATATATTGTACAGAGAGCTGCAATGAACATTGTGGTACATGACTCTTTCTTTTTCTTTTTTCTTTTTTAACATCTTTAGTGGACTATAATTGCTTTAAAAGGGTGTGTTACTTTATGCTTCATAACAAAGTGAATTAGTTATACATATATATATGTCCCCATATCTCTGCACTCTTGCATCTCCCTCCCTCCAACCTTCCTTTTCCCAGTCCTCTAGGTAGTCAGAAAGCACCGAGCTGATCTCCCTGTGCTATGCGGTTGCTTCCCACTGGCAATGGGTTTCACATTTGATAGTGTATATGTGTACATGCCACTCTCTTACTTTGTCCCAGCTTACAGTTCCCTCTCCCTGTGTCCTCAAGTCGATTGTCTAGTAGGTCTGCGTCTTTATTCCTGTGCAGCCCCTATGTTCTTCAGGACCATTTTTTTTTTTAGATTCCATATATATATATTAGCCTACAGTATTTGTTTTTCTCTTTCTCAGTTACTTCACTGTGTATGACAGACTGTAAGTCCATCTGTCTCAATACAAATGACTCAATTTTGTTCATTTTAATGTCTGAGTAATATTCCATTGTACATATGTGCCACAACTTTTTTTATCCATTCATCTGCTGATGGACACTTACATTGCTTCCATCTCCTGTATTTTGTAAATAGAGGTGCAGTGAACATTATTGTACATGACTCTTTGTGAATTATGGTTTTCTCAGGGTATACACCAAGTAGTCGGATTGCTGTGTCGTATGGTAGTTCTATTTTTGGTTCTTTAAGGAACCTCCTTAGTGGGTGTATCAATTTACTTTCCCAGCAACAGTGCAAGAAGGTTCCCTTTTCTCCACACCTGCTCCAGCATTTATTGTTTGTAGATATTTTAATCATGGCCCTTCTGACAGGTGTGAGGTGATACCTCATTGTAATTTTGATTTGCATTTCTCTCATGATTAGTGATGTTGTGCATTCTTTAATGTGTTTGTTGGCAATCTGTTTATCTTCTTTGGAAAAATGCCTATTTAGGTCTTCTGCCCATTTTTGGATTGGGTTGTTTGTTTTTTCTCATATTGAGCTGCATGAGCTGCTTGTAAATTTTGGAGATTAATCCTTTCTCAGTTGCTTCATTTGAAAATATTTTCTCCTAATCGAAGCATTGTCTTCTCATCCGGGTTATGGTTTCCTTTGCTGTGCAAAAGCATTTAAGTTTCATTAGTTCCCATTTGTTTATTTTTGTTTTCATATCCATTTCTCTAGGAGGGGGGTCAAAAAGGAACTTGCTGTGATTTATGTCATAGAGTGTTCTGCCTATGTTTTCCTATAAGAGTTTTATGGTGTCTAGCCTTACATTTAAGTCTTTAATCCATTTTGAGTTTATTTTTGTGTATGGTGTTAGGAAGTGTTCTAATTTCATGCTTTTACATGTAGCTCTTGGGTTTTCCCAGCACCACTTTTTAAAGAGGCTGTCTTTTCTCCATTGTATATTCTGGCCTCTTTTATCAAAAATAGGTTGACCATAGGTGCGTAGGTTTCTCTCTGGGCTTTCTATCTTGTTCCATTGATCTCTATTTCTGTTTTTGTGCCAGTACCATACTGCCTTGATTACTGTTGCTCTGTAGTATATTCTGAAGTCCAGCAGCCTGATTCTTCCAGCTCCATTTTTGTTTCTCAAGATTGCTTTGGCTATTCGGGGTCTTTTGTGTTTCCATAGAAATTGTGAAAATTTTTGTTCTACTTCTGTGAAAAATGCCGTTGGTAGTTTGATAGTTTTTGCATTAAATCTGTAGATTGTTTTGGGTAGTATAGTCATTTTTGCAATGTTGATTCTTCCAATCCAAGTACATGGTATATCTCTCCATCTGTTTGTATTGTGCTTAATTACTTTCGTCAGTGTCTTATAGTTTTCTGCATACAGTTCGTTTTTCTCCTCAGGTAGGTTTATTCCTACGTATTTTATTCTTTTTGTTGCAATGGTAAGTGAGAGTGTTTCCTTAATTTCTTTTTCAGATTTTTCGTCGTTATTGTATAGAAATGTAAGAGATCTCTCTGCATTAATACTGTATCCTGCTGCTTTACCAAATTCATTGATTAGCTCTACTAGTATTCTGGTAGCATCTTTAGGATTCTGTATGTACAGTATGTCATCTGCAAACAGTGATAGTTTTTCTTCTTTTCCAATTTGGATTCCTCTGATTTCTTTTTCTTCTCTGATTGCCGTGGCCCAAACTTCCAAAACTATGTTTAATAAGAGTGGTGTGGGTGGGCAGTCTTTTCTTGCACCTGACCTTAGAGGAAATGGTTTCGGTTTTTCACCATTGAGAACAATGTTGGCTGTGGGTTTGTCAAAAATGGCCGTTATCATGTTGAGGTATGTTCCCTCTATGCCTACTTTCTGGAGAGTTTTTATCATAAATGGGTGTTAAATTTTCTCAAAAGCTTTTTCTGCATGTATTGAGATCTTCATATGGTTTTTCTCATTCAATTTGTTAATATGGTATATCACATTGATTGATTTGCGTATGTTGAAGAATCCTTGCAGTCCTGGGTAAACCCCACTTGATCATGGTGCATGATCCTTTTAATGTGCCTTTGGATTCTGTTTGCTAGTATTTTTTTGAGGATTTTTGCATCTATGTTCATCAGTGATATTGCCCTCTACTTTTCTTTTTTTTGTGATATCTTTGTCTGGCTTTGGTATCAGGGTGATGGTGACCTTGTAGAATGAGTTTGGGAGTGGTCCTCCCTCTGCTATAGTATGGAAGAGTTTGAGAATCATAGATGTTAGCTCCTCTCTAAATGTTTCATAGAATGACACTTTTTATTAAGACTTGACCATTAAACAGCTAGGATGTTTGTTTTATTTACTTAAAAATTGTACTGTGGGTGATGTCTAACATATACACTTAGAGTCTGTACACAAACTTAAAATCTCCAACTTCATGGCAGTAGATCGGTGGTCCTGGAACATGAGCTTGAATCAGAATCACCCAGAGGGTTTGCTAAAGCACAGATTGCTGAGCTCCACATCTATAGTCTCAGATTAAAAATTCTGGGGTGAGACAAAGAATTTCCTTTTCTGACTAGCTCCCTGGTGATGCAGATGCTGCTGGAAGGGAACTGCACTTTGAGAACCATTGTACAAGTGAGAAGAGCAAAGGAGCCTCCAATTATCCATCACCCAACCACAACCATCGATAACTCATAGCCAATCTCAATTCACATATATCTTCTCCCCTACCCCTCTCCCAGATTATTTTCAGGAAAGCATCAGAACTCATCTTATTTTATTGGGAACTATTTCAACGCATGGCTCTAAAATATGAGCAATCCATTTTCCTCAACTTTTCATTTTGAAAACGCACCAGGTTTAAGAGTGAACATTCTTTTACTCAGAGTCTTATTATCCCATTGCTTTCTCTCTCTTTTTTTCTTCTTTGTTGCTTAATCACTTAACAGTTCCAAACATTTTATCCAATTACTTCAGAATGTATCTCCTAAGTAATAGGATATTCTCCTGTCTAACCACAGTACTATTATCAGGTCGAAGGGATTTACCAATGACATGATAATGTTATCAAAGTCCATGTACAGGGGCTTCCCCGGTGGCGCAGTGGTTGAGAGTCCACCTGCCGATGCAGGGACATGGGTTCGTGCCCTGGTCCGGGAGGATCCCACATGCCGCGGAGCGGCTGGGCCCGTGAGCCATGGCCACTGGGCCTGCGCGTCTGGAGCCTGTGCTCTGCAGCCCGAGAGGCCACAACAGTGAGAGGCCCGCGTACCACAAAAACAAACAAACAAACAAACAAAGTCCATGTACAGTCCATATTCAAATTTCCCCAATTGTCCCAATAATATCCTTTTGAGGACCAACAGTTCTATCAAGTATCATACATTGCATTCAACTGTCATGTCTCCTTAGTATCCTGTGGTCCCGAACATTCCCTCAACTTAAATCTTCCATGACAATGACATTTTCCAAGAGCCTCAGCTTGTTTGCTTGTAAAGTGTCCGCAATATGTGTTTGCCTGATATTTTCCTCTTGTTTAGATTTATGTCTTTAGGTTTAATATTCTTGGCAGGAATAAGCAGTCTGTGGCATTATATTTTGATACCATGTGGATATCCTGTTCTCCAAAATCATTCTCAGCTCTTGGCCTTAATTTTCTTTCAGGGTTTTGGGTCCAGTTTGATTATATTACTATGGTGGTTTAAACCGTGGTGATTCTCTATTTCTAGCATTCCTTTCTATTTTTGTTAGTGGGCTATTTTGCTGTAAAGATGAGCATCCCAGCCTCCCAAGACCCTCCGTTATTGTTGTCACTGCGTATTGCTGCGTTTGCAGCAACAAAAAAGATGAAAACCTGTTTATTTGTTGTGTTCAAAGAAATATGAAGAAAACAAAGTGAACAATATAAAGAGAAACGTAAGCAATTATAAGATGAATTTGACAAGAATTTCCTCTAACAGCGCAAACAGAATGGCAAAATCTGTTGCCTGAAATTGGAAGTAACTGTTCAGCAACAACTAAAAACAGTTCTTAACAATTATTAAGAGAACCTGAGGTTATAAATTTGGCCAGCTATAAAGTAGCTTGGATCTTGGGCGTGCCCACACACACACACACGCACTCTCTCTCACACACACAGACATTTTAAATGGAGATATAGTAAAAATAAATAAATAAATACAGTATTATTACAGTTACAGAATGTATGCTAGAGAATAGCAAAACCATATGCAACATTTTATGGAAAGCACAAGATCTGCAACTAAGCCCATATAACATAGCAACTTTGCACCAATATGAAAGAGTAATTGATTCAAAACATGAAAAAAAATTCAAATACCTTATTTTTCAAATACCTTCTCATGAGTCATGAGACATGAAACCTTGGCCAATTAATACTTTAGGTTTTCTCCAAGGACTTTCCAATTTGCATAGATATGATTGTATCCTACAAATCTGAACTTGTGGCGTAACGTCCAGGGAATCATTTCTATCACTTAGAAAAGAATTTGAGCAAATCACACATACACAAAAAATTCCCCCAATGTAGTGTCTGTATGAAGGACAGCAATCCAGCTCTTACATCAGAAATCAAATGTCATAGGTGTTTTAAATCAAGGGTCCGATTTTTCTCTTATTTTTCTTTCCAATGTATGATACATATGGAGAACATAGGTACTTAGGTTTCTAAAGTAGACTATGTCATGAATATAGTTATTGAAGTCATTCAGTAAATGCAGTGAATCATTGTAGGTTTATTTTGTCAGTCTCACTAGAGGTTTGTAACTTTTACTGATCTTTTCAAAGAACCAGATATTTGTTTCATTGATTTTCTCTATTGTTTTTCTGTTTTCAATTTCATTGATTACTGGACTTATCTTTAGTGCCCCCTTTCTTCGGTTTGTTTTGGATTTATTTTGCTCTTCTTCTTCTAGCTTCCTGAGGTGAGAACTTAGATTACTGACTTGATACTTTTCCTTTTCCTTAAGGTACGCCCTTAATGATGTAAATTTCCCTTCCAGAAACGCTTTAGCTTCATCCCACACATTTGGATATGTTTTGTAATCATTTCCATTCAGTTCAATTCACTTCGTGATGTGCTGGATCAAGTGGACTCCTTACCACTGAGTGGTAGTGAAAGTCCTGAAATCATCCCAGGAGGGAGGGGGAGGGGTTCTGTCTTACTACCTAGTGGAGGTATATATAATTCCAGAATCTCCACGTGATTGGTTTCCACTGACTTGTGGGGCACGGGCAGGCTGGTCCCTGTTTCCTCCAGTACAATGTGAAATTCTTGGCTCCCCACTGGACCTTTGCTGGCTTGAGGGGTGTCAGGCCATAATCTGTTTTTTTTTAGCCCCGTACTGTTTGGCTGGTGTAGAGCAGTTACAGTCAAAACCTTTTCTGACAACAAATACCGTACGCTAACACATACTCTAAGAAAAAAAAATTGGTCAGAAGAACCTAGGAGCAAGACGGGAATAAAGATGCAGACCTACTAGAGAATGGACTTGAGGTTACGGGGAGGGGGAAGGGTAAGCTGGGACAAAGTGAGAGAGTGGCATGGACATCTATACACTACCAAACGTAAAAGAGATAGGTGGTGGGAAGCAGCCGCATAGCACAGGGAGATCAGCTCGGTGCTTTGTGACCACCTAGTGGGGTTGGATAGGGAGGGTGGGAGGGAGGGACATGCAAGAAGGAAGAGATATGGGGACACATGTATATGTATAACTGATTGACGTTTTTATAAAGCAGAAACTGACACACCAATGTAAAACAATTAGACTCTAATAAGGATGTTAAAAAAAAAACCTTTCTGTCTTGCTGGCTTCCCTATTCCTGATCCTTATGCTAGAGAGAGCAGACATTTGTTTCGGCTGGGCTTCGTTATTGTTGCTGTTGTTGTTGTTATTGTTGTTGTCGTTGTTGTTTTGTCTGTGCCTTTTGGCATTTCTCTCCCTATCTGGCTTCAGCTCCAAGCCTGGGATATGCGATGCAATAAGAAAACCCAGGGAACACACCACCGTGTCCTTCCTCTGGTTCTGAGATCCTTAGTTGTTCTGCCTTCTCCTACCCACACTGCAGAGTCTTATGATTATTTTATATATGGCCCCCAGAGTTTTAAGTTGTACACGGGAGAAGAATAGGGAAATGCACATCCACTCTATTTTCCATGAAGCAGAATTGTCTATAAGAATTTAATCATAAATTCTAATCTTTAGCATCAGTCTGAATTTAAAATTAAATTTAAATTCAATTTGAATCCAACTGAATTGTATTTTAAATGAAAATTAGAATTAAATATAGCGCCCAACAGAAGACAAGATCCAGCCTCATCCACCAGAACACAGGCACTAATCCCCTCCATCAGGAATCCTACACAACCCACTGAACTAACCTTAGCCACTGGGGACAGACACCAAAATCAATGGAAACTACAATCCTGCAGCCTTTGAAAAGGAGACCCCAAACACAGTAAGTTAAGCAAAATGAGAAGACAGAGAAAGAAACAGCAGGTGAAGGAGCAAGGCAAAACCCTACCAGACCTAACAAATGAAGAGGAAATAGGCAGTCTACCTGGAAATGAATTCAGAATAATGATAGTACAGATGAACCAAAACCTTGGAAAAAGAATGGAGAAAATACAAGAAAGGTTTAACAAAGACCTAGAAGAAATAAAGTGCAAACAAGCAGAGATGAACAACACAATAAATGAAATTTAAAATTCTCTAGAAGGGATCAATAGCAGAATAACTGAGGCAGAAGAACGGATAAGTGACCTGGAAGATAAAACAGTAAAAATAACTACTGCACAGCAGAATAAAGAGAAAAACAATGAAAAAAATCGAGGACGGTCTCAGAGACCTCTGGAACAACATTAAATGCACCAACATTCAAATTATAGGGGTCCCAGAAGAAGAAGAGATCAAGAAAGGAACTGAGAAAATATATGAAGAGATTATAGTGGAAAACTTCCTTAATATGGGAAGGAAATAGTTCATCAAGTCCAGGAAGTAAAGAAAGTCCCATACAGGGTAAATCCAAGGAGAAACACGACAAGACACATACTAATCAAACTATCAAAAATTAAATACAAGGAACAAATATTAAAAGCAGCAAGGGAGAAACAACAAGTAACACATAAGGGAATCCCCAAAAGTTTAACAGCTGATCTTTCAGCAGAATCTCTGCAAGCCAGAAGGGACTGGAAGGACATATTTAAAGTGATGAAACAGAAAAACCTACAACCAAGATTACTCGACCCAGCAAGGATCTCATTCAGATTTGAGGGAGAAATTAAAAGTTTTACAGACAAGCAAAGCTAAGAGAATTCAGCATCAACAAACCAGCTTTACAACAAATGGTAAAGTAAAGTCTCTAGGCAGGAAACACAAAGAAGGAAAAGACCTACTATAATAAACTCAAACCAATTGAGAAAATGATACTAGGAACACACATGTCGATAATTAACTTAAAGGTAAAAGGATTAAATGCTCCAACCAAAAGACACAGACTGGCTGAATGGATACAAAATCAAGACCCATATAAATGCTTTCTACAAGAGACTCACTTCAGACCTAGGGACACATAGAGACTGAAAGTGAGGGGATGGAAAATGATATTCCAGGCAAATGGAAATCAATAGAAAGCTGGAGTAGCAATTCTCATATCAGACAAAATAGACTTTAAACAGAGACTATTACAAGAGACAAAGAAGGACAGTACATAATGATCAAGGGATCAATCCAAGAAGAAGATATAACAATTGTAAATATTTATGCATCCAACATAGGAGCACCTCAATACATGAGGCAAATACTAACAGCCATAGAAGGGGAAATTCACAGTAACACAATCATAGTAGGGGACTTTAAAACCCCACTTTCACCAATGGACAGATCATCCAAAATGAAAATAAATAATGAAACACAAGCTTTAAATGATACATTAAACAAGATGGACCTAATTGATATTTATAGGACATTCGATCCATAAACAACAGAATACACATTCTTCTCAAGTGATCATGGAATGTTCTCCAGGATAGATCATATCTTGGGTCACAAATCAAGCCTTGGTAAATTTACGGAAATGGAAACCATATCAGGTATCTTTTCCGTCCAAAACTCTATGAGACTAGATATCAATTACAGGGAAAAAATCTGTAAGAAATAGAAACCCATGGAAGCTAAACAACACACTACTAAATAACCAAGAGATCACTGAAGAAATCAAAGAGGAAATCAAAAAATACTTAGGAACAAATGGCAATGAAAACACAAAGAAACAAAACCTATGGGATGCAGCAAATGTAGTTCTAAGAGGGAAGTTCGTAGCTACACAAGACTACCTTAAGAAACAAGAAACATCTCAAATAAACAATCTAACCTAACACCTAAAGCAATTAGAGAAAGAAGAACAAAAAACCCCCAAAATTAGCAGAAGGAAAGAAATACTAAAGATCAGATCTGACATAAATGAAAATGAAATGAAGGAAATGATAGCAAAGATCAATAAATCTAAAAGCTGGTTCTTTGAGAAGATAAACAAAATTGATAAACCATTAGCCAAACTTATCAAGAAAAGAAGGGAGAAGACTCATATCAATAGAAATAGAAATGAAAATGGAGAAGTTAGAACTGACACTGCAGAAATACAAAGGATCATGAGAGATTACTACAAGCAACTCTATGCCAATAAAATGGACAACCTGGAAGAAATGGACAAATTCTTAGAAATGCACAACCTGCCAAGACTGAATCAGGAAGAAATAGAAAATATGAACAGACCAATCACAAGCACTGAAATTGAAACTGTGGTTTAAAATCTTCCAACAAACAAAAGCCCAGGACCAGATGGCTTCACAGGCGAATTCTGTCAAACATTTAGAGAAGAGCTAACACCTATCCTTCTCAAACTCTTCCAAACAATATCAGAGGGAGGAACACTCCCAAACTCATTCTACAAGGCCACCATCACTCTCATACCAAAACCAGACAAAGATGACTCAAAGAAAGAAAACTACAGGCCAATATCACTGAAGAACACAGATGCAAAAATCCTCAACAAAATATTAGCACACAGAATCCAACAGCACATTAAAAGGATCATACACTATGATCAAGTGGGATATATCCCAGGAATGCAAGGATTCTTCAATATGTGCAAATCAGTCAATGTGATACACCATATGAAACAACTGAAGGAGAAAAACCATATGATCATCTCAGTAGATGCAGAGAAAGCTTCTGACAAAATTCAACACCCATTTACGATAAAAACCCTCCAGGAAGTAGGCATAGAGGGAACTTTCCTCAACATAATAAAGCCCATATATGACAAATCCTCGGCCAACATCATCCTGCATGGTGAAAAATTGAAAACATTTCCACTAAGATCAGGAAACAGACAAGGCTGCCCACTCTCACCACTCTTATTCAACATAGCTTTGGAAGTTGTAGCCACAGCAATCAGAGAAGAAAAGGAAATAAAAGGAATCCAAATTGGAAAAGATGAAGTAAAGCTGTCACTGTTTGCAGATGACATGATACTGTAAATAGAGAATCCTAAAGATGCTACCAGAAAACTACTAGAGCTAATCAATGAATTTTGTAAAGTAGCAGAACACAAAATTAATGCACAGAAATCTCTTGCATTCCTATACACTAATGATGAAATATCTGAAAGTGAAATCAACAAAACACTCCCATTTACCATTGCAAGAAAAAGAATAAAATATCTAGGAATAAACCTACCTAAAGAGACAAAAGACCTGTATGCAGAAAATTATAAGACACCAAAGAAAGACGTTAAAGATGATACAAGTAGATGGAGAGATATATCATGTTCTTGGATTAGAAGAATCAAACTTGTGAAAATGACTCTACTACCCAAAGCAATCTACAGATTCAATGCAATCCCTATCAAGCTACTACCATTTTTCACAAAACTAGAACAAAAAAATTTCAGACTTTGTATGGCAACACAAAAGACCCTGAATAAGCAAAGCAATGTTGAGAATGAAAAACGGAGCTGGAGGAATCACGCTCCCTGTCTTCCGACTATACTCCAAAGCTACGCTAATCAAGACAGCATGGTACTGGCACAAAAACAAAAATATATGTCAGTGGAACAGGATAGAAAGCCCAGAGATAAACCCATGCATATATGGTCACCTTATCCTTGATAAAGGAAGCAAGAATATATAGTGGAGAAAAGACACCCTCTTCAATAAGTGCTGCTGGGAAAACTGGACAGCTACATGTAAAAGAAAGAGATTAGGACACTCCCTAACACCATACACAAAGATAAACTCAAAATGGATTAAAGACCTAAATGGAAGGCCAGACACTATCAAACTCATAGAGGAAAATATAGGCAGAACACTTTATGACATGAATCACAGCAAGATTCTTTTTGACCCACCTCCTAGAGAAATGGAAATAAAAACAAAAATAAACAAATGGGACCTAATGAAACTTAAAAGCCTTTACACAGCAAAGGCACGATAAACAAGACGAAAAGACAACCCTCAGAATGGGAGAAAAAGTCTACAAATAAAGCAACTGACAAAGGATTAATCTCCAAAACATACAAGCAACACATACAGCTCAATATCAAAAAAAAAAATCCAATCCAAAAATGTGCAAAAGACCTAAATAGACATTTCTCCAAAGAAGATATACAGATTGCCAAGAAACACATGAAAAAATGCTCAACATCATTAATCATTATAGAAATGCAAATGAAAACTACAATGAGATATCATCTCACACCGGTCAGAATGGCCATCGTCAAAAAACCAGACTTCCCTGGTGGCGCAGTGGTTGGGAGTCCGCCTGCCGATGCATGGGACATGGGTTCATGTCCCGGTCCAGGAGGATCCCACATGACGCGGGGCGGCTGGGCCCATGGGCCATGGCCGCTGAGCCTGCGTGTCCAGAGACTGTGCTCCGTGGTGGGAGAGGCCACAGCAGTAAGAGGGGGAAAAATCTACAAGCAATAAATGCTGGAGCGGGTGTGGAGAAAAGGGAACCCTCTTGCACTGTTGGTCTGAATGTAAGTTGATACAGCCACTATGGAGAACAGTATGGAGCTTCCTTAAAAGACTAAAAATAGAACTACCATACGACCCAGCAATCCCACTACTGAGCATACACCCCGAGAAAACCATAATTCAAAAAGAGTCATGCACCAAAATATTCATTTCTGCTCTATTTACAATAGCCAGGACATGGAAGCAACCTAGGTGTCCATCAACAGATGAATGGGTAAAGAAGATGTGGCACATATATACAATGGAATATTACTCAGCCATAAAAAGTAACGAAACTGAGTTATTTGTAGTGAGGTGGATGGACATAGAGACTGTCATACAGAGTGAAGTAAGTCAGAAAGAGAAAAAGAAATACAGTAGGCTAACAGATATATATGTAATCTAAAAAAAGAAAAAAGAAAAAATGGTCAGAATAACAGGGACAATATGGGACTAAAGATGCAGACCTACTAGAGAGTGAACTTGAGGATACAGAGAGGAAGAAAGGTAAGCTGGGACAAAGTGAGACAGTGGCATGGACATATATACACTACCAAACGATAAATGGATAGCTAGTGGTAAGCAGCCACATAGCACAGGGAGATCACCTCGGTGGGTTGTGACCACATAGAGGGCTGAGATGGGGAGTGTGTGAGGGAGCGAGATGCCAGAGGGAAGAGTTATGGGGACATATGTATATTTATAACTGATTCACTTTGTTATAAAGCAGAAACTACCACACCATTGTAAAGCAATTAGACTCCAATAAAGATGTTAAAAATATTAAATATAGTGTTGAGTTTAATCCATCTATCTTTGATTAAAAATTATAACAAGAAGTAAGCAGTTCTCTCTGAGAATCCATTTGAAAATACACAGAACAAACAAACGTGTGGCTTGAAAAAATAGAAAATAACATTCAGAACATTCCCAGATAAATCAGGAATAATTAAATGAACTTCATCATAGGTAAAACCCACATTTTATGTTGGAATGATAGTTTCCTCTGGATAGTGTTCAGTCCCTAATTTTGGATGTTTTACCAAATTTCTAAGGTATATCTGCTTTGTTGAGTTAATATTCAGAAATATACACTTCATCTTCAAAATAAAAATGATTATGCCTGTAAAAGCTGCTAACATGACAATCAGGAAATCCAGTAAATGTGGCAGATTGGTCATTTGGTAAACTCACTAATTTTAGTAGAGACACAAATTTTGTGGTCATGCAACATTACAAAACTTAACAGGGAAAATTCTGAACAAAGGGGGCTCTCTGTCTCTCCGAGCCACTGTTCATCTGTGAAAATGCATGGAAGGAGGAGCTCACTGTTGGCCAAATGAGACAAATGGATCCTGAACCTCTTACAGTGGGTCACTCTTGTAGATTTTGTGTGTTTATGGCCTTTTGGACGTTGATCAATAGTAATGAGAGCTAATATTTCGGGTAGGCCTTAGCTCTTTGCTATTTAGTGTAGATAACGCACTAAATGCTTTGCAAACATTGTCCCATTTAATCCCTACAACCCCCCTATTATTATCCTCTGTTTGGCCAATTGGGAATCTTAGGCTGAGAGAGACTAAGTACTTTGCCCAAAGTCACACAGCTAAGTAGTGGTAGAGCCAAGTTTCAAATTAAAAATTGCCTCTCTTAAATATTATAGTGTTATTTGGGGGCTCCTGGCAACTTTCCAGACATATTTATCGAAGGCACCAGAATATCTTGAGAAGTCAAGCCCTGAACAAACTGGCTGTGAATAAATTAGCAGGCATCCCCTACAGTTCAAAGGGCTTTACAGGCCCACATACTGTATGTAAACTCGGGTTTTAGGCTGCCATTGAGGATCTTTGCTCAATGACCAAGTGATATTTGTTGGATAGGCAGAGATTGATTCAAAAGGAGAAGGATGGAGCTCTATTTCCACACCATAGTGTGAAGAGTGGTCTCTTGGGTCCCTCCTACTTTTTACCCCAAATTCTATCAGTAACCAAAAGGGTTGTGGGCTGCGTCAATATAAAAACAAGCCATTTCAGTGGAAAATACTAACTTGGTGCTATGGAATTATGAAAACCAAGATTGGTTGTTCAAATGAATCTGTTTCTCACTCTTCATATGGGAGATAGCTGCAGCTCCACCGCCGCCGCCCCCCCCCCATCTGCACTCTTACTCCCTTGAAGCTCTCAGCTTCCTGAAGTGACTAGAGGTGAAATTAGTTGTGACCTGGAGGTATTAGTCAGGCTAGCTGCCAAATATCCAGGTGAAAACCTGATTATATTTAAGCCATGGTGGCCAAAAATACTCCCCATTAAACCGAATTAGGAGATAATTTGGTGACCAAACACTGGCTTGGCAATCATTATGCCTCAAAGGTTCCACTGAAAGTGAATCTATTTGAGAGTGACAACTTTGAGAGCAAAGATGGTGTCTTATACACCTTTGCTTAATGCACCTGTTGTGGTCCCTTTCACATGGTTGGTGACCCAAAAAGTTATTCCTTGGGAGACATGTAAGTACAAGCACAGTTTACTGCCCAGCAACAAGCACCCTGATAGACAAGCACAGTGAAAGATTGTACAGGAAGTCAGCCAAAATGGCAGAAGAAGGACCTCTGAAAATTCTCTCCTCCCTTAAAGCAATGAGAAAACTGGCCAAAATGTTCAGAATCAATGTTTTCAGAACTCTAGGAATTCACCAAAACTATGCAACAACCACAGATATGTTTATTCTAGAAAAACAGCTGAATCTCAGTAGGAAGAGTGAGCTAGGTAGCATTTCAACTAATCCTGTTCTCATGTCCCTCTATCCAACTCTGTGGTAGCTTTGATTACTAACAGCCTGCAATCACGGTGAAAACCGGCCGCCTGGCAGCCACCAGAGGGAGAGAAATGGCATGGGCCTACTGCAAAGCCTCATTCCCAGAGAACTGTCATCATTTGACCTGTCTGGTCGTTCCCTGGAACACCCCACTTGGTTGGCTGTCTCTGACTCAGAGCTTATCCCGTTTGAAATTCTTTTTCCCTGAGGGCATTTGTCAAAAACATTTAGAGCCACAAACAGAACCCAATAATACATTAAAGGAATCATACACCATGATCAAGTGAGATTTATCCCAGGTGGTCAAGGATTTTTCAGTATCCACAAATCAATCAATGTGATACACCACATTAACAAACTGAAGAATACAAACCACACGGTCATCTCAAAAGTTGCAGAAAAAGCTTCTGATAAAATTCGACACCCATGTGTGATCAAAATTCTCCAGAAAGTGGGCATAGAGAGAACATACCTCAACATAATAAAGGCCATTTATGACAAACCCACAGCTAACATCATACTCAATGGTGAAAAGCTGAAAGAATTCCCTCTAAGATCAGGAACAAGACAAGGCTGCCCACTCTCACCACTTTTATCCAACATAGTTTTAGAAGTCCTAGCCACAGCAATCATAAAAGAAAAAAAGAAATAAAAGAAATTCAAATCGGAAAGGAAGGAATAAAACTGCGAATGTCTGCAGATGACTTGATGCTATACATAGAAAACCCTAAAGACACCACCACAAAACTTCTAGAGCTTCTCAATGAATTTGGTAAAGTTTTAGGATACAATTAACATACAGAAATCTGTTGCATTTCTGTATACTAACAATGAAGTATCAGAAAGAGAAATTAAGGAATCAATCCCATTCACCATCGCAACAAGAAGAATAAAACATCTCGGAATAAACCTAGCTAAGGCGGCAAAAGACCTGTACTCCAAAAACTATAAGATGCTAAAGAAAGAAACTGAAGACAACACAAACAGATGGAAACGTACACCGTGTTCTTGGACTGGAAGGACCAATATTGTTAAATTGACCATACTACCCGAGGCAGTCTACAGATTCAACACAATCCCTATCAAAATACCAATGGCAGGGCTTCCCTAGTGGCGCAGTGGTTGAGAGTCCGCCTGCCGATGCAGGGGACACAGGTTTGTGCCCCGGTCCGGGAAGATCCCACATGCCGTGGAGCAGCTGGGCCCGTGAGCCATGGCTGCTTAGCCTGCGTGTCCGGAGGCTGTGCTCCACAATGGGAGAGGCCACAAGAGTGAGAGGCCCGCGTACCACAAAAACAAAAACAAACAAACAAAAAAACCAATGGCATTTCTCACAGAACTAGGACAAAAAAAAATTTTAATTTGTAAGAAAACACAAAAGACCCTGAATAGTCAAAACAATCTTGAGGGGGAAAAAAAAACATTTAGAGGCAATTAATTATCATTGCAGCTGCCTCAGGCAGTGGGCCACACTTGGGGCAAACAATCGGCAAACCAATATCTTATAAGGGAAACCTAGGTAATGAGATGTCCATAGGGACTTTGTAAAGCTATGACATATCCTTAGGAAACTTGGAGGCCTGGTACCTTCCCAGGATGATGGCAAGCTCTGGAAAGACCCAAAAACGAGGAGAAATCAAAGCTAAATCAGAACTGACAAATAGCAGGCAGAGTTTTGAAGCCATACACACAGACCTCCTTGGCAAAGACTGGGAAACTTAGCAGTTACAGGCATTTGAAGACATTTCTGTGCAATCGTTTGGTAACCACCAAGCTAACCCAGTGGTGAATTTGGTAACCACACACAACAGAGGATGCAGAAGTCCAGAAAAGCCACTAAAAAGTCAAATGACAGCAAAAATACCCACAACAAACAGCAACAACAAAACCTGGAAAGGAGGCAGTATCTGAATTCCAGAGTTGCCACATTCTATCATTGAAAATGTCCAGCTTTCCACCAAAACGTATCAGACATGCAAAGAAGCAGGAAAGTGTGGGAGATACACCACATGGATGTCCAGACATTGGACTGACTAGAAAGAGACTTTAAATCAGCTATTGTAAACATGTTCAAACATCTAATGGAAGCCATGTCTTATGAATTAAAGGTAAGCATGAGAATGATGGCTCATCAAATAGAGAATATCATCAAAGAGATAGAAATCGTTTTAAAAATACCAACTAGAAATTCTGGAGCTCAAAAATATATGAACTGCAATGAAAAATTCACTAAAGAGTCTCTACAGAAATTAGAACTGGCATGATGAAACAAAATCATCAAGCATGAAATTTAGAGACAATTGAGATTGTGCACTCTGAGGAAAAGAAAGAAAAAAGAATGAAGAAAAATGAACAGAGCCTCAGAGGCCTTGTAGGGCATGATTAAGCACACCATCTTATGCATAATGAGAGTCCCTGGAGGAGAGAAGAGGAGAAAAAGGGGAAGAAAGAATAAGGGGAAAACATGGCCCCAAACTCCCCAAATTTGATTAAAATTATTAATCTAGTTAAAAAGATCTGAAATGCCACGGAGGATAAACTCAAGGAGATCTGTACCTAGAACCAGCTTATTCAAGCTGATGACAGTCAAGGACAATGAAAGAATGTTGAAAGCAAGGAGACAAGCAGCTCATCACATACAAGGGATTAGCAGCTGACTTCTCATCAGAACCTTTGTGGAACAGAAGAGAGCGGGTAGTCACCTTCAAAGTGCTGAAAGAAAAAATCCCATCAACCAAGACTATTCTATCCAACAAAACTCTCTCTTCAAAAGCGAAAGGAAGATAAAGCCATTCTCAGACAAAGAAAAGCTGAGTGAATATATTGCTAGCAGACCTGCCCTAGAAGAACTACTACGCTGAAATCCCCAAAAGGCACTAGAGAGTGACTTGAATCCACCTGAAGAAACAAAGAGCATCACTAAGCGTAACTAAGTGGGCACTTATAAAAGACAACATCAGTGTATTGTTGTTTGTAACTCTTTTCTACCTTTGTCTGGTTTAGAAGAGAAGTGCATAAAGCAATGATTATAAAACAATCTGGATGGGCTTAAAGCTAAGGTATAAAGATGCAATTCTGGGGGACAATAATAGTACAAAGAAGGTGGTGGGTCCAGAGGTATACAGGAGCAAAGTTTTTGTATAATATTAAAATTAAGTTGCTATTATTCTGAGTTCAGTTCTTTTAAGTTAAGACCTTAATTTTCAACTATGAGCTCACCACTAAGAAAATAATTCAAAAACAATAAGAGGATGAAAGTGGTATGTCAGAAAATATCTATTTAACACAAAATGGCACCTCAGTGGTAAGAGAGAGGAACATAAAGACACAAGGGAAAAAACCAAAAATGGTTGACATAAATCCCACCTTAACAGTAATCACATTAAGTGTAACTAGAATGAACACTAAAAGGTAAAGCAGATATTGGCAGAATGTCATACAGATAGAAAGCAGAATGGTCGTTGCCAGGGGCTGGGGGGAGAGGGGAGGAATGGAGAGTTAGTGTTAAATGGGAACAGAGCTTCATTTAGGGAAAATGAAGATGTTCTGGAGATGAATGTGGTGATCGTTACACAACAGTGTGAATATACTTAATGACACAGAACTCTATGCCTAAAAATGGTTAAATGTTAAATTTTATGTTATGTTTTATTTTATTTTTTTCTTTATAAAAAGGAAAAAATGGAGAAACATCCCCTGCCCATTGATGGGGAAACTTAATATTGTTAATTTGGCAATACACCCCAAAATTATCTACAGATTCAATGCAATCTCCAACAAAATCTCAGCTGACTTCTTTGAAGAAATAAATAAGCTGATCTCAAAACTCACACGGAAATTGAAGCATCCAAGAATAGCCAAAGCAATCTTGAGAAAGAATATTAAGTTGGACGGCTCACACTTTCCAATTTCAAATCTTGCTACAAAGCTCCAGCAATCAAGAGAGTGTGGGTTTGGCATAACGGTAGTTATATAGAGTAATGGAATGGAATTGAAAACCCATCAATTAACTTTCACATTTATAGTCAATTGAATTTTCAAACAGGATGGCAAGATAATTCTATGGGTTAAGGAAGGGTGTTTTCAACAAATGATGCTGGGACAACTGGATATCCACATGCAAAATAATGAAATTGGACCTGATCCTCATTTCATTCCGTATACAAAAATTAATTCAAATTGGATTATAGACCTAAATATAAACACCAAAAATATAGACCTCTTAGAAGAAAGCATAGCAGTAAATATTTCTGACATTGGATTAGAGAATGGCCTCTTAGATATATACCAAAAGCCCAAGGAACAAAAGGAAAACTGATTTATTGGACTTGGTCAAATCTTAAACTTTATTTGATGCAAATCATACCATAATAAATGCAGAAAGAGCACCTGCAGAATGGGAGAAAGTGTTGGAAAATCATGTAACTTATAAGGGACGTATATCCGGATGCTATAAATTAGTTTTAAAAACCAATAATAAGGGCTTCCCTGGTGGCACAGTGGTTGAGAGTCTGCCTGCCGATGCAGGGGACATGGGTTCGTGCCCAGGTCCAGGAAGATCCCACATGCTGCGGAGCGGCTAGGCCCGTGAGCCAAGGTCGCTGAGCCTGCGCGTCCGGAGCCTGTGCTCCGCAATGGGAGAGGCCACAGCAGTGAGAGGCCTGCGTACCGCAAAAAAAACCCCACAAAAAAATACAATAATAAGATCATCTATACCATTTTTCTAGATTCCACGTATATGGGTTAATATGCAATATTTGTTTTTCTCTTTCTGACTTACTTCCCTCTGTATGACACTCTCTAGGTCCATCCATGTCTCTACAAATGACCCAATTTCATTCCTTTTAAAGGCTGAGTAATATTCCATTGTATATATGTACCACATCTTCTTTATCCATTCACTTGTCGATGGACATTTAGGTTGCTTCCACGTCCTGGCTATTGTAAATAATGCCACAGTGAATATTGGGTGCATGTGTCCTTTTGAATTAATGGTTTTCTCAGGGTATATGCTCAGTAGTGGGATTGCTGGATTATAGGATGGTTCTATTTTTAGTTCTCTAAGGAGCCTCCATACTGGTTTCCATAGTGGCTGTATCAGTTTACATTCCCACCAACAGGGCAAATGGGTTCCTTTTTCTCCACACCCTCTCCAGCATTTATTGTGTTTGTAGATTTTTTGATGATGGCCATTCTGACCACTGTGAAGTGATACCTCATTGTAGTTTTGATTTTCATTTCCCTAATTATTAGTGATGTTGAGCATCTTTTCATGTGTCTCTTGGCCATCTGTAGTCTCCTTTGGAGAAATGTCTATTTAGGTCTTCTGCTCATTTTTGGTTTTTTGATATTGAGCTACATGAGCTGCTTGTATATTTTGGAGATGAATCCTTTGTCAGTTGCTTCATTTGAAAATATTTTCTCCCATTCTTAGGGTTGTCTTTTCATCTTGTTTATGGTTTCCTGTGCTGTGCAAA
This sequence comes from Mesoplodon mirus, assembly GCF_964341445.2. Classification (NCBI taxonomy): domain Eukaryota; kingdom Metazoa; phylum Chordata; class Mammalia; order Artiodactyla; family Ziphiidae; genus Mesoplodon; species Mesoplodon mirus. Next base: position 61,683,739 of record NC_138981.1, read on the forward strand.
AGCTTTTAAGTTTCATTAGGTCCCATTTGTTTATTTTTGTTTTTATCTCCATTACTCTAGGAGGTGGGTCAAAAAGATCTTGCTGTGATTTATGGCAAAGAGTGCTGTGCCTATGTTTTCCTCTAAGAGCCTTATAGTGTCTGGCCTTACATTTAGGTCTTTAATCCATTATCAGTTCATTTTTGTGTATGGTGTTAGGGAGTGTCCTAATTTCATTGTTTTATGTGTAGCTGTCCAGTTTTCTCAGCACCACTTATTGAAGAAGCTGTCTTGTCTCCATTGTATATTCTTGCGTCCTTTGTCATAGATTAGGTGACCATAGGTGGGTGGGTTTATCTCTGGGCTTTAAATGTATGAATACCTAGGGGGAAAGTGGGGGTGGGGGGAATTGAGAGATTGGGATTGACACATATACACTACTGATGCTATGTATAAAATAGACAACGAATGGGAACATACTGTATAACACAGGAGATGGTACTTAATGCACTGTGGTCACCTGAATGGGAAGGAAATCCCCAAAAGAGGGGATATATGTATATGTATAGCTGCTTCGTTTTGCTGTACAAGAGAAACTAACACAACATTGTAAAGCAGCTATACTCCAATAAAAATTAATTTAAAAAACAATAATAAAATATATAACCTTATTGAGAAATGGGCAAAAGATGTGTTTCTTCCCCAAAGATATAGATATGGCCAATAAGATCACGAAAATTGGCTCAATACAATTTAAAATTCCATAGGGGAATTCAAATAAAAAGCACAACGAGATACAACTTCAGAGCCGTCTAGTTGGCTATTATTTTATAATGTGGGGGGGAAAGGGAGAGAGGGAGTATGGGAGGAAGGAAGAAAGAAAAACAGAAAACAAAACTGTTGACAAAAGGTGGAAAATGGGAACCCTTGGGCATTACTGGTAGGGCTGTAGCTGCTGTGGAAGACCATATGGTGGTTCCCCAGAAAATTAGGTTTGGGATTACCATATGATTCAGCAATTACACTTCTAGGAATTGCAAAAACGGGCTCAATCAGATAAGGTGAAAAAACCCAGGTGTCCATCAGCAATGAAAGGATAAACAAAATGTAGTATATACACACAATGCAATATTACTAAGGCTTAAGAATAAATGAAATTCTGATACATGCCACAACATGGATGAACGTTGAAGACATTGTGCTGGATGAAATAAACCAGGTACAAAGTGACAATTATCTTATGACTTCACTTATATGAGGTAAGTAGAGTAGTCAGATTCATAGAGATAGAAAGTAGAATGGTGATTGCCAGGGTCTGGTGGGAGAGAGGCATGGAGAATTATTGTTTAATAGGTACAGGGTTTCAGGTTGGGGTGATGAAAAAGTTCTGGGTGTGGATGATGGGGATGATTGCACATCCACGTGAATGTACTTAATGTCATTGCATTTTATACTTAGCATGGTTAAAATGGTAAGTTTTACGTATGTTATGTATATTTTACCACAATAAAAATATAGAAAGAAAGAAAGACTCAGTCTCATGGAAAATTACTTTGCCCTGCCAGGAAATTTCTTATGTATCAAAGGCAAAATTTTCATTAGGAATATAGGTAGGGATTTACCAATGATAGTGTATGCATTTATAATCTTTAAAATTGAATTTGTATTTCAAAATTTTCCCAAAAAGAAAACTTCAGTTCTACATGGCTATACTGATGAACAAGATCACACATTTAAAAGAAAAAATAGTGACAGCACGACAGAACTTTTCCAGAAAATACAGGAGGAACCCTTGCCTATACATTTTATGAGGGCAGCATTACTTTCACACAAAAAATAGAAAAAGACACTACAAGGGGAAAAAAGCACCACAGACCAATATCCTTGATGAATGTACATGTAAAACTACCTAATAAAATTTTAGAGGGCCTCCCTGGTGGCGCAGTGGTTGAGAGTCCGCCTGCCGATGCAGGGGATACGGGTTCGTGCCCCGGTCTGGGAGGATCCCATATGCCGCGGAGCGGCTGGGCCCGTGAGCCATGGCCGCTGGGCCTGCGCGTCCGGAGCCTGTGCTCCGCAACGGGAGAGGCCACAACAGAGAGAGGCCCACATACCGCAAAAAGAAAAAAAAAAAAAAATTTTAGAAATATGAATCCAGTGATATATAATAAGTATAATCCATGACCAAGCAGATTTATCCTAGGAATGCAAGGTCATTTTAACATTAAAAAGTGCATCGATGTATTTTTTTGTCATATTAAGGGAATGAAAGGAAAAAAATGATTATCACAATATAAGACAGAAAAGTCATTTGGTAATATAAAACATCCATTCATGATTAAAACAAACAAACAAAAAAACTGATCACTTAAGAACAGAAGGGAACATACTTAACCAGATAAAGTGCTTCTACCAAAAACCTGCTATTGGCATCATACTTAATGGTGAAAGACTGAATGCTTCTCCCGTAAGATTAGGACTGTGCCAGGATGTCCACTCTCACCATGTCTATTCACTATTATACTTGCGGCCCTGGTTGATGAGTTAAGGCAAGAAAAAGAAATACAAGGCATACAGATAGAAAAGGAAGAAGTAAAAAATGATCTTCATTTTCAAAAGGCATGATAATCTACATAGAAAATATTTAGTAGTCTACCAAAAACAAAAATCATCTCCCAGATCAGATAAGCAATTTCACAAGGTCACAGGACAGAAATTCAATATAAAAAAGTCCTATTTCAATATAGTAGGAACAGATAATTGGAGATGAAGAAAAAAATTATAATGTCACTAACAATAGCACTAAAATGGATGAAAGAAGTTGAACGCAATATGTGCAAGACTTGTATGCAGGTAACTCTAAACTATTGCTGAGAGAAATTAAGGAAGACCCAAACTATGTTCATGGGTCAGAAGCCTCCAAAAGGTTTAAGATGTCAAGTCTCTAATAATTCATCTATACATTTGCCATAATCATAATTAAAATGAAAAGCTATTTCTCAAACTTATATGGAAATGCAAAGGACATACAATAGCCACAGCCATTTGGATAAGAACAAAGATGGAGGACTTACACTACCAACTTCCCTGACTTAATGTAAAGGTATAGTAGTCATGACAGTGTGGTATTACCATAAAAATAGACGTATGGATCAATGGATAAAATAGAAAGCCTAGAAATAGATGTACACAAAAATATGGTCAGTTGATTTGTGACAAAGGTGCTAAGATAATTCAATTAACTGATAATTAACTAATAGAGCTGGAGAAAGTGGATCTCCATATGGAAACCGCAAACAAATGTGAATACCTCACACTATAGGCCAAAAAAACCCTCCAAATAAATAATAGAGCTACCTACAATAGAAAACCTGCAAGAAAACATGGGAGAAAACTTCCATGTTGTGAGGTTAGGCAAAGATATCTTAGGTAGAACATTCATTCAAAAACTGTGAATCATAAAGAAAAAACAATCAATGGACCATTAACAAAGTTAAAACAAAACCCGAAAACTTTTGCTTCTCAAAGTCCAGGGTTCAGTATCTCTGTGTGGCACCACTTTTTACTCCTATACTGGAACCTCATGACTGACCTTGACTTCTACTTAACCCCTAGAAGAGAAAACTGGGTCTACTTATTTTCAGTTGCAAAAATGTACTTTATTGTCTTGAGCATCTTCTTGCAAAGCTCCCCCCATTGTCTATTTCCTGGCCAACTTCTTTCCTCACTCATTTCAGGCATATCTTCTCTGGGAAATCTCCAAGACTATATTCCAACACTCGAGGCGGGGTGGCTGTCCCTCCTCCATCCTCCCATAGCCATATAAACTTCCTTCTAGCTCTCTCTATTGTAATCATCCTTTTTTCTTTGGCTTCTTTCCCATGGAATGACTTGAAGCAGCAACAAAACCTCATCTGTTTTTATAACCTCAGGCCATGCATGGCCCATGATAGACTCCTGGAGAGACAATCAGTCCTGTATCCTCACATGTATATAAGAGATGCCTCCCTAAGCAACATTACTATTTCAAAAACCAAGTAAAGACCCTTAGGCCACCTACTTCCACTCTTCCTTCCAGGTACTGTTTGCAGAGAGCTCCCTTGAAGTCAGTGGAGCAGAGCCTCATAGTTCTGGGTGATAAACTGGGGGCCAAACTAAGCAGCTTCTCTTGAAACCCAAGCGTCAAAGATGGACTCTCATATAACAGGACTAGGTAACAAGGACCTCTCACCTCGGTTGTTCTGATTTGAACTTAGCCCAGCCCACGTCCTTCCCCTCCGTCCCTCACATTTTTCAAGCCCTCCAGTCCCCAAACCACCTGTCCACTACCCATCAGATGCTGACTGTCCCACAGTCAGCATCTCATATAACCCACTGAGAGGTTGGGTTGATTTGGACTGCTGTTGATTTGGACTGTGGATACCATCACCCAGCTCACCCTCCTTGCTTTAATAACCCATTTAGACCCATACACCTCCCCAGGGCTTTAAAGTACACAATCCTATGAATCTAAATGTGGAGAGGGTCCACACGAACACCCCTGTCTATGGCATCCCCACCAAAAGACAACTCACCATCCGCCTGAACACTTCTGCTTTATTTGTTCAGCAATCAGAAACCTGGCTTAAGCCTGCTGGGAGGTTCAGAGGAAAGAAGAAAAAGAGAGACCGAGAGAGGGGAAGGGTGGGAGTAAGAGATAAAGGAACAGAGGGGATGTCACATACCAGAAATGTATCCACTGCTTGAGCACAGTGCACTCGGTGGTTGTAGGAGGGAGGAAAGACAGGGCGGGGTCAGAGGGGCTGGAGGGGTGTGGAGGGCCAGGCCCTCGGCCTCTTTGCACACAGCAGAGTCAGGAGCTTAGCTGGTCTCTTCAAGGAAGTCCCGTCGGTCACTACAAGCACATCACACCCTCCTAGAAGCATGATCTTCATTCCCTTCCTTCCACCTCCTGACCTGGTGAGTCTGCTTTCCCTCTGGGGTCATGGTTTGTCAGCCCCAGGAGCTGGGATGTGCCCTGTAGAGGTCACTGCTATATACCCAGCACCTGGAACAAGGCCGAGATGTACATACTAACTTGAATATCAGGGAAGGCAGGGACCATTAGGATGAGGCTATTCTTCTCCCTCTCTCCCTCTCCCTCTGCAGAGCGGGAAAGGTCAGCTTAAAGACACTGAGGAATTTGTTGTTTTGTCTGGCACCATGTAGAACCCATCCAATGGCACAGGATTGCCCAGGGAGCCTGCTGGTCCCCAGGGGTCTTGGAGGAGCCAGTTCCAGAGAGTCCTGGCCTGTTTCACCAAGTCCTTCAGGTGAGCACTCAGAGCCAGCCTCTTCCTCTCTCACTGCTCACAGGCAAGCCAACAGGCTTCCCCTTCCTGCTCCACCCAGAGAGTCCCCAGGCCATGCCTGACTTCCCCCAGCGTTCCCAAGGGTCCAGTTGTCACTCTGCTTTCCTTTGTAGGGTAGGATATCAGACACTCAGAAGCTGAGACCTCAGGACACAGACACAGACCCGTGAACGGTGATCAAGCCCCCTGCGCTGCCAACTGTCCCTGCTTTCCCCAGTTTCTCAGTCGCTGGGCCCGAAACAAATGCTGCCACACTCGACTCTTTTCACCTCATCTTTTCAACAGTGTAGTTTTCAACACTGACACCAGCCTCAGGTGAATTGGGGGCTGTCAGTTGTGTGGGGCCGTGGCGGAGGGAGGGAGCTAGCATCTCACTTAGCCCTATAAGGCTGTACACCCTCGTTCTTGGGGCAGCGCCGCTAGTTCCTCAGTCATGGTTGCAAGAGACTTCAGCCAATGAGGAGTGAATTTTCCACAGCCGACAGCTCTGACCCTGAGGGGAAAGGACTGCAGGAATGAGAAAGGAATAACATCTCTCTTCTCCTAACACCACACGGAGTCTTCATATCTGAGGACCACTGGGCAGTGGTTGTATAGAAGTGGATGGGAGAGGTACACATGGAAAAAGAATCTCTGGATCCGAAGAAAAACTCTTAGTCCCGCACACATAGAGTCAGATCCCAAGCACCCCCACTACACCACAAGACAGCCCCTCCAAAAGGCAACCTGGTTTCTAACTACAGATTATTCATTTTCATAAGATGATTGTGTTTTTTTTCCCTTTCTAAGGTGACCTTGATATGTATTGCAACATAATATCAGCAGGGAAAGTCTATCTCGGGGGTTGGACCATATTTGTCCCTTTAGCCCAACAACATGTGAAGGCCCTGTTAGATGTTGCAACACCAAAAATCAACAGGCAACAGATAAAGATACAGGATGTGCTCTTCATATCAAAGAGCCTAACTGACCCACACCAAAATATCCTTTTCTCCACGTAGTCAAGGCCAGGAGTGGAAAAAGGCCTTGGACAGTGCCTGCTGTGTGAATTAATTGTCCTTTAGCTTTTCAGAGGTCCAGTGTCTTTAAGCACTAATGAATCCCAGGTGGAATAGGGCTCTAGTAGGAAACATTTGGGAGTCCCAAATAGATAGCTGTTTTATAGACCTTTTCCTACGTCCCTGGAGGGCGGTGAAGGTGGAACCCACGGGTACAGAATCTTAGTGTGATTGGTTTTCTTTAGGTCTAGTGTCTCAGCAGCTATTCCTGGTGGCCTAGGAACCACCCATTTCCCCACATGGCTGTGTTCTCCTAGGCTGGGCCCTGTCTCATGGGGATGCTCAGTTCCATATCGCTGCTTCTCCAAAAGAGGTTGGGATCTCACATCCTGGGGCTCTATCCTGTCCAAAAGATGAGAGTATCTCCAACTCCCAGGGTCTGGGGAGCCTGCTGGCCTTTCACTCCTTTGTAGCTGCTGTTACCTCTCACATCAGTCACCAGACACGCCTGAGGGTTACAGAGAATGTCTGCCCATGCATGCGTGTGTGTGTGTGTGTGTGTGTGTTTAGGATGTGAATATTTGTGGAAACAAGGCATTATATGATGAAATCTGGTAAAAGAAATCTGGTGGATAAACATGGAGAGGGGTTCAGCGGCCACAATTGAAATCCAAGCAGCAGAGATGGGATTTTATGTAACAGGATGTGGTATCAAGGAGTCCTCACTTCTGATCCTCACCCTCAGAGCAACCCCACCCTTTCCAGGTTTCTCAAATCTGACCCTAACATTTTTGAAGCCCCCTGGGCCCAGAGCCACCTGCCCACTACTGTCCAGGCTCCGACTGACACCCACACAGCACTATACATAATCTCCTGGAAGGAACACCTCTGCTGTCGATTTGACCTCAGGCTGCCAACACCACTCTCAGACCCTCTTGGGGCTTTGATGCACCACATGGCCTTACCTGCATCCCACTTTGTACAGGGCTTTGCGTTCTGCAGCCTCACAGCAGGAGATAGTTTCCCCTGCCAGCCCCAGATTCGTAAGGTATTCCCCATATGCCTCCCCAAGAACACTCCCTGCCTGGGAGAACCATAATCTTTCTGGCTGACCTTGGGCAACTCCTTCCTCTCCTTTGGGCTTGGCACTTCCGGAAGTGATTGCCTGCGTTTTCAGTAAGTCATGTTCTCTTACCTGTGTGCATCCTTAAGCCTTCTGATCCTTGTCTGTTTGTGGAGGGCTCAGAATCTGCCGGAAATATGCCTCCCTTTCTTGTCAGCCATGATTAGGAACGCGTGAACTTGTGCATCTCAAGAGGGGCCTCATTACCCCTTGAACAGTCAGGTGAACAGTCAGAGCACACAGGACAGTTGTGTGGAGGAAGTGGACAGACAGTTCAGCAGTAGGGAGAGGTGTGGGTCATCAGTTTTCCATCTTTGGTTCTCAAACATTACTGAGCCCGAGTTCTGAGCTCTCCTCCTTTGCATATGTTTCCCCCCAAACCCAAGTACATCATATCACAATCCCTGAACCCTAGGGATGGCTCAGGTAGGTGAAGAAAGTGGACAGTTCCTCAGGAGAGGGTATGGGTCAGCAGGATCTCCCAGCTCTTATGGTGAACAGATGACCATTGGAGCCTATGATTAAGAAAAGGAATGTGAAATATCTCATTAATAATTTTATATCATTTGCATGGTGAAATAATATTTTAACATAGTGAGTTAAATAAAATATATTATTAAAATTAAAAAAATAGAAGAGATTACGCATGGTTTGATTGGTTTTTTTCTTTTTTTTTCTTTTCCCGCCCCATCCACCCTCATTCTCTCTGGTGCTATGTCCCAGTGAAATCCTGGGCAACCTTTGGAAGGTGGCAACATTTGTCTTCAGCCCTGCCAAACATTACACAGCCTGCTGTGTTACAGGGGCTTCACACGTGGACAGTTTATTCTCCAGTCTTCCAAAACAAGGGGAGTGGTGTGAACGCCATTCTGAGGTCACATCACCAGCAAGGGACAGAGCCAGGATTCAGTCCCCGGCTGATCTGAGGCAAGGGCCCTTCCATTACATCAGTGCAGCCTACACGCCATTGGCCCCAGCTAGGAGCCCTGGGGTCTCTGTGTCACAGTTCATCCTCTTAGGGACAGGGATTCTGTACATGCAGTCCTACACCCAACAAAGCTAAAACACTAAGGGGATCAGGGTTCCTAGGTGACAGGATCACCTGGAGACAGTTGCCACTGCTCAAGGTCCAATCTCATACCATGCCACACCCCACTGGGGAATTATTTATATTAATAGAATGATGCTGGTCATCCAATGGAAAAAGAATGACATCTGCTGTACCCTTCACCTGTTGCTCCCTGAGGTAATTCTACAGACCTCCGGGACACTCCTGAGCATTGTCTGAAAACCACTGGTCTCGTGCAAAAGATGGAGTCTAATGGTGGGCCTTTCAAGCACAGAATAATGTGTGTAGCCCTCAACTTCCCAAGGCAAGGAGCTCAGTCATTCAGCCTTCCCAATGGAGAGCACACTCTCAAGGACCACAACCACAAAAGACCCATCCGGATAGTCGTAGGTTGGAGGTAGACCAGGACGGAGGGGCAAAGAGGGGCCAAGAATGATACCCAGGTCTCCAGCTTGAGTGACCTGTGGCCTGGGGTTGCCATTCGCCAAGATAGGGATCACAAGTGGAGAAGCAGGATTCAGCGGGAAGCTGAAGACATCAAGTCTGGACGTAGACACTGCTAAAATTCACAGAGCCGATGGGATGGTGGGAAGCTACCTTAAATATGCTCACGATGACAAAGGAAATCAACAAAATCCTATGCCAATTGGGGAGTGGATACATATGCTGTTTCATTTATTTAACTTTTTTTACATGCATGATTATCCACATAATAAGTGTGTTATGTTTTGGAGTATGTTGTGAAGGTAGGGCTCAAACTCTGTGGTAACTCTACAAGGCATTTAATAATGAATACTTGTAACAGTTACCATTCATCTCAGTGGACTAGAAGCAGCCCTGTTTTTTCTGCAGTTGACTGAACTGGGTTGGACTTGTATCACCCTCAGTGCTTTCTTAATATCTCCCAGTGCTGTCGGATTTACCTCATCAATCTCCACAGCATTCCTGAAGGGTTGAGAAGGACTTTGGTGGGCGGTGATGAGTCCAGGGGCTTATAGGAATAATAGCTTCTGTCTCACAGAAGGGCTGTGAGGATTGAGTGGGATGCCCCTTCCACAGAGCAGCGGGTGTTGAACCGGGCCCAGAGCCGACAGAGCAGTTTCTTCGAGGTCAGGCACTTTGGGGTAGACTTTGGATCTCATTTGTCCCCCCTTCCCCCCAACCTGCCCCAGCAGCCATTTGCATGAAAATCATGAATACACTAGCAAGAGCTGAGAGCTTGCAACGAGGAGGGCTATGGACTGCTGAAATGATTGCTGGCGATATAGCACATCTCCTTCCCTTTTAACCCAGCTAGGGTCAAAGAACTCTCCCCGCCCCAACTCTGTGAAGTGAGGGTCAGAACTGTTATTTTGGTTTTAGAGAAGTGACCAGGAGAGAATCACAGTCAGCCAAAGTCACGGTCAGGGATGGGTCTGGTCCTGGCCCCCAGATCTCCGGACCCTCAGTACAGTGTTCTTCTGTCCAGCTGGCCCATTGTCATGTCCCGTTCTTCTGAAATACCTTGTCGTGGGGGCTTAAAATAGGCATGTTCCTCTACGGGTAAAACGGTCTAGTTTTGCTATGTACTTTATTCCCTCTATGCCTGGGAGGAGACAGGTGTGAAGGGGCTTTAGTGTTGGCTGACAACCCATCATGGGCCCAACTCATTACATAGTTTTCGATTCTTGCACACACATAAGTTAGGATCTCAGGTTGGCATCAGGGAGCACATCTCTGCACCTTCTCAAAGACTTGTTTTTGGTTATTAAAAATTGGGGTGAGTCTTACCAACCTTGCGTGGTTGTGGTGAGGACTACATAAAGCAGCCAGTATGTACAGCCCAAATGAAAAGCCATATGAGAAGACATAGGAAATAAAATGGAAAGAGAAGTGAGAGGCTGGGAGTAAACACATTCTTCAATTATAACACATTAAAGAATCATAGTTACATTATACAGAGAACTCTGATGAAACAGCTCAAGAAACACATACCCACAAACAAATAACAATAGGAAAGTTAGCAGAGAACCTGAACAGGTTGTTTACAGAAATACAAATGGTGATACAAAAGGAATAGGAGCGCAACACCACAGGCAATAATGGAAACAAAATAACAATGGGGTTACACTTTTCGAACTGCAAATTGACAAACATTTAAAAATTAATGATATCAAAAGAGTAGCATACACTGATGTTGTGAGTGTGCGTTGGTGTAGATTGTTTGGAGAGCCATTAAGCAGGGGTTGATTGACTCTAATCTCTTGACCCTACAGTACATCTCCACATTCTCCTTCTTCCTCCTGCCACAGACCAGAAGTAGCAGCAGACTGGGGCAACCGTTACTTCCTAGACCAGAGCCCTGGAGGCTCAGGTGTCATGGCCTTAAGACCCATCGCAGTGTTCTACAAAACCTATTTCAAGCCCTGGACACACCTTTGGGCACCCTCAAGGCCAAGACCTTGGGGGCGTCCCCAGGGCTGAGCCTGAGCCTTGACTGAGCTGCCTGACTTCTAAGAATTACAGCCAAAATTCTCTGGTTCTCTGGGAAACACACATTTCTAGATCTGTGTTTCCCTCGATTGCACTACCTTGGCTTCCACTACTGTATGCAAGAGAAATCTGGAGTTTGATTATGCATCCCCAGCATAGCTGTGGCTCCACTCTTTGCGAATTCAAGGTCAGTTTCAGGGATTTGGCAGCGCCTTCCTGTCTACAAACTGAGTTTCTGGATATGAGGATGGGTCTGGTGAAGAGAAGTACAATCTACAATTAACTGGGTTTGAATAAAATAATGCACACGTCAGTCTTTCCTTAAGCCTTCAGGCTTATATATTCATAAATAGAGTAATGTAAAAATTGGGAGGCATCACTCTCAATTAGTCATTTAAGCATCTATGCTAAAGTGCAGTGGTGGGGCTGGAAGCCTGATTAGAGTCGGTTTGAGGGAGAGTGAGGAAGAGGAAAGGGAAACAATGATATTAGTCAATGAGGCATCTCAGTACTTGAAGGAGAGCCAGAGAATGTATCAACTGCTTGAACACAGTGTACTCCTCTCCAGGATGGGGTAGTGGAAATCCGGGTGAGGGAGGCAGGGATGGGGTTTCAGACTCTTAGGCCTCTTTACACCCAGTAAAATGATGAAGAGCTCTGCTGGCCTCTGACAATAAGCCCTTTCAGACATGACATGCCCATTGAACCTCACAGAAAACATGAACTTCACTGGCATCTTGCTGCTGCTGAATCCCGACCAGGTGACTATGGCTTCTCTCCAACATCCCAGATCATCAGCTCCAGGAAGGCTTGGATCTAGGTCTCTAGAGTTGACTGTTGTATCCCCAGTGCCTAGAAGTGACCCTGGTGTGCACATAGCAGGCCCTCAACACACTCGCTGAAAGAAGGAATGAATGTCAGTGTTAGCCAGGATGGTTTTTCTCTAGTTTCCAGAACAGGACTGGCTCAGCTAAAGGCACTGTGCCCTTCATGTATTTTGTCAGCACCATGGAGAATCCATCCAATGACACAGGCTCACCTAGGGAGCCTGCTAGAGGAGCCAGTTCCAGAGACCCCTGGCCTGTTTCACCAAGTCCTTCAGGTGAGAGCTCAGAGCAAGCCTCTGCCTCTCTCACTGCCCACAGCCAAGCCAACATGCTCCCCCTTCCTCCCCGACCCAGAGAGTCCCCAGGCCACGCCTGACTTCCCTCAGCGTTCCCAAGGGTCCAGCAGTCACTCTGCTTTCCTTTGTAGGAGAGGATATCAGACACTCAGAAGATGAGACCTCAGGACCCACAGACACAGACCCATGAACAGTGATCAAGCCCCCTCTGCTGCTACCTGTCCCTGCTTCCCCCAGTTTCTCTGTCACTGGACTTAAAATGAATGTGGCACTCTTGATTCTTTTGGCTCCATGATATTTATTGTCCCTTTCCACACCAACATCCACCTCCTGTGGTTTATGGTTTGCCTCTTTTGGTGGGGGCATTGTGAGGGGGGATGCATTGGGGGAGGGAGTTACCACATTACTTAGCCATATGAGTCAGTACTCCTGTACCTTGGAGCAGAACTGCTTATTTCTCAGCCACTGTTGGGATAGGACTGTGTTTGATGGACAGTAATGGTTCTACTGGTTTCAAACGTTTCAAAAAGGGTGGCTGTTGGGTGTGACTGAGTGATAGCCATTGGGGCCAGGGGCCGTGGGGGGAGGGGTCAAGGATCATGAGTAGAGGGACAGGGAGGCTGGGTCAAAAGGAGAGAAGATGTCATAGAACTCAAGGCTTTTAGAGGCGTTAGAGCCACTGACCCCAATGACCCCCACCCCACCCTTAAAAAGAATCCCTCCAGCACATGGTCTCATCCATAACCTCAGGTTGTTGATCTCATATTATGACACCATGTCCTTTTGTAAGCTGCTCTTGGTATATATTGCAGTAAAATAGCAATACGGGAAGAGCTGAGTCTGATGAGTGCTTCCCAGAACTGAGAAGAGCCTGGGCTTTTCTGGGACTGTTCTCCTGGCTAAGGCTCTGCTGGGAAGTCCAGCCGCAAGCAGTCCACACCCCGATGTCCTGACAGAACCGATTGTTTCCTTGGAAACTCCAAGTCCACCAGGCCCCTTGACTTTCTGCCTTTGGCTCTGAGCCACACCAAGGAAATGTGGGGTGCAGGGGCTCTGAGTGTTTCTCCTCTTCTGTTTTCCACTTTTTACAGTATTTTTACTATAATATTTCAAACCTGCAGAAAAACAGACTAGTACAACAGCTACCACCCCTATTTAATAACACTTTGCCATAAGTGCTTCAGAACTCTCTCTAGTTTTGAATTAAATATCTTGAACACATATAAAGCACCCCCGACTCATACTCACTCATCTCCTCCCTAAAGTAGGTCCCCTCCCAGGTGTCTGAATAATCCTAGGTCTTCATGCAGCTTCAGAGCAGTTCCCCCTCCTGTATGGGTGACACCACATCGCCTTAGAAAAGGTCCCCTGATGCCTTCTGGTGAATGTGGGGGATTCTAGACCCCTGAATCCCAACTCAGAGGGCAAAAGAAGTAACACCTCAGCAGCTTTTACAGATAACCGAGGACTCAGCCCCCTCCCATCTATAACTTTCTTCTCTTGAGGTGGGCCCTGTTTCAGTGGTGGAGCTGAGCTCTTCATCTGTTTTACCAAGAGAGGCCAAGAGCACCACCCTCAGTCCCAGCCCTGCTCAAGGGATAGGAGTGTTCCATTCACACAGGGGGCTGGTACCTTGCCAACTGCTCTCATACCCCATGGGCTCAATGACCAGGTATGGCTGGTGGGGATAGATAGGGAGGAAGGCAGGACTATGCAGGCCCAAGTCCTGGTGAGACCCATCCAATGGGTCTACTGGAAGCCAGCTGGGATCACCAGACCATGCAGCACTGTCCAAGGTGACCCATCAACCATTAGCTCCATCAAAGCAGCTGATTCCGGCAGGGGCTCACTATACCGAGGTGGATACAGAGAGCAAGCGTGGTAGGCGGGCGTGGTAGGCAGCCTTCTAAAATGGCTTCTGCAGACCCCTGCATCCTGGCTCTCCTGCCCCTGTATAGTCCCTTCCTCTTGAGTGTGGACTGGACCTAGTAACTTGCTTCTAACCAACAGAATTTGGCAAAAATGATGGCATGTCATTTCTAAAGTTAGGCTATAACAAAACTGTGTCTTCAGTCTTGCTGGCACTCATTCTCTCTCTCTGGCTCATTTTGCATTCTTGCTCTGATGGAGAAGGCCACATGGCAAAGAGCTGATGATAGTCTCTGGCCAACAGCCAGAGAGGAACTGAGGCCCCCAGTTCAATAACCCACGAGGAACTGGATCCTACCAATAGCCACACAAGTGAGCTTGGAAGTCGACCCTCCCCCAGTCACGCCTTCAGATGAGACCACAGTCCATGAGCTGACACCTCGATTGCAGCCTCGTGAGAGATGGAAAAAAGGAGGATCTGGTTAAATCATGCCCAGGTTCCCAACGTACAAACACTGGAGATAATAACTGCGTATCATTTTAGGCTGCCGCGTTTTGGGGTAATTTGTTATGCAGTAGTCAATAATAATGAAGACAGCAGGAATCTCTGGGGACTGGGGACAGGAGACAGAGGCCTGACTCAGGCTGAGAGAGCTTCTTAGAGGCCGGGGTGGTGCAGCGTGTGCCCACATCTTGGTCTAGCCTGGGGGGCTTCTCCTGCTTTGTCACTAAGCATCTGTGTCACCTTGGGCAAATCACTTGAAGTCTCTGGCTCAGTTTGCTCTTCTGTAACATTTAACTGATACTCAACTTGCAGGACTGTTGGAAAGATAACTGTCAATTTATCTGTAATTCACATGACAGAATGTCTGATACATACCAGGCCCTCAGTGAATGGCAGCCATGAGTATTAACATAGTTAATTTGGAACCCTGCATCCACCTCGCAGAAGCTCCCCAGAGACCCTGGAGGGTTCCAGTACTCAAAAACCCAATCCAAGGAAAAGTATCTCCCTATCAAGTAGTACAGAAGCATTTGTTCCTCCCAGGAAGGGAGGCTTATCTGAGTAGATACTTTTCTAAAAATTCTGGGGTGAGGGAGGCAGGCCCAGCTGCATGCAATTCTGAGGCCTTATCCCTTATACAAAGGAATAAATACTTGCATTTCTCCCTCCCTCCCTTCCACCCTCCCTCCCTCCTTCCATTCCTCTCTCTCAGTTGCCTGTTTTCAAGATCCTATCTCCGCAAGTCTGCCTTTTTTCACTCATTTCATGTCTACTAAATATACAACACTTCCTTATGTTTTCCTTGTTGTAGTCTGGATAAACTCATATCAGCATTCTTATTGTGCACTGGTCTCTGGCTCCCTCAGGCCACAGAGGAAAGTCCCTGGCCACTGACTTCTGGGGAACAGCTGAGGTGGACATCACCCTGGCCTCCCCATTATCCCCTAGAGACGGTGCACTTAGAAGGCCCAGTTTATACGGGATAGAAATCTGTACAGGACAGGAGCTCAAGACACATTCTAGACCAGGAGTGGAGACTTCTTTCTGGATCACCCAGATCCCAAATGAGATGATTTGGTTAGAGCCCCTTTCCATCCAGGTTTTTGTCTCTCATCCCTCAGACCTTCCCCCTGAACATCTCGACTCTGTTTTTCTCCTACAGCTTCATCTCTTTATACAGCATGTCTAAAATTTGCCTTCAGTCGCCGCCCCCCCACCAAAAAAAACCCCAAACCTTTCAATTCTGCCCTGCCTCAGGGCCTTTGCACTTACAGCTCTCCTCTGAAAACACTATTTCCCTATTTGACCTTCCACTTGTCCTTCTGGTCTCTGATATTCCTACCCCCATAAGGAACCCTTCCTTGTTCCCAGATCACCCCAGCCCTTGGTCACCTGTCCCCGCTCTGCTGTGCACACAAACATGCCAGGTACTTTTCCCCATCACAACATTTTGCACAACTGAACTGTCACCTCTGGTAAGTTAATTTGCATGACTGTCCCACCCAAACTCTCACCTCTGGGGCAGGAGCTGTGCCTTGTTTGTTCTGGAACACCCAGTACCTGACTCAGGGATTTCACATACAGTGGGGACCCAATAAATGTTTATTGAAAAAGCAATGAGTCAATGAGAACGTTTTCATTAAGTCTTTATTGTGCCTATACTCTCTGATCTGGGACAATGTTGAGCAGTATCCTTTTATTTCCTCTAGCATGGAGTCCAGAGCCTCCTGCCCGACAGGAGCCAGATGTTTCCGAAGTCTGGGCTGAGATCAGCCTTCCTGGAGGTGTCAAGAGCTTTCCTGCATTCCTGAAATTAATCTGGTCTGGCCCAATGTAGGTAGGGCAGACCACAGAGGTGTGTGACCACAGGGGATACAGAGATGGGCGTAGCTGCCACCACAGCTGACAGATCCCAGGCCCAGGGGACAAAGTTCTGAGGCTTCTTCACTCCCTCTTTCACTTCAGGACAGTTTTTGGAAGGGGCCCCCTGGTTGTGATGCTTCCACTCGCCAAATGATCCAGTGGACAAACAGGGCCATAACTTGGCAAACAGCACTAGAAATTCTAAAGGCCTGATTTCTTTTAATCTACTGTATGTGTTCTTCTTTAGCTCATCAAGCATTTAAAGTGGTTGCTTTAAATTCTTTGTCAAGCAAGACTTAGGCATGTGGTTTTTTATGTTGAGTTTCCGGAGATTTATATTATTCCTTTGAATGGGCCAGGTATCTGTGTATCTTCATATGCTTTGTGATCTTTCAGTGAGAATTTGGGAGGCTACCTCCTGATCATCTTGTGCTCTGTTGGGAAGGTGGTTGGGCAAGAGTAAGAAAAAATGCCATGGACTTTCCTATCATTTTTAGTGGGACTTTTTTTTTTTAATTTGGGGGTTTACTTTGTTGTAGTAACTCTTTAACCTGTTTCTAAAGTTCCCACAAAGATGCTTTGGTCTGTATGTTGCTGTTTACTTAGTATTTCCATATGAAAGCAATGGCCTAGAGTTTCCTAGTCTGTCCTCTTGTTGACATGACATCACTCTTTCAGGAACATCCCATTTCGAGAGCCCTGTTTCTCTCCATTTGCTTTTGCATTACAGGTAGTTCAGAATAGGAGACAAGCCGTTTCATGGGGTTTATACTGACTTTTTGGAAATGATATAGTGATCTTTTCTGATGGGTCAACAAATAGTTGAGAAACCATCCAAAGTTTACTGCCTTTACAAAATGCAAAGTGTAGGTTGCAGCACATGTGTAATAGCTATGTACACTTTTCACATTTATGGTTCTCTTCATTGTCTCATCACACTGCTGCCTTAATTTGTCAGCTAAAGCATAATACTCTCTGACCAGACTGGCAAGGATCCTGAAGGGCTTTATAAAATTTTCTATGTTTAGAAAGCTAAATGTTTTCTTTTCTCCATAGCACTTACCATCTAATATAATTTTTACCTTAAAGACTTAGTTTGTTTATGGCTTCTCTCTCACTCCACTAGAATGTAAGCTCTATGAGGGCAGTGATTTGTGTCCATCTTGTTTAGTGCTCTACCTCAAGTGCTTAGAAGAATGACTAAAACACAGAAGACCTCAAA
The DNA here is from genome assembly GCF_964341445.2 of Mesoplodon mirus. NCBI lineage: Eukaryota > Metazoa > Chordata > Mammalia > Artiodactyla > Ziphiidae > Mesoplodon > Mesoplodon mirus. The sequence goes on from NC_138981.1 coordinate 61,701,313, forward strand.
AGGTATCTGCTATATTGAGCTGGACTGATATCCTGAAACCTGAGGCTATCCTCAATAAAAGATTCACAACTGACCCCTTCCCCTGAACGCTCCAAAAGGCCAACGTTCAAGAGTGCCAACTTTGCTCACTATTTTATCCTAGCATCTCCAGCTAGATCATATTAGTGTACAATAAATGTCTTTCAAATCAATGCATGATAGACCATTTGGAAATTATGCAAGGTAATTCACTTGATGAACAAGTAAAAGGAGGAAAATCATACACATGTCAATACATAATGTAAATGCATTCAATAATAACAGGACCTAACATTTTTATAGAGCTCTAATTAATAAAAACTCTATATATATTTATTAATTTCATCCCCACGAAAATCCTATGACGTTGGTAGTATCTTTATCCTTATTTTGGAAATGAAGAAATGGAAGAGTGGAGGAATAAGTAACTTGCCAACCCACACAGCTAACTAAGTGGCAGATCCTGATATAGTAACACAGGCACCTCAGTTCTAGCATTTGTGCATCCAAAGACTACACTGTACTGCCTCTCTGGAAAACTACCAACAGCTAATCCTAAAGAAACCTTCAAGTGGTCAGGTAGGTTATCTGGATGGAAATACCAGAATCCATGAGTTAACTGCCTTTCAAATGACAAAATACTGAATCTATTCCTGTTAAAATTTTTTAAGTGAGAAGAATACACTGTATTATCACATTCAACATTTTTTAGGCATGTTGACAATATCAAAAGTCAAGAAAGAATGAAACAACTGGCCCTTTCCTTGAATATATAGCCTCGGGGTCTACTGGATGTCCCCAATTACACCATCTTTCCTCTGATCATAGTGTGTCATTCACACATGTGTGGATCCCACTCAACACAACTTCTTGCTGATGGTGATGATGGAGGCCCCATGTGTCTCCCTGGACTGAGAGATCTCATCTCGTTACCATATGGACCCATGTGTCCTTCAGGCAGAACATCTTAGAGGAAAGTACATAGAACTTGCAGGCAGAAAATACTTTAGATAATTCTTGGTTCAGGCATTGCCTAGCTCTGGGTGAATTTGGGCAAACTGCTTCACCAACACAAAACTCAACTTCCTCATTAGGAGAATAAGGATACTAAAACCCACTAGATTGGGTTGTTGTGAGGAGTAGTTGAGGTCATGCAGGAAAAAGATCACACAGTGCCTGGAACATTGTAGGTATCCAATGCAGAACCACTAGTTTGAAATAATGTCAGAGTAGATAGAATCTATTTCCTCCACTCAATACCACATAGTGTGTTTTACTCTTCCTTTTTCAAATTTCTGCAATACATAATAAAGAAAACCAAAGTTCTGGGACCTGCTGCTGTTTTAACATGTGAAATAGTTTGGGTGCATACTTACATTTATAGATGAGTCCTGATTTTAAAGGAAGGTTGTGACAGCCTGTCTGAGACTGGTTTCCTTTTATCTGGGAGAGAATGAAATAATGCTGTACATAGCCATTCTTCCTGTCATGTAATACAGTAGGAAATAATTTCTCTGCCTCGAAAGGAGAGCTGAGACATAAGGCAGGAATTAAGAATACTCATCAAGTTGTGGGTTTCTCTAAAGCAGGTCTGTCTTGGGCTTCACTCTAGTGCCTGCCAGAGGGACAGGTATAATGTTAACATATGTTTGTTTCACTTCTTGGACTTATATTTTCAAGTGCTTGTTTTGCAAACTCTGATATTTAGTTCAGACAAAACTTATGTCTTCTATGGGAGGTGCAAGACAGGACTGGAAGCAATAATATTTCTTGAAGGCTTACAATGTGCCAGACACTTTACACAGCAATACATTGAAAGGAAACAGAGATTATAATAACCAGGTGGTTAATTATAGGGGGATTGTCACTCTGCCTTCTTTGACTGTTTTGAATTTTTTTTAAAGAATGGGAAGATATGAGTTCATGTTCATGTCTATGATTTTTCAGTAAGAAAATATAGGTATTCCCAATCCAGACTCATATGTTATGGGATGATCAATGGCTATTGAGTATAGGAACGTTTGATTGCTACAGTCACAACAGGATGAGAATGAGCATAGCTATACACATGTTAAACCAAACAGAAGATATATTTTTGTGATATTGGCTCCAAGAATCTATCACCTATATAGAGAGATGATCATCAAAAATCCATATCATCATGGGATTTACTTCCATTGGGAAAGCTGCTGAGGGACACTTAATATGAATAAAAGAACGAGAAGTGTATTTAACAGTTCATTTGTGATAGTCAGGAATTGTGGTCTGTATTAGGGATCTCCAGAGAAATAGAACCAATAAGTTTCTCTCTCTGTCTCTCTCTGTAGATAGATAGATACTAGATATAGATAGATACATATAGGTATATATAGATATAGAGAGATATGTATCTATCTACCTATCAAAATTGATTGATTGAATTGATTGATTGATACACACATATATATATATATATATATATATCATCATCAATATCTATCTATATATAGATTGACTGATTTTAAGGATTTGGCTTATGTGATTATGAGGCCTGGCAAGTCCAAAATTTGCAGGTAGGCTGGCAGGTTGGAGACCCAGGGAAGAGTTGCAGTTTGAATTAAAAGGCAGTCTTCTGGCAGAATTCCGTCTTCCCCAGGGAGATCAATCTTTTTTTTTTCTATTAAAGCCTCCAACCGATTGGATGAGCCCCACATACATTATGGAGTGTAATTTACTTTACTCAAAGTCTACTGATTTAAATATTAATCTCATCTTAAAAATACCTTCACAGAAACATCTAGAATACTCTTCAATCAAATATCTGGGTACCGTGGCCTAACCAAGTTGACACATTAAATTAACCTTCATATGGTCCTATGTATTTCATCATAGCCTATGGAAATTTTCTTTGTATTAACAATTGTTTTGGATACATGTATATGCTAGGTTAAAATAAAGAGACATTAGGAAGAGGTAGGTGTGTCTCATGGGATGTCCCACAGTAGGAAGGAAAACACTGCCAGTCAACTGATGTATAAGGCAAAAACAAAAGGGGCAGTGATATTGTATAGGAATCTTATGGTACAGACATCTGTCTCAGCCCAACAGTGGATTATTTAAAATATAGAGAGCATTGTGTTCAATTGATATGCCTAAGATAAGTCTCTGTCTTTGTGCTTCACTTATTGCTGATGGTGACTGAATTTGACTTTCATTCCTTTCTGTAAACACAGATGGTTTTCACAGCTGACATCTTCTTATGCCTCTCAACATTTCTAGGTGGATGGCAGGGTTAGGTATTATTCTGTTTCACAGAAGACACCAGGGCAGAGGGAAAAACTAAGCCAAGACCCTAATGATACTGGCACAGCGACCCATATCTCCTGACAGTACTCCTGTGTCCTCTCCAGCAGACCCATTATGATGCAATGTAGTTCTACAGCCAACGAGGAGCAAGCAGATTGGAGCCAGAATACCTCAGAAATGTTAAGGAAGTGGAGGCACCAGGCATCTCTGAGGACAGGGGTGTGGAGTAAGTACAAACACCAATTTATTAAAGGGGTATTTAGACCCCCACATCCTTTCTATGACCTACTCAGTCAGATAACTGCTCCTCTCTGAACCCAGGGGAACATGGGAGGTTTACGTTCTGGACAGATTTATTTAGGGAAGCTGTGGGCTTAGGTATACCAGACATAGAGGAGGGTGAGGTGAAGCATGACCCAAGGGAATTAGTTGAAATTCAAAACCCTTAATGTTGACCAGTGCAGGCTATGCAGTCCTCTTAGCTGCCAGAGAACTCACAGGTACCTACCACCCCAGGCAGGGATATCTGTTTTGCTGATGCAGTCTTATTAGCCTATGAATCATATCTGATCTTCTAGAAAGTCTTGGGGTCAGCTGCAGACTGGCCTAGCTGCATGTCACCCAAACTAGTTTAAACTAAAAATGATCCAAAAAAGTTTTCAGCCCTTGGCAGAAGTGACCCAAAGAGATACAACCAGCGTACACTTCTTCAATGGCCCCTATAATACCCAAACCCTACCAGGGGACCAAAACATTCTTTAAGTGTCATGGGTACACTTCTGAAGGAAACAATAAGTTCACATTACAAGAACACTGATTAACTTTCCTTTCCAATTTCTGTCACACCCTTACAAAATTTCAGGAAGTTAGCTGGCTGTGCCTATTAATCATCATGGCTGAAACCAGTGAAGACAGTTTTCCCAGCACCACTTATCAAAGAGACTGTCTTTTCTCCATTGTATATTCTTGCCTCCTTTGTCATAGATTAGGTGACCATAGGTGCCTGGGTTTATCTCTGGGCCTTCTATCCTGTTCCATTGATGTATATTTCTGTTTTTGTGCCAGTACCATACTGTCTCGATTACTGCAGCTTTGTAATATAGTCTGAAGTCAGGGAGCCTGATTCCTCCAGCTCCGTTTTTCTTTCTCAAGATTGTTTTGGCTATTTGGGGTCTTTTGTGTTTCCATACAAATTGTAAATTTTTTTGTTCTAGTTCTCTGAAAAATGCCCTTGGTAATTTGATGGGGGTTGCACTGAATCTGTAGATTGCTTTGGGTAGTACAGTCTTTTTTGCAATATTGATTCTTCCAATCCAAGAACATGGTATATCTCTCCATCTGTTAGTGTCAACTTTGATTTCTTTCATCAGTATCTTATAGTTTTCTGAGTACAGGTCTTTTGCCTCCTTAGGAAGGTTTATTCCTAGGTATTTCATTCCTTTTGTTGCAATGGTAAATGGGATTGTTTCCTTAATTTCTCTTTCTGATCTTTCATTGTTAGTGTATAGGAATGCAAGAGATTTCTGTGCATTAATTTTGTATCCTGCAACTTTACCAAATTCACTGATGATCTCTAGTAGTTTTCTGGTGGCATCGTTAGGATTTTCTATGTATAGTATCATGTCATCTGCAAAGAGTGACTGTTTTACTTCTTCTTTTCCAGTTTGGTTTGCTTTTATTTCTTTTTCTTCTTTGATTGCCATGGCTAGGACTTCCATATCTATGTTGAATAATAGTGGCAAGAGTGGATATCCTTGTCTTGTTCCTGATCTTAGAGGAAATGCTTTCAGTTTTTCACCCTTGAGAATGATGTTTGCTGTGGGTTTGTCGTATATGGCAGGGGTCTCCAACCCCAGCAGTGGGCCAGTACCGGTCCATGGCCTGTTAGGAACCCGGCTGCACAGCAGGAGGTGAGTGGTGGGTGAGTGAGCAAAGCTTCATCTGCCGCTCCCCATTGCTCCCCATTGCTGGCATTACCAGCTGAACCATTGTTACATTACCGCCTGAACCATCCCCTCCATTGCTCACATTACTGCCTGAACCACCCTCACCCCCTGTCCGTGGAAATATTGTCTTCCATGAAATTGGTCCCTGGTGCCACAAATGTTGTTGGGGACCACTGGTATATGGCATTTATTATGTTGCAGTAAGTTTCCTCTATGCCCACTTTATAGAGAGTTTTTATCACAAATATGTGTTGAATTTTGTCAAAAGCTTTTCCTGCATCTACTGAGATGATCATGTGGATTGTATTCTTCAATTTTTTAATATGGTGTACCACACTGATTTTTTTAACGTCTTTATTAGAGTGTAATTGCTTTACAGTGGTCTGTCACTTTCTGCTTTATAACAAAGTGAATCAGTTATACATATACATATGTCCCCATATCTCTGCCCTCTTGCATCTCCCTCCCTCCCACCCTCCTTATCCCAGCCCTCTAGGTGGTCACAAAGCACCGAGCTGACCTCCCTGTGCTATGCAGCTGCTTCCCACTAGCTATCTAGTTTATATTTTGTAGTGTATATACGTCAATGGTACTCTCTCACCTCGCCCCAGCTTACCCTTGCCTCTCCCTGGGTCCTGAAGTCCATTTTCTATGTGTGCGTCTTTATACCGGTCCTGTCCCTAGTTCTCCAGAACCATTTTTCTTTTTTTAGATTCCATATATATGTTTTAGCATATGGTATTTGTTTTTCTCTTTCTGACTTACTTCATTCTGTTTGACAGACTCTAGGTCCATCCACCTCACTACAAATAACTCAATTTCATTTCTTTTTATGGCTAAGTAATATTCTATTGTATATAGGTGCCACATGTTCTTTATTCATGTATCTGTTGATGGACACTTAGGTTACTTCCATGTCCTGGCTACTGTACATAGAGCTGCAGTGAACATTGTGGTACATGACTCTTTCTTTCTTTCTTTCTTTTTTTTTTTTAGCATTTTTAGTGGAGTATAATTGCCTTACAAGAGTGTGTTAGTTTATGCTTTATACCAAAGTGAATCAGTTATACATATACATATGTCCCCATATCTCTGCCCTCTTGCATCTCCCTCCCTCCCACACTCCCTATCCCAGCCCTCTAGGTGGTCACAAAGCACCGAGCTGACCTCCCTGTGCTATGCGGTTGCTTCCCACTAGCAATCGGTTTTACATTTGGTAGTGTATATATGTCCATGCCACTCTCTCACGTTGTCCCAGCTTACACTTCTCCCTCCCCATATCCTCAAGTCCATTCTCTGGTAGGTCTGCATCTTTATTCCCGTCTTGCCCCTAGGTTCTTCTGCCCATTTTTTTCTTTTTTTTTTCTTTTAGATTCCATATATATGTGTCAGCATACGGTATTTGTTTTTCTCTTTATGACTTACTTCACTCTGTATGACAGTCTCTAGGTCCATCCACCTCACTACAAATAGCTCAATTTCATTCCTTTTTATGGTTGAGTAATATTCCATTGTAAATATGTGCCACATCTGCTTTATCCATTCTTCTGTTGATGGACATTTAGGTTGCTTCCATGTCCTGGCTATTGTAAATAGAGCTGCAGTGAACAATGTGGTACATGACTCTTTTTGAATTATGGTTTTCTCAGTGTATATGCCCAGCAGTGGGATTGCTGGGTCATATGCTAGTTCTTTTTTTAGTTTTTAAAGGAACCTCCATAGTGTTCTCCATAGTGGCTGTATCAATTTACATTCCCACCAACAGTGGAAGATGGTTCCCTTTTCTCCACACCCTCTCCAGCATTTATTGTTTGTAGATTTTTTTCAGCCCCCACATTCAGGGTTGTCATCGTTACATAGTTGCTAACAGATATCACTTGAGAAGAAGATTACTGGATGAAATTTGAAAATTTTAGTTATGTTCACATCTTTATATATTCTCTCATGATTTCTAAAGCATTTGTTTCTTTTCCAACACCCAGAGTACATGGCATTGTATCACAAAAGGGAGTTGATTTGTCTAGAGGAGAGCAAGTAAATGAAGTATACTTGCAAAGAACCTTATAAAATGATTTTTATGTTTTATATGCATTGAGATCTCAATGTATAAAATCTTACTATACATTGAATTGGGCGATTGGGATTGACATGTATGCACTGATGTGTATAAAATTGATGACTAATACGGACCTGCTGTATAAAAACAATAAATAAAATAAAATTCAAAAAAAAAGAATGCATGAAACAAAAACTAATCAACTACTAGGACACAAAACCTCAACTAAGCCTGGGTGGAAATGGTAAAAGTCATATTCTCTGACTACAATGTATCAATAATAGAGCTGTAATTTAATGACAACAGTTTAAACAAAAAGGCTCACCATTGTGTAAAATGGAAAAAAAAAAAACATGTCCTAAGTAATTGTTTGGTTAAAAGAAATCCAAAGCTACTGGTAAAGAATATTGAGAACATTTTTAAAAATAAGAACTCATTCTATTAAAATGTAGAAGATATGGCAAAGTTATATGGAGGCAAACACATAACCTCTTATACTTTATTATTTAATAGGGAAAAATAATTTAAAAGAACAAGCACTTTAACAAAAATAAAATGTAAGATATTAGGGCAATGAAAATAATAAACTAGAAACTGAAAAAAAAATCTTACTATACATACACCCCACATCCCCCCAACACACACACAATGCAGAGGTGCAATGAGGCAATAGAGAATGTCGATAGTGATACTATTGAACAGTGGAATTCAAGTAATTTTTATTTAATTACCTATATTTTTTCTCTAGTGTCCATGGTTTAGCAAAGATTCTCCTTGTCTGTCAAGAAGGCAAGAAATGGTAATTCTTTATAAAACTGGAAAATATGCTTAAAATTTTTAATTACCTTTATTTAACCTATTGAAGATGTTAAAATTCCATTTTTTCCTTTTATTTAAAAACATAGGAAAGTTTAAATAGGAAGACACAAATTATCTATTCTCCTTCACCAACACACACCAAAAATAAATCATTGCTAAGATACTGATAGTTTCTTCTCTTCTTTCTGCTGTGTATCCATGAAAACTGAGATTTTAATTATTAAACAATATTTGGATTCAGGTTTGTCTCATGGCTTTGGGAAGTCACCTTGATTTTTCCCATATAGTTAAACAGTGGTTACAAAACTATTTTCTGAAATAATGCTTATTCTCCCCAGTGATTGAAAATGTCTTATTTATCAGTTTGCTAATACTTGTGTGATGTTGCTACTGTTTCTTTTATTTAGCTTCTACTCACAGGCCTTGTGTCAAGATGAATGCATGTTTACATATGGCAGTGTGAGTATGGCAACCCAGTTCTTCTCGGGTTGCAAGGGCCAAATGATGTGATATTGTTTTATTCAAGGTGCTGTTCATGATTGGCCACACCCTGGGAACTCAGATCTCTTGACTTTGGCACCAATGTTCTGTCTAGTAGACTCATCATTATACTTTATGCCTCTTCATTTTCTTGATTTCCAAGGGTTCAACTACAACATAGGACATAAAACTGAGCAAAAATCAAAGTACATGAGATTAAAGGAAAAGGCTTTCTTAATCAGTGTCTTGTGTTTCAGGAGCTGGAGGGAGAAGATATCCACGGAATTCATGGACCTCCAAGGTATACAACTACAGGTTAAAATAAGGGGACCAAGGAGGACAATGAACTGAGCCCTTTGTCTTTAAACGTAGGATATGATGTTTTAGTATTTTTATTCATGGTATTTTTTTCATTTCATGTTGTGTAACCTGAGTTTTGTACTTATACTAACAGTGGATAGAAGAAAGAACTGAACTGATTAGTTCTCCATCTTTCCCCTTTAATTTTTCTTGTTGAAGAAAAGTGGCATGTCATTGTTTAAGTACAAGATGAACCTTGAGATCTGGCTAAATATGTTTCTAAAATTGTGGAGAGTCACTGTGTGAACAGAAAGGAATGGAACAGAGAGAAAGGACAGCCTGATAGGGCAAGATCAACAGTGCTAGTGCAGTCACTGTCCAAAAGACAGCTTAAGTGAATCAGAGAATAGCAGCTGAACCAGACAAGACTGAACAGTAAATAAGCATTTAGACATTGGTCTGGTGTATGCAACATTATAAATGAAGTGAAAAAAAAGATATTTGCTACTGCCCAGGAAGGGAAAATGGAAAGAATAGATAATTGATAAAAGAAGAAATTCAGTAAACAGAGGAAAAATGTTCAAACCTCCTAATTATCTAAGACATTTTAATTTATACAATAGGAAACAGCCTTTTGACTTTCACAGTGACAGACTGCCACATGGTAAGCACTCAATAAACATTTGTTGACAAATGAAGGAGCAAGTATAAGAAGGGTTGTCTACATCTGGCAGTGACATCTTGGATCATTCAAAGAGCTCTGAATTGCCTAGCTGAACACTCTCTAAGAAAGGTTTATTTTATCATAGCATTATTCAATTTGTTGGGACAGATCCTACAATTGTTACAAAACTTTTTTCTATTTTAATAAAGACAAATATAGAAATTAATGTTTCTCCTTATTTGTTAGGATAGTTTCTGAGCTAATGGAAATGGCATGAGGACTTTTCCTCTTCACTTAGGAGCGTAGAAGTAGGATGAAGCTATTAAATGTAGCAATTATATTAGTTAGGAGATTTAGACTTAATGGGTTCACCTACTTGTCACATTGTGTTTCTGAAGATAATTTCCAAATAAAAGCAACCCAAGCTCAAACAGAGTGGGGTGAAAAGGGTCTCCTAGCTCGAGGATCTAATGGGGGGGTTAAGGAGGGGACAGATGTTCATATCTTAATGCCCACCACAGACTTCAACCCTAGACCATGCCCTGTATATGCATTGGGACATCAATTAAGGAAGAACCCTGGGAGTCTTCTCCAGGGTTGAGTGAAGAGACAAATAATAGGGCTTATAGGGACTACTAGAGTGATGATATTTCCTTTCTTTCTGCAGGCTGTCAATGACCCAGATGAGGAACCCGTGGCCTTTATTGTTTTGATTGATATTATTGAGGGCAAATTTCAAGTCAGTGGCTTGTCAAGCCAACCTGATGCTCCCCATGAGTCTTGGAAGACCCCATTCAGGAGAATCCTGGATTGCTTCACAAGATGCTCTGGGTGAGAGCTATGCCCCAACTTCTAACTCTCTGATTTCTCCCTTCCAAAATGTCTCCCCTTTCTGATAAAACAGGAGAATTCCCAGGTCTCCTGACTTCAAGGTTCTCCTGGATCAGCTGACCTTCTGTTTTCCTTTGTAGGATATAATACACATAAAAATTCCATGGCCTGAAACCATGCATGCTGCAAACACAGACCCATGAATGGATATAAATACACCTCTACAGCCGCATTCCCCTCTTCTGTTCCATTGGTTGTTTTATAATAAATGCTGGCATGCTTGCTTATATTTGCTTCATCATATTTGTAGTGTCTATCAATACAGGCAGCAACCTCAGGTGGGATGGGGTTGTCAGGATTGGTGAGGGTGGGGAGTTAACCATCAGGAGCTACCACTTTACTTAGCCCTATGAGGCTATACTTCCACCATCTAGGGGCAGTACTGCCTGTTCCTGAGTCATTGATGGATTAGGACTGTGACCAGTAGGCAGTGTTTATTTTTCCCACAGATGTCAGTTCTCACCTTGAGTATGACCATTCCATGTAGAAGTTAGGAAGAAATAATCTCTCCCCAACCCTTAACTCTCTAGATATACCAGCACATCATATAGTAGGCAGATAAGCTGTGATTTGAGGGGACCATTAGGAGACAAGTTGTCTCAGGATTCTAGAGAAAGGCCTTAAACTTTTTATTGTAATCAGTTGACAATCATCTCCACTATATCCTTAAACTGAACCCCACCAACATAGCACACCACCCCCAACATCAGGTTGTTCTTTCTCATATTAGGATGATTTTCCCCTTCCTCAGCTGCCCTTGGTAGGTATTGAAATACAATATTTTCCAAAGAAAGAGGAAAGAATTTGGAGCATGACTGAACCTAACTCCCACAGACCTGGAGGAGACCTCCAGGGAATTTGTTTTAGGAATTTTCAAAATACATATTCCAGAGTAAGCATGTATATTACTTACTAGATAAAATTAACAAGCCAAAAGCACATGCCACAATCAGCCACTTATACATATAAATCTGTAAATGAGTAGCAGTTATTTACAATTTGGAGAACACAGAAAAAACTCTTTCAATAATCTGACGCAAACTATGAACTCTCATCACAGAACAGTTCATAGGCAGTCCACGATATTTTGCACAGAATTTCCCTGGAGAATTCAATCAATACATAGCAAAAATTAATACCAAACATACACAAAACTTATAAGAAGATAAAGGAGGGAACACATCTTAACTCATTTTATGAGACCAGCATTATCTTGATACTAAAATTCACAAAGATATTAAAAGAAAACTGCAGGTCAATATTACTCATGAGCATAAATTCAAAAATCCTTAACAAAATACTATCAAATTGAATCTACTATTACATAAAAGAGGATAATACATCATGAACAAGTGAAGGTTAACTCAGAATGGAAGACTGGTTCAACATTAAAAATCAAAATAGAAAACTTCAGCTCTGTAAAAGATTCTGTGATGAGGATAAAAGAAAGCTACATGCTAGGAGAAAAGATTTGCAAAGCACATATCTGACAAAGGGCTTGTATCTAGAATACATATTTTTTTAAAACTCAAAATTGACAGTAAGAAAATCCTCTAATTAGAAAATGGGCAAAAGACATGAACAGACCTTTCACTGAAAAGGATATATAAATGGCAAGTAAACACATGACAAGATGTTCATTAGCCATTAGGGAAATGAAAATTAAAACCACAATAAGATATCACTACACGTCTTTCTGAATGGCTAAAATAAAAAATAGTGACAACAACAAATGCTGACAAGGAAGCAGAGAAGCTGAATTACTCATACATTGCTGGTAGGAATGTAAAATGGAACAGTTACTCTTGAAAACAGTTTGGAAGTTTCTATAATAGCCAAAAATTGGGAACAACCAAAATGTCCTAGGTAGGTAAATGCCACAGTAAATAAAGTGTGGTATATCCATACTGTGGAATACTAGTCAGCAATAAAAGAGAATGAACTGTTTATATACACAACAACTTGGATTTATCTAAGGGCTTTATGCTCAAAGTAAAAGCTGGTCTGAAAAGATCATATACTGTATGAGTTCATTTATATAATTTTCTTGAAGTTATGAAAGTCAAAATGACAAAGTTATAGAAATGAAGAACAAATTAGTGGTTGCCAGGGGTTATGGGTAGAGTGGCGGACAGGGAAGTGTGGCTATACAAGAGCAACTTGTGGTATCCTGGTGATAATAGAAATACCCTGTATCTTGACTGTGGTAGTGTGGACTCATGAACTTAAAAAATTGAAATCGAATGTGGCAAAATCTAAAAGAAACGAACACACACGTGCACACACACACACACACATACACGAGTAGATGTAAAACTAGGAAAATGTGTTTAAGATCAGTGGATTGCATCAATGACAATATCCTGTTTGTGATAGGGTACTATAGTTTTTCAAGATGTTATTATTGAGGTAAATTGGGCAAAATGCATAAAGGACCATTCTGTATTACTTGTTAAAAATGCATCTAAAGAGGGAGGAGATATGGGGATATATGTATACATAAAGCTGATTCAGTTTGTTATACAGCAGAAATTAACACAACTTTGTAAAGCAATTATACTCCAATAAAGATGTTAAAAAAGGCATCTACATTTATCTAAAAATAAAAGTTTAATTTAAAAAAAGGTGACATTGAAAGCTGGCCTTCATCCCTTGTTGGATGTTATATTGCTCTTAATACTACTATCAGTCACTTTGCAACCCAGGTAGATATGGTGGAGAGCAAAGGAGAAGGATTTCAGGAACCTGGCCCTCCAAGATTTCATCAAGCCACTGGAGCAACAAAATCTAAATCCTTCCTAACCTCTGGACTTCCTATTATTCAAGATAATACTCTCCTCATGGTTTAAGCCAATTTGAGTGATTTTTTGTTATTTGCTGCCTAAAATATCCTTAATGATATTCAGATAATCTGTGGGTGCTGTTTTCATTTCATTTGCTATAGGGTTACACATGAAGATTTTTAAAGGTGTGTCTAATATGTCCAAGAATGGCTCTTTCATTGATTTTTTTTCCCTAGAATGCGTTTAGTTCTCTTGACCTGCATACTCACAACTTTTTCTGACTTGGCCAGATGTTCCTTACTTACACTTTTGAGTATTGCTCCAGTTGCAGCAAGTGTGAATCCTCCTCAGGACACCACTAATCTAGGGCTCTTTCCCTGTTCTCCCTTGTGATCATTGTTCTTGTCATCCTTTTCACCTATCTACTTTTTGCAACAGATTGTTTAATTTCGTTGACACCATTAATATATGCTTTTCCTTTTTATACATGGTACATTGTTTTTTTTCTGCTGCATCAAGCGTGGATTTTAAATCTGCTACTACATTTTATTTTACCTGTCACTTTACTGATAAAGAAACTCTGGTTGGAAGATTAAAGGAAATTGCACAAGGGTGCACTGCTGGAAGATAGCTGAAGTGGGATTCAAACTCAGATATGTCTAACTCTAAAGCTGATGCTCTGCACCACAGTGCTCTCCTGAGTTGCTGGTTGATAAACAGGGAGGTAAGTCAGTGCCTGTGTCGCTGCTTAAATTTATAATTAAAACCTTCAAGTAGAAATTAGAGAAGAGGTTATTTTAAAATCTGACAGCCTCATGACTGTGGCAAAGTGGACAGATAGCTTATGCAAGAAGATTCATACTGGCAGGTTAGGCAATTTTTCATTCTCTCCCTCTTAGAATGAAGGAGGAAGGAATCTTTTTACTGTCTCTTGCTGTAGCAATGCACTGATCCCCATAAATAAGGGTCTCCCACCATGCTGGGGGTGAAGGGGATTCTAATTGTGAATCACAAGAGGATTGACCATATGGATAGAATCAGATAGCTCATCGGACAGCCCTATTTTCCTCCTCCCTGCTCCCATCACTGAAACTCACAAGCATACCTATTGCATCTCACCCTGTCCCTGGTTTTCCTCCTCTTGGTTCAGCCCTCTGTCTCATTCTAGGTTCCGAGGCACTGTTATGTACTGAATGTCTGTGTCCTCCCCAAATTCATGCATTAAAGCCATAATCTCTATTGTGATAGTATTTGGAGGTGGGACCTTTGGGAGATAATCAGGTTTATATGAGGTAATGAAGATGGAGCCCTCATGAATCTGATAGTGCCCTTATAAGAAGAGGAAAAGAGAAAAGTTCTCTCTCTTTCTCTCTACACACACGCACTGAAGAATGTCCATGTGAACACACATCAAGAAGGTGGCTGGCTGAAACAGACTCACAGATATAGAAAACAAACTTATAGTTACCAAAGGGGAAGTGGGGGAGAGATAAACTGGGAGTATGGTATTAACAGATGCACACTACCATGTACAAAATAGATAAGCAATCAAGATGTACTGTATAGCACAGGGAACTAGATTCAATATCTTGTAATAAACTGTGATGCAAAAATATGGGAAAAAAGAATATATATATATATTCAGTTATATGTTTTGAATAATTGAATCACTTTGCTGTATACCTGAAACTAATACAATATTGTAAATCAACTATACTTCAATCAATCAATCAAAAAAGAAGGTGTCTGCCCACAAGCCAGGAAGTAGGCCTTCACCAAGAACTGACGAAAAAGGAAGAAGGATCCTAAAGGCAATTCAGAGATCATCAGGGCTGCTACTCCCACCACAGGCCCAGAGTGCACAGGCCCGGAGTATACAGCTGTCTCCACCTTGGTTTCAAAGGGCAGGATCACTACAGAGAGCTGCAGCATGGGCTGGGCCTTCATAGAGAGCCATGTGGGCTGTGTCCTGCCTAGCTGAAGGGGGGGGAGCTTCCCCAATGAGTCATAGGGGTGATGCTGCCTTCCCATTGGGCCTGAAGGGTGGAGCCAAAGAGGATTATTCTCCTGCCTTAAGATCTAATCATATTTGCCTTGCTGGGTTTTGGACTTGCTTGGGACCTATCACCCCTTCCTTCTTTCCTGTTTCTCCCTTTTGGAGTGGAAATGTCTATCCTATGTTCATGACACCGTTACATTTTGGAAGCATGTAATTTGTTTGGTTTCATATGTTCACAGCCGGAGAGGAATTTTCATCAATATGAATCATACCTTGAGTCTCATCTATATTTGATTTAAATAATATTTAGATGAGCCTTTGGACTTCAGACTTGAGACTTGATGCTGGAATGGGTTAGGGCTTTGGGTCTATTGGGATGGAGTGAAAGTATTTAATACGTGAGGACATGAATTTTGGGGAGCCAGGTATAAAATATTATGAACTAAATGTATCCCCCCACCAAGTTCATGTCTTGCACTAATCCCCAATGTGATGGTATTCAGAACGGAGCCTTTGGGAGGTAATTAGGCTTAGATGAGGTCATGAGGGTTGAGACCCTCATAATAATATTAGTGCCCTTGTAAGAAGAGGAAGAGAGAAGAGATCTCTCCCTCTCTCTCCATATGCATGCACCAAGGAAACCATGTGAGCATATTTCAAGAAGGCAACAACTGTCTAGAAGCCAGGAAGTGGGATATTACCCACTGAGTCTGCCAGAACCTTGACTTTGTACATCCCAGTCTCCAGAACTGTGAGAAATTAATATCTGTTGTTTAAGCCACCTACCCTATGGTATTTTATTCTAACAGCCCAAACTAAGACAAGTGTCTTTATACACTTACCTTAATGTGAGCCTTCTCTGTCATTCCTTTGTCACACATAGGTCAAAAGAAGTCTCTTTGCTCAGATGTCTTTCTTATTCCTTTTTCTCAAGGTTGACTAACTGCCACTTTTCCAGGTTGGCACCTCTTTTCTATTTTCCTTGCTCAAATCCTGATGAAAGCTTTGCACAAATACTACATACTTGTGTAATCCTGAGCACAGATGTGGGTAGTAGTTGAGTGGGTGGTGGTGATTCTATGAATCTCCTTTTTATTCCAAGGTTCTAGGGCCTCTCCAGAAGGCCAAAGACTCTACAATATTGATTTGAATTAAATAATTTTACTCTTTTCAAATGACTTGTTTAGATATAACCACTTGTTAATGTGTCAACTCAAGTACAGCAAGTTAGGGAGACCCATTATAAGCAAGGTGTGGAAGGAATGATTTACACTGTTTGTGCTAGAATGTCAAGCTTTACACACACTTGCAGAAACACACACACATACCCAAACAAACACACATCTATATTCTTATAAGTTTTAGATGAGTAGAATTAATTCCTTTGACTACTTACATTGGGAAGTATCATATAGCCCAAGCAAACAACTACCAACAGGTCATGTGCCTATACAATAAAGCTAATCTCAAATAAGAATTCCAAAAGTTAAGATGTAAATATAGTATGCTTACTGTAATAAAGAGTCTGATGTTTGCTTACATCTTTCAAGCTCCACACTTACCTCTTCCTCTTCCACATCTGGGCAAGGTGCTAAGAAAGCCTAGGAGCTCCCTCCTTTTGTGCTAGTGGGAAGTTTAAACCATGCAGGGGACCCTCACCCCAGTCTCACCCTTTTACCACAAAACCAGTCTCTTATATTTGCTCCATCAAGTCATTTCCAGACCTACATGGGAGCCTGCCCTGTTCTCCCATGAAAGTCCATTGTTTGAATTAAAAAAAAAACCTCTTTATACCCTCTTAATGCACGTATGGCATCATCAGTCTCACCATCTAAACCAGTCTTGGATGGAATGGGTTCACCCTGATTCTTCAGGATGACCACAACAATTGACACCGTGAGAAGGGTAGCTAGAAGATGACCATCACCACTAGGCCTTTCTTCTCTTACTTTGGCTTGCTAACTGGCTCTGTTATCTGCTGGCTAGCATGCTTTTTGAGTTATGTTGCTATCTGCTGGCAAACTTATGCTTTTAGCTGTGTAGGGTCTTCAGGATTGAAATTCACTATACTACACCTATTTAGAGAAGGAGTCATTATCTCTACTGTTTCTCCATTTAACAGCCCAATTTAGCCTGTTCTTAAACCTGGAAAATACAAATGGTACACTTTGGTGAATTTCCACAACCCACCTAATAAGGCCCCAACACCGGATATTATTGAAACTACTGACTCCATCCAACCAAAAACTGGTAAATAATTTTCAACTACAGATTTGGCTAATATATTCTGCTCAATGCCTATTTTAACAGCTTTTCAGCTGCAGTTTGCATTCACCTTCAAAGGGACACAGTACAAATTTACCTGGCTATCCATGGACACCTCAACAGCTTTGCCATCATACACAATCTTTTCAGGTGTATTATTTCCCATTACTGCTATTATAAATTATTATAAACTTAGTGGCTTAAAACAATACACACTTTATTACCTTACAGTTACAGAGGTCAGATTTCCAAAATGTATCTCACAGGGCTAAAATCAAGGTGCCAGCAGGGCTGCATTCTTTCTAGGGGATAATCTGTGGGGGTTTTTTTTTTTGTTTGTTTGTTTGCCTTTTACAGTTTCTAGGGGCAGCCCACATTCCTTGGCTCATGGCCCCCTTCCATCTTAAAATCAGAAATAGCATCACTCCAACCACTGCTTCTATTATTACAACTTTTCTGACTCTGATTCTCCTACATCCCTCTTTTACTTATAAATAAATGATTACATTGAGCCCACCTAAATGGATAAACCAGGATAACCTCCTTATCTCAATATCTGTAACTTGTATCACACCTGAAACCCCCTCCCCTTTTTTTGAGATGTCTGGTTTTCTTTAATTAACAGTAATCATTTTTTAACATTTTTATTGGAGTATAATTGCTTTACAATGGTGTGTTAGTTTCTGCTTTATAACAAAGTGAATCAGCTATACATATACATATACATGTATCCCCATATCTGAACCTTTTGCCATGCAAGATAACATATTCACAGTTTCTAGGGATTAGGACATGGACATTTTGTGGGGGGAGCCATGGTACTGCATACCAGAGTGCAAGATATTAACTACATCCAATTTTCTCCAAGAGCACAGGTGTGACATTACAACGATGTCATACTCCTCCAAGCATATCATTTGACTCAGGACATAAAACATTGATAAAGGAGGACAAAAAAGGAGATGGGCCATTGTCACACACATAACAGGGTCTCACTACTTCAGTTAAATTCTTGAAAATTATCTGATAAGCTGAGGGCTGCTCTATCTCTGGCATTGTCAAAAAAACAGCTATTGGCACTCAGCAATCACAATGTTAAGACAAACACAACATCTTTTAGGTCCTTTTGGTTCTAGAAGCAACAGATATCTCATTTACAAGTTTTACTTAAGCTCATTTGTTCTCTTATTTGCAAATAAACTCACTACAAAGTGTAACCTCCTATAATAAAAAGTTCTAGACTCTATACAATTTGCAATACAACAGGTATTCCCATTAGTGACTGCAGAAACTTCTTCACTATAGAGGCTTGTGTACATTCCTTTCATGCCTTCTGGAGTCTCTGACAAAGATGGCCATAAATTTCCCACACATTTCTGGTGCAAAAATCTGCTCTTCTCCAACCCATGCTACACAGCCTTAAAGTGACTACTGCTGGCCAAATACTGAACCCTTCTGGGAATGGAGGGTATCACAGGACTGCACTTATGACTTTCTACATCTAGTTACCCATTATGCCTCAATTCATGGATATAGGAACTCTACAGAACTTATATGGCCACAGAGGCCCTTTTATTGAAATAAAGTGGTACTTACATGATAGATCCAAGCCTGAGCCCTCTGGTGTATCACACCAACAAGAGGAAATGATCTCCTTCTCCTCAGTCCCTTGACAGATCCAGTGGTACCAGAGGGGGTCCACTTCTCTTAGAACACATTGGCCACCTGGGGACCCCATTGGGAACAACTGAATGATTAGAAATGGGAGTCGATGTGCTACATGGTGGTATTGCTGCCATTGCATATGATAGTGCCTGCTGGAGAGCTGATGCTATCCATCCCATAACTGAGATATCACTGATAAAGGATGGTAACTAAAGGTCAGGATAATTGGCCAAACTTCAGGCAGTCATTTGCTGGCCATCTTGTCTGAGCAATGGCAACAATTCCTGGTCCAAAGTTGCCCCAATTGGGGCAAAGAACTCTGCAAATTTCTTGCCTTATAGATACAGATAACCAAAATATAAATCAAGGTTGCACATTTCTCTGTACATAGTGGAGTCAGAACACAAAACTATACCAAAACTCTTCTAATTCCCTTCAGAGTTCCAGACATCACTGATGGAAAGTAGAAGTTCTATTGAATGGCTTATTCAAGAACTCAATGTTGTATACTTTGAGAAGTTAAAAGAGTAACTTGAACATTTACTGGCCTCAGGCCACAAGTCCCATAGAGTGCCATAATGCTTAGTCAAACAGGTTTGACTTCAATTAAATGCAATATAACACATTTCAGTCATAAGTAAAACATCAGAGGTGAATTTTAATAAATAATCTGACTCCATTTTTCATGTTTGATTACTGAGAATATTTAGGCCCCACACCTCTCCTTCTCCCTCTTGCCCTGCATCTGGGCAAACAAGTAAGAATGTCTGAGTGCTCTGTGCCATGGTGCCTGTGGGGATGTTCAAACTATGCAAAACCCCAGCCCATGTGTGGAAACCCTCATCTGGTCCCACTCCCTAAACACAATAAAAAACAAGGTCGCTTGCTCCTCCTTTCACTGAAGCCAATCTAGACCATCTTGGCTGCCTACCCTACTATCCTCAGAAAGTTACAGTGTGTGAAGAATCAACCTATTAATTTTTACTTTATATATCTATGATATCCTCAGTTGCCACATTAGATCCGATTTTGTGTAAATAAGAGCTGATCCCAATCTCCAGAAGCCACCACAAAAAGTCAAATAGTTAGATCTACATGAATGATAAATGAGCATTGGTGAAGGGATAAGTGAAGGTAAAATAAAATTTGTAACTTTTTCTTATTCTTAATTTATCAAAAAGATAAATGGTTTTAATAAATTGAAATAAACTATCCTGGATGGAGCACAAACACTGTACCTACTACGCAAAGTATTTAAATCATCTATCTTAAATATGCACAAAGAGCCAAAGGAAAACGTGGACAAAAAAATAAAGGAAATTGCAAAAAGGATTTATGAACAAAATAAGAATATCAACCAAAAGATAGCAATTATAAAAGGAAACTGAAGTTGAAGCGTAAAATAACTGAAATGACAAACAGCAGATTTCAACAGACAGAAGAAAGTATCAGGGAACCTGAGGACACAAAAATTTAAATTATTGATATTAAGGAGCAGAGAGGGAAAAAAAGAAAAAAGGAAACAAAGTCTAAGAAATGAGTGGGATATCAGCAACTAGATCAACATATGCATTATGGGAGTCCCAGAAGTAAAAGAGGGAGAGAAAGGGTGGAAAAAATATTTGAAGAAATAATGGCTGCAATCTTCTCAAATTTAATGAAACACATGAATCTACAAATTCAAAAAGCACAAACAAATACAAGCAGGATGAACACAAAGAGAACCCAGCAAGACACATTATAATGAAACTGTCAAAAGCCAAAACCAGAGAATATAAAAGGCAGCAAGAAGTGACCTATCACATACAAGGGCTTCTCAATAGATTATCAGCCAATTTCTTATCAGAAACTAAAGTGCTTAATGGAAAAAAACAAAAAGCAAAAAAACCTGTCAATGGAGAATTCTATAACCAGCAAAAATGTTCTTCAAAAAAGATGGAGAAATTAAGACATCTCAAGATAAACAAATGTTGAAGGAGTTATCACTAGAACTACCCTAAAAGAAATGCTAAAGGGAGTCCTTTAGGTTAAATAAAAGGTAAAAAACACACTAGACGATAACTAGGATCTGTATGAAGATATAAAGATCTTTGGTAAATGTAATCACATGATAGAAATAAATGTCATTACTTATTTTTTTAATTGAGTGGTAAATGACATAAAACATTATATTGGTTTCAGTTTTACATTATAATGATTTGATCTTTGTATAAATTGAAAAATGATCACCACAGTATATCTAGTTAACAGCCACATGTAAAATAAACTGGAACCCTATCTTACACCACATGCAAAAATTAACTCAAAATGAATTAAAGACTTGAATGTAAAGCTTAAAACCATGAAACTCCTAGAAGAAAGCATAGGGGAAAATCTCAGTGAGATTGGTCTTGGCAGTGATTTTTAAGATCTGACACCAAAAGAAAAGGAAACAAAAACAAAAATTTTAAGTGAGAATACTTTAAACTAAAAAGCCTCTGAACAGGGAGGAGCTTCAAAATGGCGGAAGAGTAAGACGTTGAGATCACCTTCCTCCCCACAGATACATCAGAAATACATCTACATGAAGAACAACTCCTACACAACACCTAATGAACACTGGCAGAAAAGCTCAGACCTCCCAAAAGGCAAGAAACTCCCCGCATACCTGAGTAGGGCAAAAGAAAAAAGAAAAAACAGAGACAAAAGAATAGGGACGGGACCTGCACCAGTGGGAAGGAGCTGTGAAGGAGGAAAGGTTTACACACAATAGGAAGCCCCTTTGCGGGCAGATACTGCGGGTGGCAGAGGGGGGAAGATTCAGAGCCGCGGAGGAGAGCAAAGCAACAGGCTTGTGGAGAGCAAAGTGGAGTGATTCCCGCACAGAGCATCGGTGCCAACAAGCACTCACCAGCCCGAGAGGCTTGTCTGCTCACCTGCCGGGGCAGGCAGGGCTGGGAGCTGAGGCTTGGGCTTCGGTCGGATCCCAGGGAGAGGACTGGGGCTGGCTGCGTGAACACAGCCTGAAGGCGGCTAGTGCGCCACAGCTGGTCGGGAGGGAGTCGGGGAAAAAGTCTGGAGCTGCCGAAGAGACAAGAGACTTTTTATTGCCTCTTTGTTTCCTGGTGCTTGAGGACAGGGGATTAAGAGCGCTGCTTAAAGGAGCTCCAGAGTTGGGCGCAAGCCGCGGCTATCAGCACGGAACCCAGAGACAGGCATGAGACGTTAAGTTTGCTGCTGCAGCCACCAAGAAGCCTGTGTGCAAGCACTGGTCACTATCCACACCTTCCCTCCTGGGAGCCGGTGCAGCATGTCACTGCCAGGGTGGCGTGATGCAGGCACAATCTCCCCAGGAGAACACATGGCATGCCTCAGCCTGTTGCGATGTCACTCCAGGCTCTGCCGCCGCATGCTCAACCTGCACACCGTACTCCTCCCTCCTCCTGGCCTGAGTGAGCCAGAGCCCCCGAATCAGCTGCTCCTTTAACCGCATCTTGCCTGAGTGAATAACAGACGCCCTCAGGCAACCTACACAAAGAGGCAGGACCAAATCCAAAGCTGAACGCCAGGAGCTCTACAAACAAAGAAGAGAAAGGGAAATTTCTCCCAGGAGCCTCAGGAGCAGTGGAATAAATCTCCACAATCAAGTTGATGTACCCTACATCTCTGGAATACCTGAATAGACAACAAATCATACCAAATGGAGGAGGTGGACTTTGGGAGCAATGACATATATATATATATTTTTTTTTTCCCTTTTCCTCTTTTTGTGAGTGTGTATGTGTATGCTTCTGTGTGTGATTTTGTCTGTATAGCTTTGCTTTTACCATTTGTCCTGGGTTCGGTCCATCTGATTTTTGATTTGCTTTGATTTTAGTATAGTTTTCAGCACTTGTTATCATTCGTGGATTTGTTTTTTGGTTTGGTTGCTCTCATCTTTCATTCTTTCTTTTTATTATTACTTAAAAATGTTTTTTAATAATTATTTTTTATTTTAATAACTTCTTAATTTAATTCAATTTAATTTTATTTCCCTCTTTCTTTTTTTCTTTTCTTTTTCTCCCTTTTATTCTGAGTCGTGTGGATGACAGGTTCTTGGTGCTCCAGCCAAGCGTCAGGGCTGTGCCTCTGAGGTGGGAGAGCCAAGTTGAGGACATGTGTCCACAAGAGACCTCCCAGCTCCACATAATATCAAATGGCAAAAATCTCCCAGAGATCTCCATCTCAATGCCAAGACCCGGCTCCACTCAACCACAAGGAAGCTACAGTGCTGAACACCTTATGCCAAACAACTAGCAAGAGAGGAACGCAACTCCACCCATTAGCAGAGAGGCTGCCTAACCTCATAATAAGGCCACAGACACCCCAAAACACACCACCAAGCGTGGACTTGCCCACCAGAAAGACAAGATCCAGCCTCATCTACCAGAACACAGGCACTACTCCCCTTAACCAGGAAGCCTACACAACCCACTGAACCAACCTCAGCCACTGGGGGCAGACACGAAAAACAATGGGAACTACGAACGTGCAGCCTGTGAAAATGAGACCCCAAACACAGTAAGTTAAGCAAAATGAGAAGACAGAGAGACACACAGGAGATGAAGGAGCAAGGTAAAAACCCACCAGACATAACAAAGGAAGAGAAAATAGGAAGGCTACCTGAAAAAGAATTCAGAATAATGATAGTAAAGATGATCCAAAATCTTGGAAATAGAATGGAGAAAATACAAGGAATGTTTAACAACGATCTAGAAGAACTAAAGAGCAAACAAACAGTGATGAACAACAAATAAATAAAATTAAAAATTCTCTAGAAGGGATCAATAGCAGAATAACTGAGTCAGAAGAATGGATAAGTGACCTGGAAGATAAAATAGTGGAAGTAACTACTACAGAGCAGAATAAAGAAAAAAAGAATGAAAAAGTTGAAGACAGTATCAGAGACCTCTGGGACAACATTAAATGGACCAACATTTGAATAATAGGGGTCCCAGAAGTACAAGAGAAAAAGAATGGGATTGAGAAAATATTTGAAGAGATTATAGTTGAAAACTTCCCTAACATGGGAAAGGAGATAGATAGTCAAGTCCAGGAAGCACAGAGAGTCCCATACAGGATAAATCTAAGGAGAAACACGCCAAGAAACATATTAATCAAAGTATGAAAAATTAAATACAAAGAAAAAATATTAAAAGCAGCAAGGGAAAAACAAAAAATAACATACAAGGGAATCCACATAAGGTTAACAGCTGATCTTTCAGAAGAAACTCTGCAAGCAGAAGGGAGTGGCAAGACATAATTAAAGTGATGAAGGGGGAAAATCTACAACCAAGTTTACTCTACCCAGCACGGATCTCATTCAGTTTTGATGGAGAAATTAAAATCTTTACAGACAAGGAGAAGCTAAGAGAATACAGCACCACCAAACCAGCTTTACAAAAAATGCTAAAGGAACTTCTCTAGGCAGGAAACACAAGAGAAGGAAAAGACCTACAATAACAAACCCAAAACAATTAAGAAAATGGTAATAGGAACATAAATATAGATAATTACCTTAAACATAAATGGATTAAATGCTCCAACCAAAAGACATAGAATGGCTAAATGGATACAAAAACAAGACCCATATATATGCTGTCTACAAGAGACCTACTTCAGACCTAGGGACACATACAGACTGAAAGTGAGGGGATGGAAAAAGATGTTCCATGCAAATGGGAATCAAAAGAAAGCTGGACTAGCAATTCTCATATAAGAAAAATAGACTTTAAAACAGAGAGTATTACAAGAGATAAGGAAGGACACTACATAATGATAAAGGGATCAATCCAAGAAAAAGATATAACAATTGTAAATATTTATGCACCCAACATAGGAGCACCTCAATACACAAGGTGAATACTAACAGCCATAAAAGGGGAAATCGACAGTAACACAATCATAGTAGGGGACTTTAACACCCAATTTTCACCAATGGACAGATCATCCAAAATGAAAATAAATAAGGAAACACAAGCTTTAAATGATACATTAAACAAGATGGACTTAATTGATATTTATAGGACATTCAATCCAAAAACAACAGAATACACATTCTTCTCAAGTGCTCATGGAACATTCTCCAGAATAGACCATATCCTGGATCAAAAATCAAGCCTTGGTAAATTTAAGACAACTGAAGTTGTATAAAGTATCTTTTCCAACCAGAACACTAGGAGACTAGATATCAATTACAGGAAAAAAAATTTGTAAAAAATAGAAACACATGGACGCCAAACAACACACCACTTAGTAACAAAGAGATCACTGGAGAAATCAAAGAGGAAATCAAAAAATACCTAGAAACAAATGACAATGAAAACACGACAACCCAAAACTTATGCAATGCAGCAAAACTAGTTCTAGGTGGGAAGTTCATACCAGTACAGTCCTACATTAAGAAACAAGAAATATCTCAAATAAACAACCTAACCATACACCTAAAGCAGCTAGAGAAAGTAGAACAAAAAACTCCCAAAGTTTGCAGAAGGAAAGAAATCATAAAGATCAGATCAGAAAAAAATGAAAAAGAAATGAAGGAAATGATAGCAAAGATCAGTAAAACTAAAAGTTAGTTCTTTGAGAAGATAAAAAAAATTGACAAACCATTAGTGACGCTCATCAAGAAAAAAAAGGAGATGACTCAAATCAAGAGAATTAGAAATGAAAAAGAAGATGTAACCACTGACACTGCAGAAATAAAAAGGATATGAGAGATTACTACAAGCAAATATATGCCAATGAAATGGACAACCTGGAAGAAATGGACAAATTCTTAGAAATGCACAACCTTCCGAGACTGATCCAGGAAGAAATAGAAAATATGAACAGACCAATCACAAGTACTGAAATTGAAACTCTGATTAAAAATCTTCAAACAAACAAAAGCCCAAGACCAGATGGCTTCACAGGCAAACTCTATCAAACATTTAGAGAAGAGCTAACACCTCTTCTTCTAAAACTCTTGCAAAATAGAGCAGAGGGAGGAACATTGCAAAACTCATTCGATGAGGCCTGATACCAAAACCAGACAAAGATGTCACAAAAAAAGAAAACTACAGGCCAATATCACTGATGAACATAGACACAAAAATCCTCAGCAAAACACCAGCAAACAGAATCCAGCAGCACATTAAATGGTTCCTACCCCAGGATCAAGTGGGGTTTATGCCAGGAATGCAAGGATTCTTCAGTATATGCAAATCAATCAATGTGATACACCATATTAACAAATTGAAGGAGAAAAACCATATGATCATCTCAATACATGCAGAGAAAGCTTTCGACAAAATTCAACACACAGTTATGATAAAACCTCCAGAAAGTAGGCATAGAGGGAACTTACCTCAACATAATAAGGGCCATATATGACAAACCCACAGCCAACATCTTTCTCAATGGTGAAAAACTGAAACCATTTCCACTAAGATCAAGAACAAGACAAGGTTTCCCACTACCACAATTATTATTCAACATAGTTTTGGAAGTTGTAGCCACAGCAATCAGAGAAGGAAAAGCAATAAAAGGAATGCAAATCAGAAAAGAAGAAGTAAAGCTGTCAGTGTTTTCAGGTGACATGATACTATACATAGAGAATCCTAAAGATGTCACCACAAAACTACTAGAGCTAATCAATGAATTTGGTAAAGTAGCAGGATACAAAATTAATGCACAGAAATCTCTTGCATTCCTATACGCTAATGATGAAATATCTGAATGTGAAAATAAGGAAACACTCCCATTTACCACTGGAACAAAAAGAATAAAATATCTAGGAATAAACCTACCTAAGGAGTAAAAAGACCTATATGCAGAAAATTATAAGACACTGATGAAAGAAATTAAATATGATACAAATAGATGGAGAGATATACCATGTTTTTGTATTAGAAGAATCAACATTGTGAAAATGACCCTAGTACCCAAAGCAATGTACAGATTCAATGCAATCTGTATCAAACTACCACTGGCATTTTTCACAGAACTAGAACAAAAATGTTCACAATTTGTATAGCAACAGAAAAAACCCCGAATACTGAAAGCAATCTTGAGAATGAAAAACGTAGGTGGAGGAATCAGGCTCCCTGGCTTCAGACTATACTACAAAGCTACAGTAATCAAAACAGTATGGCAGTGGCACAAAAACAGAAATATAGATCAATGGAACAGGATAGAAAGCCCAGAGATAAACCCATGCACATATGGTCACCTTATCTTTGATAAAGGAGGCAAGAATATACAGTGGAGAAAAGACAGCCTCTTCAATAAGTGGTGCTGGGAAAACTGGACAGCTATATGTAAAATAATGAAATTAGAATAGTGCCTAACACCATACACAAAAATAATCTCAAAATGGATTAAAGACCTAAATGTAAGGCCAGACACTATAAAACTCTTAGAGAAAAACATAGGTAGAACACTGTATGACATAAATCACAGCAAGATCCTTTTGACTCATCTCCTAGAGAAATGGAAATAAAAACAAAAATAAACAAATTGGCCCTAATGAATCTTAAAAGCTTTTGCACAGCAAAGGAAACCTTAAACAAGACCAAAAGACAACCCTCAGAATGGGAGAAAACATTTGCAAATGAAGCAACGGACAGAGGATTAATTTCCAAAATTTACAAGCAGCTCATGCAGCTCAATAGCAAAAAATCAAACAACCCAATCCAAAAATAGGCAGAAGACCTAAATAGACATTTCTCCAAAGGAGATATACAGATTGCCAACAAACACATGAAAGAATGCTCAACATCCTTAATCATTAGGGAAATGCAAATCAATACTACAATGTGATATCATCTCACACCGATCAGAATGGCCATCATCAAAAAACTACAAACAATAAATGCTGAGAGGGTGTGGAGAAAAGGGAAACCCCTTGCACTGTTGGTGGGAATGTAAATTGATACAGCCCCTATGGAGAACAGTATGGAGGTTCCTTCAAAAACTAAAAATAGAGCTAACATACAACCCAGCAATCCCACTACTGGACATATACCCTGAGAAAACCATTATTCAGAAAGCGTCATGTACCACAATCTTCATCGCAGTTCTATTTATAATAGCCAGGACATGGAAGCAACATAAGTGTCCATCGATAGATGAATGGATAACATGTGGCACATATATACAATGGAATATTACTCAGTTATAAAAGCAATGAAATTGAGTTATTTGTAGTGACGTGGATGGACCTAGAGTCTGTCATACAGAATGTAGTAAGTCAGAAAGAGAAAAACAAATAGTGTATGCTAACAAATATATATGGTATCTAAAAAACAAACAAAAAAAGTCATCGTGAAGAACCTAGGGGCAAGATGGGAATAAAGACACAGACCTACTAGAGAATGGAGTTGAGGATACTGGAAGGGGGATGGGTAAGATGGGACAAAGTGAGAGAGTGGCATGGACATATATACACTACCAAATATAAAGTAGATAGCTAGTGGGAAGCAGTCCCATAGCATAGGGAGATCAGCTCAGTGCCTTTTGACCACCTAGAGGGATGGGATATAGAGGGTCGGAGGGAGGGTGATGCAAGAGGGAAGAGATATGGGGATATATGTATATGTATAACTGATTGTCTTTGTTTTAAAGCAGAAACGAACACACCATTGTAAAGCAGTTATACTCCAAAAAAGATGTTTAAAACAAACAAACAAACAAACCTCTGGACAGCAAAGGAAACCATGAACAAGATGAAAAGGCACCTACTGATTGGAGAAAATATTTTCAAATCATATATCTAACAAGGAGTTACTATCCAAAATTTAAGAAGTACTCATACCACTCAATAGCAAGAAAAGAAACAATCAGATTAAAAATGGGCAGAGGATCTGAAAAGACATTTTTCTAAGGAAGACACACAAATGGCCAACAGCTAGATTAGCCTTCATAACAACCTTCAAATACAGAGTATTCTATTGTTATCTCTAGTCCTTATGCTGTATATTACATCCTTGTGACTTATTTATTTTATAACTGCAAGTTTGTACCTTTTGACTTCCTCCACTCATATATGCCCATTGCTCTACTCCCTGCCTCTGGCAACCAACAATTTATTCTCTGTATCTAGTTCTTTTTTAAAAAATTGATTTTTGGTTTATTTAGATTCCACATATAACTGAGAACATACAGTACTTAACTTTGTCTGACATTTTGCACTTTGCATAATGCCCTCAAAGTCCATTCATATTGTCACAGATATTAAGATTTCCTCCTTTTTTTATTGATGAATAATACTCCATTGTATCTATCCCACATTTTCTTTATCCGTTCATCCACTAAAATAACTTACGTTATTTCCATATTTGGATATTATAAATAATGCTGCAATGAACATGGGAATTCCTTTTCTGTTTTCTTTAGATAAATACTAAGAAGTGGGATTTCTGGTTCATATGCTACTTCTATTTTTAATTTTTTGAGGAACCTTCATGAAGTTTTCCACAGTGACTGCACCAATTTGCATTTCCACCAACAGTGCACAAGGGTACCCGCTTCTACACCTCCTTGCCAACAATTACTATTTCTTGTCTGTTTGATAGTAGTCATTTTAACAGGTTTGAGTTTATATCTCATTGTGGTTTTGATTTGAATTTCCCTGAGGATTAGTTATCTTGAGGACATTTTCACGTATCTATTGGCCATTTGTGTGTCTTCCTTGGAAAAATGTCTTTTTAGATCCTCTGTTTATTATTTTTATTTTTTTTGTGGTACGCAGGCCTCTCACAGCTGCAGACCCTCCCGCTGCAGAGCACAGGCTCCAGACACACAGGCCCAGCGGCCATGGCTCACGGGCTCAGCTGCTCCGCAGCATATGGCATCCTCCCGGACCGGGATATGAACCTGCGTCCCCCACATCGGCAGGCAGACCCTCAACCACTGCGCCACCAGGGAATCCCCCTCTGCCTATTTTTAATCTGATTTTTTCTTTTCTTGCTATTGAGTTGTATGAGTACTTCTTACATTGTGGATAGTAACTCCTTGTTAGATATATGATTTACAAATATTTTCTCCCATTCAGTAGGTTGCCCTTTCATTTTGTTGATGTTTTCCTTTGCTGTCCAGAGGCTTTTCAGTTTAAAATATTCTCACTTAAAATTTTTGTTTTTGTTTCCTTTGCTTTTGGTGTCAGATCTTAAAAATCATTGCCAATACCAATGTCACTGAGTTTTTCCCTATGTTTTCTTCTAGGAATTTCATGGTTTTAAGTCTTATATTCAAGTCTTTAATCCATTTTGAGTTAATTTTTGCATGTGGTGTAAGATAGTGTTCCAGTTTCATTATTTTACATGGGATGTCCAGTTTTCCCAACAGCATTTTTTGAAATGACTGTCCTTTTCCCATCCTATATTCTTGGTACATTTGTTATAAGTTAATTGACATATATGTGTGGGTTTATTTCTGGACTCTTTATACTGTTCCACAGATCCGTGTGTCTGCTTAATGCCTGTGCCATACTCTTTTGATTACTATAGCTTTTTAACATTACTTGAAATCAGGGAGCATGATGTCTCTGGCTTTGTTCTTCCACCTCTTATTTTCTATAGGAATGACAAAATATATATTTTTGGACACACACAATGTGTAAAGACATAATTAGTGATTAATAACCTCAAGAGGGGGGTTGGAGCTATATAGAAGTAGAATTTTTGTATGCAACTGAAATTAAATAGGTAATAATTTTAAACAAGTAGTTATAATGTGAGAATGTTATATGTAATTTCCATGGTAACCACATAGAAAATATCTATGGAATATGTCAGAAAAGGAAATTAAAAGGGAATTGAAGAATGTCACCACAAAAACTCAACTAACATAGAAGAAGGCAGTAACAGAGAAAATTAGTGAAAACAAGCTATATGACATACAGAAAAATAGCAGAAAAGAAGTAAGTCCTTCCTTATTAGTAATCATCATAAATGTAAATGAATTAAACTGTCATATACAAGGCAGAAATTGGAAAAATAGGAGAAGAAAACCCTAATTCAACTATATACTGTCCAGAAGAGACTCACATTATATCTAAAGATACAAATAGGTTCAAAGTGAAAGAATGAAAATGATATTCCGTGTATAGTCACCAAAAATTGTGGGGTGGCTATTCTAATATCAAACAAATAGACTTTGGGTCAAAAATTTTACAAGTGACAAGTAGAGGTGTTACATATGATGATTGGATAAATTCTCCAATAAAAGGGTGAAAAAAGATATTTCATGCACATGGTAAACAAAAGAGAGCTCGGGTGGCTACACTAATATATGACAATAGAGACTTCAAGTCAAAAACTGTTATAAGAGACAATGAAGGGCATTTTATATTGATAATAAGGTCATTTATCAAGAAGATATAACAATTATAAACATGTATGCACTAAACGTCAGTCCCCCTAAATATATGAAGCAATAGTTGACAGAATTGGAGGGAGATTTTATATCCCGTTTTCAGTAATGGATAGAACAAAAAGAAAGAAAGAAAATCAATAAGAACGAGAGGACTTAACAACATAAACCAATTTAACCTAACAACCATATATGGAAGACTCCACCCAAGAGCAGAAGAATACAAAAACTTCTCAAGGGCATATGGTACATTTTCCAGAATAAACCATATATTAGGCCAGAAAACAAGTCTTAATACATTTTAAAAGATTGAAATCATACAAAGTATCTTTTTTGATGGATTGAAACTAGAAATCAATAACACAAGGAAAACTGAAAAACTCACAAATATGTGGAAAATAACACACTCTTAAATAACCATTGGGTTAAAGAAGAAAGCACAAGATAATTTAGGAAACACATGAAGAGATATATACAACATACTAAAATTTATTGGGTGCAGTGAACGCATTGCTAAGAAGGAAATGTACAGATCTAAACACTTACATTACAAAAGAAGAAAGATCTCAGATCAATACCCTAACTTTACCTATTATGGAACAAGAAGAAGTGTAATAAACTAAACTCAAAACTACTAGAAAGGAAGGAAATAACACATATGAGACTGGAGATTAATAAAATCAAGAATATAAAAACAATAAAGAAAATTGACAAACCTAAATTTTGGTTCTTTGAAAAGGTCACCAAAATTGACAAACCTTTAGCTACGTTAACTAGGAAAAAATAGAGGAAACTTGAATTACTGAAATTGGAAATGGAAGTGGGAACTTTACAGAATTTTTTGAAATTTACAGATTTCACAGAAATAAAAAGGATTGTAAGAGAATACTATGAACATTGTACACCAGACTTCAAACTGGATGCTTTGCAAATTGGTACAGCAAATTGAATAACTTAGATAAAATGAACAAATTCCTCTAAGGGCACAAAACCTACTAAAATAACATCATGAAGAAATAAAAAATCGAAACATCTCTATAACTAGTGAGGAGATTGAATCACTAACCAGAAATTTCTCAGCAAAGAAAAATACAGACAAGATGATTTCACTTGTGAATTCTACCAAATATTTAAAGAATTAAAGCCAGTCGTTCTCAAACTCTTCCCAAAAGTGAAGAGGAGGGAACACTTCCTAACACATTCTATGGGTCGAACATCGTGATACAAATCCACACAAGGATACCACCAGAAAACTGCAGAGCAATATCTTTTATAAATATTGACACAAAAATCCTCAACAAAATACTAGCAAGCTGAATTTAGCAAGAGTTTAGAAGGATTCTGCAACTTGACCAAGTGGGACTTATTCCTGGATGCAGGCAGGGATGACTTGACACATGAAAATAAAATAAATGTAATATACTACATTAATAGAATGAAAGGTAAAAAAAATTACTTGATCATCTCAATCAGTACAGAAATGTATTTGAAAAACTCGACTCCCTTTAATGGTAAAAGCATTCAATAAACTGTGACTACAAAGAAACATTGCTAACAAGATAAGACCATGTGAAAAACCCACAGCTGACATCAGATTTTGTGGTAAAAGTCTGAAAGCTTTTCCCTTCTTACCAGGAACAGACAGAATATCTGCTTTGACAGTTCTATATACCAGAATATTTGAAGTTCTATCCAGAATAATTAGGGAAGGAAAATAAGTAAAAGACATCCACATGATGTAGGATGAAGTTAAATCATCTCTGTTCACAGACCACTTAATCTTATATGTAGGAAGCCCTAAAATTCCACAGTAAAACTGTTAGAACTAATGAATGAATTCAACAAAACTGCAGGATACAAAGACAATACAAAAAAAACTGGTTTCATTTCAATACACCAGGAAGAAAAAAATCATAAAAGGAAATTAAGAAAATGATTACATTTAAATGATTACATTTAAAATAGCACCCCAGCCTGCAAATTGGGGAAGCGGAGGAAGATGGCGGAAGAGTAAGACGCGGAGATCACCTTCCTCCCCACACATACATCAGAAATTCATCTACACGTGGAACAACTCCTACAGAACACCTACTGAACGCTGACAGAAGACCTCAGACCCCCCAAAAGGCAAGAAACTCCCCACATACCTGGGTAGGACAAAAGAAAAAAGAATAAACAGAGACAAAATGATAGGGACGGGACCTGCACCAGTGGGAGGGAGCCGGGAAGGAGGAAAGGTTTCCACACACTACAAGCCCCTTCACGGGCAGAGACTGCGGGTGGCGGAGGGGGAAAGCTTCGGAGTAGCGGAGGAGAGCACAGCAACAGGGGTGTGGAGGGCAAAGCAGAGAGATTCCGGCACAGAGGATCGGTGCCCTCAGGCACACACCAGCCCGAGAGGCTTGTCTGCTCGGCCGCCGGGGAGGGCGGGGCTGGGAGCTGAGGCTCGGGTACCGGGTTGCAGTCGGAGCGCAGGGAGAAGACTGGGGCTGGCGGCAGGAAGAGAGCCTGAAGGGGTTAGTGCACCACAGCTAGCCTGGAGGGAGTCCGGGGAAAATGTCTGGAGCTGCCGAAGAGGCAAGATAATTTTTCTTCCCTTTTGTTTCCTGGTGCGCGAGGAGAGGGCATTAAGAGCGCTGCTTAAGGAAGCTCCAGAGACGGGCGCGAGCGGTGGCTAAAGGCGCAGACCCCGGAGACGGGCGTGGGATGCTGGGGCTGCTGCTGCCGCCACCTCAAGGCCTGTGTGCGAGCGCACGTCACTGTCCACCCCGCCTTCCGGGGCGCCTGTGCAGCCCGCCACTGCCGGGGTCCCGGGACCCAGGGACGGCTTCCCCGGGAAAGCGCACGGAGCGCCTCGGGCTGGTGCAACGTCACGCCGGCCTCTGCCGCCGCAGGCCCACCCCGCACTGTGCGCCCCTCCCTCCCCTCTGCCTGAGTGAGCCAGAGCCCCCAAATCAGCGGCTCCTTTAAACCTGTCCTGTCTGAGCGAAGAACGGACGCCCTCCGGCGACCTATGCACAGAGGCGGGGCCAGGTCCAAGGCTGAGACCTGGGAGCTGTGAGAGCAGAGAAGAGACAGGGAAATCTCTCTGTGAAGCCTCGGAGGTAGCGGATTAAAGCTCCACGGTCCACTTGATGTGCCCTGCGTCTGTGGAGTGCATGAATGGACAGCAAATATTCCCAAATTGAGGAGGTGGACTTTGAGGACAAGATTTAAGACTTTTCCCCCTTTTCCTCTTTTTACAACGAATTATCCCAAATTAAGGAGGTGGACTTTGAGAGCAAGATTTCATACTTTTTCCCCTTTTCCTCTTTTTACAACGAATTATCCCAAATTGAGGAGGTGGACTTTGAGAGCAAGATTTTCGATCTTTCCCCCTGCTCTCTTTTTGTGAATGTGTATATGTATGCTTCTGTGTGAGATTTTCTCTGTATAGCTTTGCTTCCACCATATGTCCCAGGGTTCTGTCTATTTTTTCAATAATTACTTTTTAATTTTAATAACGCTACTATATTTTATACTTTATTCTATTTTATTTTACATGCTCTTTCTTTTTTTCTACCTTCCCTTCCTCCCTCCCTCCCTCCGCCCCTCCTTTCTTTCTTTCTCTTTCTTTCCTTCCTCCCTCCCTCCCTCCCTTCTTCCTTTCACTCTTTCTTTTTCTTTCCTTCCTCCCTCCCTCCTTTCTTTCTTTCTGTCCTTCCTCCCTCCCTCCTTCCTTCCTTTCTTTCTTTCTTTCTTTCTTTCTTTCTTCCTTCCTTCCTTCCTTCCTTCATTCCTTTCTTTCCTTCTTCCTTTCTTTCTCTCTCTCTTTCTTCTACTAATTCTTTCTTTCTATATTTTCTCCCTTTTATTCTGAGCCGGGTAGATGAAAGGCTCTTGGTGCTGCAGCCAGAAGTCAGTGCTGTGCCTCTGAAGTGGGAGAGCCAACTCCAAGACACGGGTCCACAAGAGACCTCCCAGCTCCACATAATATCAAATGGCGAAAATCTCCCAGAGATCTCCATCTCAACACCAGCACCCAGCTTCAGTCAACGACCAGCAAGCTACAGTGCTGGTCACCCTATGCCAAGCAACTAGCAAGACAGGAACACAATGCCACCCATTAGCAGAGAGGCTGCCTAAAAACATAATAAGGCCACAGGCACCCAAAAACACACCACCAGACGTGGACCTGTCCACCAGAAAGACGAGATCGAGACTCAACCACCAGAACACAGGCACTAGTCCCCCCCACCAGGAAGCCTACACAACCTACTGAAACAACCTTAGCCACTGGGGACAGACACCAAAAACAACGGGAACTACGAATCTGCATCCTGCAAAAAGGAGACCCCAAACACAGTAACATAAGCAAAATGAGAAGACAGAAAAACACACAGCAGGTGAAGGAGCAAGATAAAAACCTATCAGACCTAACAAATGAAGAGGTAATAGGCAGTCTACCTGAAAAAGAATTCAGAATAATGATAGTAAAGATGATCCAAGATTCTATTTCCAAGATCCAAAACCTTGGAAATAGAATAGACAAAATGCAAGAAACAGTTAACAAGGACCTAGAAGAACTAAAGATGAATCAAGCATCGATTAAAAACACAATAAATGAAATGAAAAATACTCTGGATGGGATCAATAGCAGAATAACTGAGGCAGAAGAACGGATAAGTGAGGTGGAAGATAAAATAGTGGAAATAACTGCTGCAGAGCAAAATAAAGAAAAAAGAATGAAAAGAACAGAGGACAGTCTCAGAGACCTCTGGGACAATATTAAATGCACCAACATTCGAATTATAGGGGTTCCAGAAGAAGAAGAGAAAAAGAAAGGGACTGAGAAAATATTTGAAGAGATTATAGTTGAAAACTTCCCTAATATGGGAAAGGAAATAGTTAATCAAGTCCAGGAGGCACAGAGAGTCCCATACAGAATAAATCCAAGGAGAAATACGCCAAGACACATATTAATCAAACTGTCAAAAATTAAACACAAAGAAATCATATTAAAAGCAGCAAGGCAAAAACAACAAATAACACACAAGGGAATCCCCATCAGGATAACAGCTGATCTCTCAGCAGAAACTCTACAAGCCAGAAGGGAGTGGCAGGACATAATTAAAGTGATGAAGGAGAAAAACCTGCAACCAAGATTACTCTACCCAGCAAGGATCTCATTCAGATTTGATGGAGAAATTAAAACATTTACAGACAAGCAAAAGCTGAGAGAGTACAGCACCACCAAACCAGCTTTACAACAAATGCTAAAGGAACTTCTCTAGGCAAGAAAAACAACAGAAGGAATATACCTACAATAACGAACCCAAAGCAATTAAGGAAATGGGAATAGGAACATACATATCGATAATTACCTTAAATGTAAATGGACTAAATGCTCCCACCAAAAGACACAGATTGGCTGAATGGATACAAAAACAAGACCCATATATATGCTGTCTACAAGAGACCCACTTCAGACCTAGAGACACATACAGTTTGAAAGTAAGGGGATGGAAAAAGATATTCCATGCAAATGGAAATCAAAAGAAAGCTGGAGTAGCAATTCTTATATCAGACAAATTGACTTTAAAATAAAGACTATTAGAAGAGACAAAGAAGGACACTACATAAGGATCAAGGGATCGATCCAAGAAGATATAACAATTGTAAATATTTATGCACGCAACATAGGAGCACCTCAATACATAAGGCAAATACTAACAGCCATAAAAGGGGAAATCGACAGTAACACACTCATAGTAGGGGACTTTAACACCCCACTTTCACCAACGGACAGATCATTGAAAATGAAAATAAATAAGGAAACACAAGCTTTAAATGATACATTAAACAAGATGGACTTGATTGATATTTATAGGACATTCCATCCCAAAACAACAGAATACACATTTTTCTCAAGGGCTCATGGAACATTCTCCAGGATAGATCATATCTTGGGTCACAAATCAAGCCTTGGTAAACTTAAGAAAATTGAAATTGTATCAAGTATCTTTTCCGAACACAATGCTATGAGACTAGACATCAATTACAGGAAAAGATCTGTAAAAAATACAAACACATGGAGGCTAAACAATACACTACTCAATAACAAAGTGATCACTGAAGAAATCAAAGAGGAAATTAAAAAAATACCTAGAAACAAATGACAATGGAGACATGACGACCCAAAACCTATGGGACGCAGCAAAAGCAGTTCTAAGGGGGAAGTTTATAGCAATACAATCCCACCTTAAGAAACAGGAAACATCTCGAGTAAACAAGCTGACCCTGCACCTAAAGCAATTAGAGAAAGAAGAACAAAAATCCCCCAAAGCTAGCAGAAGGAAAGAAATCATAAAGATCAGATCAGAAATAAATGAAAAAGAAATGAAGGAAACGATAGCAAAGATCAATAAAACTAAAAGCTGGTTCTTTGAGAAGATAAACAAAATTGATAAACCATTAGCCAGACTCATCAAGAAAAAAAGGGAGAAGACTCAAATCAATAGAATTAGAAATGAAGAAGAAGTAACAACTGACACTGCAGAAATACAAAAGATCATGAGAGATTACTACAAGCAACTCTATGCCAATAAAATGGACAACCTGGAAGAAATGGACAAATTCTTAGAAATGCACAACCTGCCAAGACTGAATCAGGAAGAAATAGAAAATATGAATAGACCAATCACAAGCACTGAAATTGAAACTGTGATTAAAAATCTTCCAACAAACAAAAGCCCAGGACCAGATGGCTTCACAGGCGAATTCTACCAGACATTTAGAGAAGAGCTAACACCTATCCTTCTCAAACTCTTCCAAAATATAGCAGAGGGAGGAGCACTCCCAAACACATTCTACGAGGCCACCATCACCTTGATACCAAAACCAGGCAAGGATGTCACAAAGAAAGAAAACTACAGGCCAATATCACTGATGAACATAGATGCAAAAATCCTCAACAAAATACTAGCAAACAGAATCCAACAGCACATTAAAAGGATCATACACCATGATCAAGTGGGGTTTATTCCAGGAATGCAAGGATTCTGCAATATACGCAAATCAATCAATGTGATACACCATATTAACAAATTGAAGAAGGAAAACCATATGATCATCTCAATAGATGCAGAGAAAGCTTTTGACAAAATTCAACACCCATTTATGATAAAAAACCCTGCAGAAAGTAGGCATAGAGGGAACTTTCCTCAACATAATAAAGGACATATAGGACAAACCCAAAGCCAACATTGTCCTCAATGGTGAAAAACTGAAAGCATTTCCACTAAGATCAGGAACAAGACAAGGCTGCCCACTCTCACCACTCTTATTCAACTTAGTTTTGGAAGTTTTAGCCACAGCAATCAGAGAAGAAAAGGAAATAAAAGGTATCCAAATTGGAAAAGAAGAAGTAAAGCTGTCACTGTTTGCAGATGACATGATACTATACATAGAGAATCCTAAAGATGCTACCAAAAAACTACTAGAGCTAATCAATGAATTTGGTAAAGTAGCAGGATACAAAATTAATGCACAGAAATCTCTGGCATTCCTGTACACTAATGATGAAAAATCTGAAAATGAAATCAAGAAAACACTCCTATTTACCATTGCAACAAAAAGAATAAAATATCTAGGAATACACCTACCTAAGGAGACAAAAGACCTGTATGCAGAAAACTATAAGACACTGATGAAAGAAATTAAAGATGATACAAATAGATGGAGAGATATACCATTTTCCTGGATTGGAAGAATCAATATTGTGAAAATGACTCTACTACCCAAAGCAATCTACAGATTCAATTCAATCCCTATCAAACTACTACTGGCATTTTTCACAGAACTAGAACAAAAAATTTCAAAATTTGTTTGGAAAAACAAAAGACCCCGAATAGCCAAAGCAATCTTGAGAACGAAAAACGGAGCTGGAGGAATCAGGCTCCTTGACTTCAGACTATACTACAAAGCTACAGTAATCAAGACAGTGTGGTACTGGCACAAAAACAGAAAGATAGATCAATGGAACCGGATAGAAAGCCCAGAGATAAACCCACACACATATGGTCAACTTATCTTTGATAAAGGAGGCAGGAATGTACAGTGGAGAAAGGACAGCCTCTTCAATAAGTGGTGCTGGGAAAACTGGACAGGGACATGTAAAAGTATGAGATTAGATCATTCCCTAACACCATACACAAAAAAAAGCTCAAAATGGATTAAAGACCTAAATGTAAGGCCAGAAACTATCAAACTCTTAGAGGAAAACATAGGCAGAACACTCTATGACATAAATCACAGCAAGATCCTTTTGGACCCATCTCCTAGAGAAATGGAAATAAAAACAAAGATAAACAAGTGGGACCTAATGAAACTTCAAAGCTTTTGCACAGCAAAGGAAACCATAAACAAGACCAAAAGACAACCCTCAGAATGGGAGAAAATATTTGCAAATGAAGCAACTGACAAAGGATTAATCTCCAAAATTTATAAGCAGCTCATGCAGATCAATAGCAAAAAAACAAACAACCCAATCCAAAAATGGGCAGAAGACTTAAATAGGCATTTCTCCAAAGAAGATACACAGACTGCCAAGAAACACATGAAAGAATGCTCAACATCATTAATCATTAGAGAAATGCAAATCAAAACTACAATGAGATATCATCTCACACCAGTCAGAATGGCCATCATCAAGAAATCTAGAAACAATAAATGCTGGAGAGGGTGTGGAGAAAAGGGAACACTCTTGCACTGCTGGTGGGAATGTGAATTGGTACAGCCACTCTGGAGAACAGTATGGAGGTTCCTTAGAAAACTAAAAATAGAACTACCATATGACCCAGCAATCCCACTACTAGGCATATACCCTGAGAAAACCATAATTCAAAAAGAGACATGTACCAAAATGTTCATTGCAGCTCTATTCACAATAACCCGGAGATGGAAACAACCTAAGCGTCCATCATCGGATGAATGGATAAAGAAGATGTGGCACCTATATACAATGGAATATTACTCAGCCATAAAAAGAAATGAAACTGAGCTCTTTGTAATGAGGTGGATAGACCTAGAGTCTGTCATACAGAGTGAACTAAGTCAGAAAGAGAAAGACAAATACCGTATGCTAACACATATATATGGAATTAAAAAAAAATGTCATGAAGAACCTAGGGGTAAAATGGGAATAAAGACACAGACCTACTTGAGAATGGACTTGAGGATATGGGGAGGTGGAAGGGTAAGCTGTGACAAAGCGAAAGAGAGGCATGGACATATATACAGTACCAAACGTAAGGTAGATAGATAGTGGGAAGCAGCCGCATAGCACAAGGAGATCGGCTCGGTGCTTTGTGACCGCCTGGAGGGGTGGGATGGGGAGGGTGGGAGGGAGGGAGATGCATGAGGGAAGGGATGTGGGAACAGATGTATATGTATGACTGATTCACTTTGTTATAAAGCAGAAACTAATAAAAATAATAATAATAATAATAATAAATAAAATAAAATAAAATAGCACCCCAAATAATAAAATACTTAGGAATAAAGTTAACCAAGGAGCTGAAAGACTTGCACACTGAAAAATATAAAACATTGCTGAAGGAAGTTAAAGAACACATAAATAAATGGAAAGCTATCTCATGCTCATGTATTGGATGACTGAATATTTTTAAAATGTCAATACTGTGAAAACTGTTCTACAAATTCAATTCAATCCATATTAAAATCCCAATGATTTTTTTGCAGAAATAGAAAACCCCATCACAATATTCATATGAAGTTTCAAGGGACCCAAATCTTGAAAAAAAATATAACAAAGTTGGAGGACCACAATTCTTGTTTTCAAAACTTACTACAAAGCTAAAGCAATCAGAATGTGTGCAACTGTCATAAAAACAGACATATATGTAAGAGAATAGAGAGCCTAGCATTAAACCCTTGCATATATGGTCAATTAATTGTCATCAAGGGTGCCAAGACTATTTGAAGAGGAAAGGACAATCTTTTCAGCCAATGGTTCAGGAAAATTTGGATATCTACAGGAAAAAGAATGAAATTAGACACTGACCTAACACCACCTATAAAAATTAACTCAACATGGATTGAGAACATAAATGTAAGAGCTAAAACTGTAAAACTCTTGGAAGAAAATGTAGTAGAAAATCTTTATGCCTTGGATTTGACAGTGATTTCATGGATATGACACCAAAAGCACAGGAAACAAAAGAAAAAACAAATACATTGAACTTAATAAAAATCAAAGTCTTCTGAGCATCAAAGGACACTATCAAGAGAGAGCAAAAACCCCCACAAAATAGGAGTAAATATTTGCAAATCATATAACTGATAAGGGATAAATTTCCAGAATATATAAAGAACTGCAACGACTCAACAACAATATAAGAACAAATAACCCAATTCAAAAATGGGCAAA
The DNA here is from genome assembly GCF_964341445.2 of Mesoplodon mirus. NCBI lineage: Eukaryota > Metazoa > Chordata > Mammalia > Artiodactyla > Ziphiidae > Mesoplodon > Mesoplodon mirus. The sequence continues at coordinate 61,743,285 of NC_138981.1, forward strand.
GGATTTGAATAGACATTCTCTAAAGAAGATATACAAATGGTCAATAAGCACATGAAAAGGTAGGTGTTCAACATCTCTAACCATTAGGGAAATGTAAATCAAATCACAATGAGCTACGACTTCCCATGTATTAGAATTGTAATCATCACAAAATGAAAAACAAGCGCTGAGGAGGACTTGGAGAAACTGGAAACTTTGTACATTGTTGGTAGGATTGTGAAATGGTGCAGCCACTGCGGAAAACAGTTAGGCTTTTCCTCAAAACGTTAAATTAGAATTGTCATATGATACAGCAATTCCAATTCTCTATATATACACCCAAAAGAACTGAAATTAGGGACTCAAACACTTGTATACCAATGGTCATAGCAGTATTATAAATAATAGCCAAAATATGGCAACAGCCCAGATGTTCATGAAGAGATGAATGGATAAACAGAATATTCTATATGTATTCAATAGTATATTATTTAAATTTTAAAAGGAAATTCTGATACATACTACAACATGGAAGAAATTTGAAAATTTTAGGCTAAATTAAATAAGTCAGATACAAAATGACAAATGTTGTATGATTCCTAATATAAGACATACCAAGAATAGGCAAATTCATTACAGACAGAAACTAAAGTAGAAGTTATGAGGGGTTGGGGTGAGGGGCGAAAGGGGAGGTATTGGTTAATGGATACAGAGTTTCTGTTTGGGATAATGAAAAAGATATGGAAATGTGTAGTGGGTATGGTTGCACAATATTATGACTGTGTTAATGCCACTGAATTGTACACTTAAAAATGCTTACAAGGGTATTTTTAATGTTTTGTATAAATGACCACAATTTAAAAGTCATCTGAGTGATAATTTAAAAGTCATCTGAGTGATATTAATGACCTTAACCTGTTGTCTTATTTGTTGGGCTATTTGAGTAACTTTGCCTGTGTTGTTTATCTACATGCAGCAAGTAGTACCATTGAGAAAACAAACACTTCATTGTTTGGCCAGTAGAGAGTCCCAGGCTAGGTGATTATCAACAACCATATCTGCCAAAGAGGCTTGGCCTTCAATTAGGACTTTGAGGGCCATGGCACTTTGAATCACATGTTTGGATATTGTTTTGAACATTTTGTAACTGGCATCCATTATTTAATTGTGTTGTAGAATATTGTGGGCTCCTAAGGTGGGACCAGTGATTCCCAATGTAGTCAGCAGATTTAGCTCAGTTGGTAAGAATATAGCATGCTTCACGCATGGCGACAAGATTGATTCAGTTTGTTTAGGGGCATGACCTTAAAAGAGCACATTTGGCTCCAAATTATAGATGGTATAAGTCAAATTAAGAGGAGAAGTTTGAGGTGGAAGGATAAGGAAAAGCAGAAGCAAAAAGTATTTTGGACAATGAAACCAATAAACCTCAGAGGCTAAATCTTAGATTTAGCATTTTGCACAAGCAACCTAGAATTAATGTGTTGCCAGTAAGCATTTTGATCAGGGCATCATAGGGAGCTATTTTGAATAGCTGCAGTTAGTATTTTAAAGGGAAGTCCAGAGAACTATTACCGTTTAGGTTTGGAGATGTGGCCGGGCATTTTGTTTGATAAAGGATGGAATGTGCTGTTGTGAAGGTTTCCTTAAGATCAGCTGGACAGACTGCAATATGGCCAGGCAGTTGAGAGGTGCCTTCATGGCATGCCCAACAATTGGTATGCTTTAAGACATGGGATGTTTGCTCATTGAGCCTTAAATAAAAATTACGTGCACATAATGGTATATTAGGGGGTGTGAATAGAAAAGCAGAAGGGAGAGTAGCTTGTGGTAGTTGGAGCTGAATTGGGGAAGAATGAAAGTTGGGAAGAGCAGCAAGAGGTATGAGGGGTGCAGGATATGTTTGATAGGAGGTGGGATGAGGGCTTGGGGTCATGGAAGATTCGATCTGGGATGAGTCCAAGAGTCGGATGGGGAATGAGTCCATTTGTGGGCTGAGGTAATAAGTGGGGATGAGTCCACCAGCTGAGCTGAGGTCACCTGATGATCCACTAGGCCATCCGGGAGTTGGTTGAGGGCAAGGTCATAACCCTCACTTGGGTTTGTCATAATGTTGGGCCCAATTTAAGACATTAAGGCATAAAGTGTTGTTGGTCACAGAGTCACAGAAATGTATGAATGTACTGGGATAACGAGACACACAATGAACAACAAAAGAGATCGCTATCTTGGCATCATATTGGGGATATAATAATCTCCAAGGAGCCTGTTTCATATGTCCCCACATGAGGCTTGTATTTTGACATGTATTTTGAGAATTGAGGGCTTGGCATTAATTCAAGAAGCTTAAGAGTATGGCATGCCACAAATATGTAGGCTTCCTCCTGTGTGTATGACACCTTTTGAGTTTTGAATAGCCTGTAGAGGCTGCTTTAAACATTGTAGAAAATGTTGTCAGTGAGGTGGGGATGAAATGTTGTTCCATCTAGTGATTGGCTATGGCAGTGATATTGAAGAGATCAAGGAAGTGTGGAAGTCAGCATGGCTGTAGTTCAGTCCAATGGCTGTATCTCCTGTCTCCAGGTGGAGTTGTCTCAATAACCTGTGGAGCCCCAGGCCCAGAATGTTACCCAAAGTAGGCATAGCTAGGCTGTGAAAAGCCAGAAGGCCAAATAATAGCATATGAGCCATGTGGATGCTACAGCCTGAGGCACGTGGGGCACTGAACCAGGATGGGCACAGTGTGGATCGCTTGATGTCCCCATTCCTGGTCTGTGTGGTTAGAGATAGCCTGCATTCCTTGGCAGAGGGTGCTCTTGAGTAACAACGATTTTATTCTTTCTTGATGCTCTCTGTTATTCACACTCTTGTGAATGTGGGTCCTGGAGTGATGATCTATACTTCCTGAGTGAGATCATCATGTCATTATTAATTAAATATGTTTGGTAGCCAGAAAACTTTGACAAAGCCTGTGCCTTAGGCATATCATCAATATCATTATCAGGGTGCCAGATTATTTGTCGCAGATGCCAGAGGGCATTCAGTACTCTGTGGATCAGAACTAACCGTCCATCCTTGGTGGAGCTGTCATCTGACTTGGGATGTGGGAGAGAAAGAAAAAGGGGTAGATGACAGGAGAAGAAAGACAAAGAGCAATGCCGACCGCAATATGAACTTTGCAAACCCTGATATGCCAAGTGTCACCACAGAGAGCAAGGAAAGGCAACTGATGTGTTTTTAGTGCATTTTGACATGAAGTAGCAGACACCAAGACTGGTGATTTAGTATAATGAGGGCCAATGGAAGGAGAGAGACCCATTTAGATCATCACATTTCTTCTTCTTCTTTCCGTAAGGTTTAAGAACAGGGTTGTGACAGTCTATAAGAGTGACGGCCTTGGGCCAACAGAGAAAGTGAAAGTTCCATAGAACGCTTTGTTCAAGAGTTTGTATTTTTGTTGTGTATTCTGAAAATTAAAGTAAGCACACTGAACACTGTCAGTAACATCTGGAACTCCATAGGGAATGAGGAGTCTTTTTGTGAGGCCCTGTTCACTTCAACAGTAGCATGTCTAGTGGGGTGGGTAAGATGTCAGTATATATTTTCACCATGATCAAGACATAATGAGCAGCACCTGTGATGGGGGTGTGGGGGGGAGTGGCCCAGTAAAGCCTACTTGTCAACAACGATACTGGAAGGTTCCCGATGGGGTGGCACTGCAGGGATTATATCGCTATTGTTAGGTTTTCCTGTAGAGAGTGAATTAGCTTGTCACCCTGTGGGCCATTGCAGAGGAGAGGGATAAACCTTTTGCATTCAGCCCAAGCTTCAAGGGCAGAGAATCCTCTATGACCTGTCTCATGGGCCCATTGGGTCAAATTTAAGAAAATGGTATTTGCAGTGTCGTCTAAGGAAGTCTGACCCTAGTCTCTAAAATTTGTACTTATCTATCAGATTGGGCATTAGTTTGGGCATCAGTAGAATAACCCTTGGGGTGGGCAGAGATATCCATCACCCTAATATATATCTTTTCTATCTGAAAGGCAGGGAATGTACAATATTATTTACCTCAAAGAGGGTACCCTTGAATGGGAAATTGTTGTTGTTGCCAGTGGCCACACCAAATCATTAGACCTTTGGCAGTGACCCAGGAGTCTGTAAAGACGTGTAATTGAGACCAGTTGTTGGTCAGCGTATCCTCCAAAACCAATACAACTTCGAGGAGTTTGGTCAATTGTGTGAATTGTGGGTGCCATCCTTTGTCAGGGATGTTCTGGTTAAGAGATTAAAAAAGCAGCATACCTCTAACAAGTTCCATCACATTTGGTGATGGCACTGATGTCATAGAGTATATAAACTTCCTTTGCTGTTCACTCAGTTGATCACAAGGGGATCCTCAGGTAGCCAGGGGTTTTGTGAGAGAGAGGTGACCTCCTCCAGCACCGTGGCATCTGGCAAGGAAATGATAATAGGGGAGACCACCTCTTCTTGCACGGTAGAGGGCCAGGCATAGCTCTACTCTGTATGTACTAATTCCATTTCAGCAAGAAGGCCTTGGTTGCAATGCAAAGCTTGTGTGGTGCTGCTTCCATGAGCCAGGATATAATGGGCAGCTGGGTGCAGAGGGTCACAAGTTCAAGTCCTGTGAGAGCCTCCATTTCCAGGAGGCCTTAATATGCAAGCAGAAGTTGCTCTAATGATATGTAATGTGGGGCCAAAAGGGGCAGTCTATTGCACCAGAAATCTGTGGTGGCTATCATGTGTGATTCATAAACTCCAAGAATCACAGGAGGTGGTTGCCAGAGCTTCCACCATAAAAGAGTCTCCAAAGAGCACTAAATGAGGTACACTGATTCTAGAGACTTCTGTTTTAAAGGGCCCCACTCACAGTGGGCCAACTTATGAGAAATTGAGTGAATAGGCTATAATAGTGTTTGTAAATGAGGGCTATGTGACCTCCAGGAGCTGGAGACATAATAGTGCTGGGCCTTCATGAGAGTAGTTAAGGATGACAAAGCTAAGAGTTGATTTTTAACTACATCAGGAATGGAGCAACCCTCAGCAGGCTAAGGGATACCTAAGGACTTAGCTGAGGTGCCCAGCCCATGACACAAATGCCAGCCCATTTCCTCTCAGTAACTGCCATGGTGACTATCTTGTTATGAGAGCCTGTACTGATTTTCCTTGCAGGAGGATGTCAGCATTGTAGTTCCAGATCTGGGTATCGGGGGACAAGTGGATTGGGTTAAAGTATTGCCATCAGAGGTTGTATGCTATGGCTGAGCTACTGAGGTACCCCATGGACAACTGACTAAAAGTGTATTGTGTCATTTCAAGGATGAGTGTGACCTGAGGCTTAGAAGGTGTTACAGTAGGCCTTGAAAATAGAGCATATCAGCCAGGTCTATAACAGCAAATATCTGTCAGTTGAAGATTGAATGGCCTCGGTCATATCAATGGTGTTAGATGTAGGGTCCTTAATGGGTGAGGCAGTGGCATTAAGTTTGCGATAATCCACTGTGAGACACCATTTATTTTTTTCAGGTTAATCAACAGGCAAATTTGGACTGTGAAACATAAACAGTGGGGATAATTATCCTCCCACTTTATACATCCTGTGTAATGGGTCCCAATCCTTGAAAGCACTATTTCAATTTATATTGGGCCATATTAACAATTGTAAGGAGTTGGGATAGATCTACAGGGTCCTATTTGGTGAGGCTAACCTTATGGACTTAAGTGTTAATGTTATTCTAGGAGGCCAGTGAGCTGGTTAGAACACCCATCCCATTAAGGGGAAATCCAAGTGGGGTGGGAGCTGTGACCACTGAAAAATTATTCAAATTATTGGGCAAATGGTTGATGTAAGGCAGACTTCTTTACTTTCCATCTTATGTCTGGCAATGTCCTGGAAAATTAGAGAGTTCTTCCTTTAAATTTAGTGGGATTTCTGGGGATCACCAATGTAATTTGGGAACCAGTATCAATCAAGGCCATAAAAGGTATTGTATGACAACTAATGGACTAGCACTGGAGAGTTTCCTCAGGAAGTCACTGGGCACCTGCGGACATGCCTTATGTTACAGAATAGGGCAGTTGGCCCTGTGCCATGGGGATGTGTTCAAGAGAGAAGGAGATTGGATATTTTGTGCAGCTTGTCATAGAAGAGCTGGAGCTCCTCAGGGATATTACCCAAAATCAGATAGGTGGGGAAGCCCAGGTCACAGACTCACCAATACCAAGTCTTTCGGTGAGGGCTCCACAGTGGTGGGAGGTGGCGCAGGAAAAACCTGAAATGGGGTCTCACCTCAGTAGTAGTTACCGTGGCAAGCGACGAGCTAGGTCTCAGGACCCTCGTCATGACCAGTCAATTGATTCTAGACCATCTAGGCCACCTTAATAACCACTTGAATAATCAAAGGCAGTGGGGAAGCCCTATAATTTGGTGGTGCTCCCATGAGAAATAACCTCCAGGTGTTGGTTTCAAAAGGAGCTTGCTCAGGACTAGCTTTGGTTTCCTGCCCATTGGAGTGTTTAGAATAATGATATACAGATTGAACTATACCAATTTTCCTTAATAATCGTCCCCCCTCGATGTACTCTAGTTCATGAAGGCATGCTCGTTTTCTACTGAAAAGGTAGAGTGAGTTAATTTATATGCTATGGACACCCAATGGAGCAAGGAAAAGGCCACGAGCCATGCCCATGAATGTTCAGGTGAATGGACACCGTGCACCTATTTCCATGAGTTTAGTGGAACCCATAATAAATTATTAAGGAACACAAATATGACAGACAATTGGCTCATCTTGGCAGAACTTAAAATTAATTCAAAGATAGCATTATATAGGCACAGAAGCCAATGAGCACACTTTCCATTAGATAATTGCTTAAATCTTCTGATGAAATTTGAATTTCTGGTCAAATCAAACCTAGACCCCTGTTTTTGTTTCCTCTCCCTTGTATTTTTTATTTTGCAGTGGTTATAACATATGCTTCAGAGGGATCGTCTCTACCCAACTCATGTTGGTAAACGTCTATATTAGCTCCCTGAGACTGCTGTAACAAATTACCACAAACCTAATGGCTTAGCACAACAGAAATTTATTTTCTCTGAGTTCTGGAGGCAAGAAGTCTGAAATCAGTTTCACTGGAGCACAATCAAGGTGTCTGCAGGGTTGCTGTGCTCCTTTCAAGAGGCTCTACCAGACAATGTCTTCTTGCTTCTTCCAGCTTCTAATGGCTACTGGCATTCGCTGGTTTGTGGCCACATCGCTCCGATCTCTGCCTCTGTGATCACACTGCCTTCTCTTCTTCTGTCTCAAATATCTCTAAGCCCCCTCTTATAAGGTCGCTTGTGGCTTCACTTACACAAGTTCCCACTTTGATAATCTGACACAGTTTCCAAATCTCAAGATCCTTAACTTAATTGCCTCTGCAAAGCCTTTGCCATATAAGGTGATATTCAAACGCTCAGAAATGCAATGTGTATATCTTGGGTGGCCATTATTTAGTCTACAGGAGCATCCTCCTCCAGGGAGTTCCAATCAATATCATCAGGATTAGGAAATTCCTCTGTGGTTGCCACACAATTAGCTTTAGAGGCCTTGGTCTTAAGCAGAGAGCAGAGTGCAGAGTAGCCCTCTGGCTTGTTGATATGCTTCAGTGCTTAAGAGGACCCACATTCACTGCTTGTTTTACAATTAAGCAGTAAGATCATGGCACCCTCTGGCCTATTAGGAGGTTCTGAGATAAGGCATTCAGTGCCACTTTTCATAAACATTTGTGCCACAGGACAACATGGATGTTTTCTCCTACAATGTACAAGCCTGAGGATCAGGATATGTGTGAAAGAAACCTGAGCAGCAGCATCAGAGGGATTTAAGAGTCCTAGTGAGCTTCTGCACTTATAAATGTAGAGCTCAGCATGGCTGCTCTTTAGACTCATTTCTGTCTTTTTTTTTAATCCTCTAATTACTGCTTTTTCATGAGCAACCAGCTGATGGGCCTGTATATAGCACAGGGTATAAGTCTTTCCCTTGAGAGCTCCACAGAACAGAGGGTAAAGTCTTGTTAGACACACAAACAGTTGGTCACAGGGTTAGCGTCTTTTGCCTGAGCCTAGCGTCCGTCAAAACTTATGCATTAAAAGACACACAGAGACAGGGAATTTAAAACAACTATGATGAAGATATTAAGTGACCTAATGGGAGAAATAGACGGCATGCAAGAACAGATGGGTATTGTAAGCAGAAGGATGGAAACTCTAAGAAAGAATCAAAAGTAAATGTTGAAAATTTAAAATGCTAACAGATATGAAGAATACCTTTGATGTGTACTGCAACTGACGAAGTAATCAGTGAGCTTAAATATATGGTCATAGACACTTTGTAAACTGAAATACCAAGAGGAAAACATGGAAAAAATAACATACCATTGAAATAGTGTAGGATAAGTTTAAAAGGTACAAAAGAAGCATAATTGGAACGCCAGGAGGAAAAGAAAGAGAGAATGAAGCAGAATAAATATTTGATGTAATAATGGCTGAAAATATTCCAAAATTAATGACAGACACCAAAACATGGATCTAAGAAGCTCAGAAAACACCAAGCAGTATAAATACAGAAAACACTAGAATATCATATTCAAGCTGCAGAAGAACAGACAATGAATGAAATCTTGAAAGAAGCCATGGGAAGCAGGGAAATGCCATAACTATAGAGGAACAACGATAAGAATCATATCAGACTTCTGGTCAGGAACAATGCACACAAGAAAAAGTGGAGTGAAACAGTTAAAATATTGAAAGAAAAATCCACCAACCAAGCAATCTATATCCAGTGAAATTATCCTTTGAAAATGAAGGCAAAGTAAAGAGTTTCTCAGACAAAGCCAAACTGAGGAAATTCATTGTCAGCAGACCTGCTGTGCACAAAATACTAAAAGAAGTTCCTCAGAGAGAAGGAAAATGATAAAAGTCAAAAACTCAGATCTATGTAGGGAAAGGAAGAACATAGAAGAAGGAATCAATGAAAGTAAAATAAAACCACTTACTGTTCTTATTCTTAGCTTTTCTAAAAGATAACTGCTTGTTTAAAGTAATAATGGTAACAACGTATTCAATAACTATATCACACTGATAAATTAAATGAATGACAGTATTGCCATTAGGAACAGGAGGACGAATGGGGAAGACTCTGATATAAGGTACCTGTAGTACACAAGAAGTGGTGTAGTGCTATTTGAAGGTGGACTTTGATTAGCTATAAATGTAAATTGCAAACTCTAGGGTAACCACTTAAATTTGTTTAAAATCATAATCAATATGCTAAAGGAGAAGATAAAATGGAATCATATACAATGCACAAGTGAACCCAGAGAAGGCAGAAAAAGACGGGAAAGAAAGGACAAAGAACGAGTGTAATGAATAGGAAACAGTTACAAATATAGTAGATGTTAATTCATCTATGTCAATAATGACTTTAAATGTGAATGGTCTAAATATACCAATGCAAAGACATATTGTCAGGGTGGATTAAAAAAACCAACCTCAGAAACCAGTAGCATAGAAATCTTAAAAACGCATGAAGAACTAGAGTGGGAAATTTTAAAATAACCTTTCAAAATTGGACAGATAGGTTAAGTAATAAAAAATAATAAATAAATAAAAATATACAGAAAATGCCATTAATCTTAAAACTTTCAAAGTTCAATATCCATCAAAGATTTAGGAAGACTATCACAAACAAAAAACAAACCCCAGAAATACTCTTGCCAATGTCTGCAAGAAATAGTCTTTATATATAAAGAAAAGAAGAAATGTCTCAAATCAGTGACCTCAGATGCCATTTGAAGAAAGGAGGGAGAATTCAAGCCAAAGAAAGGCCATATTCAAGCCAAAGTAAAGAAGAAAGGAAATAGTAAGGATCAGAGCAGACATCAGTAAAACAGAAAGAGGAAGACAATAGGGGAAATGAATGAAATGAAAGCTATTTCCTTGGAGAAGATCAATGTACCTGATAAACCTATAGGTTAACAGTTCAGGGAAAAGAGAGAGAAGACACAAATTGCCAACCTCACAGTGAGGCAGGTGGCATCATGACAGAGCCTGTAGATATTAAAATGATAACAAAGAAATGCCATGAACAACTCTATGCCAATCAATCTGGCGACTTAGATGAAATGGACACATTTCTTGAAATACACAAACTACCAAAGTTCATTCAGTAAGAAATAGATAACCTGAAGAGTCTTATATCTACCAAGGAAATTGAATTCATAAGTAAAAATTTTCCCACGTAGAAAACTCCATATAGCTCTGCTGGTGAAATGTACCAAACACTCAAGGAAGAAATAATACCATTTTAACATAAGCTCCTTCAGAAAACTTCACATTAATTTAAATTTAATTTTCCTACTCATTTGGTGATGCCAACATCACTCTGACACCAAAACCAGAAAAAGACTTTACAAGAAAGGAAAAGTGTAGACCAACATCACTCATGAACAAGATGCAAAATTACTAAACAATATTTCAGCAAGTCAAATCCAAAATATATTTTTAAATTAATACATCATTATCACTTGGGGTATGGAATACAAGGTTCACCAGATTTTCAAAAATCAGAGAGTAATTCACCATGCTGACAAACCAAATCCAGGAAAAAAAACCCCATATCATCCTCTTCACAAAGCGTTTAAAAAATCCAACACCATTTCATGATAAAAGCTCTCACCAAACTGGCAAGAGAAGGCAACTTACTCAGCCAGATATAATGTGCACTGACAAATATCTAACAGCTAACACCATACTTAATGGTGAACCACTGAATGATTTCCCCCCCCACCCCCCAAGATCAAGGTATGGATGTCCACACTCACCACTTTTATGGAGGGTCTAGCCAGGGCAAAAAAGACAAAAAAAGAAATAAAAGTAACCCAGATTGGAAAGGAATAAGAAAAATGATCTCTCTTTGAAGCTGTCATGGTCTTATATACAGAAAATCATATGGAATCCACAAAAAAAAGGAACTGGACTCATAAGCCAGTTTAGCCAGGTTGCAGGATATAATACAATATCAATATAGAAAACTTAATTGCATTTGTATGTACTCGTAGCAGGCAGTGAAAAATTAAAAAAATTTATAACCACATCAGAAAATATGATATACTTAGGGATAATACCTTCAAGCTCTATGCCATGAAACTGCTGTTGAGAGAAATCAAAGGAGACTTAAATAAATGGAGACATATTCCATGCTCATTGTTCAGAAGATTCAATATACCTACCATGTCAGTTCTTCCCAAAATGACTCAACACAAACCCACTGAAAATTCCAGAAGGGATTTTTTTGATAGAAATTTTAAATTTCAAGAATATTTTAAATTTCACATGGGATTACAAAGGACCAGGAACAGCCAATATAACCTTAAGAAAGATGAACAAATTTGGAGAGTTAACACTACCTTATTTCAAGACTTACTGTAAAGCGATAGTCATCACAACACTGTGATTTTGGCGTGAACATGGACAAATGGACCACTGGAACAGAATAGATAATGCAGAAATAAACCCACCCACATAAGGACAACTAATTATTGGCATAGTTAGAAATACAGTTCAGTGTAGAAAGGATCGCCTTTTCAAGAAGTGGTGCTAGCAACATTGGATATTCCTACCCCTCAAATATGAGCATTAATATCTCTTACTATATATCAGCAAAAATGGACTCAAAATGGATGACAGACCTAAAGGTAAGCTTTCGAAGAAAACCTGTTGTGACCTTGTGTTGGGCCAAGTATTCTCAGAAAGAACATAAATAAAGCTGATCAAGGGCAGTTATCCAGAACATATAGAGAGAACTTTTGAAACTCAATAATAAGAATACAAACAACCGAGTTAAAAGTGGACAAAAGACTAGAACAGATACTACACAATTCATCCATGGATGGGAAATAAGCACATGGATACATGTTCAACATCCCTGGTCATTAGAGAGTTACAACTAAACACCACAATTTGATAGCACTACACAACTCTTAGAACGGCTGAGATTTAAAAAGATTCTCCATGGCAAGTATGAGGTAGGATTCGAAGGAACTGGAACCACTGTATACTACTATGGAAATGTAAAATGCACCACCACTTTGGAAAGCTATTTTTGTAGTTCATTGAAAAGTTAAATACATACCTACCATATTACACAGCCTTTCCATTCCTAGGTATTCACCAAAGCCAAATGAAACAATACACCCACACAAAACTTCTACATGGATGTTCACGGCAGCTTTATATGCAGTAGCCAAAAATTAGAAACATCCCAAAAGTCTGTCAGCAGGTGAAGGCATAAATAAACGGCTGTACATCTACAAAATGGAATACTCGTTTGCAATAAATTGTAATGAACTACTGATGCATGAGTGAATCTCAACATAATTACTCTGATTGAAAGAAGCCAGACCCACAGGGAGATCAGCTCGGTGCTTTGTGACCGCCTGGAGGGGTGGGATGGGGAGGGTGGGAGGGAGGGAGATGCATGAGGGAAGGGATGTGGGAACAGATGTATGTGTATGACTGATTCACTTTGTTATAAAGCAGAAACTAATAAAAAAATAAAAAATAAAAAAAATAAAAAATAAATAAATAAATAAATAAATAAATAAATAAAAAAGAAAGAAGCCAGACCAAGAAAAGTTCATATCATGGTGTATGTGCATGCGTGCATGCGTGCATGTGTGTGTGTGCGTGTGTGACAATCATAAGTTGTGCAAAATTCTAGAAAATGGAAAGTAACCTAATAGTGTTTGTTCCTGGTTATGGGGAGGGAAATGTCAGGGAGAATCACAGGGAGGGGTTGCAAGGGGCACGAGGCAATGTTTCTTAATTCTAGAGATAATTTCATGGGTCATGTGCCAAACATATCAAATTGTGTCCTTTAAACATGTCCATTTTCTTGTATGTCAGTTATAGCTCAATAAAGCATTTAAAAGTCAAACAAAAACAGAAAGAGCCTCATTGACCTGTGGGACAACATCAGGTCACCAAACCTACATGTAATTATTGTCACTGAAGAAAAAAGAGGAAGTGAGGAAGGCACAGAGAAATATTTGAGCATTTAATGGTAGAAAATGTTCCAAATATGAGGCAAAACTATTAACTCACAGTTCCAAAAGGCCTATGAATTCCAAGCAGGATACAGAATAAAAGTCTCACTAAGGAGATAGCTTCAAGATGGCGGAGGAGTAGGACGTGGAGATCACCTTCCTCCCCACAAATATATCAAAAATACATCTACATGTGGAACAGCTCCTAGAGAACACCTACTGAATTCTGGCAGAAGACTTCTGACCTTCCAAAAGGGAAGAAACTCCACGAGTACTTGAGTAGGGGAAAAGAAAAAAGGAAAAACAGAGACAAAAGAATAGTGATGGGACCTGCACCTCTGGGAGGGAGCTGTGAAGGAGGAACAGTTTCCACACACTAGGAAGCCCCTTCACTGGAGGAGACGGTGGGTGGGTGGAGGGGATGCTTCAGAGCCACGGAGGAGAGCTCAGCAACAGGGGTGCAGAGGGCAAAGCAGAGAGATGCCCGCACAGAGGATTGGTGCCGAGCAGCACTCACCAGCCTCAGATGTTTGTCAGCCCACATAGCAGGGCTGGTGGAGGCTGGGAGCTGAGGCTTGGGCTTCGGAGGTCAGATCCCAGGGAGAGGAGTGGGGTTGGCCACGTGAAGACAGCCTGAAGGGGTCTAGTGCGCCACAGATGGCCGGGAGGGAGTCTAGGGAAAGGTCTGGAGCTGCCAAAGAGGCAAGAGGCTTTTTCTCATCTCTTTGTTTCATGGTGTGCGAGGAGAGGGGATTCACAGCACCGCCTAAAGGAGCTCCAGAGATGCGCGTGAGCCGCGCCTATCAGTGTGGACACGAGAGACGGGCATGAGACACTAAGGCGGCTGCTGCAGCCACCAAGAAGCCTGTGTGCAAGAACAGGTCACTATCCACACCGCCCCTCCTGGGAGCCTGTGCAGCACGACACTGCCAGGGTCTCATGATCCGAGGAAAACTTCCCCAAGAGAACACACGTTGTGCCACAGGCTGCTGCAATGTCATGCTGGCCTCTGCCGCCACAGGCTCACCCTGCATTCCGTACCCCTCCCTCCCCCTGGCCTGAATGAGCCAGAGCCCCCTAATAAGCTTCTAATTTATCCCCGTCCTGTCTGGGTGGGGAACAGATGCCCTCAGGCGACCTACAAGCAGAGGTGGGGACAAATCAAAAGCTGAACTCCAGGAGCTGTGCAAACAAAGAAGAGAAAGGGAAATCTCTCCCAGCACCCTCAGGAGCAGGGGATTAAATCTCCACAATCAAATTGATGTACCTTGCATCTGTGGAATACCTGAACAAACAACGAATCATCCCAAAATTAATGTGGTGGACTTTGGGAGCAACTGTAGACTTGAGGTTGGCTTTCAGCATCTAATTTGTTTATGTTTATCTTAGTTTAGTATTTAGAGATTATTATCACTGGTACATTTGTTTATTCATTTCATTGCTGTGTTCCTTTTTTTCTAATATATATATATATATATATATATTTCCTTTTTCTCCTTTTATGAGTGTGTATGTGTATGCCTCTTTGTGTGATTTTGTCTGCATGAATTTGTTTTTACCATTTGTCCTAGGGTTCTGTCTTTATTTTATTTTATTTTAATTTTAAGTATAGTTTTTAGTGCTTGTGATTGTTGGTGGATATGGTTTTTGGTTTGGTTGCTCCCTTCTTTCTTTCTTTTTTTAATTACTTTTAAATTTTTAAATTTTATTTATTTTATTTTTTAAATTTTTTTAAATATTTTTATTTTGCGGTACACGGGCCTCTCACGTTGCGGAGCACAGGCTCTGGACGCACAGGCTCAGCAGCCATGGCTCACAGGTCCAGCCACTCTGCGGCATGTGGGATCTTCCCGGACTGGGGCACGAACCCATGTCCCTGCATCGGCAGGCGGACTCTCAACCACTGTGCCACCAGGGAAGCCCTAAATTTTTTTATTTTTAATAATACTTCTAATTTTGATTTTAATGACTTTATTTTTCTTTACTTCTTTCTATTTTTTTCTCCCATTTCTTCTGAGCAGTGTGGCTGACAGGGTCTTGATGCTCTGGCCAGGTGTCAGGCCTGAGCCTCTGAGGTGGGAGAGCTGAGTTCAGGACATTTGTTCACCAGAGACCTCCAAGCCCGACATAATATCAAAAGGCAAAAGCTCTCTCAGAGATCTCCATCTCAATGCAAAGATCCAGCTCGAATCAATGACCATAAAGCTAGAGTGATGGACAACCTATGCCAAACAACTAGCAAGACAGGAACACAACCCCACACATTAGCAGAGAGGCTGCCTAAAATCATAATAACGTCACAGACACCCCAAAACACATCACTGGACGTTGTCCTGCCCACCAGGAAAACAAGATCCAGTCTTATCCACCAGAACACAGGCAACAATCCTCTGCACCAGGAAGCGTCCATAACCAACTGAACCAAATTTAGGCACTGGGGCAGACACGAAAAACAACGGGGACAACAAACCCGCAGCCTGTGAAAAGTAGACCCTAAACACAGTAAGTTAAGTGACATGAGAAGACAGAGAAATATGCAGCAGATGAAGGAGCAAGGTGAAAACACATTAGACCAAACAAATGAAGAGGAAATAGGCAGTGTACCCGAAAAATAATTCAGGGTAATGATAGTAAAGATGGTCCAAATATCGTAAATAGAATGGAGAAAATACAAAAAAAGTCTAACAAGGACCTAGAAGAACTAAAGAGCAAACAAACAATGATGAACAACACAAAAAATGAAATTTTAAATTCTCTAGAGGGTAACGATAGCAGAATAACTGACTCAGAAAAACAGAGAAGTGACCTGGAAGATAAAATAGTGGAAATAACTACCACAGAGCAGACTAAAGAAAAAAGAATGAAAAGATTTGAGGACAGTCTCAGAGACCTCTGGGACAACATTAAATGTACCAACACTCGAATTATAGGGGTACCAGAAGAAGGAAAGAAAAAGAAAGGGACTGATAAAATATTTGAAGAGATTAAAGGTGAAAATTACCCTAATATGGGAAAGGAAATAGTCAATCAAGTCCAGGAAGCACAGAGAACCCCAACAGGATAAATCCAAGAAGAAACATGCCAAGACACAAATTAATCAAACTATCAAAAATTAAATACAAAGAAAAAATATTAAAAGCAGCAAGGGAAAAGCAACAAATAAGATACAAGGGAATCCCCAAAAGGTTAACAGCTGATATTTCAGCAGAAACTGTGCAAGGCAGAAGGGAAGGGAGGGGCAGGACATATTTAAAGTGATGAAAGAGAAAAACCTACAACCAAGATTGCTCTACCCAGCAAGAATCTCCTTCAGATTTGGTGGAGAAATTAACAACTTTACAGACAAGCAAAAGCTAAGAGAATTCAGCACCACCAAACCAGCTTTAAAACAAATCCTAAAGGAACTTCTATAGGCAGGAAACACAAGACAAGAAAAGACCTACAGTAACAAATGCAAAACAATTAAGAAAATGGTAATAGGAAAACACGTATCAATAAATACCTTAAATGTAAATGGATTAAATGCTCCAACCAAAAGACATAGACTGAATGAATGTCTACAAGAGACCCGCTTCAGATCAAGGGACACATACAGACTGAAAGTGTGAGGATGCAAAAAGATATTCCATGCAAATGGAACTCAAAAAGAAGCTGGACTAGCAATTTTCATATCAGACAAAATAGACTTTAAAATAAAGACTATTACAAGAGATAAGGAAGGACACTACAAAATGATCAAGGGATCGATCCAAGAAGAAGATATAACAATTGTAAATATTTATGCACCCAACACAGGAGCACCTGAATACATAAGGAAAATGGTAACAGCCATAAAAAAGGGGAAATTGACAGTAACACAATCATAGTGGGGGATTTTAACACTCCACTTCCTCAAATGGACAGATCATGAAGATAGAAAATTAATAAGGAAACACAAGCTTTAAAGGATACATTAAACAAGATGGACTTAATTGATATTTATAGGACATTCCACCCAAAAACAACAGAAAACAGATTCTTGTCAAGTGCTCATGGAACATTCTCCAGGATAGATCATATATTGGGTCACAAATCAAGCCTTGGTAAATTTAAGAAAATTGAAATTGTATCAAGTATCATTTCTGACCACAACACTATGAGATTAGATATCAGTTACAGGAAAAAATCTGTAAAAAATAAAAGCATATGGAGGCTAAACAATACACTAGAAAATAACCAAAAGATCACTGAAGAAATCAAAGAGGAAATCATAAAACAATTAGTAACAAATGACCATGAAAACACGATGACCCAAAACCTATGGGATGCAGCAAAAGCGGTTCTAAGAGGGAAGTTTATAGCAGTACTATCCTACCTCAAGAAACAAGAAATATCTCAAATAAATAACCTAAACTTACAGCCAAAGCAATTAGAGAAAGAATAGCAAAAAACCCCAAAGATAGCCAAAGGAAATAAATCATAATGATCAGATCAGAAATAAATGAAAAAGAAATGAAGGAAACAATAGATGAGATCAATAAAACAAAAAGCTTCCTCTTTGAGAAGATAAAGGAAATTGATAAACCAGTAGCTAGAGTCATCAAGATAAAATGAGAGAAGACTCAAATCAATAGAATTAGAAATGAAAAGGGAGAAGTAACAACTGACACTGCTGAAATACAAAGGATCATGAGAGACTACTACAAGCAACTCTATGTCAATAAAATGGACAACCTGGAAGAAACAGACAAATTCTTAGAAAAGCACAACCACCCGGGACTGAACCAGGAAGAAATCGAAAATCTAAACAGAAAATCACAAGCACTGAAACTGAGACTGTGATTAAAATTCTTCGAACAAACAAAAGCCCAGGACCAGATGCCTCCACAGATGAATTCTATCAAACATTTAGTGAAGAGCTAACACCTATCCTTCTCAAACTCTTCCAAAATATAGCAGAGGGAGAAACACTCCCAAACTCATTCTGCGAGGCCACGATCACCCTGATTCCAAAACCAGACAAACATGTCACAAAAAAAGAAGACTACAGACCACTATCACTGAGGAGCATAGATGAAAAATCCTCAACACAATACTAGCAAACAGAATCCAACAGCACATTCAAGGATCATCCACCAAGATCAAATGTAGTTTACCCCAGGAAAGCAGTGATTCTTCAATATACGTAAATCAATCCATGTGATAAACCATATTAACAAATTGAAGGAGAAAAACCATATGATCATCTCAATAGATGCAGAAAAAGCTTTTGACAAAATTCAACAGCCACTCATGATAAAAACCCTCCAGAAAGTAGGCATAGAGGGAATTTACCTCAACATAATAAAGGCCATATATGACAAAAAAACAGGCAACATTGTTCTCAATGGTGAAAAACTGAAGCCATTTCCACTAAGATCAGGAACAAGACAAGGTTGCCCACTCTCACCACTCTTATTCAACATAGTTTTGGAAGTTTTAGCCACAGCAATCAGTGAAGATAAATAAATCAATGGAATCCAAACCAGAAAAGAAGAATTTAAACTGTCACTGTTTGCAGATGGCATGATGCTATACATAGAGAATCCCAAACATGCTACCAGAAAGCTACTAGAGCTAATCAATGAATTTGGTAAAGTAGCAGGATATAAAATTAATACACAGGAAGCTCTTGCATTCCTCTACACTAATGATGAAAAATCTGAAAGAGAAATTAAGGAAACACTCCCGTTTACCATTGCAACAAAAAGAATAAAATACATAGGAATAAGCCTACCTAAGGAGACTGAAAACCTGTATACAGAAAAGTATATGACACTGATGAAAGAAATTATACATGATACAAACAGATGGAGAGATATACCATGTTCTTGGACTGGAAGAATCAACACTGTGAAAATGACTATACTACCAAAAGCAATCTACAGATTCAATGCAATCCCTATCAAACTACCAATGCATTTTTCACAAAATTAGAAACAAGACAAAAAGGCAACCCACAGAATGGGTGAAAATATTTGCAAATGGAGCAACTGATAAAGGATTACTCTCCAAAATATACCGGCAGCTCATGCAGCTCAATATCAAAAAAACAAACAGCCCAATTCAAAAATGGGCAGATGACCTAAGTAGACATTTCTCCAAAGAAGATATACAGATTACCAACAAATACATGAAAGGATGCTCAATATCACTAATCATTAGAGAAACTCAAATCAAAATTACAATGGGGTATCTCCTCACACTGGTCAGAATGACCATCACCGAAAAACATACAAACTATAAATCCTGGAGAAGGTGTGGAGAAAAGGGAACCCTCTTGCACTGTTAGTGGGAATGTAAACTGATACAGCCACTATTTAGAACAGTATGGAAGTTCCTTTAAAAACTAAAAATAGAACTACCATACGACCCAGCAAACCCACTACTGGACATATACACTGAAAAAAAACATAATTCAAAAAAGACATGTATCAAAGTGTTCATTTCAGGTCTATTTACAATGGCCAGGACATGGAGGCAACCTAAGTGTCCATCAACAGACGAATGGTTAGAGAAGATGTGGCACATGGATACAATGGAATATTACTCAGCCATAAAAAGAAACGAAATTGAATTATTTGTAGTGAGTTGGATGGACCTAGAGTCTGTCATACAGAATGAAGTAAGTCAGAAAGAGAAAAACAGATACCATATACTAACACATATATACAGAATCTAGTAAAAAAATAAAAGGTTCTGAAGAACCTAGGGCCAGGACAAGAATGAAGACAGATACCTAGAGAATGGACTTGAGGACACGGGGATGGGGAGGGTAAGCTGGGATGAATTCA
The DNA here is from genome assembly GCF_964341445.2 of Mesoplodon mirus. Lineage (NCBI taxonomy): Eukaryota > Metazoa > Chordata > Mammalia > Artiodactyla > Ziphiidae > Mesoplodon > Mesoplodon mirus. The sequence continues at coordinate 61,763,180 of NC_138981.1, forward strand.
GCAAGTGCTATGGACATATATACACTTACAAATGTAAAATAGATAGCTAGTAGGAAGCCGCCACATAGCATAGGAAAATCAGCTCGGTGTTTTCTGTCCACCTAGGGGGGTGGGATAGGGAGGGTGGGAGGGAGTTGTAAGACGGAGGAGATTTGGGTTATATGTTTATGTATAGCTGATTCACTTTGTTATACAGCAGAAACTAACACACCCTTGTAAAGCAATTATACTCCAAAAAGATTCTTTAAAAAAATCTCACTAATGTGCACCATTAATTAATTGCTTTAAAAACAAATGCACATTTAAATACTTAAAAGCAGGCTGAGAATAAAAAGATGCACTACAGAAAGGGGAGTAAGGGTAACAATGAATTATTTTCTTCCTGTCTGCAAAAATTTAAAATGAAACACTTGAAACAATCAGGGCATTGTTGCATAAATTCCAATTTTTCCCCTAGTGCAGATTTTAATAAAACAAAATTAATTTAATTTACGTGTGGTAACCTGCTCTGTGAATGTAGAAAGTCACAGAAAACTGTAATATTTTTTTGACCAAATAAAAGAATATCTACTCAGGATAAGGTCATTCTGTTTTTATAGATTTCTATGAACCTGAGGAAAGTGTAAAAAAACAATCAAACAGGTAAATTTGTTCTCTGTAACCTCTGATGCCTGGGATTGGTGGGGGCTTTGAAAGTAGGGTGATTGATTGTCAACCATTATTCATACATCTGTGAGCTGTTCCACCTGTTTTAACAGCATGGGTTAATTTGTCAATAGTTACAGATTCTGAAAAACTGAAAGAGAAGCTTATTGTATAATAACATGGTGGTCACCAAGACCAATTCTGGAACAAGACTGCCTTTCTTTGCATCAATTCCAGGCTCTACTGCTTACACTATATGAGACCTTGCCGGTTATTTAGGTCCGTGCTACCAAATTTTCCCAAGTGTAAAATAGAGATTATAAGGACACACATTTTATAAATTGTTATAAGATTAAGTGGTTTAATGATCAATTGCCTGGGAACCATTTAATTTTGTGGGTGTTTGTGTGTTTGTGTGTGTATGTGTGTGTGTGTGTGTGTGTGTGTGTGTGAGAGAGAGAGAGAGAGAGAGAGAGAGAGAGAAAGAGTGAGAGAGAGAGAGAGAGAGACAGGAGAGAGTGTTTGATGCATAGATCCCATATAAGTCAAACTCAAATGTGGCGGACCTTTCAGAAATTACTGGAATAAAGATATAGAGAGGATTTGTACTTGGCACCAGGATTTAATCTCCTTCTCTGGTCCAGCCTGCACTCAGTGAAGAAATGTGGACCTATGATCAAAATTATTAGAGATTCAATAAAAAGTAAAAGACTTGTGTTGCTTTTCAAAGCAGAAAATGTTTTTTTAGGTTTCCAAAAATGGATGTAAATGATAATGAACCTGGTAAAAAGAGGATGTAGAAATGATGAAGAGAGATTGAAGGAAGGGAAGGATAGAAGTGGTAATATCCTAATTTTTTTTTCGGTACGCGGGCCTCTCACTGTTGTGGCCTCTCCCGTTTTGGAGCACAGGCTCCAGACGCGCAGGCTCAGCGGCCATGGCTCACGGGCCCAGCCGTTCCGTGGCATGTGGGATCTTCCCGGATCAGGGCACGAACCCGTGTCCCCTGCATTGGCAGGCAGACTCTCAACCACTGTGCCACCAGGGAAGCCCAATAACCTCATTGTATAGAAGAAAAAAGAAAAGTTAATGTGACTAAGGTGTATGCAAGGAACTGAGGGCTAAGTACATTATTTAAAGTTACTAGAGTCATCAATAGAGAAACTAAAAATCAAAAGAAAGTATAAAATCTGAGAGAAAGAAAGTGAGGGCAGAATGAAGACACAGTGAATGAGTTAAATTCTCTTCTGTAAGAAGAATGTGGTCACTTGATGATGGCTAAAGTTGATGAATGATGTGAAATAGCAGATTAAGCACTTTATTTAGATGTAATATGGTAACTGCCAAAACAGTGCAAGCGGGAATTATTGAAATGATCTACCCTGGGAAGCACAACTGGGAAATGGGAAGTGATGGGGTCTCAGACCTTTGCCTTTTATCACACGCTTGTTTGTACTTTCTGGTCACCACTATTTTATTTACCATGTGTGTGACTTCCTTTCAGTAAGAGCAATTTTTTTATTTTTGAGCATGGTTTCTAAAAGATGGTGTGTATGGAAGGAGGCCCCAAAGCTAATCATCATGACTTTACCAAGGCTTTACCACATGGAAGGAGATTTCATCTTACATCTATTATACACAGTGAAAACTTAAATTGCTCAGCAACTCATGGTAATGAAGATCAGCTACTCATATGCCAATAACCCATGAATGTGTCTTAGCACAATCATGAATGTTGGTAGGAGAGTTCCAGAGACATCATGAACACGTGAAAATGCATTCAAGTGTCCTATAGGAAAGAACTTGAAGGAACGTATTGCCTCATAGTAATTTATCTCCAAAATGGTCCCAAAAAAGTGTGCTCAAAGGGATGAATAGCAGCTGAGGGAAAATTCAGCTCCTGACTCAACACCCCATTCTATGAGACAGTATTATCCAATCTTCTAGGGGGTTTTCTTGAGGACAGAAAATGGCATTCGTTCATGTGTTGACTTGCAAGGTCCTTGGATCTCAGGGAAGATAAATAAATGGGTCATAAAAATGTCCTAAGGTCAGGAGAACAAAGGAAAACCTGAATGCGAGTGTAAGTTAGGTGAGTTCAGGCCAGAGAATCAGGCACTTGCCTAGAGTAAAATCCAGCCGTAACCAGGGATATAACCCAGAGGATCAGACTCCCTCTGAACTGACACCTTGCTCCTGGTTAGAGAGAAAGTGCCAAGCTGCCTTGGACACCAGAAAGGAGAGACACTGGGCCTTCAAAAACCAGCTGAACAAGGATATCCTCAGGACAGAGGGAACTGACATTAATAAGGAGTCCCTTGTGTTGGGCACTGAATGCATGCCAGGCACTGTGAAAAGCATTTTCTAAACATTATCACGTTTTTTGGTCCTTACAAATATGCATCCCTTTGTACAGATGAGGACTCCAAAGCTAAGGAAACAAACAAAAAACGCAAAGCAATTTGACCAAGGTAAGCATAGCTAGTAAGTCATGGACTGGGGACATACCTACAGGTATATTTTTATAAGGTCATGCCTGTAAACTGCCTAAGATTATGACAAAGAAGGTCATTAAAGTTTTAAGCATACATTGGGAGGAGAATTGGTTCCCAGAGAGAAAAGTATCTGAAATTCTATGTAAAAACCATCAGTCAGTTCTCTGTTCTTGGTTCCTAAGTAGGGTTGGGCAAAACTACTTGTCATTAAAAAACTTCCTAAGAACCTTAATTACAACTTCTGAAATTCAAACTCAAAGCACAAACCAAGGCTCAGATTGGTTAAGTGTTTTGCTCTGGAACTCTGCCTACAAGAGAGTCCATTTGACTCCAAGGCCCATGTTCTTTGAGGAATTTAAGCCCAGGAATTCAGGAACATACAAGGACTGATAGGAGTATAGGCTTCTTCATTTCTCACGACCATCCTGAGCCCAAATATCAACAGTCATGTTCCCTTTTGTGGACCCTGTCTGTTTCTTAGAGACAAATAGCAAAGGGTCAGAGAAATTCTCATGAAAGGAGTAAGGAAAAAGAGACAGAGAGAGAAAAAGAAATTAGAGAGAGAAACTGAGGACTTACTTGTATTCTGCCTTTAATCACACCCAGAAGTAACCAAGATTTGTGCCCTAAGGGGGGTGGCAAGGAGAATGGGATTGGGGGGGTGCTCCAAAAGGGATGGTAGCTGTATTTTGTGTTTTTTTTTAATTATCCTAAAAATCTAACCAACTGATACAAAAATAGGACAAATGTTTTATTTTTTTCAGTTTGAGTGATCTGTACTTGGGCGCATGTTCTGTGACCCACTATAATTTTTTTGTATGTTTAAAAACCTGTTAACGATTTTAAAAAGATGGAGAAAGACAGTTTGAGGTAGGTGGAAGCCCTCAGGAAGGATGGAGATTGGATCAGGGAGTACTCAGAGTATTCTAAGAAGGCCCACAATGACCAAGATAGAGAAAGGTGAGAATGGGGAGGTTGGCAAGGGCCAGGTCATGCAGCTCATTATATTTAAGTCATGTTGAGGAGTTTGCCTTTTAGTCCAAGTGAAGTGGGAAGCCTTCTGGGGTTTTGAGTAGGGGAGGCAAAAGGCGCCATTCATTTTTCTGGACGATCAGTCTGGCTACTGGATGGACAAGGAAGTTTGGTGGAAGTGGGAGAACAGTTAGGAGGCTTGGCAGGATCCCATGAGAGGCTTAACGGTGGACTCCAGTGAAGTTGGAGAGGTTCAAGTGGTATTTGGGAGGTAGAGGTGATAGGAATGGCTGAAGGATGAGACAGGGGCCAGAGGAAGATGTGGGAGTGGGAGAGGAAGGAAATAAGGGTGCCTCTCCATTTTTATTTCACTTGAATACCCGAGTGCATGGTGATACCATTTAAGGATGAAATGCCTATGAGACATCCAGGTGGAGATGTCAAGTAGGCATACAAATATATATGGGATCACAACCTCTTATCTTCCTTCCCATGCCCTGATCCCCAACATGCAAATGAGACCATATACTGTCCCCTCTCTGCAATTTGCTTTCCTCACTTAATAATAGCATATTTTGAAGGTCCCCCTAAATCAGACTCTATGGACATAACTCGTGTTTGGTAATGATTGCATAAAAATCCATGGAATGGCTGTGCCACAATGTCTCCAGTCATTCCCTGGTTGATGAGTGCTTGCTTTGTATCCTAGTTTGCCCAGTGTGAATCCTTAGGTGATAAACATGCTTGTGTGTGTATGTCCTGATGTCCTGGGGCTCTTACGCCTATTGACTCAATTCTCATTCCTTCCCTGCCCTACATCTCTGCCTCCCTTAACTCTTCACTTTATGAGGATCCAAAGGACCATTTGCTAAATGTGCTGTATTTATTCAAGACAATTTAATAATCATTGTTCTTATTTGTTAAATAACAGGGGTACACACCCAAACACTTTCCTAAATTCTTCCTAAATAAAAGTCTAAGGCTGGCCTTAGACTTTTTGCTGGCCTGTATGTCAAGATTATTTTCATTCGGGGGAGTTTGGGGGCGGTGTGAATTGACAAAATCAATTTACCTACTACAAAATACATGTATGTTTTCATTCTCTATTCCCCTGAGCATCCTTCCTATAGCTATGTCAACGAGAAATTCATAGGAAGAGACTTCTTTATGTAGATCCCTGTTTTCAGTGTTTTGATTCATTTTTTACGTATAGAGCTGATCTGTCCCTCTCCCCACTGGTACCCACCCTCATCCCTACCTTCTTCCATTATTTTCTATTCTTTTCTCCTGCTCTCTGAACCGCATTCCCATTCCTTCCTATTGCTCCCTCCTGAAAGGAAGAAGGCGGTGGGCCATATAAAATGGGAAGAGCAGGGCCGGCTCCAGACACTCTTTGAATGTCTCTGTATCTGAACCTATCTCTTTAAAGCTCCACCTTGAAATGAACAGAAAGAGAAATCTAAACCCTAGCACACAAAGTTCTTGGTGTCCTCCCATTTTAAACCAAGTACCATGCACATACAGCCAGGAGCACTGAAAGCAGGACCTGAGTGAGGACACTGAGGCTGGACCCTGCACGGCCCTGGAGAGGAGTCAGGTTTAGGGCCAGCCCATTTACCGTCCAGTCCTTCTCAATCTCTTCTGCTGGCTTGTTATCCTCAACCCAACTTCTACATGTTGGCATGTCTCAGGGAATAGCCCTGCACTTTCTTCTCCTGACAGTACTCTCTCTAGGTGATTCTGCCCAGTCTTGTGGCTTTAAATACTATCTGTGTCCTGTTGTCTTGATAATTCTGTTTCTGCAGCCTACACGGAGAGTGGACTTTTCCAGACTTCAGACACGTAACATGTGCAAATCTTGACACACATCCCCACCTGTCTTTCTCCCTTGTACAAATCTAGCACATCCACCCTCCGTATTGTCTGTGACTATACGTAACGCCTCCATGACCAAGACTT